>NW_027140875.1:600000-1200000 GCF_036365525.1 Heterodontus francisci
CTCTCGCTGTCTCTCTCGCTGTCTCTCTCGCAGTCTCTCTCGCAGTCTCTCTCGCAGTCTCTCTCGCTGTCTCTCTCGCAGTCTCTCTCGCAGTCTCTCTCGCTGTCCCTCTCGCAGTCTCTCTCGCTGTCTCTCTCGCTGTCTCTCTCGCTGTCTCTCTCGCTGTCTCTCTCGCAGTCTCTCTCGCAGTCTCTCTCGCAGTCTCTCTCGCTGTCTCCCTCGCTTTCTCCCTCGCTGTCTCTCTCGCTGTCTCTCTCGCTGTCTCCCTCGCAGTCTCCCTCGCAGTCTCTCTCGCTGTCTCTCTCGCTGTCTCCCTCGCTGTCTCCCTCGCTGTCTCCCTCGCTGTCTCCCTCGCTGTCTCCCTCGCTGTGTCCCTCGCTCTCTCCCTCACTGTCTCCCTCGCTGTCTTCCTCGCAGTTTCTCTCGCTGTCTCCCTCGCTGTCACCCTCGCTGTCTCCCTCGCTGTCTCCCTAGCAGTCGCTCTCGCAGTCTCTCTCGCTGTCTCCCTCGCTGTCTCCCTCGCTGTCTCCCTCGCTGCCTCCCTCGCAGTCTCTCTCGAAGTCTCCCTCGCTCTCTCCCTCGCTCTCTCCCTCGCTCTCTCCCTCGCCCTCTCTCTCGCCGTCTCCCTCGCAGTCTCTCTCGCAGTGTCTCTCGCTGTATCCTTCGCAGTCTCTCTCGCAGTCTCTCTCGCAGTCTCTCTCGCTGTCTCCCTCGCAGTCTCTCTCGCAGTCTCTCTCGCAGTCTCTCTCGCAGTCTCTCTCGCTGTCTCCCTCACAGTCTCTCTCGCTGTCTCCCTCGTAGTCTCTCTCACAGTCTCTCTCGCAGTCCCTCTCGCCGTCTCCCTCGCAGTCTCTATCGCTGTCTCCCTCGCAGTCTCCCTCGCAGTCTCCCTCGCAGTCTCTCTCGCAGTCTCTCTCGCAGTCTCTCTTGCTTTCTCCCTCGCTCTCTCCCTCGCAGACTCTCTCACAGACTCCCTCGCTGTCTCCCTCGCTGTCTCCCTCGCTGTCTCCCTCGCTGTCTCCCTCACTGTCTCTCTCAGTCTCTCTCTCAGTCTCTCTCTCAGTCTCTCTCGCAGTCTCCCTCGCAGTCTCCCTCGCAGTCTCCCTCGCAGTCTCCCTCGCAGTCTCCCTCGAAGTCTCCCTCGAAGTCTCCCTCGAAGTCTCCCTCGAAGTCTCCCTCGAAGTCTCCCTCGAAGTCACCCTGGATGTCTCTCTCGCAGTCTCTCTCGCAGTCTCTCTCGCAGTCTCTCTCGCATTCTCTTTCGCTGTCTCTCTCGATGTCTCTCTCGATGTCTCCCTCTCAGTCTCCCTCTCAGTCTCCCTCTCAGTCTCCCTCTCAGTCTCCCTCTCAGCCTCCCTCTCAGTCTCCCTCTCAGTCTCCCTCTCAGTCTCCCTCTCAGTCTCCCTCTCAGTCTCTCTCTCAGTCTCTCTCTCAGTCTCTCTCTCAGTCTCTCTCTCAGTCTCTCTCTCAGTCTCTCTCTCAGTCTCTCTCGCATTCTCTCTCGCTGTCTCCCTCGCTGTCTCCCTCGCACTCTCTGGCTTTCTCTCTCGCAGTCCCTCTCACTGTCTCCCTCTCAGTCTCCCTCTCAGTCTCCCTCTCAGTCTCCCTCTCAGTCTCCCTCTCAGTCTCCCTCTCAGTCTCTCTCTCAGTCTCTCTCTCAGTCTCTCTCTCAGTCTCTCTCTCAGTCTCTCTCGCATTCTCTCTCGCTGTCTCCCTCGCACTCTCTGGCTTTCTCTCTCACTGTCTCTCTCGCAGTCTCTCTCGCTGTCTCCCTCACAGTCTCCCTCACAGTCTCTCTCGCTGTCTCTCTCGCCGTCTCCCTCGCAGTCTCTCTCGAAGTCTCTCTCGCTGTCTCCCTCGCTGTCTCTCTCGCTGTCTCTCTCGCCGTCTCTCTCGCCGTCGCCCTCGCCGTCTCCCTCGCCGTCTCCCTCGCCGTCTCCCTCGCCGTCTCCCTCGCCGTCTCCCTCGCCGTCTCCCTCGCAGTCACTCTCGCAGTCTCTCTCGATGTATCCCTCGCTGTCTCTCTCGCTATCTCCATAGCAGTCTCTCTCGCAGTCTCTCTCGCAGTCTCTCTCGCAGTCTCTCTCGATGTATCCCTCGCTGTCTCTCTCGCTATCTCCATAGCAGTCTCCCTCGCAGTCTCCCTCGCAGTCTCTCTCGCAGTCTCTCTCGCAGTCTCTCTCGCAGTCTCTCTCGCTGTCTCCCTCACAGTCTCCCTCGCTGTCTCTCTCGCTGTCTCTCTCGCTTTCTCCCACGCAGTCTCTCTCGCAGTCTCTCTCGCAGTCTCTCTCGCTGTCTCTCTCGCAGTCTTCCTCGCAGTCTTCCTCGCAGTTTCTCTCGCTGTCTCCCTCGCTGTCTCCCTCGCTGTCTCCCTCGCTGTCTCCCTCGCTGTCTCCCTCGCTATCTCCCTCGCTGTCTCGCGCGATCTCTCTCGCATTCTCTCTCGTTGTCTCCCTCGCAGTCTCTCTCGCTGTGTCCCTCGCAGTCTCTCTCACAGTCTCTGTCGCTGTCTCTCTCGCTGTCTCTGTCGCTGTCTCTGTCGCTGTCTCTGTCGCTGTCTCCCTCGCTGTCTCCCTCGCTGCCTCCCTCGCAGTCTCTCTCGCAGTCTCTCTCGCAGTCTCTCTCGCAGTCTCTCTCGCTGTCTCTCTCGCTGTCTCTCTCGCTGTCTCCCTCGCTGTCTCCCTCGCTGTCTCCCTCGCTGTCTCCCTCGCTGTCTCCGTCGCTCACTCTCTCGCTCTCTCTCTCGCTCTCTCTCTCGCCGTCTCAATCGCTGTCTCCCTCGCATTCTCTCTCGCAGTGTCTCTCGCTGTATCCCTCGCTGTCTCTCTCGCTATCTCCATAGCAGTCTCTCTCGCAGCTTCTCTCGCTTTCTCCCTCGCAGTCTCTCTCGCAGTCTCTCTCGCTGTCTCTCTCGCTGTCTCTCTCGCAGTCTCTCTCGCAGTCTCTCTCGCTGTCACCCTCGCAGTCTCCCTCGCTGTCTCCCTCGCTGTCTCCCTCGCTGTCTCCCTCGCTGTCTCCCTCGCTGTCTCCCTCGCAGTCCCTCTCGCAGTCCCTCCCGCAGTCCCTCTCGCAGTCTCCCTCGCAGTCTCCCTCGCAGTCTCCCTCGCAGTGTCCCTCGCAGTCTCCCTCGCAGTCTCCCTCGCAGTCTCCCTCGCTGTCTCCCTCGCTGTCTCCCTCGCTGTCTCACGCGATCTCTCTCGCATTCTCTCTCGTTGTCTACCTCGCAGTCTCTCTCGCTGTGTCCCTCGCAGTCTCTCTCACAGTCTCTCTCAGTCTCTCTCACAGTCTCTGTCGCTGTCTCTGTTGCTGTCTCTGTCGCTGTCTCTGTCGCTGTCTCCCTCGCTGTCTCCCTCGCTGTCTCCCTCGCTGTCTCCCTCGCTGTCTCCCTCGCTGTCTCTCTCGCTGTCTCTCTCGCTGTCTCTCTCGCTGTCTCCCTCGCTGTCTCCCTCGCTGTCTCCCTCGCTGTCTCCCTCGCAGTCTCTCTCGCAGTCTCTCTCGCAGTCTCTCTCGCTGTCTCCCTCACAGTCTCCCTCGCTGTCTCTCTCGCTGTCTCTCTCGCTTTCTCCCACGCAGTCTCTCTCGCAGTCTCTCTCGCAGTCTCTCTCGCTGTCTCTCTCGCAGTCTCTCTCGCAGTCTCTCTCGCAGTCTCTCTCGCAGTCTTCCTCGCAGTTTCTCTCGCTGTCTCCCTCGCTGTCTCCCTCGCTGTCTCCCTCGCTGTCTCCCTCGCTGTCTCCCTCGCTGTCTCCCTCGCTATCTCCCTCGCTGTCTCGCGCGATCTCTCTCGCATTCTCTCTCGTTGTCTCCCTCGCAGTCTCTCTCGCTGTGTCCCTCGCAGTCTCTCTCACAGTCTCTGTCGCTGTCTCTCTCGCTGTCTCTGTCTCTGTCGCTGTCTCTGTCGCTGTCTCCCTCGCTGCCTCCCTCGCAGTCTCTCTCGCAGTCTCTCTCGCAGTCTCTCTCGCAGTCTCTCTCGCTGTCTCTCTCGCTGTCTCCCTCGCTGTCTCCCTCGCTGTCTCCCTCGCTGTCTCCGTCGCTCACTCTCTCGCTCTCTCTCTCGCTCTCTCTCTCGCCGTCTCAATCGCTGTCTCCCTCGCATTCTCTCTCGCAGTGTCTCTCGCTGTATCCCTCGCTGTCTCTCTCGCTATCTCCATAGCAGTCTCTCTCGCAGTTTCTCTCGCTTTCTCCCTCGCAGTCTCTCTCGCAGTCTCTCTCGCTGTCTCTCTCGCTGTCTCTCTCGCAGTCTCTCTCGCAGTCTCTCTCGCTGTCTCCCTCGCAGTCTCCCTCGCTGTCTCCCTCGCTGTCTCCCTCGCTGTCTCCCTCGCTGTCTCCCTCGCTGTCTCCCTCGCAGTCCCTCTCGCAGTCCCTCTCGCAGTCCCTCTCGCAGTCTCCCTCGCAGTCTCCCTCGCAGTCTCCCTCGCAGTCTCCCTCGCAGTGTCCCTCGCAGTCTCCCTCGCAGTCTCCCTCGCAGTCTCTCTCGCAGTCTCCCTCGCTGTCTCCCTCGCTGTCTCCCTCGCTGTCTCACGCGATCTCTCTCGCATTCTCTCTCGTTGTCTACCTCGCAGTCTCTCTCGCTGTGTCCCTCGCAGTCTCTCTCACAGTCTCTCTCAGTCTCTCTCACAGTCTCTGTCGCTGTCTCTGTCGCTGTCTCTGTCGCTGTCTCTGTCGCTGTCTCCCTCGCTGTCTCCCTCGCTGTCTCCCTCGCTGTCTCCCTCGCTGTCTCCCTCGCTGTCTCTCTCGCTGTCTCTCTCGCTGTCTCTCTCGCTGTCTCTCTCGCTGTCTCCCTCGCTGTCTCCCTCGCTGTCTCCCTCGCTGTCTCCCTCGCTGTCTCCCTCGCTGTCTCCCTCGCCGTCTCCCTCGCCGTCTCTCTCGCAGTCTCCCTCGCCGTCTCCCTCGCCGTCTCAATCGACGTCTCCCTCGCATTCTCTCTCGCAGTGTCTCTCGCTGTATCCCTCGCTGTCTCTCTCGCTATCTCCATAGCATTCTCTCTCGCTGTTTCTCTCGCTTTCTCCCTCGCAATCTCTCTCGCAGTCTCTCTCGCTGTCTCTCTCGCTGTCTCTCTCGCAGTCTCTCTCGCAGTCTCTCTCGCAGTCTCTCTCGCTGTCTCCCTCGCAGTCTCCCTCGCTGTCTCCCTCGCAGTCTCTCTCGCTGTCTCCCTCGCAGTCTCCCTCGCAGTCTCCCTCGCAGTCTCCCTCGCTGTCTCCCTCGCTGTCTCCCTCGCTGTCTCCCTCGCTGTCTCCCTCGCTGTCTCCCTCGCTGTCTCTCTCGCTGTCTCCCTCGAAGTCACCCTGGATGTCTCTCTCGCAGTCTCTCTCGCATTCTCTCGCGATGTCTCTCTCGATGTCTCTCTCGTTGTCTCCCTCGCTGTCTCCCTCTCAGTCTCCCTCTCAGTCTCCCTCTCAGTCTCTCTCTCAGTCTCTCTCTCAGTCTCTCTCGCATTCTCTCTCGCTGTCTCCCTCGCACTCTCTGGCTTTCTCTCTCGCTTTCTCTCTCGCAGTCCCTCTCGCAGTCCCTCTCGCAGTCCCTCTCGCAGTCCCTCTCGCAGTCTCTCTCGCAGTCTCTCTCGCAGTCTCTCTCGCAGTCTCTCTCGCAGTCTCCCTCACAGTCTCTCTCGCTGTCTCCCTCACAGTCTCCCTCACAGTCTCCCTCACAGTCTCTCTCGCTGTCTCTCTCGCCGTCTCCCTCGCAGTCTCTCTCGAAGTCTCTCTCGCCGTCGCCCTCGCCGTCTCCCTCGCAGTCACTCTCGCTGTCTCTCTCGCTGTATCCCTCGCTGTCTCTCTCGCTATCTCCATAGCAGTCTCTCTCGCAGTCTCCCTCACAGTCTCCCTCGCTGTCTCCCTCACAGTCTCTCTCGCAGTCTCTCTCGCTATCTCCCTCGCTATCTCCCTCGCTATCTCCCTCGCTGTCTCTCTCGCTGTATGTCTCGCTGTCTCCCTTGCAGTCTCCCTCGCAGTCTCTCTCGCTTTCTCCCTCGCTTTCTCCCTCGCAGTCTCTCTCGCTTTCTCCCTCGCAGTCTCCCTCACAGTCTCTCTCGCAGTCTCTCTCGCTATCTCCCTCGCTGTCTCTCTCGCTGTCTCTCTCGCTGTCTCCCTCGCAGTCTCTCTCTCCATCTCTCTCGCTATCTCCCTCGCTGTCTCTCTCGCTGTCTCCCTCGCAGTCTCCCTCGCAGTCTCCCTCGCAGTCTCTCTCGCAGTCTCTCTCGCAGTCTCTCTCGCAGTCTCTCTCGCAGTCTCTCTCGCTTTCTCCCACGCAGTCTCTCTCGCAGTCTCTCTCGCAGTCTCTCTCGCAGTCTCTCTCGCAGTCCCTCTCGCAGTCTCTCTCGCAGTCTTCCTCGCAGTTTCTCTCGCTGTCTCCCTCGCTGTCTCCCTCGCTGTCTCCCTCGCTGTCTCCCTCGCTGTCTCCCTCGCTGTCTCCCTCGCTGTCTCGCGCGATCTCTCTCGCATTCTCTCTCGTTGTCCCCCTCGCAGTCTCTCTCGCTGTGTCCCTCGCAGTCTCTCTCACAGTCTCTGTCGCTGCCTCTCTCGCTGTCGCTGTCTCTGTCGCTGTCTCCCTCGCTGTCTCCCTCGCTGTCTCCCTCGCTGCCTCCCTCGCAGTCTCTCTCGCAGTCTCTCTCGCAGTCTCTCTCGCAGTCTCTCTCGCTGTCTCTCTCGCTGTCTCTCTCGCTGTCTCCCTCGCTGTCTCCCTCGCTGTCTCCCTCGCTGTCTCCCTCGCTGTCTCCCTCGCTGTCTCCCTCGCTGTCTCCCTCGCTCACTCTCTCGCTCTCTCTATCGCTCTCTCTCTCGCCGTCTCAATCGCAGTCTCCCTCGCATTCTCTCTCGCAGTGTCTCTCGCTGTATCCCTCGCTGTCTCTCTCGCTATCTCCATAGCAGTCTCTCTCGCAGTTTCTCTCGCTTTCTCCCTCGCAGTCTCTCTCGCAGTCTCTCTCGCTGTCTCTCTCGCAGTCTCTCTCGCTGTCTCTCTCGCAGTCTCTCTCTCAGTCTCTCTCGCTGTCACCCTCGCTGTCACCCTCGCTGTCTCCCTCGCAGTCCCTCTCGCAGTCCCTCTCGCAGTCCCTCTCGCAGTCCCTCTCGCTGTCTCCCTCGCAGTCTCTCTCGCTGTCTCCCTCGCAGTCTCTATCGCTGTCTCCCTCGCAGTCTCTCTCGCAGTCTCTCTCGCAGTCTCTCTCGCTTTCTCCCTCGCTCTCTCCCTCGCAGACTCTCTCGCTGTCTCCCTCGCAGTCTCCCGCGCAGTCTCCCGCGCAGTCTCCCGCGCAGTCTCCCGCGCAGTCTCCCGCGCAGTCTCCCGCGCAGTCTGCCTCGCAGTCTCCCTCGCAGTCTCCCTCGCATTCTCCCTCGCAGTCTCCCTCGCAGTCTCCCTCGCTGTCTCCCTCGCTGTCTCCCTCGAAGTCACCCTGGATGTCTCTCTCGCATTCTCTCTCGATGTCTCTCTCGATGTCTCTCTCGTTGTCTCCCTCGCTGTCTCCCTCACAGTCTCTCTCGCTGCCTCTCTCGCTGTCTCTCTCGCCGCCTCTCTCGCCGTCTCCCTCGCAGTCTATCTCGAAGTCTCTCTCGCTCTCTCTCTCGCCGTCTCCCTCGCCGTCTCCCTCGCCGTCTCCCTCGCCGTCTCCCTCGCCGTCTCCCTCGCCGTCTCCCTCGCAGTCACTCTCGCAGTCTCTCTCGCTGTATCCCTCGCTGTCTCTCTCGCTATCTCCATAGCAGTCTCTCTCGCAGTCTCCCTCGCAGTCTCCCTCGCATTCTCTCTCGCAGTCTCCCTCGCAGTCTCTCTCGCAGTCTCTCTCGCAGTCTCTCTCGCAGTCTCTCTCGCAGTCTCCCTCGCAGTCTCCGTCGCTATCTCCCTCGCTGTCTCTCTCGTTGTCTCCCTCGCAGTCTCTCTCGCTTTCTCCCTCGCAGTCTCTCTCGCAGTCTCTCTCGCAGTCTCTCTCGCTTTCTCCTTCGCAGTCTCTCTCGCAGTCTCTCTCGCAGTTTCTCTCGCTGTCTCCCTCGCTGTCTCCCTCGCAGTCTCCCTCGCAGTCTCCCTCGCAGTCTCCCTCGCAGTCTCCCTCGCAGTCTCCCTCGCTGTCTCTCTCGCAGTCTCCCTCGCTGTCTCCCTCGCTGTCTCACGCGATCTCTCTCGCATTCTCTCTCGTTGTCTACCTCGCAGTCTCTCTCGCTGTGTCCCTCGCAGTCTCTCTCACAGTCTCTGTCGCTGTCTCTGTCGCTGTCTCCGTCGCTGTCTCCCTCGCTGTCTCCCTCGCTGTCTCCCTCGCTGTCTCCCTCGCTGTCTCCCTCGCTGTCTCCCTCGCAGTCTCTCTCGCAGTCTCTCTCGCAGTCTCTCTCGCTGTCTCTCTCGCTGTCTCTCTCGCTGTCTCTCTCGCTGTCCCTCTCGCTGTCTCTCTCGCTGTCTCTCTCGCTGTCTCCCTCGCTGTCTCCCTCGCTGTCTCCCTCGCTGTCTCTCTCGCCGTCTCCCTCGCCGTCTCCCTCGCCGTCTCCCTCGCCGTCTCCCTCGCCGTCTCCCTCGCCGTCTCAATCGCCGTCTCAATCGCTGTCTCTCTCGCATTCTCTCTCGCAGTCTCTCTCGCTGTCTCCCTCGCAGTCTCTCTCGCTGTCTCCCTCGCAGTCTCTCTCGCTGTCTCCCTCGCAGTCTCTCTCGCTGTCTCCCTCGCAGTCTCTCTCGCTTTCTCCCTCGCTCTCTCCCTCGCAGACTCTCTCGCAGTCTCCCTCGCAGTCTCCCTCGCAGGCTCCCTCGCAGTCTCCCTCGCTGTCTCCCTCGCTGTCTCCCTCGCTGTCTCCCTCGCTGTCTCCCTCGCTGTCTCCCTCGCTGTCTCCCTCGCTGTCTCCCTCGCTGTCTCTCTCGCTGTCTCCCTCGAAGTCACCCTGGATGTCTCTCTCGCAGTCTCTCTCGCATTCTCTCTCGATGTCTCTCTCGATGTCTCTCTCGCAGTCTCTCTCGCTGTCTCTCTCGCTGTATCCCTCGCTGTCTCTCTCGCTATCTCCATAGCAGTCTCTCTCGCAGTCTCCCTCACAGTCTCCCTCGCAGTCTCCCTCGCTGTCTCCCTCGCTGTCTCCCTCGCAGTCTCTCTCGCAGTCTCTCTCGCAGTCTCTCTCGCAGTCTCTCTCGCAGTCTCTCTCGCAGTCTCTCTCGCAGTCTCTCTCGCTATCTCCCTCGCTATCTCCCTCGCTGTCTCTCTCGCTGTATCTCTCGCTGTCTCCCTTGCAGTCTCCCTCGCAGTCTCTCTCGCTTTCTCCCTCGCTTTCTCCCTCGCAGTCTCTCTCGCTTTCTCCCTCGCAGTCTCTCCCACTTTCTCCCTCGCAGTCTCCCTCGCAGTCTCCCTCGCAGTCTCCCTCGCAGTCTCCCTCACAGTCTCTCTCGCAGTCTCTCTCGCTTTCTCCCTCGCAGTCTCTCTCACTGTCTCCCTCGCTGTCTCCCTCGCTGTCTCACACGATCTCTCTCGCATTCTCCCTCGCATTCTCCCTTGCAGTCTCTCTCGCTGTCTCCCTCGCTGTCTCCCTCGCTGTCTCCCTCGCTGTCTCCCTCGCTGTCTCCCTCGCTGTCTCCCTCGCTGTCTACCTCGCTGTCTACCTCGCTGTCTACCTCGCTGTCTCCCTCGCTGTCTCTCTCGCTCTCTCTCTCGCCGTCTCCCTCGCCGTCTCAATCGCCGTCTCCCTCGCATTCTCTCTCGCAGTGTCTCTCGCTGTATCCCTCGCTGTCTCTCTCGCTATCTCCATAGCAGTCTCTCTCGCAGTTTCTCTCGCTTTCTCCCTCGCAGTCTCTCTCGCTGTCTCCCTCACAGTCTCACTCGCAGTCTCTCTTGCTGTCTCTCTCGCTGTCTCCCTCGCTGTCTCCCTCACAGTCTCTCTCGCTGTCTCTCTCGCTGTCTCCCTCGCTCTCTCCCTCGAGGTCTCTCTCACAGTCTCTCTCGCTGTCTCTCTCGCTGACTCCCTCGCAGTTTCTATCGCTGTCTCCCTCGCAGTCTCTCTCGCTTTCTCCCTCACTCTCTCCCTCGCTCTCTCTCTCGCTCTCTCTCTCGCTCTCTCACTCGCTCTCTCTCTCGCCGTCTCCCTCGCCGTCTCCCTCGCCGTCTGAATCGCTGTCTCCCTCACAGTCTCTCTCGCAGTCTCTCTCGCAGTCTCTCTCGCTATCTCCCTCGCTATCTCCCTCGCTGTCTCTCTTGCAGTCTCCCTCGCAGTCTCCCTCGCAGTCTCTCTCGCTTTCTCCCTCGCAGTCTCTCTCGCAGTCTCTCTCGCAGTCTCTCTCGCTTTCTCCCTCGCAGTCTCTCTCGCAGTCTCTCTCGCTGTCTCCCTCGCTGTCTCCCTCGCTGTCTCCCTCGCTGTCTCCCTCGCTGTCTCCCTCGCCGTCTCTCTCGCAGTCTCCCTCGCCGTCTCCCTCGCCGTCTCCCTCGCCGTCTCAATCGACGTCTCCCTCGCATTCTCTCTCGCAGTGTCTCTCGCTGTATCCCTCGCTGTCTCTCTCGCTATCTCCATAGCATTCTCTCTCGCTGTTTCTCTCGCTTTCTCCCTCGCAATCTCTCTCGCAGTCTCTCTCGCTGTCTCTCTCGCTGTCTCTCTCGCAGTCTCTCTCGCAGTCTCTCTCGCAGTCTCTCTCGCTGTCTCCCTCGCAGTCTCCCTCGCTGTCTCCCTCGCAGTCTCTCTCGCTGTCTCCCTCGCAGTCTCCCTCGCAGTCTCCCTCGCAGTCTCCCTCGCTGTCTCCCTCGCTGTCTCCCTCGCTGTCTCCCTCGCTGTCTCCCTCGCTGTCTCCCTCGCTGTCTCCCTCGCTGTCTCTCTCGCTGTCTCCCTCGAAGTCACCCTGGATGTCTCTCTCGCAGTCTCTCTCGCATTCTCTCGCGATGTCTCTCTCGATGTCTCTCTCGTTGTCTCCCTCGCTGTCTCCCTCTCAGTCTCCCTCTCAGTCTCCCTCTCAGTCTCTCTCTCAGTCTCTCTCTCAGTCTCTCTCGCATTCTCTCTCGCTGTCTCCCTCGCACTCTCTGGCTTTCTCTCTCGCTTTCTCTCTCGCAGTCCCTCTCGCAGTCCCTCTCGCAGTCCCTCTCGCAGTCTCTCTCGCAGTCTCTCTCGCAGTCTCTCTCGCAGTCTCTCTCGCAGTCTCCCTCACAGTCTCTCTCGCTGTCTCCCTCACAGTCTCCCTCACAGTCTCCCTCACAGTCTCTCTCGCTGTCTCTCTCGCCGTCTCCCTCGCAGTCTCTCTCGAAGTCTCTCTCGCCGTCGCCCTCGCCGTCTCCCTCGCAGTCACTCTCGCTGTCTCTCTCGCTGTATCCCTCGCTGTCTCTCTCGCTATCTCCATAGCAGTCTCTCTCGCAGTCTCCCTCACAGTCTCCCTCGCTGTCTCCCTCACAGTCTCTCTCGCAGTCTCTCTCGCTATCTCCCTCGCTATCTCCCTCGCTATCTCCCTCGCTGTCTCTCTCGCTGTATGTCTCGCTGTCTCCCTTGCAGTCTCCCTCGCAGTCTCTCTCGCTTTCTCCCTCGCTTTCTCCCTCGCAGTCTCTCTCGCTTTCTCCCTCGCAGTCTCCCTCACAGTCTCTCTCGCAGTCTCTCTCGCTATCTCCCTCGCTGTCTCTCTCGCTGTCTCTCTCGCTGTCTCCCTCGCAGTCTCTCTCTCCATCTCTCTCGCTATCTCCCTCGCTGTCTCTCTCGCTGTCTCCCTCGCAGTCTCCCTCGCAGTCTCCCTCGCAGTCTCTCTCGCAGTCTCTCTCGCAGTCTCTCTCGCAGTCTCTCTCGCTTTCTCCCACGCAGTCTCTCTCGCAGTCTCTCTCGCAGTCTCTCTCGCAGTCTCTCTCGCAGTCCCTCTCGCAGTCTCTCTCGCAGTCTTCCTCGCAGTTTCTCTCGCTGTCTCCCTCGCTGTCTCCCTCGCTGTCTCCCTCGCTGTCTCCCTCGCTGTCTCCCTCGCTGTCTCCCTCGCTGTCTCGCGCGATCTCTCTCGCATTCTCTCTCGTTGTCTCCCTCGCAGTCTCTCTCGCTGTGTCCCTCGCAGTCTCTCTCACAGTCTCTGTCGCTGCCTCTCTCGCTGTCGCTGTCTCTGTCGCTGTCTCCCTCGCTGTCTCCCTCGCTGTCTCCCTCGCTGCCTCCCTCGCAGTCTCTCTCGCAGTCTCTCTCGCAGTCTCTCTCGCAGTCTCTCTCGCAGTCTCTCTCGCTGTCTCTCTCGCTGTCTCTCTCGCTGTCTCCCTCGCTGTCTCCCTCGCTGTCTCCCTCGCTGTCTCCCTCGCTGTCTCCCTCGCTGTCTCCCTCGCTGTCTCCCTCGCTCACTCTCTCGCTCTCTCTATCGCTCTCTCTCTCGCCGTCTCAATCGCAGTCTCCCTCGCATTCTCTCTCGCAGTGTCTCTCGCTGTATCCCTCGCTGTCTCTCTCGCTATCTCCATAGCAGTCTCTCTCGCAGTTTCTCTCGCTTTCTCCCTCGCAGTCTCTCTCGCAGTCTCTCTCGCTGTCTCTCTCGCAGTCTCTCTCGCTGTCTCTCTCGCAGTCTCTCTCTCAGTCTCTCTCGCTGTCACCCTCGCTGTCACCCTCGCTGTCTCCCTCGCAGTCCCTCTCGCAGTCCCTCTCGCAGTCCCTCTCGCAGTCCCTCTCGCTGTCTCCCTCGCAGTCTCTCTCGCTGTCTCCCTCGCAGTCTCTATCGCTGTCTCCCTCGCAGTCTCTCTCGCAGTCTCTCTCGCAGTCTCTCTCGCTTTCTCCCTCGCTCTCTCCCTCGCAGACTCTCTCGCTGTCTCCCTCGCAGTCTCCCGCGCAGTCTCCCGCGCAGTCTCCCGCGCAGTCTCCCGCGCAGTCTCCCGCGCAGTCTCCCGCGCAGTCTGCCTCGCAGTCTCCCTCGCAGTCTCCCTCGCATTCTCCCTCGCAGTCTCCCTCGCAGTCTCCCTCGCTGTCTCCCTCGCTGTCTCCCTCGAAGTCACCCTGGATGTCTCTCTCGCATTCTCTCTCGATGTCTCTCTCGATGTCTCTCTCGTTGTCTCCCTCGCTGTCTCCCTCACAGTCTCTCTCGCTGCCTCTCTCGCTGTCTCTCTCGCCGCCTCTCTCGCCGTCTCCCTCGCAGTCTATCTCGAAGTCTCTCTCGCTCTCTCTCTCGCCGTCTCCCTCGCCGTCTCCCTCGCCGTCTCCCTCGCCGTCTCCCTCGCCGTCTCCCTCGCCGTCTCCCTCGCAGTCACTCTCGCAGTCTCTCTCGCTGTATCCCTCGCTGTCTCTCTCGCTATCTCCATAGCAGTCTCTCTCGCAGTCTCCCTCGCAGTCTCCCTCGCATTCTCTCTCGCAGTCTCCCTCGCAGTCTCTCTCGCAGTCTCTCTCGCAGTCTCTCTCGCAGTCTCTCTCGCAGTCTCTCTCGCAGTCTCCCTCGCAGTCTCCATCGCTATCTCCCTCGCTGTCTCTCTCGTTGTCTCCCTCGCAGTCTCTCTCGCTTTCTCCCTCGCAGTCTCTCTCGCAGTCTCTCTCGCAGTCTCTCTCGCTTTCTCCTTCGCAGTCTCTCTCGCAGTCTCTCTCGCAGTTTCTCTCGCTGTCTCCCTCGCTGTCTCCCTCGCAGTCTCCCTCGCAGTCTCCCTCGCAGTCTCCCTCGCAGTCTCCCTCGCAGTCTCCCTCGCAGTCTCCCTCGCTGTCTCTCTCGCAGTCTCCCTCGCTGTCTCCCTCGCTGTCTCACGCGATCTCTCTCGCATTCTCTCTCGTTGTCTACCTCGCAGTCTCTCTCGCTGTGTCCCTCGCAGTCTCTCTCACAGTCTCTGTCGCTGTCTCTGTCGCTGTCTCCGTCGCTGTCTCCCTCGCTGTCTCCCTCGCTGTCTCCCTCGCTGTCTCCCTCGCAGTCTCTCTCGCAGTCTCTCTCGCAGTCTCTCTCGCTGTCTCTCTCGCTGTCTCTCTCGCTGTCTCTCTCGCTGTCCCTCTCGCTGTCTCTCTCGCTGTCTCTCTCGCTGTCTCCCTCGCTGTCTCCCTCGCTGTCTCCCTCGCTGTCTCTCTCGCCGTCTCCCTCGCCGTCTCCCTCGCCGTCTCCCTCGCCGTCTCCCTCGCCGTCTCCCTCGCCGTCTCAATCGCCGTCTCAATCGCCGTCTCTCTCGCATTCTCTCTCGCAGTCTCTCTCGCTGTCTCCCTCGCAGTCTCTCTCGCTGTCTCCCTCGCAGTCTCTCTCGCTGTCTCCCTCGCAGTCTCTCTCGCTGTCTCCCTCGCAGTCTCTCTCGCTTTCTCCCTCGCTCTCTCCCTCGCAGACTCTCTCGCAGTCTCCCTCGCAGTCTCCCTCGCAGGCTCCCTCGCAGTCTCCCTCGCTGTCTCCCTCGCTGTCTCCCTCGCTGTCTCCCTCGCTGTCTCCCTCGCTGTCTCCCTCGCTGTCTCCCTCGCTGTCTCCCTCGCTGTCTCTCTCGCTGTCTCCCTCGAAGTCACCCTGGATGTCTCTCTCGCAGTCTCTCTCGCATTCTCTCTCGATGTCTCTCTCGATGTCTCTCTCGCAGTCTCTCTCGCTGTCTCTCTCGCTGTATCCCTCGCTGTCTCTCTCGCTATCTCCATAGCAGTCTCTCTCGCAGTCTCCCTCACAGTCTCCCTCGCAGTCTCCCTCGCTGTCTCCCTCGCTGTCTCCCTCGCAGTCTCTCTCGCAGTCTCTCTCGCAGTCTCTCTCGCAGTCTCTCTCGCAGTCTCTCTCGCAGTCTCTCTCGCAGTCTCTCTCGCTATCTCCCTCGCTATCTCCCTCGCTGTCTCTCTCGCTGTATCTCTCGCTGTCTCCCTTGCAGTCTCCCTCGCAGTCTCTCTCGCTTTCTCCCTCGCTTTCTCCCTCGCAGTCTCTCTCGCTTTCTCCCTCGCAGTCTCTCCCACTTTCTCCCTCGCAGTCTCCCTCGCAGTCTCCCTCGCAGTCTCCCTCGCAGTCTCCCTCACAGTCTCTCTCGCAGTCTCTCTCGCTTTCTCCCTCGCAGTCTCTCTCACTGTCTCCCTCGCTGTCTCCCTCGCTGTCTCACACGATCTCTCTCGCATTCTCCCTCGCATTCTCCCTTGCAGTCTCTCTCGCTGTCTCCCTCGCTGTCTCCCTCGCTGTCTCCCTCGCTGTCTCCCTCGCTGTCTCCCTCGCTGTCTACCTCGCTGTCTACCTCGCTGTCTACCTCGCTGTCTCTCTCGCTCTCTCTCTCGCCGTCTCCCTCGCCGTCTCAATCGCCGTCTCCCTCGCATTCTCTCTCGCAGTGTCTCTCGCTGTATCCCTCGCTGTCTCTCTCGCTATCTCCATAGCAGTCTCTCTCGCAGTTTCTCTCGCTTTCTCCCTCGCAGTCTCTCTCGCTGTCTCCCTCACAGTCTCACTCGCAGTCTCTCTTGCTGTCTCTCTCGCTGTCTCCCTCGCTGTCTCCCTCACAGTCTCTCTCGCTGTCTCTCTCGCTGTCTCCCTCGCTCTCTCCCTCGAGGTCTCTCTCACAGTCTCTCTCGCTGTCTCTCTCGCTGACTCCCTCGCAGTTTCTATCGCTGTCTCCCTCGCAGTCTCTCTCGCTTTCTCCCTCACTCTCTCCCTCGCTCTCTCTCTCGCTCTCTCTCTCGCTCTCTCACTCGCTCTCTCTCTCGCCGTCTCCCTCGCCGTCTCCCTCGCCGTCTGAATCGCTGTCTCCCTCACAGTCTCTCTCGCAGTCTCTCTCGCAGTCTCTCTCGCTATCTCCCTCGCTATCTCCCTCGCTGTCTCTCTTGCAGTCTCCCTCGCAGTCTCCCTCGCAGTCTCTCTCGCTTTCTCCCTCGCAGTCTCTCTCGCAGTCTCTCTCGCAGTCTCTCTCGCTTTCTCCCTCGCAGTCTCTCTCGCAGTCTCTCTCGCAGTCTGCCTCGCAGTTTCTCTCGCAGTTTCTCTCGCTGTCTCCCTCGCTGTCTCCCTCGCTGTCTCCCTCGCTGTCTCCCTCGCTGTCTCCCTCGCTGTCTCCCTCGCAGTCTCTCTCGCCGTCTCCCTCGCAGTCTCTCTCGCAGTCTCTCTCGCTGTCTCTCTCGCTCTCTCTCTCGCTGTCTCTCTCGCCGTCTCTCTCGCCGTCTCTCTCGCCGTCGCCCTCGCCGTCGCCCTCGCCGTCTCCCTCGCCGTCTCCCTCGCCATCTCCCTCGCAGTCACTCTCGCAGTCTCTCTCGCTGTATCCCTCGCTGTCTCCCTCGCTGTCTCTCTCGCAGTCTCCCTCACAGTCTCTCTCGCAGTCTCTCTCGCAGTCTCTCTCGCTGTCTCCCTCGCTGTCTCCCTCGCTGCCTCCCTCGCAGTCTCTCTCGCAGTCTCTCTCGCAGTCTCTCTCGCAGTCTCTCTCGCAGTCTCTCTCGCTGTCTCTCTCGCTGTCTCCCTCGCTGTCTCCCTCGCTGTCTCCCTCGCTGTCTCCCTCGCTGTCTCCCTCGCTGTCTCCCTCGCTGTCTCCCTCGCTCACTCTCTCGCTCTCTCTATCGCTCTCTCTCTCGCCGTCTCAATCGCTGTCTCCCTCGCATTCTCTCTCGCAGTGTCTCTCGCTGTATCCCTCGCTGTCTCTCTCGCTATCTCCATAGCAGTCTCTCTCGCAGTTTCTCTCGCTTTCTCCCTCGCAGTCTCTCTCGCAGTCTCTCTCGCTGTCTCTCTCGCAGTCTCTCTCGCTGTCTCTCTCGCAGTCTCTCTCTCAGTCTCTCTCGCTGTCACCCTCGCTGTCACCCTCGCTGTCTCCCTCGCAGTCCCTCTCGCAGTCCCTCTCGCAGTCCCTCTCGCAGTCCCTCTCGCTGTCTCCCTCGCAGTCTCTCTCGCTGTCTCCCTCGCAGTCTCTATCGCTGTCTCCCTCGCAGTCTCTCTCGCAGTCTCTCTCGCAGTCTCTCTCGCTTTCTCCCTCGCTCTCTCCCTCGCAGACTCTCTCGCTGTCTCCCTCGCAGTCTCCCGCGCAGTCTCCCGCGCAGTCTCCCGCGCAGTCTCCCGCGCAGTCTCCCGCGCAGTCTCCCGCGCAGTCTCCCGCGCAGTCTCCCGCGCAGTCTCCCGCGCAGTCTCCCGCGCAGTCTCCCGCGCAGTCTGCCTCGCAGTCTCCCTCGCAGTCTCCCTCGCATTCTCCCTCGCAGTCTCCCTCGCAGTCTCCCTCGCAGTCTCCCTCATGTCTCCCTCGCTGTCTCCCTCGAAGTCACCCTGGATGTCTCTCTCGCATTCTCTCTCGATGTCTCTCTCGATGTCTCTCTCGTTGTCTCCCTCGCTGTCTCCCTCACAGTCTCTCTCGCTGCCTCTCTCGCTGTCTCTCTCGCCGTCTCTCTCGCCGTCTCCCTCGCAGTCTATCTCGAAGTCTCTCTCGCTCTCTCTCTCGCCGTCTCCCTCGCCGTCTCCCTCGCCGTCTCCCTCGCCGTCTCCCTCGCCGTCTCCCTCGCCGTCTCCCTCGCCGTCTCCCTCGCAGTCACTCTCGCAGTCTCTCTCGCTGTATCCCTCGCTGTATCCCTCGCAGTCTCTCTCGCAGTCTCTCTCGCAGTTTCTCTCGCTGTCTCCCTCGCTGTCTCCCTCGCAGTCTCCCTCGCAGTCTCCCTCGCAGTCTCCCTCGCAGTCTCCCTCGCAGTCTCCCTCGCAGTCTCCCTCGCTGTCTCTCTCGCAGTCTCCCTCGCTGTCTCCCTCGCTGTCTCCCTCGCTGTCTCACGCGATCTCTCTCGCATTCTCTCTCGTTGTCTACCTCGCAGTCTCTCTCGCTGTGTCCCTCGCAGTCTCTCTCACAGTCTCTGTAGCTGTCTCTGTCGCTGTCTCCGTCGCTGTCTCCCTCGCTGTCTCCCTCGCTGTCTCCCTCGCTGTCTCCCTCGCTGTCTCCCTCGCAGTCTCTCTCGCAGTCTCTCTCGCAGTCTCTCTCGCTGTCTCTCTCGCTGTCTCTCTCGCTGTCTCTCTCGCTGTCTCTCTCGCTGTCTCTCTCGCTGTCTCCCTCGCTGTCTCCCTCGCTGTCTCCCTCGCTGTCTCCCTCGCTGTCTCTCTCGCCGTCTCCCTCGCCGTCTCCCTCGCCGTCTCCCTCGCCGTCTCCCTCGCCGTCTCCCTCGCCGTCTCCCTCGCCGTCTCCCTCGCCGTCTCAATCGCCGTCTCAATCGCTGTCTCCCTCGCATTCTCTCTCGCAGTCTCTCTCGCTGTCTCCCTCGCAGTCTCTCTCGCTGTCTCCCTCGCAGTCTCCCTCGCAGTCTCTCTCGCTGTCTCCCTCGCAGTCTCTCTCGCTTTCTCCCTCGCTCTCTCCCTCGCAGACTCTCTCGCAGTCTCCCTCGCAGTCTCCCTCGCAGGCTCCCTCGCAGTCTCCCTCGCTGTCTCCCTCGCTGTCTCCCTCGCTGTCTCCCTCGCTGTCTCCCTCGCTGTCTCCCTCGCTGTCTCTCTCGCTGTCTCCCTCGAAGTCACCCTGGATGTCTCTCTCGCAGTCTCTCTCGCATTCTCTCTCGATGTCTCTCTCGATGTCTCTCTCGCAGTCTCTCTCGCTGTCTCTCTCGCTGTATCCCTCGCTGTCTCTCTCGCTATCTCCATAGCAGTCTCTCTCGCAGTCTCCCTCACAGTCTCCCTCGCAGTCTCCCTCGCAGTCTCCCTCGCTGTCTCCCTCGCTGTCTCCCTCGCAGTCTCTCTCGCAGTCTCTCTCGCATTCTCTCTCGCAGTCTCTCTCGCAGTCTCTCTCGCAGTCTCTCTCGCTATCTCCCTCGCTATCTCCCTCGCTGTCTCTCTCGCTGTATCTCTCGCTGTCTCCCTTGCAGTCTCCCTCGCAGTCTCTCTCGCTTTCTCCCTCGCTTTCTCCCTCGCAGTCTCTCTCGCTTTCTCCCTCGCAGTCTCTCCCACTTTCTCCCTCGCAGTCTCCCTCGCAGTCTCCCTCGCAGTCTCCCTCGCAGTCTCCCTCACAGTCTCTCTCGCAGTCTCTCTCGCTTTCTCCCTCGCAGTCTCTCTCACTGTCTCCCTCGCTGTCTCCCTCGCTGTCTCACACGATCTCTCTCGCATTCTCCCTCGCATTCTCCCTCGCAGTCTCTCTCGCTGTGTCCCTCGCTGTCTCCCTCGCTGTCTCCCTCGCTGTCTCCCTCGCTGTCTCCCTCGCTGTCTCCCTCGCTGTCTCCCTCGCTGTCTCCCTCGCTGTCTACCTCGCTGTCTACCTCGCTGTCTCCCTCGCTGTCTCTCTCGCTCTCTCTCTCGCCGTCTCCCTCGCCGTCTCAATCGCCGTCTCCCTCGCATTCTCTCTCGCAGTGTCTCTCGCTGTATCCCTCGCTGTCTCTCTCGCTATCTCCATAGCAGTCTCTCTCGCAGTTTCTCTCGCTTTCTCCCTCGCAGTCTCTCTCGCTGTCTCCCTCACAGTCTCACTCGCAGTCTCTCTTGCTGTCTCTCTCGCTGTCTCCCTCGCTGTCTCCCTCACAGTCTCTCTCGCTGTCTCTCTCGCTGTCTCCCTCGCTCTCTCCCTCGAGGTCTCTCTCACAGTCTCTCTCGCTGTCTCTCTCGCTGACTCCCTCGCAGTTTCTATCGCTGTCTCCCTCGCAGTCTCTCTCGCTTTCTCCCTCGCTCTCTCCCTCGCTCTCTCTCTCGCTCTCTCTCTCGCTCTCTCACTCGCTCTCTCTCTCGCCGTCTCCCTCGCCGTCTCCCTCGCCGTCTGAATCGCTGTCTCCCTCACAGTCTCTCTCGCAGTCTCTCTCGCAGTCTCTCTCGCTATCTCCCTCGCTATCTCCCTCGCTGTCTCTCTTGCAGTCTCCCTCGCAGTCTCCCTCGCAGTCTCTCTCGCTTTCTCCCTCGCAGTCTCTCTCGCAGTCTCTCTCGCTTTCTCCCTCGCAGTCTCTCTCGCAGTCTCTCTCGCAGTCTGCCTCGCAGTTTCTCTCGCAGTTTCTCTCGCTGTCTCCCTCGCTGTCTCCCTCGCTGTCTCCCTCGCTGTCTCCCTCGCTGTCTCCCTCGCTGTCTCCCTCGCAGTCTCTCTCGCCGTCTCCCTCGCAGTCTCTCTCGCAGTCTCTCTCGCTGTCTCTCTCGCTCTCTCTCTCGCTGTCTCTCTCGCCGTCTCTCTCGCCGTCTCTCTCGCCGTCGCCCTCGCCGTCGCCCTCGCCGTCTCCCTCGCCGTCTCCCTCGCCATCTCCCTCGCAGTCACTCTCGCAGTCTCTCTCGCTGTATCCCTCGCTGTCTCCCTCGCTGTCTCCCTCGCTGTCTCTCTCGCAGTCTCCCTCACAGTCTCTCTCGCAGTCTCTCTCGCAGTCTCTCTCGCTGTCTCCCTCGCAGTCTCCCTCGCTGTATCTCTCACTGTCTCTCTCGCTGTCTCTCTCGCTGTCTCTCTCTCCATCTCTCTCGCCGTCTCTCTCTCCATCTCTCTCGCCGTCTCTCTCTCCATCTCTCTCGCAGTCTCTCTCGCTGTCTCCCTTGCAGTCTCCCTCGCTGTATCTCTCACAGTCTCTCTCGCTGTCTCTCTCGCTGTCTCTCTCGCTGTCTCCCTCGCAGTCTCTCTCGCTCTCTCCCTCACTGTCTCTCTCGCCGTCTCTCTCGCCGTCTCTCTCTCCATCTCTCTCGCCGTCTCTCTCTCCGTCTCTCTCGCAGTCTCCTTTGCAGTCTCTCTCGCAGTCTCTCTCGCAGTCTCTCTCGCAGTCTCTCTCGCAGTCTCTCTCGCTGTCCCTCTCGCAGTCTCTCTCGCTGTCCCTCTCGCAGTCTCTCTCGCTGTCTCTCTCGCAGTCTCCTTTGCAGTCTCTCTCGCAGTCTCCTTTGCAGTCTCTCTCGCAGTCTCTCTCGCAGTCTCTCTCGCTGTCCCTCTCGCAGTCTCTCTCGCTGTCCCTCTCGCAGTCTCTCTCGCTGTCTCTCTCGCAGTCTCCTTTGCAGTCTCTCTCGCAGTCTCTCTCGCTGTCCCTCTCGCAGTCTCTCTCGCAGTCTCTCCCGCAGTCTCTCTCGCAGTCTCTCTCGCAGTCTCTCTCGCAGTCTCTCTCGCTGTCTCTCTCGCTGTCTCTCTCGCTGTCTCCCACGCTGTCTCTCTCGCTGTCTCCCTCGCTTTCTCCCTCGCTGTCTCTCTCGCTGTCTCCCTCGCAGTCTCTCTCGCTGTCTCCCTCGCTGTCTCCCTCGCTGTCTCCCTCGCTGTGTCCCTCGCTCTCTCCCTCACTGTCTCCCTCGCCGTCTCTCTCGCTGTCTTCCTCGCAGTTTCTCTCGCTGTCTCCCTCGCTGTCACCCTCGCTGTCTCCCTCGCTGTCTCCCTAGCAGTCGCTCTCGCAGTCTCTCTCGCTGACTCCCTCGCAGTTTCTCTCGCTGTCTCCCTCGCTGTCACCCTCGCTGTCTCCCTCGCTATCTCCCTAGCAGTCGCTCTCGAATTCTCTCTCGCTGTCTCTCTCGCTGTCTCCCTCGCTGTCTCCCTCGCTGTCTCCCTCGCTGTCTGCCTCGCTGCCTCCCTCGCAGTCTCTCTCGAAGTCTCTCTCAAAGTCTCCCTCGCTCTCTCCCTCGCTCTCTCCCTCGCTCTCTCCCTCGCTCTCTCCCTCGCTCTCTCCCTCGCCGTCTCCCTCGCAGTCTCTCTCGCAGTGTCTCTCGCTGTATCCCTCGCTGTCTCTCTCGCAGTTTCTCTCGCTTTCTCCCTCACAGTCTCTCTCGCTGTCTCCCTCGCAGTCTCTCTCGCAGTCTCTCTCGCAGTCTCTCTCGCAGTCTCTCTCGCTGTCTCCCTCGCTGTCTCCCTCACAGTCTCTCTCGCTGTCTCCCTCGCAGTCTCTCTCACAGTCTCTCTCGCAGTCTCTCTCGCTGTCTTCCTCGCAGTCTCTATCGCTGTCTCCCTCGCTGTCTCCCTCGCAGTCTCCCTCGCAGTCTCCCTCGCAGTCTCCCTCGCAGTCTCCCTCGCAGTCTCCCTCGCAGTCTGTCTCGCAGTCTCTCTCGCTCTCTCCCTCGCAGACTCTCTCACTGTCTCCCTCGTTGTCTCCCTCGCTGTCTCTCTCAGTCTCTCTCTCAGTCTCTCTCGCTGTCTCCCTCGCAGTCTCCCTCACAGTCTCCCTCACAGTCTCCCTCGATGTCTCCCTCGCTGTCTCCCTCGCTGTCTCCCTCGCTGTCTCCCTCGCTGTCTCCCTCGCTGTCTCCCTCGCTGTCTCTCTCTCAGTCTCTCTCTCAGTCTCTCTCTCAGTCTCTATCGCATTCTCTCTCGCTGTCTCCCTCGCTGTCTCCCTCGCACTCTCTGGCTTTCTCTCTCGCTTTCTCTCTCGCAGTCCCTCTCACTGTCTCTCTCGCAGTCTCTCTCGCTGTCTCCCTCACAGTCTCCCTCACAGTCTCTCTCGCTGTCTCTCTCGCTGTCTCCCTCGCTGTCTCTCTCGCCGTCTCCCTCGCAGTCTCTCTCGAAGTCTCTCTCGCTGTCTCCCTCGCTGTCTCTCTCGCTCTCTCTCTCGCCGTCTCCCTCGCCGTCTCCCTCGCCGTCTCCCTCGCCGTCTCCCTCGCAGTCACTCTCGCAGTCTCTCTCGCTGTATCCCTCGCTGTCTCTCTCGCTATCTCCATAGCAGTCTCTCTCGCAGTCTCTCTCGCAGTCTCCCTCACAGTCTCTCTCGCAGTCTCTCTCGCAGTCTCTCTCGCAGTCTCTCTCGCTATCTCCCTCGCTGTCTCTCTCGCTGTCTCCCTTGCAGTCTCCCTTGCAGTCTCCCTCGCAGTCTCTCTCGCAGTCTCTCTCGCAGTCTCTCTCGCTTTCTCCCACACAGTCTCTCTCGCAGTCTCTCTCGCAGTCTCTCTCGCAGTCTCTCTCGCAGTCTCTCTCGCAGTCTCTCTCGCAGTCTCTCTCGCAGTCTCTCTCGCAGTCTTCCTCGCAGTTTCTCTCGCTGTCTCCCTCGCTGTCTCCCTCGCTGTCTCCCTCGCTGTCTCCCTCGCTGTCTCCCTCGCTATCTCCCTCGCTATCTCCCTCGCTGTCTCCCTCGCTGTCTCACGCGATCTCTCTCGCATTCTCTCTCGTTGTCTCCCTCGCAGTCTCTCTCGCTGTGTCCCTCGCAGTCTCTCTCACAGTCTCTGTCGCTGTCTCCCTCGCTGTCTCTGTCGCTGTCTCCCTCGCTGTCTCCCTCGCTGTCTCCCTCGCTGTCTCCCTCGCTGTCTCCCTCGCTGTCTCCCTCGATGTCTCCCTCGCAGTCTCTCTCGCAGTCTCTCTCGCAGTCTCTCTCGCAGTCTCTCTCGCTGTCTCTCTCGCAGTCTCTCTCGCAGTCTCTCTCGCAGTCTCTCTCGCAGTCTCTCTCGCTGTCCCTCTCGCAGTCTCTCTCGCTGTCTCTCTCGCAGTCTCTCTCGCTGTCTCTCTCGCAGTCTCTCTCGCTGTCTCCCTCGCTTTCTCCCTCGCTGTCTCTCTCGCTGTCTCTCTCGCTGTCTCTCTCGCTGTCTCCCTCGCTGTCTCCCTCGCAGTCTCTCTCGCAGTCTCTCTCGCAGTCTCTCTCGCAGTCTCTCTCGCAGTCTCTCTCGCAGTCTCTCTCGCTGTCCCTCTCGCAGTCTCTCTCGCTGTCTCTCTCGCAGTCTCTCTCGCAGTCTCTCTCGCTGTCTCCCTCGCTGTCTCTCTCGCTGTCTCTCTCGCTGTCTCTCTCGCTGTCTCTCTCGCTGTCTCCCTCGCAGTCTCTCTCGCTGTCTCCCTCGCTGTCTCCCTCGCTGTCTCCCTCGCTGTCTCCCTCGCTGTCTCCCTCGCTGTCTCCCTCGCTGTCTCCCTCGCTGTGTCCCTCGCTCTCTCCCTCACTGTCTCCCTCGCTGTCATCCTCGCAGTTTCTCTCGCTGTCTCCCTCGCTGTCACCCTCGCTGTCTCCCTCGCTGTCTCCCTAGCAGTCGCTCTCGCAGTCTCCCTCGCTGTCTCCCTCGCTGTCTCCCTCGCTGTCTCCCTCGCTGCCTCCCTCGCAGTCTCTCTCGAAGTCTCTCTCGCTGTCTCCCTCGCTCTCTCCCTCGCTCTCTCTCTCGCCGTCTCCCTCGCAGTCTCTCTCGCAGTTTCTCTCGCTTTCTCCCTCACAGTCTCTCTCGCTGTCTCTCTCGCAGTCTCTCTCGCAGTCTCTCTCGCAGTCTCTCTCGCAGTCTCTCTCGAAGTCTCTCTCGAAGTCTCTCTCGCTGTCTCTCTCGCTGTCTCTCTCGCTGTCTCTCTCGCTGTCTCTCTCGCTGTCTCTCTCGCTGTCTCTCTCGCTGTCTCTCTCGCTGTCTCTCTCGCTGTCTCCCTCGCTGTCTCCCTCGCTGACTCCCTCGCTCTCTCTCTCGCCGTCTCCCTCGCTGTCTCCCTCGCATTCTCTCTCGCAGTGTCTCTCGCTGTATCCCTCGCTGTCTCTCTCGCTATCTCCATAGCATTCTCTCTCGCTGTTTCTCTCGCTTTCTCCCTCGCAGTCTCTCTCGCAGTCTCTCTCGCAGTCTCTCTCGCTGTCTCCCTCGCAGTCTCTCTCGCTGTCTCCCTCGCAGTCTCTATCGCTGTCTCCCTCGCAGTCTCTCTCGCTTTCTCCCTCGCTTTCTCCCTCGCTCTCTCCCTCGCAGACTCCCTCGCAGACTCGCTCGCAGACTCTCTCGCTGTCTCCCTCGCAGTCTCCCTCGCAGTCTCCCCCGCAGTCTCCCTCGCAGTCTCCCCCGCAGTCTCCCTCGCAGTCTCCCTCGCTGTCTCCCTCGCTGTCTCCCTCGCTGTCTCCCTCGCAGTCTCCCTCGCAGTCTCCCTCGCAGTCTCCCTCGCAGTCTCCCTCGCTGTCTCCCTCGCTGTCTCCCTCGCTGTCTCCCTCGCTGTCTCCCTCGCTGTCTCTCTCGCAGTCTCTCTCGCAGTCTCTCTCGCTTTCTCCCTCGCTCTCTCCCTCGCAGACTCTCTCGCTGTCTCCCTCGCAGTCTCCCGCGCAGTCTCCCGCGCAGTCTCCCGCGCAGTCTCCCGCGCAGTCTCCCGCGCAGTCTCCCTCGCTGTCTCCCTCGCTGTCTCCCTCGCTGTCTCCCTCGCTGTCTCCCTCGCTGTCTCCCTCGCTGTCTCCCTCGCTGTCTCCCTCGCTGTCTACCTCGCTGTCTCCCTCGCTGTCTCCCTCGCTGTCTCCCTCGCTGTCTCTCTCGCTGTCTCTCTCGCTGTCTCCCTCGCTGTCTCCCTCGCTGTCTCCCTCGAAGTCACCCTGGATGTCTCTCTCGCATTCTCTCTCGATGTCTCTCTCGATGTCTCTCTCGTTGTCTCCCTCGCTGTCTCCCTCTCAGTCTCCCTCTCAGTCTCCCTCGCAGTCTCCCGCGCAGTCTCCCGCGCAGTCTCCCGCGCAGTCTCCCGCGCAGTCTCCCGCGCAGTCTCCCTCGCTGTCTCCCTCGCTGTCTCCCTCGCTGTCTCCCTCGCTGTCTCCCTCGCTGTCTCCCTCGCTGTCTCCCTCGCTGTCTCCCTCGCTGTCTACCTCGCTGTCTCCCTCGCTGTCTCCCTCGCTGTCTCCCTCGCTGTCTCTCTCGCTGTCTCTCTCGCTGTCTCCCTCGCTGTCTCCCTCGCTGTCTCCCTCGAAGTCACCCTGGATGTCTCTCTCGCATTCTCTCTCGATGTCTCTCTCGATGTCTCCCTCGCTGTCTCCCTCGCTGTCTCCCTCGCTGTCTCCCTCGCTGTCTCCCTCGCTGTCTCTCTCGCTGTCTCTCTCGCTGTCTCCCTCGCTGTCTCTCTCGCTGTCTCCCTCGAAGTCACCCTGGATGTCTCTCTCGCATTCTCTCTCGATGTCTCTCTCGATGTCTCTCTCGTTGTCTCCCTCGCTGTCTCCCTCACAGTCTCTCTCGCTGTCTCTCTCGCTGTCTCTCTCGCCATCTCTCTCGCCGTCTCCCTCGCAGTCTCTCTCGAAGTCTCTCTCGCTCTCTCTCTCGCCGTCGCCCTCGCCGTCTCCCTCGCCGTCTCCCTCGCCGTCTCCCTCGCAGTCACTCTCGCAGTCTCTCTCGCTGTATCCCTCGCTGTCTCTCTCGCTATCTCCATAGCAGTCTCTCTCGCAGTCTCCCTCACAGTCTCCCTCACAGTCTCCCTCGCTGTCTCCCTCGCAGTCTCTCTCGCAGTCTCTCTCGCAGTCTCTCTCGCAGTCTCCCTCGCAGTCTCCCTCGCTGTCTCCCTCACAGTCTCTCTCGCTGTCTCCCTCGCAGTCTCTCTCACAGTCTCTCTCACAGTCTCTCTCGCAGTCTCTCTCGCTGTCTTCCTCGCAGTCTCTATCGCAGTCTCCCTCGCAGTCTCCCTCGCAGTCTCCCTCGCAGTCTCCCTCGCAGTCTCTCTCGCAGTCTCTCTCGCTTTCTCCCTCGCTCTCTCCCTCGCAGACTCTCTCACTGTCTCCCTCGCTGTCTCCCTCGCTGTCTCCCTCGTTGTCTCCCTCGTTGTCTCCCTCGCTGTCTCTCTCAGTCTCTCTCTCAGTCTCTCTCTCAGTCTCTCTCGCTGTCTCCCTCGCAGTCTCCCTCGCAGTCTCCCTCGATGTCTCCCTCGATGTCTCCCTCGATGTCTCCCTCGCTGTCTCCCTCGCTGTCTCCCTCGCTGTCTCCCTCGCTGTCTCTCTCTCAGTCTCTCTCTCAGTCTCTCTCTCAGTCTCTATCGCATTCTCTCTCGCTGTCTCCCTCGCTGTCTCCCTCGCACTCTCTGGCTTTCTCTCTCGCTTTCTCTCTCGCAGTCCCTCTCACTGTCTCTCTCGCAGTCTCTCTCGCTGTCTCCCTCACAGTCTCCCTCACAGTCTCTCTCGCTGTCTCTCTCGCCGTCTCCCTCGCAGTCTCTCTCGAAGTCTCTCTCGAAGTCTCTCTCGCTGTCTCTCTCGCTGTCTCCCTCGCTGTCTCCCTCGCTGTCTCCCTCGCTGTCTCCCTCGCCGTCGCCCTCGCCGTCTCCCTCGCCGTCTCCCTCGCCGTCTCCCTCGCAGTCACTCTCGCAGTCTCTCTCGCTGTATCCCTCGCTGTCTCTCTCGCTATCTCCATAGCAGTCTCTGTCGCAGTCTCCCTCACAGTCTCTCTCGCAGTCTCTCTCGCTATCTCCCTCGCTGTCTCTCTCGCTGTCTCCCTTGCAGTCTCCCTTGCAGTCTCCCTTGCAGTCTCCCTCGCAGTCTCTCTCGCAGTCTCTCTCGCAGTCTCTCTCGCTTTCTCCCACGCAGTCTCTCTCGCAGTCTCTCTCGCAGTCTCTCTCGCAGTCTCTCTCGCAGTCTCTCTCGCAGTTTCTCTCGCTGTCTCCCTCGCTGTCTCCCTCGCTGTCTCCCTCGCTGTCTCCCTCGCTGTCTCCCTCGCTGTCTCCCTCGCTGTCTCCCTCGCTATCTCCCTCGCTGTCTCCCTCGCTGTCTCATGCGATCTCTCTCGCATTCTCTCTCGTTGTCTCCCTCGCAGTCTCTCACGCTGTGTCCCTCGCAGTCTCTCTCACAGTCTCTGTCGCTGTCTCTGTCGCTGTCTCTGTCGCTGTCTCCCTCGCTGTCTCCCTCGCTGTCTCCCTCGCTGTCTCCCTCGCTGTCTCCCTCGCTGTCTCCCTCGCAGTCTCTCTCGCAGTCTCTCTCGCAGTCTCTCTCGCAGTCTCTCTCGCAGTCTCTCTCGCTGTCTCTCTCGCAGTCTCTCTCGCAGTCTCTCTCGCAGTCTCTCTCGCTGTCCCTCTCGCAGTCTCTCTCGCTGTCTCTCTCGCAGTCTCTCTCGCTGTCTCTCTCGCAGTCTCTCTCGCTGTCTCCCTCGCTTTCTCCCTCGCTGTCTCTCTCGCTGTCTCTCTCGCTGTCTCTCTCGCTGTCTCTCTCGCTGTCTCCCTCGCAGTCTCCCTCGCAGTCTCTCTCGCAGTCTCTCTCGCAGTCTCTCTCGCAGTCTCTCTCGCAGTCTCTCTCGCAGTCTCTCTCGCAGTCTCTCTCGCTGTCCCTCTCGCAGTCTCTCTCGCTGTCTCTCTCGCAGTCTCTCTCCCAGTCTCTCTCGCTGTCTCCCTCGCTGTCTCTCTCGCTGTCTCTCTCGCTGTCTCTCTCGCTGTCTCTCTCGCTGTCTCCCTCGCAGTCTCTCTCGCTGTCTCCCTCGCTGTCTCCCTCGCTGTCTCCCTCGCTGTCTCCCTCGCTGTCTCCCTCGCTTTCTCCCTCGCTGTCTCCCTCGCTGTCTCCCTCGCTGTCTCCCTCGCTGTCTCCCTCGCTGTGTCCCTCGCTCTCTCCCTCGCTCTCTCCCTCGCTGTCTCCCTCGCTGTCTTCCTCGCAGTTTCTCTCGCTGTCTCCCTCGCTGTCACCCTCGCTGTCTCCCTAGCAGTCGCTCTCGCAGTCTCCCTCGCTGTCTCCCTCGCTGTCTCCCTCGCTGTCTCCCTCGCTGTCTCCCTCGCTGCCTCCCTCGCAGTCTCTCTCGCAGTCTCTCTCGAAGTCTCTCTCGCTGTCTCCCTCGCTCTCTCCCTCGCTCTCTCTCTCGCCGTCTCCCTCGCAGTCTCTCTCGCAGTTTCTCTCGCTTTCTCCCTCACAGTCTCTCTCGCTGTGTCTCTCGCAGTCTCACTCGCAGTCTCTCTCGCAGTCTCTCTCGCAGTCTCTCTCGCAGTCTCTCTCGCAGTCTCTCTCGCAGTCTCTCTCGCTGTCTCCCTCACAGTCTCTCTCGCTGTCTCCCTCGCAGTCTCTCTCACAGTCTCTCTCGCAGTCTCTCTCGCTGTCTCCCTCGCAGTCTCTATCGCTGTCTCCCTCGCAGTCTCTATCGCTGTCTCCCTCGCAGTCTCCCTCGCAGTCTCTCTCGCAGTCTCTCTCGCTTTCTCCCTCGCTCTCTCCCTCGCAGACTCTCTCGCTGTCTCCCTCGCTGTCTCCCTCGCTGTCTCCCTCGCTGTCTCTCTCAGTCTCTCTCTCAGTCTCTCTCTCAGTCTCTCTCTCAGTCTCTCTCGCTGTCTCTCTCGCTGTCTCCCTCGCAGTCTCCCTCGAAGTCACCCTGGATGTCTCTCTCGCAGTCTCTCTCGCAGTCTCTCTCGCAGTCTCTCTCGCAGTCTCTCTCGCAGTCTCTCTCGCAGTCTCTCTCGCAGTCTCTCTCGCATTCTCTTTCGCTGTCTCTCTCGATGTCTCCCTCGCAGTCTCCCTCGCAGTCTCCCTCGCAGTCTCCCTCGCTGTCTCCCTCGCTGTCTCTCTCGCTGTCTCCCTCGAAGTCACCCTGGATGTCTCTCTCGCATTCTCTCTCGATGTCTCTCTCGATGTCTCTCTCGTTGTCTCCCTCGCTGTAACCCTCACAGTCTCTCTCGCTGCCTCTCTCGCTGTCTCTCTCGCTGTCTCTCTCGCCGTCTCTCTCGCCGTCTCCCTCGCAGTCTCTCTCGAAGTCTCTCTCGCTCTCTCTCTCGCCGTCGCCCTCGCCGTCTCCCTCGCCGTCTCCCTCGCCGTCTCCCTCGCAGTCACTCTCGCAGTCTCTCTCGCTGTATCCCTCGCAGTCTCTCTCGCAGTCTCCCTCACAGTCTCCCTCGCTCTCTCCCTCGCAGTCTCTCTCGCAGTCTCTCTCGCAGTCTCCCTCGCAGTCTCCCTCGCTATCTCCCTCGCTGTCTCTCTCGTTGTCTCCCTCGCTGTCTCTCTCGTTGTCTCCCTCGCAGTCTCTCTCGCAGTCTCTCTCGCAGTCTCTCTCGCAGTCTCTCTCGCAGTCTCTCTCGCAGTCTCTCTCGCAGTCTCTCTCGCAGTCTCTCTCGCAGTCTCTCTCGCTTTCTCCCTCGCAGTCTCTCTCGCAGTCTCTCTCGCAGTCTTCCTCGCAGTTTCTCTCGCTGTCTCCCTCGCTGTCTCCCTCGCTGTCTCCCTCGCTGTCTCCCTCGCAGTCTCCCTCGCAGTCTCCCTCGCAGTCTCCCTCGCAGTCTCCCTCGCAGTCTCCCTCGCTGTCTCCCTCGCTGTCTCCCTCGCTGTCTCACGCGATCTCTCTCGCATTCTCTCTCGTTCTCTACCTCGCAGTCTCTCTCGCTGTGTCCCTCGCAGTCTCTCTCACAGTCTCTGTCGCTGTCTCTGTCGCTGTCTCTGTCGCTGTCTCTGTCGCTGTCTCTGTCGCTTTCTCCCTCGCAGTCTCTCTCGCTGTCTCCCTCGCAGTCTCTCTCGCTGTCTCCCTCGCAGTCTCTATCGCTGTCTCCCTCGCAGTCTCTCTCGCTTTCTCCCTCGCTTTCTCCCTCGCTCTCTCCCTCGCAGACTCTCTCGCAGACTCTCTCGCTGTCTCCCTCGCTGTCTCCCTCGCAGTCTCCCTCGCAGTCTCTCTCGAAGTCTCTCTCGCTGTCTCCCTCGCTCTCTCCCTCGCTCTCTCTCTCGCCGTCTCCCTCGCAGTCTCTCTCGCAGTTTCTCTCGCTTTCTCCCTCACAGTCTCTCTCGCTGTGTCTCTCGCAGTCTCACTCGCAGTCTCTCTCGCAGTCTCTCTCGCAGTCTCTCTCGCAGTCTCTCTCGCTGTCTCCCTCACAGTCTCTCTCGCTGTCTCCCTCGCAGTCTCTCTCACAGTCTCTCTCGCAGTCTCTCTCGCTGTCTCCCTCGCAGTCTCTATCGCTGTCTCCCTCGCAGTCTCTATCGCTGTCTCCCTCGCAGTCTCCCTCGCAGTCTCTCTCGCAGTCTCTCTCGCTTTCTCCCTCGCTCTCTCCCTCGCAGACTCTCTCGCTGTCTCCCTCGCTGTCTCCCTCGCTGTCTCCCTCGCTGTCTCTCTCAGTCTCTCTCTCAGTCTCTCTCTCAGTCTCTCTCGCTGTCTCTCTCGCTGTCTCCCTCGCAGTCTCCCTCGAAGTCACCCTGGATGTCTCTCTCGCAGTCTCTCTCGCAGTCTCTCTCGCAGTCTCTCTCGCAGTCTCTCTCGCAGTCTCTCTCGCAGTCTCTCTCGCAGTCTCTCTCGCATTCTCTTTCGCTGTCTCTCTCGATGTCTCCCTCGCAGTCTCCCTCGCAGTCTCCCTCGCTGTCTCCCTCGCTGTCTCTCTCGCTGTCTCCCTCGAAGTCACCCTGGATGTCTCTCTCGCATTCTCTCTCGATGTCTCTCTCGATGTCTCTCTCGTTGTCTCCCTCGCTGTAACCCTCACAGTCTCTCTCGCTGCCTCTCTCGCTGTCTCTCTCGCCGTCTCTCTCGCCGTCTCCCTCGCAGTCTCTCTCGAAGTCTCTCTCGCTCTCTCTCTCGCCGTCGCCCTCGCCGTCTCCCTCGCCGTCTCCCTCGCCGTCTCCCTCGCAGTCACTCTCGCAGTCTCTCTCGCTGTATCCCTCGCAGTCTCTCTCCCAGTCTCCCTCACTGTCTCCCTCGCAGTCTCTCTCGCAGTCTCTCTCGCAGTCTCCCTCGCAGTCTCCCTCGCTATCTCCCTCGCTGTCTCTCTCGTTGTCTCCCTCGCTGTCTCTCTCGCTGTCTCCCTCGCAGTCTCTCTCGCAGTCTCTCTCGCAGTCTCTCTCGCAGTCTCTCTCGCAGTCTCTCTCGCAGTCTCTCTCGCAGTCTCTCTAGCAGTCTCTCTCGCTTTCTCCCTCGCAGTCTCTCTCGCAGTCTCTCTCGCAGTCTCTCTCGCAGTCTTCCTCGCAGTTTCTCTCGCTGTCTCCCTCGCTGTCTCCCTCGCTGTCTCCCTCGCAGTCTCCCTCGCAGTCTCCCTCGCAGTCTCCCTCGCAGTCTCCCTCGCTGTCTCCCTCGCTGTCTCCCTCGCTGTCTCCCTCGCTGTCTCACGCGATCTCTCTCGCATTCTCTCTCGTTCTCTACCTCGCAGTCTCTCTCGCTGTGTCCCTCGCAGTCTCTCTCACAGTCTCTGTCGCTGTCTCTGTCGCTGTCTCTGTCGCTGTCTCTGTCGCTGTGTCTGTCGCTTTCTCCCTCGCAGTCTCTCTCGCTGTCTCCCTCGCAGTCTCTCTCGCTGTCTCCCTCGCAGTCTCTATCGCTGTCTCCCTCGCAGTCTCTCTCGCTTTCTCCCTCGCTTTCTCCCTCGCTCTCTCCCTCGCAGACTCTCTCGCAGACTCTCTCGCTGTCTCCCTCGCTGTCTCCCTCGCAGTCTCCCTCGCAGTCTCCCTCGCAGTCTCCCTCGCTGTCTCCCTCGCTGTCTCCCTCGCTGTCTCCCTCGCAGTCTCCCTCGCAGTCTCCCTCGCAGTCTCCCTCGCTGTCTCCCTCGCTGTCTCCCTCGCTGTCTCCCTCGCTGTCTCCCTCGCAGTCTCTCTCGCAGTCTCTCTCGCAGTCTCTCTCGCTTTCTCCCTCGCTCTCTCCCTCGCAGACTCTCTCGCTGTCTCCCTCGCTGTCTCCCTCGCAGTCTCCCGCGCAGTCTCCCGCGCAGTCTCCCGCGCAGTCTCCCGCGCAGTCTCCCGCGCAGTCTCCCGCGCAGTCTCCCGCGCAGTCTCCCGCGCAGTCTCCCTCGCAGTCTCCCTCGCAGTCTCCCTCGCAGTCTCCCTCGCAGTCTCCCTCGCTGTCTCTCTCGCTGTCTCCCTCGAAGTCACTCTGGATGTCTCTCTCGCATTCTCTCTCGATGTCTCTCTCGATGTCTCTCTCCTTGTCTCCCTCGCTGTCTCCCTCACAGTCTCTCTCGCTGCCTCTCTCGCTGTCTCTCTCGCCATCTCTCTCGCCGTCTCCCTCGCAGTCTCTCTCGAAGTCTCTCTCGCTCTCTCTCTCGCCGTCGCCCTCGCCGTCTCCCTCGCAGTCTCCCTCGCAGTCACTCTCGCAGTCTCTCTCGCTGTATCCCTCGCTGTCTCTCTCGCTATCTCCATAGCAGTCTCCCTCGCTGTCTCCCTCGCAGTCTCTCTCGCAGTCTCTCTCGCAGTCTCTCTCACAGTCTCTCTCGCAGTCTCTCTCGCAGTCTCTCTCACAGTCTCTCTCGCAGTCTCCCTCGCAGTCTCCCTCGCTATCTCCCTCGCTGTCTCTCTCGTTGTCTCCCTCGCAGTCTCTCTCGCTTTCTCCCTCGCAGTCTCTCTCGCAGTCTCTCTCGCAGTCTCTCTCGCAGTCTCTCTCGCTTTCTCCCTCGCAGTCTCTCTCGCAGTCTCTCTCGTAGTCTTCCTCGCAGTTTCTCTCGCTGTCTCCCTCGCTGTCTCCCTCGCTGTCTCCCTCGCAGTCTCCCTCGCAGTCTCCCTCGCAGTCTCCCTCGCAGTCTCCCTCGCAGTCTCCCTCGCTGTCTCCCTCGCTGTCTCCCTCGCTGTCTCCCTCGCTGTCTCTCTCGCAGTCTCCCTCGCTGTCTCCCTCGCTGTCTCCCTCGCTGTCTCCCTCGCTGTCTCCCTCGCTGTCTCACGCGATCTCTCTCGCATTCTCTCTCGTTGTCTACCTCGCAGTCTCTATCGCTGTGTCCCTCGCAGTCTCTCTCACAGTCTCTCTCACAGTCTCTTTCGCTGTCTCTGTCGCTGTCTCCGTCGCTGTCTCCGTCGCTGTCTCCCTCGCTGTCTCCCTCGCTGTCTCCCTCGCTGTCTCCCTCGCTGTCTCCCTCGCTGTCTCCCTCGCAGTCTCCCTCGCAGTCTCCCTCGCAGTCTCCCTCGCTGTCTCTCTCGCAGTCTCCCTCGCTGTCTCCCTCGCTGTCTCCCTCGCTGTCTCCCTCGCTGTCTCCCTCGCTGTCTCACGCGATCTCTCTCGCATTCTCTCTCGTTGTCTACCTCGCAGTCTCTCTCGCTGTGTCCCTCGCAGTCTCTCTCACAGTCTCTGTCGCTGTCTCTGTCGCTGTCTCCCTCGCTGTCTCCCTCGCTGTCTCCCTCGCTGTCTCCCTCGCTGTCTCCCTCGCAGTCTCTCTCGCAGTCTCTCTCGAAGTCTCTCTCGAAGTCTCTCTCGCTGTCTCTCTCGCTGTCTCTCTCGCTGTCTCCCTCGCTGTCTCCCTCGCTGTCTCCCTCGCTGTCTCCCTCGCTGTCTCCCTCGCTCTCTCCCTCGCTGTCTCCCTCGCTGTCTCTCTCGCCGTCTCTCTCGCCGTCTCCCTCGCCGTCTCCCTCGCCGTCTCAATCGCCGTCTCCCTCGCATTCTCTCTCGCAGTGTCTCTCGCTGTATCCCTCGCTGTCTCTCTCGCTATCTCCATAGCATTCTCTCTCGCTGTTTCTCTCGCTTTCTCCCTCGCAGTCTCTCTCGCTGTCTCCCTCGCAGTCTCTCTCGCTGTCTCCCTCGCAGTCTCTCTCACTGTCTCCCTCGCAGTCTCTATCGCTGTCTCCCTCGCAGTCTCTCTCGCTTTCTCCCTCGCTTTCTCCCTCGCTCTCTCCCTCGCAGACTCTCTCGCAGTCTCCCTCGCAGTCTCCCTCGCAGTCTCCCTCGCAGTCTCCCTCGCAGTCTCCCTCGCAGTCTCCCTCGCTGTCTCCCTCGCTGTCTCCCTCGCTGTCTCCCTCGCAGTCTCCCTCGCAGTCTCCCTCGCAGTCTCCCTCGCAGTCTCCCTCGCAGTCTCCCTCGCTGTCTCCCTCGCTGTCTCTCTCGCTGTCTCCCTCGAAGTCACCCTGGATGTCTCTCTCGCAGTCTCTCTCGCATTCTCTCTCGATGTCTCTCTCGATGTCTCTCTCGTTGTCTCCCTCGCTGTCTCCCTCTCAGTCTCCCTCTCAGTCTCCCTCTCAGTCTCCCTCTCAGTCTCCCTCTCAGTCTCTCTCGCATTCTCTCTCGCTGTCTCCCTCGCTGTCTCCCTCGCACTCTCTGGCTTTCTCTCTCGCAGTCCCTCTCGCAGTCCCTCTCGCAGTCCCTCTTGCAGTCCCTCTCGCAGTCTCTCTCGCAGTCTCTCTCGCAGTCTCTCTCGCAGTCTCTCTCGCAGTCTCTCTCGAAGTCTCTCTCGCCGTCTCCCTCGCCGTCTCCCTCGCAGTCACTCTCGCAGTCTCTCTCGCTGTATCCCTCGCTGTCTCTCTCGCTATCTCCATAGCAGTCTCTCTCGCAGTCTCCCTCACAGTCTCCCTCGCTGTCTCCCTCACAGTCTCTCTCGCAGTCTCTCTCGCAGTCTCTCTCGCTGTATCTCTCGCTGTCTCCCTTGCAGTCTCCCTCGCAGTCTCTCTCGCTTTCTCCCTCGCTTTCTCCCTCGCAGTCTCTCTCGCTTTCTCGCTCGCAGTCTCTCTCGCTGTCTCTCTCGCAGTCTCCCTCACTGTCTCCCTCGCTGTCTCCCTCGCTGTCTCACACGATCTCTCTCGCATTCTCTCTCGTTGTCTCCCTCGCAGTCTCTCTCGCTGTGTCCCTCGCAGTCTCTCTCACAGTCTCTGTCGCTGTCTCCCTCGCTGTCTCCCTCGCTGTCTCCCTCGCTGTCTCCCTCGCTGTCTCCCTCGCTGTCTCCCTCGCTGTCTACCTCGCTGTCTACCTCGCTGTCTCCCTCGCTGTCTCCCTCGCTGTCTCCCTCGCTGTCTCCCTCGCTGTCTCTCTCGCTCTCTCTCTCGCCGTCTCCCTCGCCGTCTCAATCGCTGTCTCCCTCGCATTCTCTCTCGCAGTGTCTCTCGCTGTATCCCTCGCTGTCTCTCTCGCTATCTCCATAGCAGTCTCTCTCGCAGTTTCTCTCGCTTTCTCCCTCGCAGTCTCTCTCGCTGTCTCCCTCACAGTCTCACTCGCAGTCTCACTCGCAGTCTCTCTTGCTGTCTCTCTTGCTGTCTCTCTCGCTGTCTCCCTCGCATTCTCTCTCGCAGTCTCTCTCGCTGTATCCCTCGCTGTCTCTCTCGCTATCTCCATAGCAGTCTCTCTCGCAGTTTCTCTCGCTTTCTCCCTCGCAGTCTCTCTCGCTGTCTCCCTCACAGTCTCACTCGCAGACTCTCTTGCTGTCTCTCTCGCTGTCTCCCTCGCTGTCTCCCTCACAGTCTCTCTCGCTGTCTCTCTCGCTGTCTCCCTCGCTCTCTCCCTCGAGGTCTCTCTCACAGTCTCTCTCGCTGACTCCCTCGCAGTTTCTATCGCTGTCTCCCTCGCCGTCTCCCTCGCAGTCACTCTCGCTGCCTCTCTCGCTGTATCCCTCGCTGTCTCTCTCGCTATCTCCATAGCAGTCTCTCTCGCAGTCTCCCTCACAGTCTCCCTCGCTGTCTCCCTCACAGTCTGTATCGCAGTCTCTCTCGCAGTCTCTCTCGCAGTCTCTCTCGCTATCTCCCTCGCTATCTCCCTCGCTGTCTCTCTCGCTGTATCTCTCGCTGTATCTCTCGCTGTCTCCCTTGCAGTCTCCCTCGCAGTCTCTCTCGCTTTCTCCCTCGCTTTCTCCCTCGCAGTCTCTCTCGCTTTCTCCCTCGCAGTCTCTCTCGCTGTCTCTCTCGCAGTCTCCCTCACTGTCTCCCTCGCTGTCTCCCTCGCTGTCTCACACGATCTCTCTCGCATTCTCTCTCGTTGTCTCCCTCGCAGTCTCTCTCGTTGTGTCCCTCGCAGTCTCTCTCACAGTCTCTGTCGCTGTCTCCCTCGCTGTCTCCCTCGCTGTCTCCCTCGCTGTCTCCCTCGCTGTCTCCCTCGCTGTCTCCCTCGCTGTCTACCTCGCTGTCTCCCTCGCTGTCTACCTCGCTGTCTACCTCGCTGTCTACCTCGCTGTCTACCTCGCTGTCTCCCTCGCTGTCTCCCTCGCTCTCTCTCTCGCCGTCTCCCTCGCCGTCTCAATCGCTGTCTCACACGATCTCTCTCGCATTCTCTCTCGTTGTCTCCCTCGCAGACTCTCTCGCTGTGTCCCTCGCAGTCTCTCTCACAGTCTCTGTCGCTGTCTCCCTCGCTGTCTCCCTCGCTGTCTCCCTCGCTGTCTCCCTCGCTGTCTCCCTCGCTGTCTCCCTCGCTGTCTACCTCGCTGTCTCCCTCGCTGTCTACCTCGCTGTCTGCCTCGCTGTCTGCCTCGCTGTCTCCCTCGCTGTCTCCCTCGCTGTCTCCCTCGCTGTCTCTCTCGCCGTCTCCCTCGCCGTCTCCCTCGCAGTCTCTCTCGCTCTCTCTCTCGCCGTCGCCCTCGCCATCTCCCTCGCCGTCTCCCTCGCAGTCACTCTCGCAGTCTCTCTTGCTGTATCCCTCGCTGTCTCTCTCGCTGTCTCCATAGCAGTCTCCCTCACAGTCTCCCTCGCTGTCTCCCTCGCAGTCTCTCTCGCAGTCTCTCTCGCAGTCTCTCTCGCTATCTCCCTCGCTATCTCCCTCGCTGTCTCTCTTGCAGTCTCCCTTGCAGTCTCCCTCGCAGTCTCTCTCGCTTTCTCCCTCGCAGTCTCTCTCGCAGTCTCTCTCGCTTTCTCCCTCGCAGTCTCTCTCGCAGTCTCTCTCGCAGTCTCTCTCGCCGTCTGCCTCGCAGTTTCTCTCGCTGTCTCCCTCGCTGTCTCCCTCGCTGTCTCCCTCGCTGTCTCCCTCGCAGTCTCTCTCGCAGTCTCTCTCGCAGTCTCCCTCGCAGTCTCCCTCGCAGTCTCCCTCGCAGTCTCCCTCGCAGTCTCCCTCGCAGTCTCCCTCGCTGTCTTACGCGGTCTCTCTCGCATTCTCTCTCGTTGTCTCCCTCGCAGTTTCTCTCGCTGTGTCCCTCGCAGTCTCTCTCACAGTCTCTGTCGCTGTCTCTGTCGCTGTCTCTGTCGCTGTCTCTGTCGCTGTCTCTGTCGCTGTCTCCCTCGCTGTCTCCCTCGCTGTCTCCCTCGATGTCTCCCTCGCTGCCTCCCTCGCAGTCTCTCTCGCAGTCTCTCTCGAAGTCTCTCTCGCTGTCTACCTCGCTGTCTCCCTCGCTGTCTCCCTCGCTTTCTCCCTCGCTTTCTCCCTCGCTTTCTCCCTCGCTTTCTCCCTCGCTGTCTCCCTCGCTGTCTCCCTCGCTGTCTCCCTCGCTGTCTCCCTCGCTGTCTCCCTCGCTGTCTCCCTCGCTCTCTCCCTCGCTCTCTCCCTCGCTCTCTCCCTCGGTCTCTCTCTCGCTCTCTCTCTCGCAGTCTCCCTCGCCGTCTCAATCGCTGTCTCCCTCGCATTCTCTCTCGCAGTGTCTCTCGCTGTATCCCTCGCTGTCTCTCTCGCTATCTCCATAGCAGTCTCTCTCGCAGTTTCTCTCGCTTTCTCCCTCGCAGTCTCTCTCGCTGTCTCCCTCACAGTCTCTCTCGCTGTCTCCCTCACTGTCTCCCTCACTGTCTCCCTCACTGTCTCCCTCACAGTCTCTCTCGCTGTCTTCCTCGCTGTCTTCCTCGCTGTCTCCCTCGCTGTCTCCCTCGAGGTCTCTCTCACAGTCTCTCTCGCTGTCTCTCTCGCAGTTTCTATCGCTGTCTCCCTCGCAGTCTCTCTCGCTTTCTCCCTCGCCGTCTCCCTCGCAGTCTCCCTCGCAGTCTCCCTCGCAGTCTCTCTCGCAGTCTCTCTCGCTATCTCCCTTGCTATCTCCCTTGCTATCTCCCTCGCTGTCTCTCTCGCTGTCTCCCTTGCAGTCTCCCTCGCAGTCTCTCTCGCTTTCTCCCTCGCAGTCTCTCTCGCTTTCTCTCTCGCTTTCTCTCTCGCTTTCTCCCTCGCAGTCTCTCTCGCAGTCTCTCTCGCAGTCTGTCTCGCAGTCTCTCTCGCAGTCTCTCTCGCTGTCTCCCTCGCTGTCTCCCTCGCTGTCTCCCTCGCTGTCTCCCTCGCTGTCTCCCTCGCTGTCTCCCTCGCTGCCTCCCACGCTGTCTCCCACGCTGTCTCCCTCGCAGTCTCACTTGCAGTCTCTCTTGCTGTCTCTATTGCTGTCTCCCTCGCTGTGTCTCTCGCTCTCTCTCTCGCTCTCTCTCTCGCAGTCTCCCTCGCTGTCTCCCTCGCTGTCTCCCTCGCTGTCTCCCTCGCTATCTCCCTCGCTGTCTCCCTCGCTGTCTCACACGATCTCTCTCGCATTCTCTCTCGTTGTCTCCCTCGCAGTCTCTCTCGCAGTCTCTATTGCTGTCTCTGTCGCTGTCTCCCTCGCTGTCTCCCTCGCTGCCTCCCTCGCTGCCTCCCTCGCTGCCTCCCTCGCTGCCTCCCTCGCTGACTCCCTCGCTGACTCCCTCGCTGCCTCCCTCGCAGTCTCCCTCGCAGTCTCCCTCGCTGTCTACCTCGCTGTCTACCTCGCTGTCTCCCTCGCTGTCTCCCTCGCTGTCTCCCTCGCTGTCTCCCTCGCTCTCTCTCTCGCCGTCTCAATCGCTGTCTCCCTCGCATTCTCTCTCGCAGTGTCTCTCGCTGTATCCCTCGCTGTCTCTCTCGCTATCTTGATAGCAGTCTCTCTCGCAGTTTCTCTCGCTTTCTCCCTCGCAGTCTCTCTCGCTGTCTCCCTCACAGTCTCTCTCGCTGTCTCTCTCGCTGTCTCCCTCGCTGTCTCCCTCACAGTCTCCCTCGCTGTCTCCCTCGAGGTCTCTCTCGCAGTCTCTCTCGCTGTCTCTCTCGCTGTCTCTCTCGCTGTCTCTCTCACTGACTCCCTCGCTGTCTCTATCGCTGTCTCCCTCGCAGTCTCTCTCGCTTTCTCTCTCGCTCTCTCTCTCGCAGTCTCTCTCGCAGTCTCTCTCGCAGTCTCTCTCGCAGTCTCTCTCGCAGTCTCTCTCGCAGTCTCCCTCGCAGTCTCCCTCGCAGTCTCCCTCGCTGTCTCCCTCGCTGTCTCTCTCGCTGTCTCGCTCGCTGTCTCTCTCGCTGTCTCCCTCGCTGTCTCCCTCGCTGTCTCCCTCGCAGTCTCCCTCAATATCCCTCTCGCAGTCTCTCGCAGTCTCTCGCAGTCTCTCTCGCATTCTCTCTCGCAGTCTCCCTCGCAGTCTGTCTCGCAGTCTGTCTCGCAGTCTGTCTCGCAGTCTGTCTCGCAGTCTGTCTCGCAGTCTGTCTCGCAGTCTGTCTCGCAGTCTGTCTCGCAGTCTGTCTCGCAGTCTCTCTCGCAGTCTGTCTCGCAGTCTCTCTCGCAGTCTCTCTCGCAGTCTCTCTCGCAGTCTCACTCGCAGTCTCACTCGCAGTCTCTCTCGCTGTCTCCCTCGCTGTTTCCCTCACAGTCTCTCTCGCTGTCTCCCTCGCAGTCTCTCTCAAAGTCGCTCTCGCTTTCTCCCTCGCTGTCTCTCTCGCAGTCCTTCTCGCATTCTCTCTCGCTGTCTCCAGCGCTGTCTCCCTCGCTGTCTCCCGAGCTGTCTCCGTCACTGTCTCCCACGCAGTCTCTCTCGCTGTCTCTCACGCGCTCTCTCACGCGCTCTCTCTCGCAGTCTCTCTCGCTGTCTCCCTCGCAGTCTCTCTCGCTGTCTCCCTTGCTGTCTCCCTTGCTGTCTCCCTCGCAGTCTCTCTCGCAGTCTCTCTCGCAGTCTCTCTCGCAGTCTCTCTCGCAGTCTCTCTCGCAGTCTCTCTCGCAGTCTCTCTCGCAGTCTCTCTCGTTGTCTCCCTCGCTGTCTCACACGATCTCTCTCGCATTCTCTCTCGTTGTCTCCCTCGCAGTCTCTCTCGCTGTGTCCCTCGCAGTCTCTCTCACAGTCTCTGTCGCTGTCTCCCTCGCTGTCTCCCTCGCTGTCTCCCTCGCTGTCTCCCTCGCTGTCTCCCTCGCTGTCTCTCTCGCTGTCTCCCTCGCTCTCTCTCGCCGTCTCCCTCGCCGTCTCAATCGCTGTCTCCCTCGCATTCTCTCTCGCAGTGTCTCTCGCTGTATCCCTCGCTGTCTCTCTCGCTATCTCCATAGCAGTCTCTCTCGCAGTTTCTCTCGCTTTCTCCCTCGCAGTCTCTCTTGCTGTCTCACTCGCAGTCTCTCTTGCTGTCTCTCTCGCTGTCTCCCTCGCTGTCTCCCTCACAGTCTCTCTCGCTGTCTCCCTCGCTCTCTCCCGCGAGGTCTCTCTCACAGTCTCTCTCGCTGACTCCCTCGCAGTTTCTATCGCTGTCTCCCTCGCAGTCTCTCTCGCTTTCTCCCTCACTCTCTCCCTCGCTGTCTCCCTCGCTCTCTCTCTCGCTCTCTCTCTCGCTCTCTCACTCGCTCTCTCTCTCGCCGTCTCCCTCGCCGTCTCCCTCGCCGTCACAATCGCTGTCTCCCTCGCATTCTCTCTCGCAGTGTCTCTCGCTGTATCCCTCGCTGTCTCTCTCGCTATCTCCATAGCAGTCTCTCTCGCAGTTTCTCTCGCTTTCTCCCTCGCAGTCTCTCTCGCTTTCTCCCTCGCAGTCTCTCTCGCTGTCTCCCTCACAGTCTCACTCGCAGTCTCTCTCGCAGTCTCTCTCGCAGTCTCTCTCGCAGTCTCTCTCGCAGTCTCTCTCGCTGTCTCTCTCGCTGTCTCCCTCGCAGTCTCCATCGCTGTCTCCCTCGCAGTCTCTCTCTCAGTCTCCCTCGCAGACTCTCTCGCTCTCTCCCTCGCAGACTCTCTCGCTGTCTCCCTCGCTGTCTCCCTCGCAGTCTCCCTCGCAGTCTCCCTCGCAGTCTCCCTCGCAGTCTCCCTCGCAGTCTCCCTCGCAGGTCTCCCTCGCAGTCTCCCTCGCTGTCTCCCTCGCTGTCTCCCTCGCTGTCTCTCTCGCTGTCTCTCTCAGTCTCTCTCGCTGTCTCCCTCGCAGTCTCCCTCGAAGTCACCCTGGATGTCTCTCTCGCAGTCTCTCTCGCATTCTCTCTCAATGTCTCTCTCGATGTCTCTCTCGATGTCTCTCTCGATGTCTCTCTCGATGTCTCTCTCGTTGTCTCCCTCGCTGTCTCCCTCTCAGTCTCCCTCTCAGTCTCCCTCTCAGTCTCCCTCTCAGTCTCTCTCTCAGTCTCTCTCGCATTCTCTCTCGCTGTCTCCCTCGCTGTCTCCCTCGCACTCTCTGGCTTTCTCTCTGGCTTTCTCTCTCGCAGTCCCTCTCACTGTCTCTCTCACAGTCTCTCTCGCTGTCTCTCTCGCTGTCTCTCTCGCTGTCTCTCTCGCTGTCTCTCTCGCTGTCTCCCTCGCAGTCTCCCTCACAGTCTCTCTCGCCGTCTCTCTCGCCGTCTCCCTCGCAGTCTCTCTCGCTCTCTCTCTCGCCGTCGCCCGCGCCATCTCCCTCGCCGTCTCCCTCGCAGTCACTCTCGCAGTCTCTCTAGCTGTATCCCTCGCTGTCTCTCTCGCTGTCTCCATAGCAGTCTCCCTCACAGTCTCCCTCACAGTCTCCCTCACAGTCTCCCTCGCTGTCTCCCTCGCTGTCTCCCTCGCTGTCTCCCTCGCTGTCTCCCTCACAGTCTCCCTCGCAGTCTCTCTCGCAGTCTCTCTCGCAGTCTCTCTCGCAGTCTCTCTCGCAGTCTCTCTCGCAGTCTCTCTCGCTATCTCCCTCGCTATCTCCCTCGCTGTCTCTCTTGCAGTCTCCCTTGCAGTCTCCCTCGCAGTCTCTCTCGCTTTCTCCCTCGCAGTCTCCCTCGCAGTCTCTCTCGCTTTCTCCCTCGCAGTCTCTCTCGCAGTCTCTCTCGCAGTCTTCCTCGCAGTTTCTCTCGCTGTCTCCCTCGCTGTCTCCCTCGCTGTCTCCCTCGCTGTCTCCCTCGCAGTCTCCCTCGCAGTCTCCCTCGCAGTCTCCCTCGCAGTCTCCCTCGCTGTCTCCCTCGCTGTCTCCCTCGCTGTCTCACGCGATCTCTCTCGCATTCTCTCTCGTTGTCTCCCTCGCAGTTTCTCTCGCTGTGTCCCTCGCAGTCTCTGTCGCTGTCTCTGTCGCTGTCTCTGTCGCTGTCTCTGTCGCTGTCTCCCTCGCTGTCTCCCTCGCTGTCTCCCTCGCTGCCTCCCTCGCAGTCTCTCTCGAAGTCTCTCTCGCTGTCTACCTCGCTGTCTCCCTCGCTGTCTCCCTCGCTGTCTCCCTCGCTGTCTCCCTCGCTGTCTCCCTCGCTTTCTCCCTCGCTGTCTCCCTCGCTGTCTCCCTCGCTGTCTCCCTCGCTGTCTCCCTCGCTGTCTCCCTCGCTCTCTCCCTCGCTCTCTCCCTCGCTCTCTCTCTCGCTCTCTCTCTCGCCGTCTCCCTCGCCGTCTCAATCGCCGTCTCCCTCGCAGTCTCTCTCGCAGTCTCTCTCGCTATCTCCCTTGCTATCTCCCTTGCTATCTCCCTCGCTGTCTCTCTCGCTGTCTCCCTTGCAGTCTCCCTCGCAGTCTCTCTCGCTTTCTCCCTCGCAGTCTCTCTCGCTTTCTCTCTCGCTTTCTCTCTCGCTTTCTCCCTCGCAGTCTCTCTCGCAGTCTCTCTCGCTGTCTCCCTCGCTGTCTCCCTCGCTGTCTCCCTCGCTGTCTCCCTCGCTGCCTCCCACGCTGTCTCCCACGCTGTCTCCCTCGCAGTCTCACTTGCAGTATCTCTTGCTGTCTCTATTGCTGTCTCCCTCGCTGTGTCTCTCGCTCTCTCTCTCGCTCTCTCTCTCGCAGTCTCCCTCGCTGTCTCCCTCGCTGTCTCCCTCGCTATCTCCCTCGCTGTCTCCCTCGCTGTCTCACACGATCTCTCTCGCATTCTCTCTCGTTGTCTCCCTCGCAGTCTCTCTCTCAGTCTCTATTGCTGTCTCTGTCGCTGTCTCCCTCGCTGTCTCCCTCGCTGCCTCCCTCGCTGCCTCCCTCGCTGCCTCCCTCGCTGACTCCCTCGCTGACTCCCTCGCTGCCTCCCTCGCAGTCTCCCTCGCAGTCTCCCTCGCTGTCTACCTCGCTGTCTCCCTCGCTGTCTCCCTCGCTGTCTCTCTCGCCGTCTCAATCGCTGTCTCCCTCGCATTCTCTCTCGCAGTGTCTCTCGCTGTATCCCTCGCTGTCTCTCTCGCTATCTTGATAGCAGTCTCTCTCGCAGTTTCTCTCGCTTTCTCCCTCGCAGTCTCTCTCGCTGTCTCCCTCACAGTCTCTCTCGCTGTCTCTCTCGCTGTCTCCCTCGCTGTCTCCCTCACAGTCTCCCTCGCTGTCTCCCTCGCTGTCTCCCTCGAGGTCTCTCTCGCAGTCTCTCTCGCTGTCTCTCTCGCTGTCTCTCTCACTGACTCCCTCGCTGTCTCTATCGCTGTCTCCCTCGCAGTCTCTCTCGCTTTCTCTCTCGCTCTCTCTCTCGCAGTCTCTCTCGCAGTCTCTCTCGCAGTCTCTCTCGCAGTCTCTCTCGCAGTCTCCCTCGCAGTCTCCCTCGCAGTCTCCCTCGCTGTCTCCCTCGCTGTCTCTCTCGCTGTCTCGCTCGCTGTCTCTCGCTGTCTCCCTCGCTGTCTCCCTCGCAGTCTCCCTCAATATCCCTCTCGCAGTCTCTCGCAGTCTCTCGCAGTCTCTCTCGCATTCTCTCTCGCAGTCTCCCTCGCAGTCTGTCTCGCAGTCTGTCTCGCAGTCTGTCTCGCAGTCTGTCTCGCAGTCTGTCTCGCAGTCTGTCTCGCAGTCTCTCTCGCAGTCTCTCTCGCAGTCTCTCTCGCAGTCTGTCTCGCAGTCTCTCTCGCAGTCTCTCTCGCAGTCTGTCTCGCAGTCTCTCTCGCAGTCTCTCTCGCAGTCTCTCTCGCAGTCTCTCTCGCAGTCTCTCTCGCAGTCTCCCTCGCAGTCTCACTCGCAGTCTCACTCGCAGTCTCTCTCGCTGTCTCCCTCGCTGTTTCCCTCACAGTCTCTCTCGCTGTTTCCCTCACAGTCTCTCTCGCTGTCTCCCTCGCAGTCTCTCTCAAAGTCGCTCTCGCTTTCTCCCTCGCTGTCTCTCTCGCAGTCCTTCTCGCATTCTCTCTCGCTGTCTCCAGCGCTGTCTCCCTCGCTGTCTCCCTCGCTGTCTCCCGAGCTGTCTCCCGAGCTGTCTCCGTCACTGTCTCCCACGCAGTCTCTCTCGCTGTCTCTCACGCGCTCTCTCACGCGCTCTCTCTCGCAGTCTCTCTCGCTGTCTCTCTCGCAGTCTCTCTCGCTGTCTCCCTTGCTGTCTCCCTTGCTGTCTCCCTTGCTGTCTCCCTCGCAGTCTCTCTCGCAGTCTCTCTCGCAGTCTCTCTCGCAGTCTCTCTCGCAGTCTCTCTCGCAGTCTCTCTCGCAGTCTCTCTCGCAGTCTCTCTCGCAGTCTCTCTCGTTGTCTCCCTCGCTGTCTCACACGATCTCTCTCGCATTCTCTCTCGTTGTCTCCCTCGCAGTCTCTCTCGCTGTGTCCCTCGCAGTCTCTCTCACAGTCTCTGTCGCTGTCTCCCTCGCTGTCTCCCTCGCTGTCTCCCTCGCTGTCTCCCTCGCTGTCTCCCTCGCTCTCTCTCGCCGTCTCCCTCGCCGTCTCAATCGCTGTCTCCCTCGCATTCTCTCTCGCAGTGTCTCTCGCTGTATCCCTCGCTGTCTCTCTCGCTATCTCCATAGCAGTCTCTCTCGCAGTTTCTCTCGCTTTCTCCCTCGCAGTCTCTCTTGCTGTCTCACTCGCAGTCTCTCTTGCTGTCTCTCTCGCTGTCTCCCTCGCTGTCTCCCTCACAGTCTCTCTCGCTGTCTCCCTCGCTCTCTCCCGCGAGGTCTCTCTCACAGTCTCTCTCGCTGACTCCCTCGCAGTTTCTATCGCTGTCTCCCTCGCAGTCTCTCTCGCTTTCTCCCTCACTCTCTCCCTCGCTGTCTCCCTCGCTCTCTCTCTCGCTCTCTCTCTCGCTCTCTCTCTCGCTCTCTCACTCGCTCTCTCTCTCGCCGTCTCCCTCGCCGTCTCCCTCGCCGTCACAATCGCTGTCTCCCTCGCATTCTCTCTCGCAGTGTCTCTCGCTGTATCCCTCGCTGTCTCTCTCGCTATCTCCATAGCAGTCTCTCTCGCAGTTTCTCTCGCTTTCTCCCTCGCAGTCTCTCTCGCTTTCTCCCTCGCAGTCTCTCTCGCTGTCTCCCTCACAGTCTCACTCGCAGTCTCTCTCGCAGTCTCTCTCGCAGTCTCTCTCGCAGTCTCTCTCGCAGTCTCTCTCGCTGTCTCTCTCGCTGTCTCCCTCGCAGTCTCCATCGCTGTCTCCCTCGCAGTCTCTCTCTCAGTCTCCCTCGCAGACTCTCTCGCTCTCTCCCTCGCAGACTCTCTCGCTGTCTCCCTCGCTGTCTCCCTCGCAGTCTCCCTCGCAGTCTCCCTCGCAGTCTCCCTCGCAGTCTCCCTCGCAGTCTCCCTCGCAGTCTCCCTCGCAGGTCTCCCTCGCAGTCTCCCTCGCTGTCTCCCTCGCTGTCTCCCTCGCTGTCTCTCTCGCTGTCTCTCTCAGTCTCTCTCGCTGTCTCCCTCGCAGTCTCCCTCGAAGTCACCCTGGATGTCTCTCTCGCAGTCTCTCTCGCATTCTCTCTCAATGTCTCTCTCGATGTCTCTCTCGATGTCTCTCTCGATGTCTCTCTCGTTGTCTCCCTCGCTGTCTCCCTCTCAGTCTCCCTCTCAGTCTCCCTCTCAGTCTCCCTCTCAGTCTCTCTCTCAGTCTCTCTCGCATTCTCTCTCGCTGTCTCCCTCGCTGTCTCCCTCGCACTCTCTGGCTTTCTCTCTGGCTTTCTCTCTCGCAGTCCCTCTCACTGTCTCTCTCACAGTCTCTCTCGCTGTCTCTCTCGCTGTCTCTCTCGCTGTCTCTCTCGCTGTCTCTCTCGCTGTCTCCCTCGCAGTCACCCTCACAGTCTCTCTCGCCGTCTCTCTCGCCGTCTCCCTCGCCGTCTCCCTCGCCGTCTCTCTCGCTCTCTCTCTCGCCGTCGCCCGCGCCATCTCCCTCGCCGTCTCCCTCGCAGTCACTCTCGCAGTCTCTCTAGCTGTATCCCTCGCTGTCTCTCTCGCTGTCTCCATAGCAGTCTCCCTCACAGTCTCCCTCACAGTCTCCCTCACAGTCTCCCTCGCTGTCTCCCTCGCTGTCTCCCTCGCTGTCTCCCTCGCTGTCTCCCTCACAGTCTCCCTCGCAGTCTCTCTCGCAGTCTCTCTCGCAGTCTCTCTCGCAGTCTCTCTCGCAGTCTCTCTCGCTATCTCCCTCGCTATCTCCCTCGCTGTCTCTCTTGCAGTCTCCCTTGCAGTCTCCCTCGCAGTCTCTCTCGCTTTCTCCCTCGCAGTCTCCCTCGCAGTCTCTCTCGCTTTCTCCCTCGCAGTCTCTCTCGCAGTCTCTCTCGCAGTCTCTCTCGCAGTCTCTCTCGCAGTCTTCCTCGCAGTTTATCTCGCTGTCTCCCTCGCTGTCTCCCTCGCTGTCTCCCTCGCAGTCTCCCTCGCAGTCTCCCTCGCAGTCTCCCTCGCTGTCTCCCTCGCTGTCTCCCTCGCTGTCTCACGCGATCTCTCTCGCATTCTCTCTCGTTGTCTCCCTCGCAGTTTCTCTCGCTGTGTCCCTCGCAGTCTCTGTCGCTGTCTCTGTCGCTGTCTCTGTCGCTGTCTCTGTCGCTGTCTCCCTCGCTGTCTCCCTCGCTGTCTCCCTCGCTGCCTCCCTCGCAGTCTCTCTCGAAGTCTCTCGCTGTCTACCTCGCTGTCTCCCTCGCTGTCTCCCTCGCTGTCTCCCTCGCTGTCTCCCTCGCTTTCTCCCTCGCTGTCTCCCTCGCTGTCTCCCTTTCTGTCTCCCTCGCTGTCTCCCTCGCTGTCTCCCTCGCTCTCTCCCTCGCTCTCTCCCTCGCTCTCTCCCTCGCTCTCTCTCTCGCTCTCTCTCTCGCCGTCTCCCTCGCCGTCTCAATCGCTGTCTCCCTCGCATTCTCTCTCGCAGTGTCTCTCGCTGTATCCCTCGCTGTCTCTCTCGCTATCTCCATAGCAGTCTCTCTCGCAGTTTCTCTCGCTTTCTCCCTCGCAGTCTCTCTCGCTGTCTCCCTCACAGTCTCTCTCGCTGTCTCCCTCGCAGTCTCCCTCGCAGTCTCCCTCGCAGTCTCCCTCGCAGTCTCTCTCGCTGTCTACCTCGCTGTCTACCTCGCTGTCTCCCTCGCTGTCTCCCTCGCTGTCTCCCTCGCTGTCTCCCTCGCTGTCTCCCTCGAGGTCTCTCTCGAGGTCTCTCTCGCAGTCTCTCTCGCAGTCTCTCTCGCAGTCTCTCTCGCTGTCTCTCTCGCTGACTCCCTCGCAGTTTCTATCGCTGTCTCCCTCGCAGTCTCTCTCGCTTTCTCCCTCGCAGTCTCCCTCGCAGTCTCTCTCGCTATCTCCCGCGCTATCTCCCTTGCTATCTCCCTTGCTATCTCCCTTGCTATCTCCCTCGCTGTCTCTCTATCTGTCTCCCTTGCAGTCTCCCTCGCTGTCTCCCTTGCAGTCTCCCTCGCAGTCTCTCTCGCTTTCTCCCTCGCAGTCTCCCTCGCAGTCTCCCTCGCAGTCTCTCTCGCAGTCTCTCTCGCTTTCTCTCTCGCTTGCTCCCTCGCAGTCTCTCTCGCAGTCTCTCTCGCAGTCTCTCTCGCAGTCTCTCTCGCAGTCTCTCTCGCAGTCACTCTCGCAGTCTCTCTCGCAGTCTCTCTCGCAGTCTCTCTCGCAGTCTGTCTCGCAGTCTCTCTCGCAGTCTCTCTCGCAGTCTCTCTCGCTGTCTCCCTCGCTGCCTCCCACGCTGTCTCCCACGCTGTCTCCCACGCTGTCTCCCACGCTGTCTCCCACGCTGTCTCCCTCGCAGTCTCTCTTGCAGTCTCTCTTGCAGTCTCTCTTGCAGTCTCTCTTGCAGTCTCTCTTGCTGTCTCTCTTGCTGTCTCTATTGCTGTCTCCCTCGCTGTGTCTCTCGCTCTCTCTCTCGCAGTCTCCCTCGCTGTCTCCCTCGCTATCTCCCTCGCTGTCTCCCTCGCTGTCTCACACGATCTCTCTCGCATTCTCTCTCGTTGTCTCCCTCGCAGTCTCTCTCGCAGTCTCTATTGCTGTCTCTGTCGCTGTCTCCCTCGCTGTCTCCCTCGCTGTCTCCCTCGCTGCCTCCCTCGCTGCCTCCCTCGCTGCCTCCCTCGCAGTCTCCCTCGCAGTCTCTCTCGATGTCTCTCTCGCTGTCTACCTCGCTGTCTACCTCGCTGTCTACCTCGCTGTCTCCCTCGCTGTCTCCCTCGCTGTCTCCCTCGCTCTCTCCCTCGCTCTCTCCCTCGCTCTCTCCCTCGCTCTCTCCCTCGCTCTCTCCCTCGCTCTCTCCCTCGCCGTCTCCCTCGCATTCTCTCTCGCTATCACCATAGCAGTCTCTCTCGCAGTTTCTCTCGCTTCCTCCCTCGCAGTCTCTCTCGCTGTCTCCCTCGCTGTCTCCCTCACAGTCTCTCTCGCTGTCTCCCTCGCTGTCTCCCTCGAGGTCTCTCTTGCAGTCTCTCTCGCAGTCTCTCTCACTGTCTCTCTCACTGACTCCCTCGCTGTCTCTATCGCTGTCTCTATCGCTGTCTCCCTCGCAGTCTCTCTCGCTTTCTCCCTCGCTCTCTCCCTCGCAGTCTCTCTCGCAGTCTCCCTCGCAGTCTCCCTCGCAGTCTCCCTCGCAGTCTCCCTCGCAGTCTCCCTCGCAGTCTCCCTCGCAGTCTCCCTCGCTGTCTCTCTCGCTGTCTCCCTCGCTGTCTCCCTCGCTGTCTCCCTCGCAGTCTCCCTCAATATCCCTCTCGCAGTCTCTCTCGCAGTCTCTCTCGCATTCTCTCTCGCAGTCTCCCTCGCAGTCTCCCTCGCAGTCTCCCTCGCAGTCTCCCTCGCAGTCTCCCTCGCAGTCTCCCTTGCAGTCTCCCTCGCAGTCTGTCTCGCAGTCTCCCTCGCAGTCTCCCTCGCAGTCTGTCTCGCAGTCTGTCTCGCAGTCTGTCTCGCAGTCTGTCTCGCAGTCTGTCTCGCAGTCTCCCTCGCAGTCTCCCTCGCCGTCTCCCTCGCAGTCTCTCTCGCTGTCTCTCTCGCTGTCTCTCTCGCTGTCTCTCTCGCTGTCTCTCTCGCTGTCTCTCTCAATGTACTCTCGCTGTCTCCCTCGCTGTCTCCCTCGCTGTCTCCCTCGCTGTCTCCCTCGCTGTCTCCCTCGCTGTCTCCCTCGCCGTCTCCCTCGTCGTCTCCCTCGCCGTCTCCCTCGCCGTCTCCCTCGCCGTCTCCCTCGCCGTCTCCCTCGCCGTCTCCCTCGCAGTCTCTCTCGCAGTCTCTCTCGCTGTCTCTCTCGCTGTCTCTCTCGCTGTCTCTCTCGCTGTCTCTCTCGCTGTCTCTCTCAATGTACTCTCGCTGTCTCCCTCGCTGTCTCCCTCGCAGTCTCCCTCGCTGTCTCCCTCGCTGTCTCCCTCGCTGTCTCCCTCGCGGTCTCCCTCGCGGTCTCTCTCGCAGTCTCTCTCGCCGTCTTCCTCGCAGTCTCTCTCGCTGTCTCCCTCGCTGCCTCCCTCGCTGCCTCCCTCGCTGCCTCCCTCGCTGCCTCCCTCGCTGCCTCCCTCGCTGTCTCCCCAGCAGTCGCTCTCGCAGTCTCTCTCGCAGTCTCTCTCGCTGTCTCCCTTGCTGTCTCCCTCGCTGTCTCCCTCGCTGTCTCCCTCGCTGTCTCCCTCGCTGTCTCCCTCGCTGTCTCCCTGGCTGTCTCCCTCGCTGTCTCCCTCGCTGTCTCCCTCGCGGTCTCCCTCGCGGTCTCTCTCGCAGACTGTCTCGCTATCTGTCTCGCAGTCTCTCACCGCCTCCCACGCCGTCTCCCACGCCGTCTCCCTCGCCGTCTCCCTCTCCGTCTCCCTCGCTGTCTCCCTCGCTGTCTCACGCGATCTCTCTCGCATTCTCTCTCGTCCTCTCCCTCGCAGTTTCTCTCGCTGTCTCTCTCGCTGTCTCCCTCACTGTCTCCCTCGCAGTCTCCCTCGCAGTCTCTCTCGCTGTCTTCCTCGCTGTCTCTCTCGCTGTCTTCCTCGCTGTCTTCCTCGCTGCCTCCCTCGCAGTCTCTCTCGAAGTCTCTCTCGAAGTCTCTCTCGCTGTCTACCTCGCTGTCTCCCTCGCTGTCTCCCTCGCTGTCTCCCTCGCTCTCTCTCTCGCTCTCCCTCTCGCCGTCTCCCTCGCCGTCTAAATCGCTGTCTCCCTCGCATTCTCTCTCGCAGTGTCTCTCGCTGTATCCCTCGCTATCTCCATAGCAGTCTCTCTCGCAGTTTCTCTCGCTTTCTCCCTCGCAGTCTCTCTCGCTGTCTCCCTCACAGTCTCACTCGCAGTCTCTCTCGCTGTCTCTCTCGCTGTCTCCCTCACTGTCTCCCTCACTGTCTCCCTCGCAGTCTCCCTCGCAGTCTCTCTCGCAGTCTCTCTCGCTGTCTTCCTCGCTGTCTTCCTCGCTGTCTTCCTCGCTGTCTTCCTCGCTGTCTTCCTCGCTGTCTTCCTCGCTCTCTCTCTCGCTCTCTCTCTCGCTCTCTCTCTCGCCGTCTCCCTCGCCGTCTCAATCGCTGTCTCCCTCGCATTCTCTCTCGCAGTGTCTCTCGCTGTATCCCTCGCTGTCTCTCTCGCTATCTCCATAGCAGTCTCTCTCGCAGTTTCTCTCGCTGTCTCCCTCACAGTCTCTCTCGCTGTCTCTCTCGCTGTCTCCCTCACTGTCTCCCTCGCAGTCTCCCTCGCAGTCTCTCTCGCTGTCTTCCTCGCTGTCTCTCTCGCTGTCTTCCTCACTGTCTTCCTCGCTGTCTCCCTCGCTGTCTCCCTCGAGGTCTCTCTCACAGTCTCTCTCGCAGTCTCTCTCGCAGTCTCTCTCGCAGTCTCTCTCGCAGTCTCTCTCGCTGTCTCTCTCGCTGACTCCCTCGCAGTTTCTATCGCAGTCTCTCTCGCAGTCTCTCTCGCTATCTCCCGCGCTATCTCCCTTGCTATCTCCCTCGCTGTCTCTCTCGCTGTCTCTCTCGCTGTCTCCCTTGCAGTCTCCCTCGCAGTCTCTCTCGCTTTCTCCCTCGCAGTCTCTCTCGCTTTCTCTCTCGCTTTCTCCCTCGCAGTCTCTCTCGCAGTCTCTCTCGCAGTCTCTCTCGCAGTCTCTCTCGCAGTCTCTCTCGCAGTCTCTCTCGCAGTCTCTCTCGCAGTCTCTCTCGCTGTCTCCCTCGCTGCCTCCCACGCTGCCTCCCACGCTGTCTCCCTCGCTGCCTCCCACGCTGTCTCCCACGCTGTCTCCCACGCTGTCTCCCACGCTGTCTCCCACGCTGTCTCCCACGCTGTCTCCCACGCTGTCTCCCACGCTGTCTCCCACGCTGTCTCCCTCGCTGTCTCCCTCGCTGTCTCTATTGCTGTCTCCCTCGCTGTGTCTCTCGCTCTCTCTCTCGCAGTCTCCCTCGCTGTTTCCCTCGCTATCTCCCTCGCTGTCTCCCTCGCTGTCTCACACGATCTCTCTCGCATTCTCTCTCGTTGTCTTCCTCGCAGTCTCTATTGCTGTCTCTGTCGCTGTCTCCCTCGCTGTCTCCCTCGCTGTCTCCCTCGCTGTCTCCCTCGCTGTCTCCCTCGCTGCCTCCCTCGCTGCCTCCCTCGCTGCCTCCCTCGCTGCCTCCCTCGCTGCCTCCCTCGCAGTCTCCCTCGCAGTCTCCCTCGCAGTCTCCCTCGCAGTCTCCCTCGCAGTCTCTCTCGATGTCTCTCTCGATGTCTCTCTCGCTGTCTACCTCGCTGTCTCCCTCGCTGTCTCTCTCGCTGTCTCCCTCGCTCTCTCCCTCGCTCTCTCCCTCGCTCTCTCCCTCGCTCTCTCTCTCGCCGTCTCAATCGCTGTCTCCCTCGCAGTGTCTCTCGCTGTATCCCTCGCTGTCTCTCTCGCTATCTCCATAGCAGTCTCTCTCGCAGTTTCTCTCGCTTCCTCCCTCGCAGTCTCTCTCGCTGTCTCCCTCACAGTCTCTCTCGCTGTCTCTCTCACTGTCTCCCTCGCTGTCTCCCTCACAGTCTCTCTCGCTGTCTCCCTCGCTGTCTCCCTCGAGGCCTCTCTCACTGTCTCTCTCGCAGTCTCTCTCGCAGTCTCTCTCGCTGTCTCTCTCGCTGTCTCTCTCACTGACTCCCTCGCTGTCTCTATCGCTGTCTCCCTCGCAGTCTCTCTCGCTTTCTCCCTCGCTCTCTCCCTCGCTCTCTCCCTCGCTCTCTCCCTCGCAGTCTCTCTCGCAGTCTCTCTCGCAGTCTCCCTCGCTGTCTCCCTCGCTGTCTCCCTCGCTGTCTCCCTCGCTGTCTCCCTCGCTGTCTCTCTCGCTGTCTCTCTCGCTGTCTCCCTCGCTGTCTCCCTCGCTGTCTCCCTCGCAGTCTCCCTCAATATCCCTCTCGCAGTCTCTCTCGCAGTCTCTCTCGCAGTCTCTCTCGCATTCTCTCTCGCAGTCTCTCTCGTAGTCTCCCTCGCAGTCTCCCTCGCAGTCTCTCTCGCAGTCTCTCTCGCAGTCTCTCTCGCAGTCTCTCTCGCAGTCTCACTCGCAGTCTCACTCGCAGTCTCACTCGCAGTCTCACTCGCAGTCTCACTCGCAGTCTCCCTCGCAGTCTCCCTCGCAGTCTCTCTCGCTGTCTCCCTCGCTGTTTCCCTCACAGTCTCTCTCGCTGTCTCCCTCGCAATCTCTCTCGAAGTCGCTCTCGCTTTCTCCCTCGCTGTCTCTCTCGCAGTCCTTCTCGCATTCTCTCTCGCTGTCTCCAGCGCTGTCTCCCTCGCTGTCTCCCGAGCTGTCTCCGTCACTGTCTCCCTCGCAGTCTCTCTCGCTGTCTCCCTCGCAGTCTCTCTCGCTGTCTCTCTCGCTGTCTCTCTCGCTGTCTCTCTCGCTGTCTCTCTCGCTGTCTCCCTCGCTGTGTCCCTTGCTGTGTCCCTCGCTGTCTCTCTCGCAGTTTCCCTCACTGTCTCCCTCGCAGTCTCCCTCGCAGTCTCTCTCGCAGTCTCTCTCGCAGTCTCTCTCGCAGTCTCTCTCGATGTCTCCCTCGCTGTCTCCCTCGCTGTCTCCCTCGCTGTCTCCCTCGCCGTCTCCCTCGCAGTCACTCTGTATCCCCCGCTATCTCTCGCGCTATCTCCATAGCAGTCTCTCTCACTGTCTCCCTTGCTGTCTCTGTCTCTGTCTCTGTTGCTGTCTCTGTCGCTGTCTCCCTTGCTGTCTCTGTCGCTGTCTCTGTCGCCGTCTCCCTGGCCGTCTCCCTGGCCGTCTCCCTGGCCGTCTCCCTGGCCGTCTCCCTGGCCGTCTCCCTGGCCGTCTCCCTCGCCGTCTCCCTCGCCGTCTCCCTCGCCGTCTCCCTCGCCGTCTCCCTCGCCGTCTCCCTCGCCGTCTCCCTCGTCGTCTCCCTCGCCGTCTCCCTCGCAGTCTCCCTCGCAGTCTCTCTCGCTGTCTCCCTCGCTCTATCCCTCGCTGTATCTCTCGCAGTCTCTCTCGCTGCCTCCCACGCTGTCTCTCTCGCTGTGTCCCTCGCAGTCTCTCTCGCTGTCTCTATCACAGTCCTTCTCGCCGTCCTTCTCACAGTCTCCCTCGCCGTCTTCCTCGCTGTCTCCCTCGCTGTCTCCCTCGCTGCCTCCCTCGCTGTCTCCCCAGCAGTCGCTCTCGCTGTCTCCCTCGCTGTCTCCCTCGCTGTCTCCCTCGCCGTCTCCCTCGCCGTCTCCCTCGCCGTCTCCCTCGCCGTCTCCCTCGCCGTCTCCCTCGCCGTCTCACGCGATCTCTCTCGCATTCGCTCTCGTTGTCTCCCTCGCAGTTTCTCTCGCTGTGTCCCTTGCAGTCTCTCTCACAGTCTCTGTCGCTGTCTCTGTCGCTGTCTCTGTCGCTGTCTCTCTCGCTGTCTCCCTCGCTGCCTCCCTCGCTGTCTACCTCGCTGTCTACCTCGCTGTCTACCTCGCTGTCTCCCTCGCTGTCTCCCTCGCTGTCTCCCTCGCTGTCTCCCTCGCTGTCTCTCTCGCTCTCTCTCTCGCTCTCCCTCTCGCCGTCTCCCTCGCCGTCTCAATCGCTGTCTCCCTCGCATTCTCTCTCGCAGTGTCTCTCGCTGTATCCCTCGCTGTCTCTCTCGCTATCTCCATAGCAGTCTCTCTCGCAGTTTCTCTCGCTTTCTCCCTCGCAGTCTCTCTCGCTGTCTCTCTCGCTGTCTCCCTCACTGTCTCCCTCGCAGTCTCTCTCGCAGTCTCCCTCGCTGTCTCCCTCGCTGTCTCCCTCGCTTTCTCCCTCGCTGTGTCCCTCGCTCTCTCCCTCACAGTCTCCCTCACTGTCTCCCTCACTGTCTCCCTCGCCGTCTCCCTCGCCGTCTCCCTCGCCGTCTCTCTCGCAGTCTCTCTCGCCGTCTTCCTCGCTGTCTCCCTCGCTGTCTCCCTCGCTGTCTCCCTCGCTGCCTCCCCAGCAGTCGCTCTCGCAGTCTCTCTCGCTGTCTCCCTCGCTGTCTCCCTCGCTGTCTCCCTCGCTGTCTCCCTCGCCGTCTCCCTCGCCGTCTCCCTCGCCGTCTCCCTCGCCGTCTCCCTCGCCGTCTCCCTCGCTGTCTCCCTCGCTGTCTCACGCGATCTCTCTCGCATTCTCTCTCGTTGTCTCCCTCGCAGTTTCTCTTGCTGTGTCCCTTGCAGTCTCTCTCACAGTCTCTGTCGCTGTCTCTGTCGCTGTCTCTGTCGCTGTCTCTCTCGCTGTCTCCCTCGCTGCCTCCCTCGCTGTCTACCTCTCTGTCTACCTCGCTGTCTACCTCGCTGTCTCCCTCGCTGTCTCCCTCGCTGTCTCCCTCGCTGTCTCTCTCGCTCTCTCTCTCGCTCTCCCTCTCGCCGTCTCCCTCGCCGTCTCAATCGCTGTCTCCCTCGCATTCTCTCTCGCAGTGTCTCTCGCTGTATCCCTCGCTGTCTCTCTCGCTATCTCCATAGCAGTCTCTCTCGCAGTTTCTCTCGCTTTCTCCCTCGCAGTCTCTCTCGCTGTCTCTCTCGCTGTCTCCCTCACTGTCTCCCTCGCAGTCTCTCTCGCAGTCTCTCTCGCTGTCTTCCTCGCTGTCTTCCTCGCTGTCTTCCTCGCTGTCTTCCTCGCTGTCTTCCTCGAGGTCTCCCTCGAGGTCTCTCTCGCAGTCTCTCTCGCTGTCTCTCTCGCTGACTCCCTCGCCGTCTCCCTCGCCGTCTCCCTCGCCGTCTCCCTCGCCGTCTCTCTCGCAGTCTCTCTCGCTATCTCCCTCGCTATCTCCCTCGCTGTCTCCCTCGCTGTCTCTCTCGCTGCCTCTCTTGCTGTCTCCCTTGCAGTCTCCCTCGCAGTCTCTCTCGCTTTCTCCCTCGCAGTCTCTCTCGCTTTCTCTCTCGCTTTCTCCCTCGCAGTCTCTCTCGCAGTCTCTCTTGCAGTCTCTCTCGCAGTCTCTCTCGCAGTCTCTCTCGCAGTCTCTCTCGCAGTCTTCCTCGCTGTCTCCCTCGCTGTGTCTCTCGCTCTCTCTCTCGCTCTCTCTCTCGCAGTCTCCCTCGCTGTCTCCCTCGCTGTCTCCCTCGCTATCTCCCTCGCTGTCTCCCTCGCTGTCTCACACGATCTCTCTCGCATTCTCTCTCGTTGTCTCCCTCGCAGTCTCTCTCGCAGTCTCTATTGCTGTCTCTGTCGCTGTCTCCCTCGCTGTCTCCCTCGCTGTCTCCCTCGCTGTCTCCCTCGCTGCCTCCCTCGCTGCCTCCCTCGCAGTCTCTCTCGCTGTCTACCTCGCTGTCTACCTCGCTGTCTACCTTGCTGTCTCCCTCGCTGTCTCCCTCGCTGTCTCCCTCGCTGTCTCCCTCGCTGTCTCCCTCGCTGTCTCCCTCGCTCTCTCTCTCGCTGTCTCTCTCGCTATCTCCATAGCAGTCTCTCTCGCTGTTTCTCTCGCTTCCTCCCTCGCAGTCTCTCTCGCTGTCTCCCTCACAGTCTCTCTCGCTGACTCTCTCACTGTCTCCCTCGCTGTCTCCCTCACAGTCTCTCTCGCTGTCTCCCTCGCTGTCTCCCTCGCTGTCTCCCTCGAGGTCTCTCTCACAGTCTCTCTCGCATCTCTCTCGCAGTCTCTCTCGCAGTCTCTCTCGCAGTCTCTCTCGCTGTCTCTCTCGCTGTCTCTCTCGCTGTCTCTCTCGCTGACTCCCTTGCTGTTTCTATCGCTGTCTCTCTCGCAGTCTCTCTCGCAGTCTCTCTCGCTTTCTCTCTCGCTTTCTCTCTCGCTTTCTCCCTCGCTCTCTCCCTCGCAGTCTCTCTCGCAGTCTCTCTCGCAGTCTCTCTCGCAGTCTCTCTCGCAGTCTCCCTCGCAGTCTCCCTCGCTGCCTCCCTCGCTGTCTCCCTCGCTGTCTCCCTCGCTGTCTCCCTCGCTGTCTCCCTCGCTGTCTCCCTCGCAGTCTCCCTCAATATCCCTCTCGCAGTCTCTCTCGCAGTCTCTCTCGCAGTCTCCCTCGCAGTCTCCCTCGCAGTCTCCCTCGCAGTCTCTCTCGCAGTCTCTCTCGCAGTCTCTCTCGCAGTCTGTCTCGCAGTCTCCCTCGCAGTCTCCCTCGCAGTCTCCCTCGCTGTTTCCCTCACAGTCTCTCTCGCTGTCTCCCTCGCTGTCTCTCTCACTGTCTCCCTCGCTGTCTCCCTCGCTGTCTCCCTCGCGGTCTCTCTCGCAGACTGTCTCGCTATCTGTCTCGCAGTCTCTCACCGCCTCCCACGCCGTCTCCCACGCCGTCTCCCTCGCCGTCTACCTCGCCGTCTCCCTCGCCGTCTACCTCGCCGTCTCCCTCGCCGTCTTCCTCGCAGTCTCTCTCGCCGTCTTCCTCGCAGTCTCTCTCGCTGTCTCCCTCGCTGTCTCCCTCGCTGTCTCCCTCGCTGTCTCCCTCGCTGCCTCTCTCGCTGCCTCTCTCGCTGCCTCCCTCGCTGCCTCCCTCGCTGTCTCCCCAGCAGTCGCTCTCGCAGTCTCTCTCGCAGTCTCCCTCGCTGTCTCCCTCGCTGTCTCCCTTGCTGTCTCCCTCGCTGTCTCCCTCGATGTCTCCCTCGCGGTCTCTCTCGCAGACTGTCTCGCTATCTGTCTCGCAGTCTCTCACCGCCTCCCACGCCGTCTCCCACGCCGTCTCCCACGCCGTCTCCCACGCCGTCTCCCACGCCGTCTCCCACGCCGTCTCCCACGCCGTCTCCCACGCCGTCTCCCTCGCCGTCTCCCTCGCTGTCTCACGCGATCTCTCTCGCATTCTCTCTCGTTGTCTCCCTCGCAGTTTCTCTCGCTGTGTCCCTTGCAGTCTCTCTCACAGTCTCTGTCGCTGTCTCTGTCGCTGTCTCTGTCGCTGTCTCTCTCGCTGTCTCTCTCGCTGTCTCCCTCGCTGCCTCCCTCGCAGTCTCTCTCGCAGTCTCTCTCGAAGTCTCTCTCGCTGTCTCTCTCGCTGTCTACCTCGCTGTCTCCCTCGCTGTCTCCCTCGCTGTCTCCCTCGCTGTCTCCCTCGCTGTCTCTCTCGCTTTCTCTCTTGCTCTCTCTCTCTCGCTCTCTCTCCCTCTCGCCGTCTCCCTCGCCGTCTCAATCGCTGTCTCCCTCGCATTCTCTCTCGCAGTGTCTCTCGCTGTATCCCTCGCTATCTCCATAGCAGTCTCTCTCGCAGTTTCCCTCGCTTTCTCCCTCGCAGTCTCTCTCGCTGTCTCCCTCGCAGTCTCTCTCGCTGTCTTCCTCGCTGTCTTCCTCGCTGTCTTCCTCGCTGTCTTCCTCGCTGTCTTCCTCGCTGTCTCCCTCGCTGTCTCCCTCGCTGTCTCCCTCGCTCTCTCCCTCGCTCTCTCTCTCGCTCTCTCTCTCGCCGTCTCCCTCGCCGTCTCAATCGCTGTCTCCCTCGCATTCTCTCTCGCAGTGTCTCTCGCTGTATCCCTCGCTGTCTCTCTCGCTATCTCCATAGCAGTCTCTCTCGCAGTTTCTCTCGCTTTCTCCCTCGCAGTCTCTCTCGCTGTCTCCCTCACAGTCTCTCTCGCTCTCTCTCTCTCGCTGTCTCCCTCACTGTCTCCCTCGCAGTCTCTCTCGCTGTCTTCCTCGCTGTCTTCCTCGCTGTCTCCCTCGAGGTCTCTCTCACAGTCTCTCTCGCTGTCTCTCTCGCTGTCTCTCTCGCTGACTCCCTCGCAGTTTCTATCGCTGTCTCCCTCGCAGTCTCTCTCGCTTTCTCCCTCGCAGTCTCCCTCGCAGTCTCTCTCGCAGTCTCTCTCGCTATCTCCCGTGCTATCTCCCTTGCTATCTCCCTCGCTGTCTCTCTCGCTGTCTCCCTTGCAGTCTCCCTCGCAGTCTCTCTCGCTTTCTCCCTCGCAGTCTCTCTCGCTTTCTCTCTCGCTGTCTCCCTCGCTGTCTCCCTCGCTGTCTCCCTCGCTATCTCCCTCGCTGTCTCCCTCGCTGTCTCACACGATCTCTCTCGCATTCTCTCTCGTTGTCTCCCTCGCAGTCTCTCTCGCAGTCTCTATTGCTGTCTCCCTCGCTGTGTCTCTCGCTCTCTCTCTCGCTCTCTCTCTCGCAGTCTCCCTCGCTGTCTCCCTCGCTATCTCCCTCGCTATCTCCCTCGCTGTCTCCCTCGCTGTCTCACACGATCTCTCTCGCATTCTCTCTCGTTGTCTCCCTCGCAGTCTCTCTCGCAGTCTCTATTGCTGTCTCTGTCGCTGTCTCCCTCGCTGTCTCCCTCGCTGCCTCCCTCGCTGTCTCCCTCGCTGCCTCCCTCGCTGCCTCCCTCGCTGCCTCCCTCGCTGCCTCCCTCGCAGTCTCCCTCGCAGTCTCCCTCGCAGTCTCCCTCGCAGTCTCTCTCGATGTCTCTCTCGCTGTCTACCTCGCTGTCTACCTCGCTGTCTACCTCGCTGTCTCCCTCGCTGTCTCCCTCGCTGTCTCCCTCGCTGTCTCCCTCGCTCTATCCCTCGCTCTATCCCTCGCTCTCTCCCTCGCTCTCTCCCTCGCTCTCTCCCTCGCTCTCTCCCTCGCTCTCTCTCTCGCCGTCTCAATCGCTGTCTCCCTCCCATTCTCTCTCGCAGTGTCTCTCGCTGTATCCCTCGCTGTCTCTCTCGCTATCTCCATAGCAGTCTCTCTCGCAGTTTCTCTCGCTTCCTCCCTCGCAGTCTCTCTCGCTGTCTCCCTCACAGTCTCTCTCGCTGTCTCTCTCACTGTCTCCCTCACAGTCTCTCTCGCTGTCTCCCTCGCTGTCTCCCTCGAGGTCTCTCTTGCAGTCTCTCTCGCAGTCTCTCTCGCAGTCTCTCTCGCAGTCTCACTCGCAGTCTCACTCGCAGTCTCCCTCGCAGTCTCCCTCGCTGTTTCCCTCACAGTCTCTCTCGCTGTCTCCCTCGCAGTCTCTCTCGAAGTCGCTCTCGCTTTCTCCCTCGCTGTCTCTCTCGCAGTCCTTCTCGCATTCTCTCTCGCTGTCTCCAGCGCTGTCTCCCTCGCTGTCTCCCGATCTGTCTCCCGAGCTGTCTCCGTCACTGTCTCCCACGCAGTCTCTCTCGCTGTCTCTCACGCGCTCTCTCTCGCAGTCTCTCTCGCTGTCTCCCTCGCAGTCTCCCTCGCAGTCTCTCTCGCTGTCTCTCTCGCTGTCTCCCTTGCTGTGTCCCTCGCTGTGTCCCTCGCTGTGTCCCTCGCTGTCTCTCTCGCAGTTTCCCTCACTGTCTCCCTCGCTGTCTCCCTCGCTGTCTCCCTCGCAGTCTCTCTCGCAGTCTCTCTCGCAGTCTCTCTCGCAGTCTCTCTCGCAGTCTCTCTCGATGTCTCCCTCGATGTCTCCCTCGCTGTCTCCCTCGCTGTCTCCCTCGCTGTCTCCCTCGCTGTCTCCCTCGCCGTCTCCCTCGCAGTCACTCTGTATCCCCCGCTATCTCTCGCGCTATCTCCATAGCAGTCTCTCTCAATGTCTCCCTTGCTGTCTCCCTCGCTGTCTCTGTCTCTGTCTCTGTCTCTGTCGCTGTCTCTGTCGCTGTCTCTGTCGCTGTCTCCCTTGCTGTCTCCCTCGTCGTCTCCCTCGTCGTCTCCCTCGCCGTCTCCCTCGCCGTCTCCCTCGCAGTCTCCCTCGCAGTCTCACTCGCTGTCTCTCTCGCTGTCTCTCTCGCTGTCTCTCTCGCTGTCTCCCTCGCTGTCTCCCTCGCTCTATCCCTCGCTGTATCTCTCGCAGTCTCTCTCGCAGTCTCTCTCGCAGTCTCTCTCGCAGTCTCTCTCGCAGTCTCTCTCGCAGTCTCTCTCGCAGTCTCTCTCGCTGTCTCTCTCGCTGTCTCTCTCGCTGTCTTCCTCGCGGTTTCTCTCGCTGTCTCCCTCGCTGCCTCCCACGCTGTCTCCCTCGCAGTCTCTCTTGCAGTCTCTCTTGCTGTCTCCGTCGCTGTGTCTCTCGCTCTCTCTCTCGCAGTCTCCCTCGCTATCTCCCTCACTGTCTCCCTCGCTGTCTCACGTGATCTCTCTCGCAGCCTCTCTCGTTGTCTCCCTCGCAGTCTCTCTCGCTGTGTCCCTCGCAGTCTCTCTCGCTGTCTCTATCACAGTCCTTCTCGCCGTCCTTCTCACAGTCTCCCTCGCTGTCTCCCTCGCTGTCTCCCACGCTGTCTCCCACGCTGTCTCCCACGCTGTCTCCCACGCTGTCTCCCACGCTGTCTCCCACGCTGTCTCCCACGCAGTCTCCCTCGCAGTCTCCCTCGCAGTCTCCCTCGCATTCTCCCTCGCAGTCTCCCTCGCAGTCTCCCTCGCAGTCTCCCTCGCAGTCTCTCTCGCAGTCTCCCTCGCTGTCTCCCTCGCTGTCTCCCTCGCTGTCTCCCTCGCAGTCTCCCTCACTGTCTCCCTCGCCGTCTCTCTCGCCGTCTCCCTCGCTGTCTCCCTCGCTGTCTCCCTCGCTGTCTCCCTCGCTGTCTCTCTCGCCGTCTTCCTCGCAGTTTCTCTCGCTGTCTCCCTCGCTGTCTCCCTCGCTGTCTCCCTCGCTGTCTCCCTCGCTGCCTCCCTCGCTGCCTCCCTCGCGGCCTCCCTCGCTGTCTCCCCAGCAGTCGCTCTCGCAGTCGCTCTCGCAGTCTCTCTCGCTGTCTCCCTCGCTGTCTCCCTCGCTGTCTCCCTCGCTGTCTCCCTCGCTGTCTCCCTCGCTGTCTCCCTCGCGGTCTCCCTCGCGGTCTCTCTCGCAGACTGTCTCGCTATCTGTCTCGCAGTCTCTCACTGCCTCCCACGCCGTCTCCCACGCCGTCTCCCTCGCTGTCTCCCTCGCTGTCTCCCTCGCTGTCTCCCTCGCTGTCTCCCTCGCTGTCTCCCTCGCTGTCTCCCTCGTTGTCTCACGCGATCTCTCTCGCATTCTCTCTCGTTGTCTTTCTCGCAGTTTCTCTCGCTGTGTCCCTTGCAGTCTCTCTCACAGTCTCTGTCTCTGTCGCTGTCTCTGTCGCTGTCTCTGTCGCTGTCTCTGTCGCTGTCTCTGTCGCTGTCTCTCTCGCTGTCTTCCTCGCTGCCTCCCTCGCAGTCTCTCTCGAAGTCTCTCTCGAAGTCTCTCTCGCTGTCTCCCTCGCTGTCTCCCTCGCTGTCTCCCTCGCTGTCTCCCTCGCTGTCTCCCTCGCTGTCTCCCTTGCTGTCTCTCTCGCTCTCTCTCTCGCTCTCTCTCTCGCTCTCCCTCTCGCCGTCTCCCTCGCCGTTTCAATCGCTGTCTCCCTCGCATTCTCTCTCGCAGTGTCTCGCGCTGTATCCCTCGCTGTCTCTCTCGCTATCTCCATAGCAGTCTCTCTCGCAGTTTCTCTCGCTTTCTCCCTCGCAGTCTCTCTCGCTGTCTCCCTCACAGTCTCACTCGCAGTCTCTCTCGCTGTCTCTCTCGCTATCTCCCTCACTGTCTCCCTCGCAGTCTCTCTCGCTGTCTTCCTCGCTGTCTACCTCGCTGTCTTCCTCGCTGTCTTCCTCGCTGTCTTCCTCGCTGTCTTCCTCGCTGTCTTCCTCGCTGTCTTCCTCGCTGTCTTCCTCGCTGTCTTCCTCGCTGTCTCCCTCGAGGTCTCTCTCGCAGTCTCTCTCGCAGTCTCTCTCGCAGTCTCTCTCGCAGTCTCTCTCGCTGACTCCCTCGCAGTTTCTATCGCTGTCTCCCTCGCAGACTCTCTCGCTTTCTCCCTCGCCGTCTCCCTCGCAGTCTCTCTCGCTATCTCCCTCGCTATCTCCCTCGCTATCTCCCTCGCTATCTCCCTTGCAGTCTCCCTCGCAGTCTCTCTCGCTTTCTCCCTCGCAGTCTCTCTCGCTTTCTCTCTCGCTTTCTCCCTCGCAGTCTCTCTCGCAGTCTCTCTCTCAGTCTCTCTCGCAGTCTCTCTCGCAGTCTCTCTCGCAGTCTCTCTCGCAGTCTCTCTCGCAGTCTCTCTCGCAGTCTCTCTCGCAGTCTTCCTCGCTGTCTCCCTCGCTGCCTCCCACGCTGTCTCCCACGCTGTCTCCCTCGCAGTCTCCCTCGCAGTCTCCCTCGCAGTCTCCCTCGCAGTCTCCCTCGCAGTCTCTCTTGCAGTCTCTCTTGCAGTCTCTCTTGCAGTCTCTCTTGCAGTCTCTCTTGCTGTCTCTCTTGCTGTCTCCCTCGCTGTGTCTCTCGCTCTCTCTCTCGCAGTCTCCCTCGCTGTCTCCCTCGCTATCTCCCTCGCTGGCTCCCTCGCTGTCTCACACGATCTCTCTCGCATTCTCTCTCGTTGTCTCCCTCGCAGTCTCTCTCGCAGTCTCTATTGCTGTCTCTGTCGCTGTCTCCCTCGCTGTCTCCCTCGCTGCCTCCCTCGCTGCCTTCCTCGCTGCCTCCCTCGCTGCCTCCCTCGCAGTCTCTCTCGATGTCTCCCTCGCTGTCTCCCTCGCTGTCTCCCTCGCTGTCTCCCTCGCTGTCTCCCTCGCTGTCTCCCTCGCTGTCTCCCTCGCTGTCTCCCTCGCTCTCTCCCTCGCTCTCTCCCTCGCTGTCTCCCTCGCTCTCTCTCTCGCCGTCTCAATCGCTGTCTCCCTCGCCGTCTCTCTCGCTATCTCCATAGCAGTCTCTCTCGCAGTTTCTCTCGCTTCCTCCCTCGCAGTCTCCCTCGCTGTCTCCCTCGCAGTCTCCCTCGCAGTCTCCCTCAATATCCCTCTCGCAGTCTCTCTCGCAGTCTCTCTCGCATTCTCTCTCGCAGTCTCCCTCGCAGTCTCCCTCGCAGTCTCCCTCGCAGTCTCCCTCGCAGTCTCCCTCGCAGTCTCTCTCGCAGTCTCCCTCGCAGTCTCTCTCGCAGTATCACTCGCAGTCTCCCTCGCAGTCTCCCTCGCAGTCTCTCTCGCTGTCTCCCTCACAGTCTCTCTCGCTGTCTCCCTCGCTGTCTCCCTCGCTGTCTCCCTCGCTGTCTCCCTCGCTGTCTCCCTCGCTGTGTCCCTCGCTGTGTCCCTCGCTGTGTCCCTCGCTGTCTCTCTCGCTGTCTCCCTCGCTGTCTCCCTCGCAGTCTCCCTCGCAGTCTCTCTCGCAGTCTCTCTCGCAGTCTCTCTCGCCGTCTCCCTCGCCGTCTCCCTCGTCGTCTCCCTCGCCGTCTCCCTCGCCGTCTCCCTCGCAGTCACTCTCTCTGTATCCCCCGCTGTCTCTCTCGCTATCTCCATAGCAGTCTCTCTCACTGTCTCCCTCGCTGTCTCTGTCGCTGTCTCTGTCGCTGTCTCTGTCGCTGTCTCTGTCGCTGTCTCTGTCGCTGTCTCCGTCGCTGTCTCCGTCGCTGTCTCCCTCACCGTCTCCCTCGCCGTCTCCCTCGCCGTCTCCCTCGCCGTCTCCCTCGCCGTCTCCCTCGCAGTCTCCCTCGCAGTCTCTCTCGCCGTATCCCTCGCAGTCTCCCTCGCAGTCTCCCTCGCAGTCTCCCTCGCAGTCTCTCTCGCTGTCTCTCTCGCTGTCTCTCTCAATGTACTCTCGCTGTCTCCCTCGCTGTCTCCCTCGCTGTCTCCCTCGCTGTCTCTCTCGCTGTCTCTCTCAATGTACTCTCGCTGTCTCCCTCGCTGTCTCCCTCGCTGTCTCCCTCGCTGTCTCCCTCGCTGTCTCCCTCGCTGTCTCCCTCGCTGTCTCCCTCGCTGTCTCCCTCGCTCTATCCCTCGCTCTATCCCTCGCAGTCTCTCTCGCAGTCTCTCTCGCAGTCTCTCTCGCAGTCTCTCTCGCAGTCTCTCTCGCTGTCTCTCTCGCTGTCTCCCTCGCGGTTTCTCTCGCTGTCTCTCTTGCTGTCTCCCTCGCTGTGTCTCTCGCTCTCTCTCTCGCAGTCTCCCTCGCTGTCTCCCTCGCTATCTCCCTCACTGTCTCACGTGATCTCTCTCGCAGTCTCTCTCGTTGTCTCCCTCGCAGTCTCTCTCGCTGTCTCCCTCGCTGTGTCCCTCGCAGTCTCTCTCGCTGTCTCTATCACAGTCCTTCTCGCAGTCCTTCTCACAGTCTCCCTCGCTGTCTCCCTCGCTGTCTCCCTCGCTGTCTCCCTCGCTGTCTCCCTCGCAGTCTCCCTCGCAGTCTCCCTCACAGTCTCCCTCGCAGTCTCCCTCGCAGTCTCTCTCGCTGTCTCCCTCGCTGTCTCCCTCGCTGTCTCCCTCGCTTTCTCCCTCGCTGTGTCCCTCGCTCTCTCCCTCAATGTCTCCCTCGCCGTCTCTCTCGCAGTCTCTCTCGCCATCTTCCTCGCAGTTTCTCTCGCTGTCTCCCTCGCTGCCTCCCTCGCTGCCTCCCTCGCTGCCTCCCTCGCTGTCTCCCTAGCAGTCGCTCTCGCAGTCTCTCTCGCAGTCTCTCTCGCAGTCTCTCTCACTGTCTCCCTCAATGTCTCCCTCGCTGTCTCCCTCGCTGTCTCCCTCGCTGTCTCCCTCGCTGTCTCCCTCGCTGTCTCTCTCGCTGTCTCCCTCGCTGTCTCCCTCGCTGTCTCCCTCGCTTTCTCCCTCGCTGTGTCCCTCGCTCTCTCCCTCAATGTCTCCCTCGCCGTCTCTCTCGCAGTCTCTCTCGCCATCTTCCTCGCAGTTTCTCTCGCTGTCTCCCTCGCTGCCTCCCTCGCTGCCTCCCTCGCTGCCTCCCTCGCTGTCTCCCTAGCAGTCGCTCTCGCAGTCTCTCTCGCAGTCTCTCTCGCAGTCTCTCTCACTGTCTCCCTCAATGTCTCCCTCGCTGTCTCCCTCGCTGTCTCCCTCGCTGTCTCCCTCGCTGTCTCCCTCGCTGTCTCCCTCGCGGTCTCCCTCGCTGTCTCTCTCGCAGACTGTCTCGCTATCTGTCTCGCAGTCTCTCACCGCCTCCCACGCCGTCTCACTCGCTGTCTCACTCGCTGTCTCACTCGCTGTCTCTCTCGCCGTCTATCTCACCGTCTCCCTCGCAGTATCCCTCGCTGTCTCTTTCGCTGTCTCTTTCGCTGTCTCTTTCGCTGTCTCTTTCGCTGTCTCTTTCGCTGTCTATCTCGCAGTCTCTCACTCAGTCTCCCTCGCTGTCTCCCTCGCTGTCTCCCTCGCTGTCTCCCTCGCTGTCTCCCTCGCTGTCTCCCTCGCTGTCTCTCTCGCTGTCCCCCTCGCTGTCCCCCTCGCTGTCCCCCTCGCTGTCCCCCTCGCTGTCCCCCTCGCATTCTCCCTCGCATTCTCCCTCGCAGTCTCTCTCGCAGTCTCTCTCGCAGTCTCTCTCGCAGTGTCTCTCGCAGTCTCCCTCGCAGTCTCCCTCGCAGTCTCCCTCGCAGTCTCCCTCGCAGTCTCCCTCGCAGTTTCCCTCGCTGTCTCCCTCGCTGTCTCCCTCGCTGTCTCCCTCGCATTCTCCCTCGCTGTCTCCCTCGCTGTCTCTCGCAGTCGCCTTCGCTGTCTCCCTCGCTGTCTCCCTCGCAGTCTCCCTCGCAGTCTCCCTCGCAGTCTCTCTCGCAGTCTCCCTCGCAGTCTCCCTCGCAGTCTCCCTCGCAGTCTCCCTCGCAGTCTCCCTCGCAGTCTCCCTCGCAGTCTCTCTCGCAGTCTCTCTCGCAGTCTCTCTCGCAGTCTCTCTCGCTGTCTCTCTCGCTGTCTCTCTCGCTGTCTTCCTCGCGGTTTCTCTTGCTGTCTCCCTCGCTGCCTCCCACGCTGTCTCCCTCGCAGTCTCCCTCGCAGTCTCCCTCGCAGTCTCCCTCGCAGTCTCCCTCGCAGTCTCCCTCGCAGTCTATCTCGCAGTCTCCCTCGCAGTCTCCCTCGCAGTCTCTCTCGCAGTCTCTCTCGCAGTCTCTCTCGCAGTCTCTCTCGCAGTCTCTCTCGCAGTCTCTCTCGCAGTCTCTCTTGCAGTCTCTCTCGCTGTCTCCCTCGCTGTCTCCCTCGCTGTGTCTCTCGCTCTCTCTCTCGCAGTCTCCCTGGCTATCTCCCTCGCTGTCTCCCTCGCTGTCTCACGTGATCTCTCTCGCAGTCTCTCTCGTTGTCTCCCTCGCAGTCTCTCTCGCTGTCTCCCTCGCTGTCTCCCTCGCTGTGTCCCTCGCTGTGTCCCTCGCAGTCTCTCTCGCAGTCACTCTCGCAGTCTCTGTCGCTGTCTCCCTCGCTGCCTCCCTCGCTGCCTCCCTCGCTGCCTCCCTCGCAGTCTCTCTCGAAGTCTCTCTCGCTGTCTCCCTCGCTGTCTCCCTCGCTGTCTCCCTCGCTGTCTCCCTCGCTGTCTCCCTCGCTGTCTCTCTCGCTGTCTCTCTCAGTCTCTCACGCTGTCTCCCTCGCAGTCTCCCTCGAAGTCTCCCTCGAAGTCTCCCTCGAAGTAACCCTGGATGTCTCTCTCGCAGTCTCTCTCGCAGTCTCTCTCGCATTCTCTTTCGCTGTCTCTCTCGATGTCTCTCTCGTTGTCTCTCTCGTTGTCTCTCTCGATGTCTCCCTCGCTGTCTCCCTCGCTGTCTCCCTCGCTGTCTCCCTCGCTGTCTCCCTCGCTGTCTCCCTCGCTGTCTCCCTCGCACTCTCTCGCTTTCTCTCTCGCTCTCTCCCTCGCAGACTCTCTCGCTGTCTCCCTCACAGTCTCCCTCGCTGTCTCCCTCGCTGTCTCCCTCGCTGTCTCCCTCGCTGTCTCCCTCACTGTCTCTCTCGCTGTCTCTCTCAGTCTCTCACGCTGTCTCCCTCGCAGTCTCCCTCGAAGTCTCCCTCGAAGTCTCCCTCGAAGTAACCCTGGATGTCTCTCTCGCAGTCTCTCTCGCAGTCTCTCTCGCATTCTCTTTCGCTGTCTCTCTCGATGTCTCTCTCGATGTCTCTCTCGTTGTCTCTCTCGATGTCTCCCTCGCTGTCTCCCTCGCTGTCTCCCTCGCTGTCTCCCTCGCTGTCTCCCTCGCTGTCTCCCTCTCAGTCTCTCTCGCATTCTCTCTCGCTGTCTCCCTCGCTGTCTCCCTCGCACTCTCTGGCTTTCTCTCTCGCTTTCTCTCTCGCAGTCCCTCTCCCTGTCTCTCTCGCAGTCTCTCTCGCAGTCTCTCTCGCAGTCTCTCTCGCAGTCTCTCTCGCAGTCTCTCTCGCAGTCTCTCTCGCTGTCTCCCTCGCAGTCTCCCTCGCTGTCTCTCTCGCCGTCTCTCTCGCCGTCTCTCTCGCCGTCTCCCTCGCAGTCTCTCTCGCAGTCTCTCTCGCAGTCTCTCTCGCAGTCTCTCTCGAAGTCTCTCTCGCTGTCTCCCTCGCTGTCTCCCTCGCTGTCTCCCTCGCTGCCTCTCTCGCTCTCTCTCTCGCTGTCACCCTCGCCGTCTCCCTCGCCGTCTCCCTCGCAGTTAGTCTCGCAGTCTCTCTCGCTGTATCCCTCGCTGTCTCTCTCGCTATCTCCATAGCAGTCTCCCTCGCTGTCTCCCTCGCTGTCTCCCTCGCTGTCTCCCTCACAGTCTCCCTCACAGTCTCCCTCGCAGTCTCCCTCGCAGTCTCTCTCGCAGTCTCTCTCGCTATCTCCCTCGCTATCTCCCTCGCTGTCTCTCTCGCTGTCTCCCTCGCAGTCTCCCTCGCAGTCTCCCTCGCAGTCTCTCTCGCTTTCTCCCTCGCAGTGTCTCTCGCAGTCTCTCTCGCTTTCTCCCTCGCAGTCTCTCTCGCAGTCTCTCTCGCAGTCTCTCTCGCAGTCTCTCTCGCAGTCTCTCTCGCAGTCTCTCTCGCAGTCTTCCTCGCAGTCTTCCTCGCAGTCTTCCTCGCAGTATTCCTCGCAGTCTCCCTCGCTGTCTCCCTCGCAGTCTCTCTTGCAGTCTCTCTTGCAGTCTCCCTCGCAGTCTCCCTCGCAGTCTCCCTCGCAGTCTCCCTCGCAGTCTCCCTCGCTGTCTCCCTCGCTGTCTCCCTCGCTGTCTCACGCGATCTCTCTCGCATTCTCTCTCGTGTCCCTCGCAGTCTCTCTCGCTGTGTCCATCGCAGTCTCTCTCACAGTCTCTCTTGCTGTCTCCCTCGCTGTCTCCCTCGCTGTCTCCCTCGCTGTCTCCCTCGCTGTCTCCCTCGCTGTCTCCCTCGCTGTCTCCCTCGCTGTCTCCCTCGCACTCTCTCGCTTTCTCTCTCGCTCTCTCCCTCGCAGACTCTCTCGCTGTCTCCCTCACAGTCTCCCTCACAGTCTCCCTCGCTGTCTCCCTCGCTGTCTCCCTCGCTGTCTCCCTCGCTGTCTCCCTCGCTTTCTCCCTCGCTGTGTCCCTCGCTCTCTCCCTCAATGTCTCCCTCGCCGTCTCTCTCGCAGTCTCTCTCGCCATCTTCCTCGCAGTTTCTCTCGCTGTCTCCCTCGCTGCCTCCCTCGCTGCCTCCCTCGCTGCCTCCCTCGCTGCCTCCCTCACAGTCTCCCTAGCAGTCGCTCTCGCAGTCTCTCTGCAGTCTCTCTCGCAGTCTCTCTCACTGTCTCCCTCAATGTCTCCCTCGCTGTCTCCCTCGCTGTCTCCCTCGCTGTCTCCCTCGCGGTCTCCCTCGCTGTCTCTCTCGCAGACTGTCTCGCTATCTGTCTCGCAGTCTCTCACCGCCTCCCACGCCGTCTCACTCGCTGTCTCACTCGCTGTCTCTCTCGCCGTCTATCTCGCCGTCTCCCTCGCAGTATCCCTCGCTGTCTCTTTCGCTGTCTCTTTCGCTGTCTCTTTCGCTGTCTCTTTCGCTGTCTCTTTCGCTGTCTCTTTCGCTGTCTCTTTCGCTGTCTATCTCGCAGTCTCTCACTCAGTCTCCCTCGCTGTCTCCCTCGCTGTCTCCCTCGCTGTGTCCCTCGCTGTCTCCCTCACTGTCTCTCTCGCTGTCCCCCTCGCTGTCCCCCTCGCTGTCCCCCTCGCTGTCCCCCTCGCTGTCCCCCTCGCATTCTCCCTCGCATTCTCCCTCGCAGTCTCTCTCGCAGTCTCTCTCGCAGTCTCTCTCGCAGTGTCTCTCGCAGTCTCCCTCGCAGTCTCCCTCGCAGTCTCCCTCGCAGTCTCCCTCGCAGTCTCCCTCGTAGTCTCCCTCGCAGTCTCCCTCGCAGTCTCCCTCGCAGTTTCCCTCGCTGTCTCCCTCGCTGTCTCCCTCGCTGTCTCCCTCGCTGTCTCCCTCGCATTCTCCCTCGCTGTCTCCCTCGCTGTCTCTCGCAGTCGCCTTCGCTGTCTCCCTCGCTGTCTCCCTCGCAGTCTCCCTCGCAGTCTCCCTCGCAGTCTCTCTCGCAGTCTCCCTCGCAGTCTCCCTCGCAGTCTCCCTCGCAGTCTCCCTCGCAGTCTCTCTCGCAGTCTCTCTCGCAGTCTCTCTCGCAGTCTCTCTCGCAGTCTCTCTCGCTGTCTCTCTCGCTGTCTTCCTCGCGGTTTCTCTTGCTGTCTCCCTCGCTGCCTCCCACGCTGTCTCCCACGCTGTCTCCCTCGCAGTCTCCCTCGCAGTCTCCCTCGCAGTCTCCCTCGCAGTCTCCCTCGCAGTCTCTCTCGCAGTCTCTCTCGCAGTCTCTCTCGCAGTCTCTCTCGCAGTCTCTCTTGCAGTCTCTCTCGCTGTCTCCCTCGCTGTCTCCCTCGCTGTGTCTCTCGCTCTCTCTCTCGCAGTCTCCCTGGCTATCTCCCTCGCTGTCTCCCTCGCTGTCTCACGTGATCTCTCTCGCAGTCTCTCTCGTTGTCTCCCTCGCAGTCTCTCTCGCAGTCTCTCTCGCTGTCTCCCTCGCTGTGTCCCTCGCAGTCTCTCTCGCAGTCACTCTCGCAGTCTCTGTCGCTGTCTCCCTCGCTGCCTCCCTCGCTGCCTCCCTCGCTGCCTCCCTCGCAGTCTCTCTCGCTGTCTCTCTCGCTGTCTCCCTCGCTGTCTCCCTCGCTGTCTCCCTCGCTGTCTCCCTCGCTGTCTCCCTCGCTGTCTCCCTCGCTGTCTCTCTCGCTGTCTCTCTCAGTCTCTCACGCTGTCTCCCTCGCAGTCTCCCTCGAAGTCTCCCTCGAAGTCTCCCTCGAAGTAACCCTGGATGTCTCTCTCGCAGTCTCTCTCGCAGTCTCTCTCGCATTCTCTTTCGCTGTCTCTCTCGATGTCTCTCTCGTTGTCTCTCTCGTTGTCTCTCTCGATGTCTCCCTCGCTGTCTCCCTCGCTGTCTCCCTCGCTGTCTCCCTCGCTGTCTCCCTCGCTGTCTCCCTCGCACTCTCTCGCTTTCTCTCTCGCTCTCTCCCTCGCAGACTCTCTCGCTGTCTCCCTCACAGTCTCCCTCGCTGTCTCCCTCGCTGTCTCCCTCGCTGTCTCCCTCGCTGTCTCCCTCGCTGTCTCCCTCACTGTCCCTCTCGCTGTCTCTCTCAGTCTCTCACGCTGTCTCCCTCGCAGTCTCCCTCGAAGTCTCCCTCGAAGTCTCCCTCGAAGTAACCCTGGATGTCTCTCTCGCAGTCTCTCTCGCAGTCTCTCTCGCAGTCTCTCTCGCAGTCTCTTTCGCAGTCTCTCTCGATGTCTCTCTCGTTGTCTCCCTCTCAGTCTCTCTCGCATTCTCTCTCGCTGTCTCCCTCGCTGTCTCCCTCGCACTCTCTGGCTTTCTCTCTCGCTTTCTCTCTCGCAGTCCCTCTCCCTGTCTCTCTCGCAGTCTCTCTCGCAGTCTCTCTCGCAGTCTCTCTCGCAGTCTCTCTCGCAGTCTCTCTCGCTGTCTCCCTCGCAGTCTCCCTCGCTGTCTCCCTCGCTGTCTCTCTCGCCGTCTCTCTCGCCGTCTCTCTCGCCGTCTCCCTCGCAGTCTCTCTCGCAGTCTCTCTCGCAGTCTCTCTCGCAGTCTCTCTCGCAGTCTCTCTCGCAGTCTCTCTCGAAGTCTCTCTCGCTGTCTACCTCGCTGTCTCCCTCGCTGTCTCCCTCGCTGCCTCTCTCGCTCTCTCTCTCGCTGTCACCCTCGCCATCTCCCTCGCCGTCTCCCTCGCAGTTAGTCTCGCAGTCTCTCTCGCTGTATCCCTCGCTGTCTCTCTCGCTATCTCCATAGCAGTCTCCCTCGCTGTCTCCCTCGCTGTCTCCCTCACAGTCTCCCTCACAGTCTCCCTCGCAGTCTCCCTCGCAGTCTCCCTCGCAGTCTCTCTCGCAGTCTCTCTCGCTATCTCCCTCGCTATCTCCCTCGCTGTCTCTCTCGCTGTCTCCCTCGCAGTCTCCCTCGCAGTCTCCCTCGCAGTCTCTCTCGCTTTCTCCCTCGCAGTCTCTCTCGCAGTCTCTCTCGCTTTCTCCCTCGCAGTCTCTCTCGCAGTCTCTCTCGCAGTCTCTCTCGCAGTCTCTCTCGCAGTCTCTCTCGCAGTCTCTCTCGCAGTCTCTCTCGCAGTCTTCCTCGCAGTCTCCCTCGCTGTCTCCCTCGCAGTCTCTCTTGCAGTCTCTCTTGCAGTCTCTCTTGCAGTCTCCCTCGCAGTCTCCCTCGCAGTCTCCCTCGCAGTCTCCCTCGCAGTCTCCCTCGCAGTCTCCCTCGCAGTCTCCCTCGCTGTCTCCCTCGCTGTCTCACGCGATCTCTCTCGCATTCTCTCTCGTGTCCCTCGCAGTCTCTCTCGCTGTGTCCATCGCAGTCTCTCTCACAGTCTCTCTTGCTGTCTCCCTCGCTGTCTCCCTCGCTGTCTCCCTCGCTGTCTCCCTCGCTGTCTCCCTCGCTGTCTCCCTCGCTGTCTCCCTCGCTGTCTCCCTCGCTGTCTCCCTCGCTGCCACCCTCGCAGTCTCTCTCGAAGTCTCTCTCGCTGTCTCTCTCGCTGTCTCCCTCGCTGTCTCCCTCGCTGTCTCCCTCGCAGTCTCTCTCGACGTCTCCCTAGCCGTCTCAATCGCAGTCTCCCTCGCAGTGTCTCTCGCTGTATCCCTCGCTGTCTCTCTCGCTATCTCCATAGCAGTCTCTCTCGCAGTTTCTCTCGCTTTCTCCCTCGCAGTCTTTCTCGCTGTCTCCCTCACAGTCTCACTCGCAGTCTCTCTCGCAGTCTCTCTCGCTGTCTCTCTCGCTGTCTCCCTCGCTGTCTCCCTCGCTGTCTCCCTCACAGTCTCTCTCGCTGTCTCTCTCGCTGTCTCCCTCGCTGTCTCCCTCGAGGTCTCTCTCAAAGTCTCTCTCGCAGTCTCTCTCGCTGACTCCCTCGCAGTTTCTATCGCTGTCTCCCTCGTGTTCTCTCTCGCTTTCTCGCTCGCTCTCTCCCTCGCAGTCTCTCTCGCAGTCTCTCTCGCAGTCTCTCTCGCAGTCTCTCTCGCTATCTCTCTCGCTATCTCTCTCGCTGTCTCTCTCGCTGTCTCCCTTGCAGTCTCCCTTGCAGTCTCCCTTGCAGTCTCCCTCGCAGTCTCCCTCGCAGTCTCTCTCGCTTTCTCCCTCGCAGTCTCTCTCGCTTTCTCCCTCGCAGTCTCCCTCGCAGTCTCCCTCGCAGTCTCTCTCGCAGTCTCTCTCGCAGTCTCTCTCGCAGTCTCTCTCGCAGTCTTCCTCGCAGTTTCTCTCGCTGTCTCCCTCGCTGCCTCCCACGCTGTCTCCCTCGCAGTCTCCCTCGCAGTCTCCCTCGCAGTCTCTCTTGCAGTCTCTCTTGCTGTCTCCCTCGCTGTGTCTCTCGCTCTCTCTCTCGCAGTCTCCCTCGCTGTCTCACGCGATCTCTCTCACATTCTCTCTCGTTGTCTCCCTCGCAGTCTCTCTTGCTGTGTCCCTCGCAGTCTCTCTCGCAGTCTCTATTGCTGTCTCTGTCGCTGTCTCCCTCGCTGTCTCCCTCGCTGTCTCCCTCGCTGTCTCCCTCGCTGTCTCCCTCGCTGTCTCCCTCGCTGTCTCCCTCGCTGCCTCCCTCGCAGTCTCTCTCGAAGTCTCTCTCGCTGTCTACCTCGCTGTCTACCTCGCTGTCTCCCTCGCTGTCTCCCTCGCTGTCTCCCTCGCTGTCTCCCTCGCTGTCTCCCTCGCTGTCTCCCTCGCTTTCTCTCTCGCTTTCTCCCTCGCTCTCTCCCTCGCTCTCTCCCTCAGTCTCTCTCGCAGTCTCTCTCGCAGTCTCTCTCGCAGTCTCTCTCGCAGTCTCTCTCGCTGTCTCCCTCGCTGTCTCCCTCGCTGTCTCCCTCGCTGTCTCCCTCGCTGTCTCCCTCGCTGTCTCCCTCGCTGTCTCCCTCTCTGTCTCTCTCGCTGTCTCTCTCGCTGTCTCTCTCGCTGTCTCCCTCGCTGTCTCCCTCGCTGTCTCCCTCGCTGTCTCCCTCAATATCCCTCTCGCTGTCTCTCTCGCTGTCTCTCTCGCTGTCTCTCTCGCTGTCTCTCTCGTTGTCTCTCTCGATGTCTCCCTCGCTGTCTCCCTCGCTGTCTCCCTCGCTGTCTCCCTCGCTGTCTCCCTCGCTGTCTCCCTCGCTGTCTCCCTCGCACTCTTTCGCTTTCTCTCTCGCTCTCTCCCTCGCAGACTCTCTCGCTGTCTCCCTCACAGTCTCCCTCGCTGTCTCCCTCGCTGTCTCCCTCGCTGTCTCCCTCGCTGTCTCCCTCACTGTCTCTCTTGCTGTCTCTCTCAGTCTCTCACGCTGTCTCCCTCGCAGTCTCCCTCGAAGTCTCCCTCGAAGTCTCCCTCGAAGTAACCCTGGATGTCTCTCTCGCAGTCTCTCTCGCATTCTCTTTCGCTGTCTCTCTCGATGTCTCTCTCGTTGTCTCTCTCGATGTCTCTCTCGATGTCTCCCTCGCTGTCTCCCTCGCTGTCTCCCTCGCTGTCTCCCTCGCTGTCTCCCTCGCTGTCTCCCTCGCTGTCTCCCTCGCTGTCTCCCTCTCAGTCTCTCTCGCATTCTCTCTCGCTGTCTCCCTCGCTGTCTCCCTCGCACTCTCTGGCTTTCTCTCTGGCTTTCTCTCTCGCAGTCCCTCTCCCTGTCTCTCTCGCAGTCTCTCTCGCAGTCTCTCTCGCAGTCTCTCTCGCAGTCTCTCTCGCAGTCTCTCTCGCAGTCTCTCTCGCTGTCTCCCTCGCATTCTCCCTCGCTGTCTCCCTCGCTGTCTCTCGCAGTCGCCTTCGCTGTCTCCCTTGCTGTCTCCCTCGCAGTCTCCCTCGCAGTCTCCCTCGCAGTCTCCCTCGCAGTCTCCCTCGCAGTCTCCCTCGCAGTCTCCCTCGCAGTCTCCCTCGCAGTCTCTCTCGCAGTCTCTCTCGCAGTCTCTCTCGCAGTCTCTCTCGCAGTCTCTCTCGCTGTCTTCCTCGCGGTTTCTCTTGCTGTCTCCCTCGCTGCCTCCCACGCTGTCTCCCTCGCAGTCTCCCTCGCAGTCTCCCTCGCAGTCTCCCTCGCAGTCTCCCTCGCAGTCTCTCTCGCAGTCTCTCTCGCAGTCTCTCTCGCAGTCTCTCTCGCAGTCTCTCTCGCTGTCTCCCTCGCTGTCTCCCTCGCTGTGTCTCTCGCTCTCTCTCTCGCAGTCTCCCTGGCTATCTCCCTCGCTGTCTCCCTCGCTGTCTCACGTGATCTCTCTCGCAGTCTCTCTCGTTGTCTCCCTCGCAGTCTCTCTCGCAGTCTCTCTCGCTGTCTCCCTCGCTGTGTCCCTCGCAGTGTCTCTCGCAGTCTCTCTCGCAGTCACTCTCGCAGTCTCTGTCGCTGCCTCCCTCGCTGCCTCCCTCGCTGCCTCCCTCGCTGCCTCCCTCGCAGTCTCTCTCGAAGTCTCTCTCGCTGTCTCCCTCGCTGTCTCCCTCGCTGTCTCCCTCGCTGTCTCCCTCACTGTCTCTCTCGCTGTCTCTCTCAGTCTCTCACGCTGTCTCCCTCGCAGTCTCCCTCGCAGTCTCCCTCGAAGTCTCCCTCGAAGTCTCCCTCGAAGTAACCCTGGATGTCTCTCTCGCAGTCTCTCTCGCAGTCTCTCTCGCAGTCTCTCTCGCATTCTCTTTCGCTGTCTCTCTCGATGTCTCTCTCGTTGTCTCTCTCGTTGTCTCTCTCGATGTCTCCCTCGCTGTCTCCCTCGCTGTCTCCCTCGCTGTCTCCCTCGCTGTCTCCCTCGCTGTCTCCCTCGCACTCTCTCGCTTTCTCTCTCGCTCTCTCCCTCGCAGACTCTCTCGCTGTCTCCCTCACAGTCTCCCTCGCTGTCTCCCTCGCTGTCTCCCTCGCTGTCTCCCTCGCTGTCTCCCTCGCTGTCTCCCTCGCTGTCTCTCTCGCTGTCTCTCTCGCAGTCTCTCACGCTGTCTCCCTCGCAGTCTCCCTCGCAGTCTCCCTCGCAGTCTCCCTCGAAGTCTCCCTCGAAGTAACCCTGGATGTCTCTCTCGCAGTCTCTCTCGCAGTCTCTCTCGCATTCTCTTTCGCTGTCTCTCTCGATGTCTCTCTCGTTGCCTCTCTCGATGTCTCCCTCGCTGTCTCCCTCGCTGTCTCCCTCGCTGTCTCCCTCGCTGTCTCCCTCGCTGTCTCCCTCGCTGTCTCCCTCGCTGTCTCCCTCGCTGTCTCTCTCGCATTCTCTCTCGCTGTCTCCCTCGCTGTCTCCCTCGCACTCTCTGGCTTTCTCTCTCGCTTTCTCTCTCGCAGTCCCTCTCCCTGTCTCTCTCGCAGTCTCTCTCGCAGTCTCTCTCGCAGTCTCTCTCGCAGTCTCTCTCGCAGTCTCTCTCGCTGTCTCCCTCGCAGTCTCCCTCGCTGTCTCTCTCGCCGTCTCTCTCGCCGTCTCCCTCGCAGTCTCTCTCGCAGTCTCTCTCGCAGTCTCTCTCGCAGTCTCTCTCGCAGTCTCTCTCGAAGTCTCTCTCGCTGTCTACCTCGCTGTCTCCCTCGCTGTCTCCCTCGCTGCCTCTCTCGCTCTCTCTCTCGCTGTCACCCTCGCCATCGCCCTCGCCGTCTCCCTCGCAGTTAGTCTCGCAGTCTCTCTCGCTGTATCCCTCGCTGTCTCTCTCGCTATCTCCATAGCAGTCTCCCTCGCTGTCTCCCTCACAGTCTCCCTCACAGTCTCTCTCGCAGTCTCTCTCGCAGTCTCTCTCGCTATCTCCCTCGCTATCTCCCTCGCTGTCTCCCTCGCTGTCTCTCTCGCTGTCTCCCTCGCAGTCTCCCTCGCAGTCTCCCTCGCAGTCTCTCTCGCTTTCTCCCTCGCAGTCTCTCTCGCAGTCTCTCTCGCTTTCTCCCTCGCAGTCTCTCTCGCAGTCTCTCTCACAGTCTCTCTCGCAGTCTCTCTCGCAGTCTCTCTCGCAGTCTCTCTCGCAGTCTCTCTCGCAGTCTTCCTCGCAGTCTTCCTCGCAGTCTTCCTCGCAGTCTCCCTCACTGTCTCCCTCGCAGTCTCTCTTGCAGTCTCTCTTGCAGTCTCCCTCGCAGTCTCCCTCGCAGTCTCCCTCGCAGTCTCCATCGCTGTCTCCCTCGCTGTCTCCCTCGCTGTCTCCCTCGCTGTCTCCCTCGCTGTCTCCCTCGCTTTCTCTCTCGCTTTCTCCCTCGCTCTCTCCCTCGCTCTCTCCCTCAGTCTCTCTCGCAGTCTCTCTCGCAGTCTCTCTCGCAGTCTCTCTCGCAGTCTCTCTCGCAGTCTCCCTCGCTGTCTCCCTCGCTGTCTCCCTCGCTGTCTCCCTCGCTGTCTCCCTCGCTGTCTCTCTCGCTGTCTCTCTCGCTGTCTCCCTCGCTGTCTCCCTCGCAGTCTCCCTCGAAGTCTCCCTCGAAGTCTCCCTCGAAGTAACCCTGGATGTCTCTCTCGCAGTCTCTCTCGCAGTCTCTCTCGCATTCTCTTTCGCTGTCTCTCTCGATGTCTCTCTCGTTGTCTCTCTCGTTGTCTCTCTCGATGTCTCCCTCGCTGTCTCCCTCGCTGTCTCCCTCGCTGTCTCCCTCGCTGTCTCCCTCGCTGTCTCCCTCGCACTCTCTCGCTTTCTCTCTCGCTCTCTCCCTCGCAGACTCTCTCGCTGTCTCCCTCACAGTCTCCCTCGCTGTCTCCCTCGCTGTCTCCCTCGCTGTCTCCCTCGCTGTCTCCCTCACTGTCTCTCTCGCTGTCTCTCTCAGTCTCTCACGCTGTCTCCCTCGCAGTCTCCCTCGCAGTCTCCCTCGCAGTCTCCCTCGAAGTCTCCCTCGAAGTCTCCCTCGAAGTAACCCTGGATGTCTCTCTCGCAGTCTCTCTCGCAGTCTCTCTCGCAGTCTCTCTCGCATTCTCTTTCGCTGTCTCTCTCGATGTCTCTCTCGTTGTCTCTCTCGATGTCTCCCTCGCTGTCTCCCTCGCTGTCTCCCTCGCTGTCTCCCTCGCTGTCTCCCTCGCTGTCTCCCTCGCTGTCTCCCTCGCTGTCTCCCTCTCAGTCTCTCTCGCATTCTCTCTCGCTGTCTCCCTCGCTGTCTCCCTCGCACTCTCTGGCTTTCTCTCTCGCTTTCTCTCTCGCAGTCCCTCTCACTGTCTCTCTCGCAGTCTCTCTCGCAGTCTCTCTCGCAGTCTCTCTCGCAGTCTCTCTCGCTGTCTCCCTCGCAGTCTCCCTCGCTGTCTCCCTCGCCGTCTCTCTCGCAGTCTCCCTCGCAGTCTCTCTCGCAGTCTCTCTCGCAGTCTCTCTCGCAGTCTCTCTCGCAGTCTCTCTCGAAGTCTCTCTCGCTGTCTACCTCGCTGTCTCCCTCGCTGTCTCTCTCGCTCTCTCTCTCGCTGTCACCCTCGCCATCTCCCTCGCTGTCTCCCTCGCAGTTAGTCTCGCAGTCTCTCTCGCTGTATCCCTCGCTGTCTCTCTCGCTATCTCCATAGCAGTCTCCCTCGCTGTCTCCCTCACAGTCTCCCTCACAGTCTCTCTCGCAGTCTCTCTCGCAGTCTCTCTCGCTATCTCCCTCGCTATCTCCCTCGCTGTCTCCCTCGCTGTCTCTCTCGCTTTCTCCCTCGCAGTCTCCCTCGCAGTCTCCCTCGCAGTCTCTCTCGCTTTCTCCCTCGCAGTCTCTCTCGCAGTCTCTCTCGCTTTCTCCCTCGCAGTCTCTCTCGCAGTCTCTCTCGCAGTCTCTCTCGCAGTCTCTCTCGCAGTCTCTCTCGCAGTCTTCCTCGCAGTCTTCCTCGCAGTCTTCCTCGCAGTCTTCCTCGCAGTCTCCCTCGCTGTCTCCCTCGCAGTCTCTCTTGCAGTCTCTCTTGCAGTCTCCCTCGCAGTCTCCCTCGCAGTCTCCCTCGCAGTCTCCCTCGCTGTCTCCCTCGCTGTCTCCCTCGCTGTCTCCCTCGCTGTCTCCCTCGCTGTCTCCCTCGCTTTCTCTCTCGCTCTCTCCCTCGCTCTCTCCCTCGCTCTCTCCCTCAGTCTCTCTCGCAGTCTCTCTCGCAGTCTCTCTCGCAGTCTCTCTCGCAGTCTCTCTCGCAGTCTCTCTCGCTGTCTCCCTCGCTGTCTCCCTCGCTGTCTCCCTCGCTGTCTCGTCTCGCTGTCTCTCTCGCTGTCTCTCTCGCTGTCTCTCTCGCTGTCTCTCTCGCTGTCTCTCTCGATGTCTCCCTCGCTGTCTCCCTCGCTGTCTCCCTCGCTGTCTCCCTCGCTGTCTCCCTCGCTGTCTCCCTCGCACTCTCTCGCTTTCTCTCTCGCTCTCTCCCTCGCAGATTCTCTCGCTGTCTCCCTCACAGTCTCCCTCGCTGTCTCCCTCGCTGTCTCCCTCGCTGTCTCCCTCGCTGTCTCCCTCACTGTCTCTCTTGCTGTCTCTCTCAGTCTCTCACGCTGTCTCCCTCGCAGTCTCCCTCGAAGTCTCCCTCGAAGTCTCCCTCGCATTCTCTCTCGCATTCTCTTTCGCTGTCTCCCTCGCTGTCTCTCTCGATGTCTCCCTCGCTGTCTCCCTCGCTGTCTCCCTCGCTGTCTCCCTCGCTGTCTCCCTCGCTGTCTCCCTCGCTGTCTCTCTCGCATTCTCTCTCGCTGTCTCCCTCGCTGTCTCCCTCGCACTCTCTGGCTTTCTCTCTCGCTTTCTCTCTCGCAGTCCCTCTCCCTGTCTCTCTCGCAGTCTCTCTCGCAGTCTCTCTCGCAGTCTCTCTCGCAGTCTCTCTCGCAGTCTCTCTCGCAGTCTCTCTCGCTGTCTCCCTCGCATTCTCCCTCGCTGTCTCCCTCGCTGTCTCTCGCAGTCGCCTTCGCTGTCTCCCTCGCTGTCTCCCTCGCAGTCCCCCTCGCAGTCTCCCTCGCAGTCTCCCTCGCAGTCTCCCTCGCAGTCTCTCTCGCAGTCTCCCTCGCAGTCTCCCTCGCAGTCTCCCTCGCAGTCTCCCTCGCAGTCTCTCTCGCAGTCTCTCTCGCAGTCTCTCTCGCAGTCTCTCTCGCTGTCTCTCTCGCTGTCTTCCTCGCGGTTTCTCTTGCTGTCTCCCTCGCTGCCTCCCACGCTGCCTCCCACGCTGTCTCCCTCGCAGTCTCCCTCGCAGTCTCCCTCGCAGTCTCCCTCGCAGTCTCTCTCGCAGTCTCTCTCGCAGTCTCTCTCGCAGTCTCTCTCGCAGTCTCTCTTGCAGTCTCTCTCGCTGTCTCCCTCGCTGTCTCCCTCGCTGTGTCTCTCGCTCTCTCTCTCGCAGTCTCCCTGGCTATCTCCCTCGCTGTCTCCCTCGCTGTCTCACGTGATCTCTCTCGCAGTCTCTCTCGTTGTCTCCCTCGCAGTCTCTCTCGCAGTCTCTCTCGCTGTCTCCCTCGCTGTGTCCCTCGCAGTCTCTCTCGCAGTCACTCTCGCAGTCTCTGTCGCTGTCTCCCTCGCTGTCTCCCTCGCTGCCTCCCTCGCTGCCTCCCTCGCTGCCTCCCTCGCAGTCTCTCTCGAAGTCTCTCTCGCTGTCTCCCTCGCTGTCTCCCTCGCTGTCTCCCTCGCTGTCTCCCTCGCTGTCTCCCTCGCTGTCTCTCTCGCTGTCTCTCTCAGTCTCTCACGCTGTCTCCCTCGCAGTCTCCCTCGAAGTCTCCCTCGAAGTCTCCCTCGAAGTAACCCTGGATGTCTCTCTCGCAGTCTCTCTCGCAGTCTCTCTCGCATTCTCTTTCGCTGTCTCTCTCGATGTCTCTCTCGTTGTCTCTCTCGTTGTCTCTCTCGATGTTTCCCTCGCTGTCTCCCTCGCTGTCTCCCTCGCTGTCTCCCTCGCTGTCTCCCTCGCTGTCTCCCTCGCTGTCTCCCTCGCACTCTCTCGCTTTCTCTCTCGCTCTCTCCCTCGCAGACTCTCTCGCTGTCTCCCTCACAGTCTCCCTCGCTGTCTCCCTCGCTGTCTCCCTCGCTGTCTCCCTCGCTGTCTCCCTCGCTGTCTCCCTCACTGTCTCTCTCGCTGTCTCTCTCAGTCTCTCACGCTGTCTCCCTCGCAGTCTCCCTCGAAGTCTCCCTCGAAGTCTCCCTCGAAGTAACCCTGGATGTCTCTCTCGCAGTCTCTCTCGCAGTCTCTCTCGCAGTCTCTCTCGCATTCTCTTTCGCTGTCTCTCTCGATGTCTCTCTCGTTGTCTCTCTCGATGTCTCCCTCGCTGTCTCCCTCGCTGTCTCCCTCGCTGTCTCCCTCGCTGTCTCCCTCTCAGTCTCTCTCGCATTCTCTCTCGCTGTCTCCCTCGCTGTCTCCCTCGCACTCTCTGGCTTTCTCTCTCGCTTTCTCTCTCGCAGTCCCTCTCCCTGTCTCTCTCGCAGTCTCTCTCGCAGTCTCTCTCGCAGTCTCTCTCGCAGTCTCTCTCGCTGTCTCCCTCGCAGTCTCCCTCGCTGTCTCTCTCGCCGTCTCTCTCGCCGTCTCCCTCGCAGTCTCTCTCGCAGTCTCTCTCGCAGTCTCTCTCGCAGTCTCTCTCGCAGTCTCTCTCGCAGTCTCTCTCGCAGTCTCTCTCGAAGTCTCTCTCGCTGTCTACCTCGCTGTCTCCCTCGCTGTCTCCCTCGCTGCCTCTCTCGCTCTCTCTCTCGCTGTCACCCTCGCCATCTCCCTCGCCGTCTCCCTCGCAGTTAGTCTCGCAGTCTCTCTCGCTGTATCCCTCGCTGTCTCTCTCGCTATCTCCATAGCAGTCTCCCTCGCTGTCTCCCTCACAGTCTCCCTCACAGTCTCTCTCGCAGTCTCTCTCGCAGTCTCTCTCGCTATCTCCCTCGCTATCTCCCTCGCTGTCTCTCTCGCTGTCTCCCTCGCAGTCTCCCTCGCAGTCTCCCTCGCAGTCTCTCTCGCTTTCTCCCTCGCAGTCTCTCTCGCAGTCTCTCTCGCTTTCTCCCTCGCAGTCTCTCTCGCAGTCTCTCTCGCAGTCTCTCTCGCAGTCTCTCTCGCAGTCTCTCTCGCAGTCTCTCTCGCAGTCTCTCTCGCAGTCTCTCTCGCAGTCTTCCTCGCAGTCTTCCTCGCAGTCTTCCTCGCAGTCTCCCTCGCTGTCTCCCTCGCAGTCTCTCTCGCAGTCTCTCTTGCAGTCTCCCTCGCAGTCTCCCTCGCAGTCTCCCTCGCAGTCTCCCTCGCAGTCTCCCTCGCAGTCTCCCTCGCTGTCTCCCTCGCTGTCTCCCTCGCTGTCTCCCTCGCTGTCTCCCTCGCTGTCTCCCTCGCTTTCTCTCTCGCTTTCTCCCTCGCTCTCTCCCTCGCTCTCTCCCTCAGTCTCTCTCGCAGTCTCTCTCGCAGTCTCTCTCGCAGTCTATCTCGCAGTCTCTCTCGCAGTCTCCCTCGCTGTCTCCCTCGCTGTCTCCCTCGCTGTCTCCCTCGCTGTCTCCCTCGCTGTATCACGCGATCTCTCTCGCATTCTCTCTCGTGTCCCTCGCAGTCTCTCTCGCTGTGTCCATCGCAGTCTCTCTCACAGTCTCTCTCGCTGTCTCTGTCGCTGTCTCCCTCGCTGTCTCCCTCGCTGTCTCCCTCGCTGTCTCCCTCGCTGTCTCCCTCGCTGTCTCCCTCGCTGCCACCCTCGCAGTCTCTCTCGAAGTCTCTCTCGCTGTCTCTCTCGCTGTCTCCCTCGCTGTCTCCCTCGCTGTCTCCCTCGCTGTCTCCCTCGCAGTCTCTCTCGCCGTCTCCCTAGCCGTCTCAATCGCAGTCTCCCTCGCAGTGTCTCTCGCTGTATCCCTCGCTGTCTCTCTCGCTATCTCCATAGCAGTCTCTCTCACAGTTTCTCTCGCTTTCTCCCTCGCAGTCTTTCTCGCTGTCTCCCTCACAGTCTCACTCGCAGTCTCTCTCGCTGTCTCTCTCGCTGTCTCCCTCGCTGTCTCCCTCGCTGTCTCCCTCGCTGTCTCCCTCACAGTCTCTCTCGCTGTCTCCCTCGCTGTCTCCCTCGCTGTCTCCCTCGAGGTCTCTCTCACAGTCTCTCTCGCAGTCTCTCTCGCAGTCTCTCTCGCAGTCTCTCTCGCTGACTCCCTCGCAGTTTCTATCGCTGTCTCCCTCGTGTTCTCTGTCGCTTTCTCGCTCGCTCTCTCCCTCGCAGTCTCTCTCGCAGTCTCTCTCGCAGTCTCTCTCGCAGTCTCTCTCGCTATCTCTCTCGCTATCTCCCTCGCTATCTCCCTCGCTGTCTCTCTCGCAGTCTCCCTTGCAGTCTCCCTTGCAGTCTCCCTTGCAGTCTCCCTCGCAGTCTCCCTCGCTTTCTCCCTCGCAGTCTCTCTCGCTTTCTCCCTCGCAGTCTCCCTCGCAGTCTCTCTCGCAGTCTCTCTCGCAGTCTCTCTCGCAGTCTCTCTCGCAGTCTCTCTCGCAGTCTTCCTCGCAGTTTCTCTCGCTGTCTCCCTCGCTGCCTCCCACGCTGTCTCCCTCGCAGTCTCCCTCGCAGTCTCTCTTGCAGCCTCTCTTGCTGTCTCCCTCGCTGTGTCTCTCGCTCTCTCTCTCGCAGTCTCCCTCGCTGTGTCCCTCGCAGTCTCTCTCGCAGTCTCTATTGCTGTCTCTGTCGCTGTCTCCCTCGCTGTCTCCCTCGCTGTCTCCCTCGCTGTCTCCCTCGCTGTCTCCCTCGCTGCCTCCCTCGCAGTCTCTCTCGAAGTCTCTCTCGCTGTCTACCTCGCTGTCTCCCTCGCTGTCTCCCTCGCTGTCTCCCTCGCTGTCTCCCTCGCTGTCTCCCTCGCTTTCTCTCTCGCTTTCTCCCTCGCTCTCTCCCTCAGTCTCTCTCGCAGTCTCTCTCGCAGTCTCTCTCGCAGTCTCTCTCGCAGTCTCTCTCGCTGTCTCCCTCGCTGTCTCCCTCGCTGTCTCCCTCGCTGTCTCCCTCGCTGTCTCCCTCGCTGTCTCCCTCGCTGTCTCCCTCGCTGTCTCTCTCGCTGTCTCTCTCGCTGTCTCTCTCGCTGTCTCCCTCGCTGTCTCCCTCGCTGTCTCCCTAGCTGTCTCCCTCAATATCCCTCTCGCTGTCTCTCTCGCTGTCTCTCTCGCTGTCTCTCTCGCTGTCTCTCTCGCTGTCTCTCTCGCTGTCTCCCTCGCTGTCTCCCTCACTGTCTCCCTCGCACTCTCTCGCTTTCTCTCTCGCTCTCTCCCTCGCAGACTCTCTCGCTGTCTCCCTCACAGTCTCCCTCGCTGTCTCCCTCGCTGTCTCCCTCGCTGTCTCCCTCGCTGTCTCCCTCACTGTCTCTCTTGCTGTCTCTCTCAGTCTCTCACGCTGTCTCCCTCGCAGTCTCCCTCGAAGTCTCCCTCGAAGTCTCCCTCGAAGTCTCCCTCGAAGTAACCCTGGATGTCTCTCTCGCAGTCTCTCTCGCAGTCTCTCTCGCATTCTCTTTCGCTGTCTCTCTCGATGTCTCTCTCGTTGTCTCTCTCGATGTCTCCCTCGCTGTCTCCCTCACTGTCTCCCTCTCAGTCTCTCTCGCATTCTCTCTCGCTGTCTCCCTCGCTGTCTCCCTCGCACTCTCTCGCTTTCTCTCTCGCAGTCCCTCTCCCTGTCTCTCTCGCAGTCTCTCTCGCAGTCTCTCTCGCAGTCTCTCTCGCAGTCTCTCTCGCAGTCTCTCTCGCAGTCTCTCTCGCAGTCTCTCTCGCTGTCTCCCTCGCAGTCTCCCTCGCTGTCTCTCTCGCTGTCTCTCTCGCCGTCTCCCTCGCAGTCTCTCTCGCAGTCTCTCTCGCAGTCTCTCTCGCAGTCTCTCTCGAAGTCTCTCTCGCTGTCTACCTCGCTGTCTCCCTCGCTGTCTCCCTCGCTGCCTCTCTCGCTCTCTCTCTCGCTGTCACCCTCGCCATCTCCCTCGCCGTCTCCCTCGCAGTTATTCTCGCAGTCTCTCTCGCTGTATCCCTCGCTGTCTCTCTCGCTATCTCCATAGCAGTCTCCCTCGCTGTCTCCCTCACAGTCTCCCTCGCTGTCTCCCTCGCTGTCTCCCTCGCAGTCTCTCTCGCTTTCTCCCTCGCAGTCTCCCTCGCAGTCTCCCTCGCAGTCTCCCTCGCAGTCTCTCTCGCAGTCTCTCTCGCAGTCTCTCTCGCAGTCTCTCTCGCAGTCTCTCTCGCTGTCTCCCTCGCTGTCTCCCTCGCTGTCTCCCTCGCTGTCTCCCTCGCTGTCTCCCTCGCTGTCTCCCTTGCTGTCTCCCTCGCTGTCTCACGCGATCTCTCTCGCATTCTCTCTCGTGTCCCTCGCAGTCTCTCTCGCTGAGTCCATCGCAGTCTCTCTCACAGTCTCTCTTGCTGTCTCTGTCGCTGTCTCCCTCGCTGTCTCCCTCGCTGTCTCCCTCGCTGTCTCCCTCGCTGTCTCCCTCGCTGTCTCCCTCGCTGTCTCCCTCGCTGCCACCCTCGCAGTCTCTCTCGAAGTCTCTCTCGCTGTCTCTCTCGCTGTCTCTCTCGCTGTCTCCCTCGCTGTCTCCCTCGCTGTCTCCCTCGCAGTCTCTCTCGTCGTCTCCCTAGCCGTCTCAATCGCAGTCTCCCTCGCATTGTCTCTCGCTGTATCCCTCGCTGTCTCTCTCGCTATCTCCATAGCAGTCTCTCTCGCAGTTTCTCTCGCTTTCTCCCTCGCAGTCTTTCTCGCTGTCTCCCTCACAGTCTCACTCGCAGTCTCTCTCGCTGTCTCTCTCACTGTCTCCCTCGCTGACTCCCTCACAGTCTCTCTCGCTGTCTCCCTCGAGGTCTCTCTCACAGTCTCTCTCGCAGTCTCTCTCGCAGTCTCTCTCGCTGACTCCCTCGCAGTTTCTATCGCTGTCTCCCTCGTGTTCTCTCTCGCTTTCTCGCTCGCTCTCTCCCTCGCAGTCTCCCTCGCAGTCTCCCTCGCAGTCTCTCTCGCAGTCTCTCTCGCTATCTCTCTCGCTATCTCCCTCGCTATCTCCCTCGCTGTCTCTCTCGCTGTCTCCCTTGCAGTCTCCCTTGCAGTCTCCCTTGCAGTCTCCCTCGCAGTCTCCCTCGCAGTCTCTCTCGCTTTCTCCCTCGCAGTCTCTCTCGCTTTCTCCCTCGCAGTCTCCCTCGCAGTCTCCTTCGCAGTCTCTCTCGCAGTCTCTCTCGCAGTCTCTGTCGCTGTCTCCCTCGCTGTCTCCCTCGCTGTCTCCCTCGCTGTCTCCCTCGCTGTCTCCCTCGCTGTCTCCCTCGCTGTCTCCCTCGCAGTCTCTCTCGAAGTCTCTCTCGCTGTCTACCTCGCTGTCTCCCTCGCTGTCTCCCTCGCTGTCTCCCTCGCTGTCTCCCTCGCTGTCTCCCTCGCTGTCTCCCTCGCTGTCTCCCTCGCTGTCTCCCTCGCTGTCTCCCTCGCTGTCTCCCTCGCTGTCTCCCTCGCAGTCTCTCTCGAAGTCTCTCTCGCTGTCTACCTCGCTGTCTCCCTCGCTGTCTCCCTCGCTGTCTCCCTCGCTGTCTCCCTCGCTGTCTCCCTCGCTGTCTCCCTCGCTCTCTCCCTCGCAGTCTCCCTCGCAGTCTCCCTCGCAGTCTCTCTCGCAGTCTCTCTCGCTATCTCTCTCGCTATCTCCCTCGCTATCTCCCTCGCTGTCTCTCTCGCTGTCTCCCTTGCAGTCTCCCTTGCAGTCTCCCTTGCAGTCTCCCTCGCAGTCTCCCTCGCAGTCTCTCTCGCTTTCTCCCTCGCAGTCTCTCTCGCTTTCTCCCTCGCAGTCTCCCTCGCAGTCTCCTTCGCAGTCTCTCTCGCAGTCTCTCTCGCAGTCTCTGTCGCTGTCTCCCTCGCTGTCTCCCTCGCTGTCTCCCTCGCTGTCTCCCTCGCTGTCTCCCTCGCTGTCTCCCTCGCTGTCTCCCTCGCAGTCTCTCTCGAAGTCTCTCTCGCTGTCTACCTCGCTGTCTCCCTCGCTGTCTCCCTCGCTGTCTCCCTCGCTGTCTCCCTCGCTGTCTCCCTCGCTGTCTCCCTCGCTGTCTCCCTCGCTGTCTCCCTCGCTTTCTCTCTCGCTTTCTCCCTCGCTCTCTCCCTCAGTCTCTCTCGCAGTCTCTCTCGCAGTCTCCCTCGCAGTCTCCCTCGCTGTCTCCCTCGCTGTCTCCCTCGCTGTCTCCCTCGCTGTCTCCCTCGCTGTCTCCCTCGCTGTCTCCCTCGCTGTCTCCCTCGCTGTCTCTCTCGCTGTCTCTCTCGCTGTCTCCCTCGCTGTCTCCCTCGCTGTCTCCCTCGCTGTCTCCCTCAATATCCCTCTCGCTGTCTCTCTCGCTGTCTCTCTCGCTGTCTCTCTCGCTGTCTCTCTCGCTGTCTCTCTCGCTGTCTCCCACGCTGTCTCCCACGCTGTCTCCCTCGCTGTCTCCCTCGCTGTCTCTCTCGCCGTCTCCCTAGCCGTCTCAATCGCAGTCTCCCTCGCAGTGTCTCTCGCTGTATCCCTCGCTGTCTCTCTCGCTATCTCCATAGCAGTCTCTCTCGCAGTTTCTCTCGCTTTCTCCCTCACAGTCTCACTCGCAGTCTCTCTCGCTGTCTCTCTCGCTGTCTCCCTCGCTGTCTCCCTCGCTGTCTCCCTCGTGTTCTCTCTCGCTTTCTCGCTCGCTCTCTCCCTCGCAGTCTCTCTCGCAGTCTCTCTCGCAGTCTCTCTCGCTATCTCTCTCGCTATCTCTCTCGCTATCTCTCTCGCTATCTCTCTCGCTATCTCCCTCGCTATCTCCCTCGCTGTCTCCCTCGCTGTCTCTCTCGCTGTCTCCCTTGCAGTCTCCCTTGCAGTCTCCCTCGCAGTCTCTCTCGCTTTCTCCCTCGCAGTCTCTCTCGCTTTCTCTCTTGCAGTCTCTCTCGCAGTCTCTCTCGCAGTCTTCCTCGCAGTTTCTCTCGCTGTCTCCCACGCTGCCTCCCACGCTGTCTCCCTCGCTGTCTCTCTTGCAGTCTCTCTTGCTGTCTCCCTCGCTGTGTCTCTCGCTCTCTCTCTCGCTCTCTCTCTCGCAGTCTCCCTCGCAGTCTCTCTCGCAGTCTCTCTCGCAGTCTCTCTCGCAGTCTCTCTCGCTGTCTCTGTCGCTGTCTCCCTCGCTGTCTCCCTCGCTGTCTCCCTCGCTGTCTCCCTCGCTGTCTCCCTCGCTGTCTCCCTCGCTGTCTCTCTCGCCGTCTCTCTCGCCGTCTCCCTCGCTGTCTCCCTCGCTGTCTCCCTCGCTGTCTCCCTCGCTGTCTCCCTCAATATCCCTCTCGCAGTCTCTCTCGCATTCTCTCTTGCAGTCTCCCTCGCAGTCTCCCTCGCAGTCTCCCTTGCAGTCTCCCTCGCAGTCTCTCTCGCAGTCTCTCTCGCAGTCTCTCTCGCAGTCTCTCTCGCAGTCTCTCTCGCAGTCTCTCTCGCAGTCTCTCTCGCAGTCTCTCTCGCAGTCTCCCTCAATATCCCTCTCGCAGTCTCCCTCAATATCCCTCTCGCAGTCTCCCTCAATATCCCTCTCGCAGTCTCTCTCGCAGTCTCTCTCGCAGTCTCCCTCGCAGTCTCCCTCGCAGTCTCCCTCGCAGTCTCCCTCGCAGTCTCCCTCGCAGTCTCCCTCGCAGTCTCTCTCGCTGTCTCCCTCACAGTCTCGCTGTCTCCCTCGCAGTCTCTCTCGAAGTCGCTCTTGCTTTCTCCCTCGCTGTCTCTCTCGCAGTCCTTCTCGCATTCTCTCTCGCTGTCTCCAGCGCTGTCTCCCTCGCCATCTCCCTCGCTGTCTCTCTCGCAGTTAGTCTCGCAGTCTCTCTCGCTGTATCCCTCGCTGTCTCTCTCGCTATCTCCATAGCAGTCTCTCTCGCAGTCTCCCTCGCTGTCTCCCTCACAGTCTCCCTCACAGTCTCTCTCGCAGTCTCTCTCGCAGTCTCTCTCGCAGTCTCTCTCGCTATCTCTCTCGCTATCTCCCTCGCTATCTCCCTCGCTATCTCCCTCGCTATCTCCCTCGCTATCTCCCTCGCTATCTCCCTCGCTGTCTCCCTCGCTATCTCCCTCGCTGTCTCCCTCGCTGTCTCCCTCGCTGTCTCTCTCACTGTCTCCCTCGCAGTCTCCCTCGCAGTCTCCCTCGCAGTCTCTCTCGCTTTCTCCCTCGCAGTCTCTCTCGCAGTCTCTCTCGCAGTCTCTCTCGCTTTCTCCCTCGCAGTCTCTCTCGCAGTCTCTCTCGCAGTCTCTCTCGCAGTCTCTCTCGCAGTCTCTCTCGCAGTCTTCCTCACAGTCTTCCTCGCAGTCTCCCTCGCAGTCTCCCTCGCAGTCTCCCTCGCAGTCTCCCTCGCTGTCTCCCTAGCTGTCTCCCTCGCTGTCTCCCTCGCTGTCTCCCTCGCTGTCTCCCTCGCAGTCTCTCTTGCAGTCTCTCTTGCAGTCTCTCTTGCAGTCTCTCTTGCAGTCTCTCTTGCTGTCTGTCTTGCTGTCTCTCTTGCTGTCTCTCTTGCTGTCTCCCTCGCAGTCTCCCTCGCAGTCTCCCTCGCAGTCTCCCTCGCAGTCTCCCTCGCAGTCTCCCTCGCTGTCTCACGCGATCTCTCTTGCATTCTCTCTCGCATTCTCTCTCGTCTCCCTCGCAGTCTCCCTCGCTGTCTCCCTCGCTGTCTCACGCGATCTCTCTTGCATTCTCTCTCGCATTCTCTCTCGTCTCCCTCGCAGTCTCTCTTGCTGTCTCCCTCGCAGTCTTCCTCGCAGTCTCCCTCGCAGTCTCCCTCGCAGTCTTCCTCGCAGTCTCCCTCGCTGTCTCCCTCGCTGTCTCCCTCGCTGTCTCCCTCGCTGTCTCCCTCGCTGTCTCCCTCGCAGTCTCTCTTGCAGTCTCTCTTGCAGTCTCTCTTGCAGTCTCTCTTGCAGTCTCTCTTGCTGTCTGTCTTGCTGTCTCTCTTGCTGTCTCTCTTGCTGTCTCCCTCGCAGTCTCCCTCGCAGTCTCCCTCGCAGTCTCCCTCGCAGTCTCCCTCGCAGTCTCCCTCGCAGTCTCCCTCGCTGTCTCCCTCGCTGTCTCACGCGATCTCTCTTGCATTCTCTCTCGCATTCTCTCTCGTCTCCCTCGCAGTCTCCCTCGCTGTCTCCCTCGCTGTCTCCCTCGCTGTCTCCCTCACTGTCTCCCGCGCCGTCTCTCTCGCAGTCTCTCTCGCTGTCTTCCTCGCAGTTTCTCTCGCTGTCTCCCTCGCTGTCACCCTCGCTGTCTCCCTAGCAGTCGCTCTCGCAGTCTCTCTCGCAGTCTCTCTCGCTGTCTCTCTCGCTGTCTCCCTCGCTGTCTCCCTCGCTGTCTCCCTCGCTGTCTCCCTCGCTGTCTCCCTCGCTGTCTCCCTCGCTATCTCCCTCGCTGTCTCCCTCGCTGTCTCCCTCGCTGTCTCCCTCGCTGCCTCCCTCGCAGTCTCTCTCGAAGTCTCTCTCGAAGTCTCTCTCGCTGTCTCCCTCGCAGTCTCCCTCGCAGTCTCCCTCGCAGTCTCCCTCGCAGTCTCTCTCGCTTTCTCCCTCGCAGTCTCTCTCGCAGTCTCTCTCGCTTTCTCCCTCGCAGTCTCTCTCGCAGTCTCTCTCGCAGTCTCTCTCGCAGTCTCTCTCGCAGTCTCTCTCGCAGTCTCTCTCGCAGTCTTCCTCGCAGTCTTCCTCGCAGTCTTCCTCGCAGTCTTCCTCGCAGTCTCCCTCGCTGTCTCCCTCGCAGTCTCTCTTGCAGTCTCTCTTGCAGTCTCCCTCGCAGTCTCCCTCGCAGTCTACCTCGCAGTCTCCCTCGCAGTCTCCCTCGCTGTCTCCCTCGCTGTCTCCCTCGCTGTCTCCCTCGCTGTCTCCCTCGCTGTCTCCCTCGCTGTCTCCCTCGCTTTCTCTCTCGCTTTCTCCCTCGCTCTCTCCCTCGCTCTCTCCCTCAGTCTCTCTCGCAGTCTCTCTCGCAGTCTCTCTCGCAGTCTCTCTCGCAGTCTCTCTCGCAGTCTCTCTCGCTGTCTCCCTCGCTGTCTCCCTCGCTGTCTCCCTCGCTGTCTCCCTCGCTGTCTCCCTCGCTGTATCACGCGATCTCTCTCGCATTCTCTCTCGTGTCCCTCGCAGTCTCTCTCGCTGTGTCCATCGCAGTCTCTCTCACAGTCTCTCTTGCTGTCTCTGTCGCTGTCTCCCTCGCTGTCTGTCTCGCTGTCTCCCTCGCTGTTTCCCTCGCTGCCACCCTCGCAGTCTCTCTCGAAGTCTCTCTCGCTGTCTCTCTCGCTGTCTCCCTCGCTGTCTCCCTCGCTGTCTCCCTCGCTGTCTCCCTCGCAGTCTCTCTCGCCGTCTCCCTAGCCGTCTCAATCGCAGTCTCCCTCGCAGTGTCTCTCGCTGTATCCCTCGCTGTCTCTCTCGCTATCTCCATAGCAGTCTCTCTCACAGTTTCTCTCGCTTTCTCCCTCGCAGTCTTTCTCGCTGTCTCCCTCACAGTCTCACTCGCAGTCTCTCTCGCTGTCTCTCTCGCTGTCTCCCTCGCTGTCTCCCTCGCTGTCTCCCTCGCTGTCTCCCTCACAGTCTCTCTCGCTGTCTCCCTCGCTGTCTCCCTCGCTGTCTCCCTCGAGGTCTCTCTCACAGTCTCTCTCGCAGTCTCTCTCGCAGTCTCTCTCGCTGACTCCCTCGCAGTTTCTATCGTTGTCTCCCTCGTGTTCTCTGTCGCTTTCTCGCTCGCACTCTCCCTCGCAGCCTCTCTCACAGTCTCTCTCGCAGTCTCTCTCGCTATCTCTCTCGCTATCTCTCTCGCTATCTCCCTCGCTATCTCCCTCGCTGTCACTCTCGCAGTCTCCCTTGCAGTCTCCCTTGCAGTCTCCCTCGCAGTCTCCCTCGCAGTCTCTCTCGCTTTCTCCCTCGCAGTCTCTCTCGCAGTCTCTCTCGCAGTCTTCCTCGCAGTCTTCCTCGCAGTCTTCCTCGCAGTCTTCCTCGCAGTCTTCCTCGCAGTCTCCCTCGCTGCCTCCCTCGCAGTCTCTCTTGCAGTCTCTCTTGCAGTCTCCCTCGCAGTCTCCCTCGCAGTCTCCCTCGCTGTCTCCCTCGCTGTCTCCCTCGCTGTCTCCCTCGCTGTCTCCCTCGCTGTCTCCCTCGCTTTCTCTCTCGCTTTCTCCCTCGCTCTCTCCCTCGCTCTCTCCCTCAGTCTCTCTCGCAGTCTCTCTCGCAGTCTCTCTCGCAGTCTCTCTCGCAGTCTCTCTCGCAGTCTCTCTCGCTGTCTCCCTCGCTGTCTCCCTCGCTGTCTCCCTCGCTGTCTCCCTCGCTGTCTCCCTCGCTGTATCACGCGATCTCTCTCGCATTCTCTCTCGTGTCCCTCGCAGTCTCTCTCGCTGTGTCCATCGCAGTCTCTCTCACAGTCTCTCTTGCTGTCTCTGTCGCTGTCTCCCTCGCTGTCTGTCTCGCTGTCTCCCTCGCTGTCTCCCTCGCTGTCTCCCTCGCTGCCACCCTCGCAGTCTCTCTCGAAGTCTCTCTCGCTGTCTCTCTCGCTGTCTCTCTCGCTGTCTCCCTCGCTGTCTCCCTCGCTGTCTCCCTCGCAGTCTCTCTCGCCGTCTCCCTAGCCGTCTCAATCGCAGTCTCCCTCGCAGTGTCTCTCGCTGTATCCCTCGCTGTCTCTCTCGCTATCTCCATAGCAGTCTCTCTCACAGTTTCTCTCGCTTTCTCCCTCGCAGTCTTTCTCGCTGTCTCCCTCACAGTCTCACTCGCAGTCTCTCTCGCTGTCTCTCTCGCTGTCTCCCTCGCTGTCTCCCTCGCTGTCTCCCTCGCTGTCTCCCTCACAGTCTCTCTCGCTGTCTCCCTCGCTGTCTCCCTCGAGGTCTCTCTCACAGTCTCTCTCGCAGTCTCTCTCGCAGTCTCTCTCGCAGTCTCTCTCGCTGACTCCCTCGCAGTTTCTATCGCTGTCTCCCTCGTGTTCTCTGTCGCTTTCTCGCTCGCTCTCTCCCTCGCAGTCTCTCTCGCAGTCTCTCTCGCAGTCTCTCTCGCAGTCTCTCTCGCTATCTCTCTCGCTATCTCTCTCGCTATCTCCCTCGCTATCTCCCTCGCTGTCTCTCTCGCAGTCTCCCTTGCAGTCTCCCTTGCAGTCTCCCTCGCAGTCTCCCTCGCAGTCTCTCTCGCTTTCTCCCTCGCAGTCTCTCTCGCTTTCTCCCTCGCAGTCTCCCTCGCAGTCTCTCTCGCAGTCTCTCTCGCAGTCTCTCTCGCAGTCTCTCTCGCAGTCTCTCTCGCAGTCTTCCTCGCAGTTTCTCTCGCTGTCTCCCTCGCTGCCTCCCACGCTGTCTCCCTCGCAGTCTCCCTCGCAGTCTCTCTTGCAGCCTCTCTTGCTGTCTCCCTCGCTGTGTCTCTCGCTCTCTCTCTCGCAGTCTCCCTCGCTGTCTCACGCGATCTCTCTCACATTCTCTCTCGTTGTCTCCCTCGCAGTCTCTCTCGCTGTGTCCCTCGCAGTCTCTCTCGCAGTCTCTATTGCTGTCTCTGTCGCTGTCTCCCTCGCTGTCTCCCTCGCTGTCTCCCTCGCTGTCTCCCTCGCTGTCTCCCTCGCTGCCTCCCTCGCAGTCTCTCTCGAAGTCTCTCTCGCTGTCTACCTCGCTGTCTACCTCGCTGTCTCCCTCGCTGTCTCCCTCGCTGTCTCCCTCGCTGTCTCCCTCGCTTTCTCTCTCGCTTTCTCCCTCGCTCTCTCCCTCAGTCTCTCTCGCAGTCTCTCTCGCAGTCTCTCTCGCAGTCTCTCTCGCTGTCTCCCTCGCTGTCTCCCTCGCTGTCTCCCTCGCTGTCTCCCTCGCTGTCTCTCTCGCTGTCTCTCTCGCTGTCTCTCTCGCTGTCTCCCTCGCTGTCTCCCTCGCTGTCTCCCTAGCTGTCTCCCTCAATATCCCTCTCGCTGTCTCTCTCGCTGTCTCCCTCGCTGTCTCCCTCGCTGTCTCCCTCGCACTCTCTCGCTTTCTCTCTCGCTCTCTCCCTCGCAGACTCTCTCGCTGTCTCCCTCACAGTCTCCCTCGCTGTCTCCCTCGCTGTCTCCCTCGCTGTCTCCCTCGCTGTCTCCCTCACTGTCTCTCTTGCTGTCTCTCTCAGTCTCTCACGCTGTCTCCCTCGCAGTCTCCCTCGAAGTCTCCCTCGAAGTCTCCCTCGAAGTAACCCTGGATGTCTCTCTCGCAGTCTCTCTCGCAGTCTCTCTCGCATTCTCTTTCGCTGTCTCTCTCGATGTCTCTCTCGTTGTCTCTCTCGATGTCTCCCTCGCTGTCTCCCTCGCTGTCTCCCTCGCTGTCTCCCTCGCTGTCTCCCTCGCTGTCTCCCTCGCTGTCTCCCTCGCTGTCTCCCTCTCAGTCTCTCTCGCATTCTCTCTCGCTGTCTCCCTCGCTGTCTCCCTCGCTGTCTCCCTCGCACTCTCTGGCTTTCTCTCTCGCTTTCTCTCTCGCAGTCCCTCTCCCTGTCTCTCTCGCAGTCTCTCTCGCAGTCTCTCTCGCAGTCTCTCTCGCAGTCTCTCTCGCAGTCTCTCTCGCAGTCTCTCTCGCAGTCTCTCTCGCAGTCTCTCTCGCTGTCTCCCTCGCAGTCTCCCTCGCTGTCTCTCTCGCTGTCTCTCTCGCCGTCTCCCTCGCAGTCTCTCTCGCAGTCTCTCTCGCAGTCTCTCTCGCAGTCTCTCTCGAAGTCTCTCTCGAAGTCTCTCTCGAAGTCTCTCTCGCTGTCTCCCTCGCTGTCTCCCTCGCTGCCTCTCTCGCTCTCTCTCTCGCTGTCACCCTCGCCATCTCCATCGCCGTCTCCCTCGCAGTTATTCTCGCAGTCTCTCTCGCTGTATCCCTCGCTGTCTCTCTCGCTATCTCCATAGCAGTCTCCCTCGCTGTCTCCCTCACAGTCTCCCTCGCTGTCTCCCTCGCTGTCTCCCTCGCAGTCTCTCTCGCTTTCTCCCTCGCAGTCTCCCTCGCAGTCTCTCTCGCAGTCTCTCTCGCAGTCTCTCTCGCAGTCTCTCTCGCAGTCTCTCTCGCAGTCTCTCTCGCTGTCTCCCTCGCTGTCTCCCTCGCTGTCTCCCTCGCTGTCTCCCTCGCTGTCTCCCTCGCTGTCTCCCTCGCTGTCTCACGCGATCTCTCTCGCATTCTCTCTCGTGTCCCTCGCAGTCTCTCTCGCTGTGTCCATCGCAGTCTCTCTCACAGTCTCTCTTGCTGTCTCTGTCGCTGTCTCCCTCGCTGTCTCCCTCGCTGTCTCCCTCGCTGTCTCCCTCGCTGTCTCCCTCGCTGTCTCCCTCGCTGTCTCCCTCGCTGTCTCCCTCGCTGTCTCCCTCGCTGTCTCCCTCGCTGCCACCCTCGCAGTCTCTCTCGAAGTCTCTCTCGCTGTCTCCCTCGCTGTCTCCCTCGCTGTCTCCCTCGCTGTCTCCCTCGCTGTCTCCCTCGCAGTCTCTCTCGTCGTCTCCCTAGCCGTCTCAATCGCAGTCTCCCTCGCAGTGTCTCTCGCTGTATCCCTCGCTGTCTCTCTCGCTATCTCCATAGCAGTCTCTCTCGCAGTTTCTCTCGCTTTCTCCCTCGCAGTCTTTCTCGCTGTCTCCCTCGCTGTCTCCCTCACAGTCTCTCTCGCTGTCTCCCTCGCTGTCTCCCTCGAGGTCTCTCTCACAGTCTCTCTCGCAGTCTCTCTCGCAGTCTCTCTCGCTGACTCCCTCGCAGTTTCTATCGCTGTCTCCCTCGTGTTCTCTCTCGCTTTCTCGCTCGCTCTCTCCCTCGCAGTCTCCCTCGCAGTCTCCCTCGCAGTCTCTCTCGCAGTCTCTCTCGCTATCTCTCTCGCTATCTCCCTCGCTATCTCCCTCGCTGTCTCTCTCGCTGTCTCCCTTGCAGTCTCCCTTGCAGTCTCCCTTGCAGTCTCCCTCGCAGTCTCCCTCGCAGTCTCTCTCGCTTTCTCCCTCGCAGTCTCTCTCGCTTTCTCCCTCGCAGTCTCCCTCGCAGTCTCCTTCGCAGTCTCTCTCGCAGTCTCTCTCGCAGTCTCTGTCGCTGTCTCCCTCGCTGTCTCCCTCGCTGTCTCCCTCGCTGTCTCCCTCGCTGTCTCCCTCGCTGCCTCCCTCGCAGTCTCTCTCGAAGTCTCTCTCGCTGTCTACCTCGCTGTCTCTCTCGCTGTCTACCTCGCTGTCTCCCTCGCTGTCTCCCTCGCTGTCTCCCTCGCTGTCTCCCTCGCTGTCTCCCTCGCTTTTTCTCTCGCTTTCTCCCTCGCTCTCTCCCTCAGTCTCTCTCGCAGTCTCTCTCGCAGTCTCTCTCGCAGTCTCTCTCGCAGTCTCCCTCGCTGTCTCCCTCGCTGTCTCCCTCGCTGTCTCCCTCGCTGTCTCCCTCGCTGTCTCCCTCGCTGTCTCCCTCGCAGTCTCCCTCGCTGTCTCCCTCGCTGTCTCTCTCGCTGTCTCTCTCGCTGTCTCCCTCGCTGTCTCCCTCGCTGTCTCCCTCAATATCCCTCTCGCTGTCTCTCTCGCTGTCTCTCTCGCTGTCTCTCTCGCTGTCTCTCTCGCTGTCTCCCACGCTGTCTCCCTCGCTGTCTCCCACGCTGTCTCCCTCGCTGTCTCCCTCGCTGTCTCTCTCGCCGTCTCCCTAGCCGTCTCAATCGCAGTCTCCCTCGCAGTGTCTCTCGCTGTATCCCTCGCTGTCTCTCTCGCTATCTCCATAGCAGTCTCTCCCGCAGTTTCTCTCGCTTTCTCCCTCGCAGTCTTTCTCGCTGTCTCCCTCACAGTCTCACTCGCAGTCTCTCTCGCTGTCTCTCTCGCTGTCTCCCTCGCTGTCTCCCTCACTGTCTCCCTCGTGTTCTCTCTCGCTTTCTCGCTCGCTCTCTCCCTCGCAGTCTCTCTCGCAGTCTCTCTCGCAGTCTCTCTCGCTATCTCCCTCGCTATCTCCCTCGCTGTCTCTCTCGCTGTCTCCCTTGCAGTCTCCCTTGCAGTCTCCCTCGCAGTCTCTCTCGCTTTCTCACTCGCAGTCTCTCTCGCTTTCTCTCTTGCAGTCTCTCTCGCAGTCTCTCTCGCAGTCTTCCACGCAGTTTCTCTCGCTGTCTCCCTCGCTGCCTCCCACGCTGTCTCCCTCGCTGTCTCTCTTGCAGTCTCTCTTGCTGTCTCCCTCGCTGTGTCTCTCGCTCTCTCTCTCGCTCTCTCTCTCGCAGTCTCCCTCGCAGTCTCTCTCGCAGTCTCTCTCGCAGTCTCTCTCGCAGTCTCTCTCGCTGTCTCCCTCGCTGTCTCCCTCGCTGTCTCCCTCGCTGTCTCCCTCGCTGCCTCCCTCGCAGTCTCTCTCGAAGTCTCTCTCGCTGTCTCTCTCGCTGTCTCTCTCGCTGTCTACCTCGCTGTCTCCCTCGCTGTCTCCCTCGCTGTCTCCCTCGCTGTCTCCCTCGCTTTCTCTCTCGCTTTCTCCCTCGCTCTCTCCCTCAGTCTCTCTCGCAGTCTCCCTCGCTGTCTCCCTCGCTGTCTCTCTCGCGTTCTCTCTCGTGTCCCTCGCAGTCTCTCTCGCTGTGTCCATCGCAGTCTCTCTCAAAGTCTCTCTTGCTGTCTCTGTCGCTGTCTCTGTCGCTGTCTCCCTCGCTGTCTCCCTCGCTGTCTCCCTCGCTGTCTCCCTCGCTGTCTCCCTCGCTGTCTCCCTCGCTGTCTCCCTCGCTGTCTCCCTCGCTGTCTCCCTCGCTGTCTCCCTCGCTGCCACCCTCGCAGTCTCTCTCGCTGTCTCTCTCGCTGTCTCCCTCGCTGTCTCCCTCGCTGTCTCCCTCGCAGTCTCTCTCGTCGTCTCCCTAGCCGTCTCAATCGCAGTCTCCCTCGCAGTGTCTCTCGCTGTATCCCTCGCTGTCTCTCTCGCTATCTCCATAGCAGTCTCTCTCGCAGTTTCTCTCGCTTTCTCCCTCACAGTCTCACTCGCAGTCTCTCTCGCTGTCTCTCTCGCTGTCTCCCTCGCTGTCTCCCTCGTGTTCTCTCTCGCTTTCTCGCTCGCTCTCTCCCTCGCAGTCTCTCTCGCAGTCTCTCTCGCTATCTCTCTCGCTATCTCTCTCGCTATCTCTCTCGCTATCTCCCTCGCTATCTCCCTCGCTATCTCCCTCGCTGTCTCTCTCGCTGTCTCCCTTGCAGTCTCCCTTGCAGTCTCCCTCGCAGTCTCTCTCGCTTTCTCCCTCGCAGTCTCTCTCGCTTTCTCTCTTGCAGTCTCTCTCGCAGTCTCTCTCGCAGTCTTCCTCGCAGTTTCTCTCGCTGTCTCCCTCGCTGCCTCCCACGCTGTCTCCCTCGCTGTCTCTCTTGCAGTCTCTCTTGCTGTCTCCCTCGCTGTGTCTCTCGCTCTCTCTCTCGCTCTCTCTCTCGCAGTCTCCCTCGCAGTCTCTCTCGCAGTCTCTCTCGCAGTCTCTCTCGCAGTCTCTCTCGCTGTCTCTGTCGCTGTCTCCCTCGCTGTCTCCCTCGCTGTCTCTCTCGCCGTCTCTCTCGCCGTCTCCCTCGCTGTCTCCCTCGCTGTCTCCCTCGCTGTCTCCCTCGCTGTCTCCCTCGCTGTCTCCCTCAATATCCCTCTCGCAGTCTCTCTCGCATTCTCTCTTGCAGTCTCCCTCGCAGTCTCCCTCGCAGTCTCCCTCGCAGTCTCCCTCACAGTCTCTCTCGCAGTCTTTCTCGCAGTCTCTCTCGCAGTCTCTCTCGCAGTCTCTCTCGCAGTCTCTCTCGCAGTCTCCCTCAATATCCCTCTCGCAGTCTCCCTCAATATCCCTCTCGCAGTCTCCCTCAATATCCCTCTCGCAGTCTCTCTCGCAGTCTCCCTCGCAGTCTCCCTCGCAGTCTCCCTCGCAGTCTCCCTCGCAGTCTCCCTCGCAGTCTCCCTCGCAGTCTCTCTCGCTGTCTCCCTCGCTGTTTCCCTCACAGTCTCGCTGTCTCCCTCGCAGTCTCTCTCGAAGTCGCTCTTGCTTTCTCCCTCGCTGTCTCTCTCGCAGTCCTTCTCGCATTCTCTCTCGCTGTCTCCAGCGCTGTCTCCCTCGCCATCTCCCTCGCTGTCTCTCTCGCAGTTAGTCTCGCAGTCTCTCTCGCTGTATCCCTCGCTGTCTCTCTCGCTATCTCCATAGCAGTCTCTCTCGCAGTCTCCCTCGCTGTCTCCCTCACAGTCTCCCTCACAGTCTCTCTCGCAGTCTCTCTCGCAGTCTCTCTCGCAGTCTCTCTCGCTATCTCTCTCGCTATCTCTCTCGCTATCTCCCTCGCTATCTCCCTCGCTATCTCCCTCGCTGTCTCCCTCGCTGTCTCCCTCGCTGTCTCCCTCGCTGTCTCTCTCGCTGTCTCCCTCGCAGTCTCCCTCGCAGTCTCCCTCGCAGTCTCTCTCGCTTTCTCCCTCGCAGTCTCTCTCGCAGTCTCTCTCGCAGTCTCTCTCGCTTTCTCCCTCGCAGTCTCTCTCGCAGTCTCTCTCGCAGTCTCTCTCGCAGTCTCTCTCGCAGTCTCTCTCGCAGTCTTCCTCACAGTCTCCCTCGCAGTCTCCCTCGCAGTCTCCCTCGCAGTCTTCCTCGCAGTCTCCCTCGCTGTCTCCCTCGCTGTCTCCCTCGCTGTCTCCCTCGCTGTCTCCCTCGCTGTCTCCCTCGCAGTCTCTCTTGCAGTCTCTCTTGCAGTCTCTCTTGCAGTCTCTCTTGCAGTCTCTCTTGCTGTCTGTCTTGCTGTCTCTCTTGCTGTCTCTCTTGCTGTCTCCCTCGCAGTCTCCCTCGCAGTCTCCCTCGCAGTCTCCCTCGCAGTCTCCCTCGCTGTCTCCCTCGCTGTCTCCCTCGCTGTCTCACGCGATCTCTCTTGCATTCTCTCTCGCATTCTCTCTCGTCTCCCTCGCAGTCTCTCTCGCTGTGTCCATCGCAGTCTCTCTCACAGTCTCTCTTGCTGTCTCTCTCGCTGTCTCCCTCGCAGTCTCTCTCGCTGTCTCCCTCGCTGTCTCCCTCGCTGTCTCCCTCGCTGTCTCCCTCACTGTCTCCCTCACTGTCTCCCTCGCCGTCTCTCTCGCAGTCTCTCTCGCTGTCTTCCTCGCAGTTTCTCTCGCTGTCTCCCTCGCTGTCACCCTCGCTGTCTCCCTAGCAGTCGCTCTCGCAGTCTCTCTCGCAGTCTCTCTCGCTGTCTCTCTCGCTGTCTCCCTCGCTGTCTCCCTCGCTGTCTCCCTCGCTGTCTCCCTCGCTGTCTCCCTCGCTGTCTCCCTCGCTGTCTCCCTCGCTGCCTCCCTCGCAGTCTCTCTCGAAGTCTCTCTCGAAGTCTCTCTCGCTGTCTCCCTCGCTCTCTCCCTCGCTCTCTCCCTCGCTCTCTCTCGCAGTGTCTCTCGCTGTATCCCTCGCTGTCTCTCTCGCAGTTTCTCTCGCTTTCTCCCTCACAGTCTCTCTCGCTGTCTCCCTCGCTGTATCCCTCGCTGTCTCTCTCGCTTTCTCCCTCACAGTCTCTCTCGCAGTCTCTCTCGCAGTCTCTCTCGCAGTCTCTCTCGCAGTCTCTCTCGCAGTCTCTCTCGCAGTCTCTCTCGCTGTCTCCCTCGCTGTCTCCCTCGCAGTCTCCCTCGCTGTCTCCCTCGCAGTCTCTCTCACAGTCTCTCTCGCAGTCTCTCTCGCTGTCTCCCTCGCAGTCTCTATCGCTGTCTCCCTCGCAGTCTCCCATCGCAGTCTCTCTCGCAGTCTCTCTCGCTTTCTCCCTCGCTCTCTCCCTCGCAGACTCTCTCACTGTCTCCCTCGTTGTCTCCCTCGCAGTCTCTCTCGCAGTCTCTCTCGCAGTCTCTCTCGCAGTCTCTCTCGCTATCTCCCTCGCTATCTCCCTCGCTGTCTCTCTTGCAGTCTCCCTTGCAGTCTCCCTCGCAGTCTCTCTCGCTTTCTCCCTCGCAGTCTCTCTCGCAGTCTCTCTCGCAGTCTCTCTCGCTTTCTCCCTCGCAGTCTCTCTCGCAGTCTCTCTCGCAGTCTCTCTCGCTGTCTCCCTCACAGTCTCCCTCGCTGTCTCCCTCGCTGTCTCCCTCGCTGTCTCCCTCGCTGTCTCCCTCACTGTCTCTCTTGCTGTCTCTCTCAGTCTCTCACGCTGTCTCCCTCGCAGTCTCCCTCGAAGTCTCCCTCGAAGTCTCCCTCGAAGTAACCCTGGATGTCTCTCTCGCAGTCTCTCTCGCAGTCTCTCTCGCATTCTCTTTCGCTGTCTCTCTCGATGTCTCTCTCGTTGTCTCTCTCGATGTCTCCCTCGCTGTCTCCCTCGCTGTCTCCCTCGCTGTCTCCCTCGCTGTCTCCCTCGCTGTCTCCCTCGCTGTCTCCCTCGCTGTCTCCCTCTCAGTCTCTCTCGCATTCTCTCTCGCTGTCTCCCTCGCTGTCTCCCTCGCTGTCTCCCTCGCACTCTCTGGCTTTCTCTCTCGCTTTCTCTCTCGCAGTCCCTCTCCCTGTCTCTCTCGCAGTCTCTCTCGCAGTCTCTCTCGCAGTCTCTCTCGCAGTCTCTCTCGCAGTCTCTCTCGCAGTCTCTCTCGCAGTCTCTCTCGCTGTCTCCCTCGCAGTCTCCCTCGCTGTCTCTCTCGCTGTCTCTCTCGCCGTCTCCCTCGCAGTCTCTCTCGCAGTCTCTCTCGCAGTCTCTCTCGCAGTCTCTCTCGCAGTCTCTCTCGAAGTCTCTCTCGAAGTCTCTCTCGAAGTCTCTCTCGCTGTCTCCCTCGCTGTCTCCCTCGCTGCCTCTCTCGCTCTCTCTCTCGCTGTCACCCTCGCCATCTCCATCGCCGTCTCCCTCGCAGTTATTCTCGCAGTCTCTCTCGCTGTATCCCTCGCTGTCTCTCTCGCTATCTCCATAGCAGTCTCCCTCGCTGTCTCCCTCACAGTCTCCCTCGCTGTCTCCCTCGCTGTCTCCCTCGCAGTCTCTCTCGCTTTCTCCCTCGCAGTCTCCCTCGCAGTCTCTCTCGCAGTCTCTCTCGCAGTCTCTCTCGCAGTCTCTCTCGCAGTCTCTCTCGCAGTCTCTCTCGCTGTCTCCCTCGCTGTCTCCCTCGCTGTCTCCCTCGCTGTCTCCCTCGCTGTCTCCCTCGCTGTCTCCCTCGCTGTCTCACGCGATCTCTCTCGCATTCTCTCTCGTGTCCCTCGCAGTCTCTCTCGCTGTGTCCATCGCAGTCTCTCTCACAGTCTCTCTTGCTGTCTCTGTCGCTGTCTCCCTCGCTGTCTCCCTCGCTGTCTCCCTCGCTGTCTCCCTCGCTGTCTCCCTCGCTGTCTCCCTCGCTGTCTCCCTCGCTGTCTCCCTCGCTGTCTCCCTCGCTGTCTCCCTCGCTGCCACCCTCGCAGTCTCTCTCGAAGTCTCTCTCGCTGTCTCTCTCGCTGTCTCCCTCGCTGTCTCCCTCGCTGTCTCCCTCGCTGTCTCCCTCGCAGTCTCTCTCGTCGTCTCCCTAGCCGTCTCAATCGCAGTCTCCCTCGCAGTGTCTCTCGCTGTATCCCTCGCTGTCTCTCTCGCTATCTCCATAGCAGTCTCTCTCGCAGTTTCTCTCGCTTTCTCCCTCGCAGTCTTTCTCGCTGTCTCCCTCGCTGTCTCCCTCACAGTCTCTCTCGCTGTCTCCCTCGCTGTCTCCCTCGAGGTCTCTCTCACAGTCTCTCTCGCAGTCTCTCTCGCAGTCTCTCTCGCTGACTCCCTCGCAGTTTCTATCGCTGACTCCCTCGTGTTCTCTCTCGCTTTCTCGCTCGCTCTCTCCCTCGCAGTCTCCCTCGCAGTCTCCCTCGCAGTCTCTCTCGCAGTCTCTCTCGCTATCTCTCTCGCTATCTCCCTCGCTATCTCCCTCGCTGTCTCTCTCGCTGTCTCCCTTGCAGTCTCCCTTGCAGTCTCCCTTGCAGTCTCCCTCGCAGTCTCCCTCGCAGTCTCTCTCGCTTTCTCCCTCGCAGTCTCTCTCGCTTTCTCCCTCGCAGTCTCCCTCGCAGTCTCCTTCGCAGTCTCTCTCGCAGTCTCTCTCGCAGTCTCTGTCGCTGTCTCCCTCGCTGTCTCCCTCGCTGTCTCCCTCGCTGTCTCCCTCGCTGTCTCCCTCGCTGCCTCCCTCGCAGTCTCTCTCGAAGTCTCTCTCGCTGTCTACCTCGCTGTCTCCCTCGCTGTCTCCCTCGCTGTCTCCCTCGCTGTCTCCCTCGCTTTCTCTCTCGCTTTCTCCCTCGCTCTCTCCCTCAGTCTCTCTCGCAGTCTCTCTCGCAGTCTCTCTCGCAGTCTCTCTCGCAGTCTCCCTCGCTGTCTCCCTCGCTGTCTCCCTCGCTGTCTCCCTCGCTGTCTCCCTCGCTGTCTCCCTCGCTGTCTCCCTCGCAGTCTCCCTCGCTGTCTCCCTCGCTGTCTCTCTCGCTGTCTCTCTCGCTGTCTCCCTCGCTGTCTCCCTCGCAGTCTCCCTCAATATCCCTCTCGCTGTCTCTCTCGCTGTCTCTCTCGCTGTCTCTCTCGCTGTCTCTCTCGCTGTCTCTCTCGCTGTCTCTCTCGCTGTCTCCCACGCTGTCTCCCTCGCTGTCTCCCACGCTGTCTCCCTCGCTGTCTCCCTCGCTGTCTCTCTCGCCGTCTCCCTAGCCGTCTCAATCACAGTCTCCCTCGCAGTGTCTCTCGCTGTATCCCTCGCTGTCTCTCTCGCTATCTCCATAGCAGTCTCTCCCGCAGTTTCTCTCGCTTTCTCCCTCGCAGTCTTTCTCGCTGTCTCCCTCACAGTCTCACTCGCAGTCTCTCTCGCTGTCTCTCTCGCTGTCTCCCTCGCTGTCTCCCTCACTGTCTCCCTCGTGTTCTCTCTCGCTTTCTCGCTCGCTCTCTCCCTCGCAGTCTCTCTCGCAGTCTCTCTCGCAGTCTCTCTCGCTATCTCCCTCGCTATCTCCCTCGCTGTCTCCCTTGCAGTCTCCCTTGCAGTCTCCCTCGCAGTCTCTCTCGCTTTCTCACTCGCAGTCTCTCTCGCTTTCTCTCTTGCAGTCTCTCTCGCAGTCTCTCTCGCAGTCTTCCACGCAGTTTCTCTCGCTGTCTCCCTCGCTGCCTCCCACGCTGTCTCCCTCGCTGTCTCTCTTGCAGTCTCTCTTGCTGTCTCCCTCGCTGTGTCTCTCGCTCTCTCTCTCGCTCTCTCTCTCGCAGTCTCCCTCGCAGTCTCTCTCGCAGTCTCTCTCGCAGTCTCTCTCGCAGTCTCTCTCGCTGTCTCCCTCGCTGTCTCCCTCGCTGTCTCCCTCGCTGTCTCCCTCGCTGTCTCCCTCGCTGCCTCCCTCGCAGTCTCTCTCGAAGTCTCTCTCGCTGTCTCCCTCGCTGTCTCCCTCGCAGTCTCTCTCGTCGTCTCCCTAGCCGTCTCAATCGCAGTCTCCCTCGCAGTGTCTCTCGCTGTATCCCTCGCTGTCTCTCTCGCTATCTCCATAGCAGTCTCTCTCGCAGTTTCTCTCGCTTTCTCCCTCACAGTCTCACTCGCAGTCTCTCTCGCTGTCTCTCTCGCTGTCTCCCTCGCTGTCTCCCTCGTGTTCTCTCTCGCTTTCTCGCTCGCTCTCTCCCTCGCAGTCTCTCTCGCAGTCTCTCTCGCTATCTCTCTCGCTATCTCTCTCGCTATCTCTCTCGCTATCTCCCTCGCTATCTCCCTCGCTATCTCCCTCGCTGTCTCTCTCGCTGTCTCCCTTGCAGTCTCCCTTGCAGTCTCCCTCGCAGTCTCTCTCGCTTTCTCCCTCGCAGTCTCTCTCGCTTTCTCTCTTGCAGTCTCTCTCGCAGTCTCTCTCGCAGTCTTCCTCGCAGTTTCTCTCGCTGTCTCCCTCGCTGCCTCCCACGCTGTCTCCCTCGCTGTCTCTCTTGCAGTCTCTCTTGCTGTCTCCCTCGCTGTGTCTCTCGCTCTCTCTCTCGCTCTCTCTCTCGCAGTCTCCCTCGCAGTCTCTCTCGCAGTCTCTCTCGCAGTCTCTCTCGCAGTCTCTCTCGCAGTCTCTCTCGCTGTCTCTGTCGCTGTCTCCCTCGCTGTCTCCCTCGCTGTCTCTCTCGCCGTCTCTCTCGCCGTCTCCCTCGCTGTCTCCCTCGCTGTCTCCCTCGCTGTCTCCCTCGCTGTCTCCCTCAATATCCCTCTCGCAGTCTCTCTCGCATTCTCTCTTGCAGTCTCCCTCGCAGTCTCCCTCGCAGTCTCCCTCGCAGTCTCCCTCACAGTCTCTCTCGCAGTCTTTCTCGCAGTCTCTCTCGCAGTCTCTCTCGCAGTCTCTCTCGCAGTCTCTCTCGCAGTCTCTCTCGCAGTCTCCCTCAATATCCCTCTCGCAGTCTCCCTCAATATCCCTCTCGCAGTCTCCCTCAATATCCCTCTCGCAGTCTCTCTCGCAGTCTCCCTCGCAGTCTCCCTCGCAGTCTCCCTCGCAGTCTCCCTCGCAGTCTCCCTCGCAGTCTCCCTCGCAGTCTCTCTCGCTGTCTCCCTCGCTGTTTCCCTCACAGTCTCGCTGTCTCCCTCGCAGTCTCTCTCGAAGTCGCTCTTGCTTTCTCCCTCGCTGTCTCTCTCGCAGTCCTTCTCGCATTCTCTCTCGCTGTCTCCAGCGCTGTCTCCCTCGCCATCTCCCTCGCTGTCTCTCTCGCAGTTAGTCTCGCAGTCTCTCTCGCTGTATCCCTCGCTGTCTCTCTCGCTATCTCCATAGCAGTCTCTCTCGCAGTCTCCCTCGCTGTCTCCCTCACAGTCTCCCTCACAGTCTCTCTCGCAGTCTCTCTCGCAGTCTCTCTCGCAGTCTCTCTCGCTATCTCTCTCGCTATCTCTCTCGCTATCTCCCTCGCTATCTCCCTCGCTATCTCCCTCGCTGTCTCCCTCGCTGTCTCCCTCGCTGTCTCCCTCGCTGTCTCTCTCGCTGTCTCCCTCGCAGTCTCCCTCGCAGTCTCCCTCGCAGTCTCTCTCGCTTTCTCCCTCGCAGTCTCTCTCGCAGTCTCTCTCGCAGTCTCTCTCGCTTTCTCCCTCGCAGTCTCTCTCGCAGTCTCTCTCGCAGTCTCTCTCGCAGTCTCTCTCGCAGTCTCTCTCGCAGTCTTCCTCACAGTCTCCCTCGCAGTCTCCCTCGCAGTCTCCCTCGCAGTCTTCCTCGCAGTCTCCCTCGCTGTCTCCCTCGCTGTCTCCCTCGCTGTCTCCCTCGCTGTCTCCCTCGCTGTCTCCCTCGCAGTCTCTCTTGCAGTCTCTCTTGCAGTCTCTCTTGCAGTCTCTCTTGCAGTCTCTCTTGCAGTCTCTCTTGCTGTCTGTCTTGCTGTCTCTCTTGCTGTCTCTCTTGCTGTCTCCCTCGCAGTCTCCCTCGCAGTCTCCCTCGCAGTCTCCCTCGCAGTCTCCCTCGCTGTCTCCCTCGCTGTCTCACGCGATCTCTCTTGCATTCTCTCTCGCATTCTCTCTCGTCTCCCTCGCAGTCTCTCTCGCTGTGTCCATCGCAGTCTCTCTCACAGTCTCTCTTGCTGTCTCTCTCGCTGTCTCCCTCGCAGTCTCTCTCGCTGTCTCCCTCGCTGTCTCCCTCGCTGTCTCCCTCGCTGTCTCCCTCACTGTCTCCCTCACTGTCTCCCTCGCCGTCTCTCTCGCAGTCTCTCTCGCTGTCTTCCTCGCAGTTTCTCTCGCTGTCTCCCTCGCTGTCACCCTCGCTGTCTCCCTAGCAGTCGCTCTCGCAGTCTCTCTCGCAGTCTCTCTCGCTGTCTCTCTCGCTGTCTCCCTCGCTGTCTCCCTCACTGTCTCCCTCGCTGTCTCCCTCGCTGTCTCCCTCGCTGTCTCCCTCGCTGTCTCCCTCGCTGTCTCCCTCGCTGTCTCCCTCGCTGCCTCCCTCGCAGTCTCTCTCGAAGTCTCTCTCGAAGTCTCTCTCGCTGTCTCCCTCGCTCTCTCCCTCGCTCTCTCCCTCGCTCTCTCTCGCAGTGTCTCTCGCTGTATCCCTCGCTGTCTCTCTCGCAGTTTCTCTCGCTTTCTCCCTCACAGTCTCTCTCGCTGTCTCCCTCGCTGTATCCCTCGCTGTCTCTCTCGCTTTCTCCCTCACAGTCTCTCTCGCAGTCTCTCTCGCAGTCTCTCTCGCAGTCTCTCTCGCAGTCTCTCTCGCAGTCTCTCTCGCAGTCTCTCTCGCAGTCTCTCTCGCAGTCTCTCTCGCTGTCTCCCTCGCTGTCTCCCTCGCAGTCTCCCTCGCTGTCTCCCTCGCAGTCTCTCTCACAGTCTCTCTCGCAGTCTCTCTCGCTGTCTCCCTCGCAGTCTCTATCGCTGTCTCCCTCGCAGTCTCCCATCGCAGTCTCTCTCGCAGTCTCTCTCGCTTTCTCCCTCGCTCTCTCCCTCGCAGACTCTCTCACTGTCTCCCTCGTTGTCTCCCTCGCAGTCTCTCTCGCAGTCTCTCTCGCAGTCTCTCTCGCAGTCTCTCTCGCTATCTCCCTCGCTATCTCCCTCGCTGTCTCTCTTGCAGTCTCCCTTGCAGTCTCCCTCGCAGTCTCTCTCGCTTTCTCCCTCGCAGTCTCTCTCGCAGTCTCTCTCGCAGTCTCTCTCGCTTTCTCCCTCGCAGTCTCTCTCGCAGTCTCTCTCGCAGTCTCTCTCGCAGTCTGCCTCGCAGTTTCTCTCGCTGTCTCCCTCGCTGTCTCCCTCGCTGTCTCCCTCGCTGTCTCCCTCGCTGTCTCCCTCGCAGTCTCCCTCGCAGTCTCTCTCGCAGTCTCCCTCGCAGTCTCCCTCGCAGTCTCCCTCGCAGTCTCCCTCGCAGTCTTCCTCGCTGTCTTACGCGATCTCTCTCGCATTCTCTCTCGTTGTCTCCCTCGCAGTTTCTCTCGCTGTGTCCCTCGCAGTCTCTCTCACAGTCTCTGTCGCTGTCTCTGTCGCTGTCTCTGTCGCTGTCTCTGTCGCTGTCTCCCTCGCTGTCTCCCTCGCTGCCTCCCTCGCAGTCTCTCTCGAAGTCTCTCTCGCTGTCTACCTCGCTGTCTCCCTCGCTTTCTCCCTCGCTTTCTCCCTCGCTTTCTCCCTCGCTGTCTCCCTCGCTGTCTCCCTCGCTGTCTCCCTCGCTGTCTCCCTCGCTGTCTCCCTCGCTCTCTCCCTCGCTCTCTCTCTCGCTCTCTCTCTCGCTCTCTCTCTCGCCGTCTCCCTCGCCGTCTCAATCGCTGTCTCCCTCGCATTCTCTCTCGCAGTGTCTCTCGCTGTATCCCTCGCTGTCTCTCTCGCTATCTCCATAGCAGTCTCTCTCGCAGTTTCTCTCGCTTTCTCCCTCGCAGTCTCTCTCGCTGTCTCCCTCACAGTCTCTCTCGCTGTCTCCCTCACTGTCTCCCTCACTGTCTCCCTCACTGTCTCCCTCGCAGTCTCCCTCGCTGTCTTCCTCGCTGTCTACCTCGCTGTCTCCCTCGCTGTCTCCCTCGAGGTCTCTCTCACAGTCTCTCTCGCTGTCTCTCTCGCAGTTTCTATCGCTGTCTCCCTCGCAGTCTCTCTCGCTTTCTCCCTCGCAGTCTCCCTCGCAGTCTCTCTCGCAGTCTCTCTCGCAGTCTCTCTCGCTATCTCCCTTGCTATCTCCCTTGCTATCTCCCTCGCTGTCTCTCTCGCTGTCTCCCTTGCAGTCTCCCTCGCAGTCTCTCTCGCTTTCTCCCTCGCAGTCTCTCTCGCTTTCTCTCTCGCTTTCTCTCTCGCTTTCTCTCTCGCTTTCTCCCTCGCAGTCTCTCTCGCAGTCTCTCTCGCAGTCTCTCTCGCAGTCTCTCTCGCAGTCTCTCTCGCAGTCTCTCTCGCAGTCTCTCTCGCTGTCTCCCTCGCTGTCTCCCTCGCTGTCTCCCTCGCTGTCTCCCTCGCTGTCTCCCTCGCTGCCTCCCACGCTGTCTCCCACGCTGTCTCCCACGCTGTCTCCCTCGCAGTCTCACTTGCAGTCTCTCTTGCTGTCTCTATTGCTGTCTCCCTCGCTGTGTCTCTCGCTCTCTCTCTCGCTCTCTCTCTCGCAGTCTCCCTCGCTGTCTCCCTCGCTGTCTCCCTCGCTGTCTCCCTCGCTGTCTCCCTCGCTATCTCCCTCGCTGTCTCCCTCGCTGTCTCACACGATCTCTCTCGCATTCTCTCTCGTTGTCTCCCTCGCAGTCTCTCTCGCAGTCTCTATTGCTGTCTCTGTCGCTGTCTCCCTCGCTGTCTCCCTCGCTGCCTCCCTCGCTGCCTCCCTCGCTGCCTCCCTCGCTGCCTCCCTCGCTGACTCCCTCGCTGACTCCCTCGCTGCCTCCCTCGCAGTCTCTCTCGCAGTCTCTCTCGCAGTCTCTCTCGCAGTCTCTCTCGCAGTCTCTCTCGCAGTCTCTCTCGCAGTCTCTCTCGCATTCTCTTTCGCTGTCTCTCTCGATGTCTCCCTCGCAGTCTCCCTCGCAGTCTCCCTCGCTGTCTCCCTCGCAGTCTCCCTCGCTGTCTCCCTCGCTGTCTCTCTCGCTGTCTCCCTCGAAGTCACCCTGGATGTCTCTCTCGCATTCTCTCTCGATGTCTCTCTCGATGTCTCTCTCGTTGTCTCCCTCGCTGTAACCCTCACAGTCTCTCTCGCTGCCTCTCTCGCTGTCTCTCTCGCCGTCTCTCTCGCCGTCTCCCTCGCAGTCTCTCTCGAAGTCTCTCTCGCTCTCTCTCTCGCCGTCGCCCTCGCCGTCTCCCTCGCCGTCTCCCTCGCCGTCTCCCTCGCAGTCACTCTCGCAGTCTCTCTCGTTGTATCCCTCGCAGTCTCTCTCGCAGTCTCCCTCACAGTCTCCCTCGCAGTCTCTCTCGCAGTCTCTCTCGCAGTCTCTCTCGCAGTCTCTCTCGCAGTCTCCCTCGCAGTCTCCCTCGCTATCTCCCTCGCTGTCTCTCTCGTTGTCTCCCTCGCAGTCTCTCTCGCTTTCTCCCTCGCAGTCTCTCTCGCAGTCTCTCTCGCAGTCTCTCTCGCAGTCTCTCTCGCTTTCTCCCTCGCAGTCTCTCTCGCAGTCTCTCTCGCAGTCTTCCTCGCAGTTTCTCTCGCTGTCTCCCTCGCTGTCTCCCTCGCAGTCTCCCTCGCAGTCTCCCTCGCAGTCTCCCTCGCTGTCTCTCTCGCAGTCTCTCTCGCAGTCTCTCTCGCTGTCTCCCTCGCTGTCTCCCTCGCAGTCTCCCTCGCTGTCTCCCTCGCAGTCTCTCTCACAGTCTCTCTCGCAGTCTCTCTCGCAGTCTCTCTCGCTGTCTCCCTCGCAGTCTCTATCGCTGTCTCCCTCGCAGTCTCCCATCGCAGTCTCTCTCGCAGTCTCTCTCGCTTTCTCCCTCGCTCTCTCCCTCGCAGACTCTCTCACTGTCTCCCTCGTTGTCTCCCTCGCAGTCTCTCTCGCAGTCTCTCTCGCAGTCTCTCTCGCAGTCTCTCTCGCTATCTCCCTCGCTATCTCCCTCGCTGTCTCTCTTGCAGTCTCCCTTGCAGTCTCCCTCGCAGTCTCTCTCGCTTTCTCCCTCGCAGTCTCTCTCGCAGTCTCTCTCGCAGTCTCTCTCGCTTTCTCCCTCGCAGTCTCTCTCGCAGTCTCTCTCGCAGTCTCTCTCGCAGTCTGCCTCGCAGTTTCTCTCGCTGTCTCCCTCGCTGTCTCCCTCGCTGTCTCCCTCGCTGTCTCCCTCGCTGTCTCCCTCGCTGTCTCCCTCGCTGTCTCCCTCGCAGTCTCCCTCGCAGTCTCTCTCGCAGTCTCCCTCGCAGTCTCCCTCGCAGTCTCCCTCGCAGTCTCCCTCGCAGTCTCCCTCGCAGTCTTCCTCGCTGTCTTACGCGATCTCTCTCGCATTCTCTCTCGTTGTCTCCCTCGCAGTTTCTCTCGCTGTGTCCCTCGCAGTCTCTCTCACAGTCTCTGTCGCTGTCTCTGTCGCTGTCTCTGTCGCTGTCTCTGTCGCTGTCTCCCTCGCTGTCTCCCTCGCTGCCTCCCTCGCAGTCTCTCTCGAAGTCTCTCTCGCTGTCTACCTCGCTGTCTCCCTCGCTTTCTCCCTCGCTTTCTCCCTCGCTTTCTCCCTCGCTGTCTCCCTCGCTGTCTCCCTCGCTGTCTCCCTCGCTGTCTCCCTCGCTGTCTCCCTCGCTGTCTCCCTCGCTCTCTCCCTCGCTCTCTCTCTCGCTCTCTCTCTCGCTCTCTCTCTCGCCGTCTCCCTCGCCGTCTCAATCGCTGTCTCCCTCGCATTCTCTCTCGCAGTGTCTCTCGCTGTATCCCTCGCTGTCTCTCTCGCTATCTCCATAGCAGTCTCTCTCGCAGTTTCTCTCGCTTTCTCCCTCGCAGTCTCTCTCGCTGTCTCCCTCACAGTCTCTCTCGCTGTCTCCCTCACTGTCTCCCTCACTGTCTCCCTCACTGTCTCCCTCACAGTCTCTCTCGCTGTCTTCCTCGCTGTCTTCCTCGCTGTCTCCCTCGCTGTCTCCCTCGAGGTCTCTCTCACAGTCTCTCTCGCTGTCTCTCTCGCAGTTTCTATCGCTGTCTCCCTCGCAGTCTCTCTCGCTTTCTCCCTCGCAGTCTCCCTCGCAGTCTCTCTCGCAGTCTCTCTCGCAGTCTCTCTCGCAGTCTCTCTCGCTATCTCCCTTGCTATCTCCCTTGCTATCTCCCTCGCTGTCTCTCTCGCTGTCTCCCTTGCAGTCTCCCTCGCAGTCTCTCTCGCTTTCTCCCTCGCAGTCTCTCTCGCTTTCTCTCTCGCTTTCTCTCTCGCTTTCTCTCTCGCTTTCTCCCTCGCAGTCTCTCTCGCAGTCTCTCTCGCAGTCTCTCTCGCAGTCTCTCTCGCAGTCTCTCTCGCAGTCTCTCTCGCTGTCTCCCTCGCTGTCTCCCTCGCTGTCTCCCTCGCTGTCTCCCTCGCTGTCTCCCTCGCTGTCTCCCTCGCTGCCTCCCACGCTGTCTCCCACGCTGTCTCCCACGCTGTCTCCCTCGCAGTCTCACTTGCAGTCTCTCTTGCTGTCTCTATTGCTGTCTCCCTCGCTGTGTCTCTCGCTCTCTCTCTCGCTCTCTCTCTCGCAGTCTCCCTCGCTGTCTCCCTCGCTGTCTCCCTCGCTGTCTCCCTCGCTGTCTCCCTCGCTATCTCCCTCGCTGTCTCCCTCGCTGTCTCACACGATCTCTCTCGCATTCTCTCTCGTTGTCTCCCTCGCAGTCTCTCTCGCAGTCTCTATTGCTGTCTCTGTCACTGTCTCCCTCGCTGCCTCCCTCGCTGCCTCCCTCGCTGCCTCCCTCGCTGACTCCCTCGCTGACTCCCTCGCTGCCTCCCTCGCAGTCTCCCTCGCAGTCTCTCTCGCAGTCTCTCTCGCAGTCTCTCTCGCAGTCTCTCTCGCAGTCTCTCTCGCAGTCTCTCTCGCAGTCTCTCTCGCATTCTCTTTCGCTGTCTCTCTCGATGTCTCCCTCGCAGTCTCCCTCGCAGTCTCCCTCGCTGTCTCCCTCGCTGTCTCTCTCGCTGTCTCCCTCGAAGTCACCCTGGATGTCTCTCTCGCATTCTCTCTCGATGTCTCTCTCGATGTCTCTCTCGTTGTCTCCCTCGCTGTAACCCTCACAGTCTCTCTCGCTGCCTCTCTCGCTGTCTCTCTCGCCGTCTCTCTCGCCGTCTCCCTCGCAGTCTCTCTCGAAGTCTCTCTCGCTCTCTCTCTCGCCGTCGCCCTCGCCGTCTCCCTCGCCGTCTCCCTCGCCGTCTCCCTCGCAGTCACTCTCGCAGTCTCTCTCGCTGTATCCCTCGCAGTCTCTCTCGCAGTCTCCCTCACAGTCTCCCTCGCAGTCTCTCTCGCAGTCTCTCTCGCAGTCTCTCTCGCAGTCTCTCTCGCAGTCTCCCTCGCAGTCTCCCTCGCTATCTCCCTCGCTGTCTCTCTCGTTGTCTCCCTCGCAGTCTCTCTCGCTTTCTCCCTCGCAGTCTCTCTCGCAGTCTCTCTCGCAGTCTCTCTCGCAGTCTCTCTCGCTTTCTCCCTCGCAGTCTCTCTCGCAGTCTCTCTCGCAGTCTCTCTCGCAGTCTTCCTCGCAGTTTCTCTCGCTGTCTCCCTCGCTGTCTCCCTCGCAGTCTCCCTCGCAGTCTCCCTCGCAGTCTCCCTCGCTGTCTCCCTCGCTGTCTCCCTCGCTGTCTCCCTCGCTGTCTCCCTCGCTGTCTCCCTCGCTGTCTCACGCGATCTCTCTCGCATTCTCTCTCGTTCTCTACCTCGCAGTCTCTCTCGCTGTGTCCCTCGCAGTCTCTCTCACAGTCTCTGTCGCTGTCTCTGTCGCTGTCTCCCTCGCTGTCTCCCTCGCTGTCTCCCTCGCTGTCTCCCTCGCTGTCTCCCTCGCTGTCTCCCTCGCAGTCTCTCTCGAAGTCTCTCTCGCTGTCTCTCTCGCTGTCTCTCTCGCTGTCTCTCTCGCTGTCTCTCTCGCTGTCTCTCTCGCTGTCTCCCTCGCTGTCTCCCTCGCTGACTCCCTCGCTCTCTCTCTCGCCGTCTCCCTCGCCGTCTCCCTCGCCGTCTCCCTCGCCGTCTCAATCGCTGTCTCCCTCGCATTCTCTCTCGCAGTGTCTCTCGCTGTATCCCTCGCTGTCTCTCTCGCTATCTCCATAGCATTCTCTCTCGCTGTTTCTCTCGCTTTCTCCCTCGCAGTCTCTCTCGCTGTCTCCCTCGCAGTCTCTCTCGCTGTCTCCCTCGCAGTCTCTATCGCTGTCTCCCTCGCAGTCTCTCTCGCTTTCTCCCTCGCTTTCTCCCTCGCTCTCTCCCTCGCAGACTCTCTCGCAGACTCTCTCGCTGTCTCCCTCGCAGTCTCCCTCGCAGTCTCCCTCGCAGTCTCCCTCGCTGTCTCCCTCGCAGTCTCCCTCGCAGTCTCCCTCGCTGTCTCCCTCGCTGTCTCCCTCGCTGTCTCCCTCGCTGTCTCCCTCGCTGTCTCCCTCGCAGTCTCTCTCGCAGTCTCTCTCGCTTTCTCCCTCGCTCTCTCCCTCGCAGACTCTCTCGCTGTCTCCCGCGCAGTCTCCCGCGCAGTCTCCCGCGCAGTCTCCCGCGCAGTCTCCCGCGCAGTCTCCCGCGCAGTCTCCCTCGCTGTCTCTCTCGCTGTCTCCCTCGAAGTCACCCTGGATGTCTCTCTCGCATTCTCTCTCGATGTCTCTCTCGTTGTCTCCCTCGCTGTCTCCCTCACAGTCTCTCTCGCTGCCTCTCTCGCTGTCTCTCTCGCCATCTCTCTCGCCGTCTCCCTCGCAGTCTCTCTCGAAGTCTCTCTCGCTCTCTCTCTCGCCGTCGCCCTCGCCGTCTCCCTCGCAGTCTCCCTCGCAGTCAGTCTCGCAGTCTCTCTGGCTGTATCCCTCGCTGTCTCTCTCGCTATCTCCATAGCAGTCTCTCTCGCAGTCTCCCTCACAGTCTCCCTCGCTGTCTCCCTCGCAGTCTCTCTCGCAGTCTCTCTCGCAGTCTCTCTCGCAGTCTCTCTCGCAGTCTCTCTCGCAGTCTCCCTCGCAGTCTCCCTCGCTATCTCCCTCGCTGTCTCTCTCGTTGTCTCCCTCGCAGTCTCTCTCGCTTTCTCCCTCACAGTCTCTCTCGCAGTCTCTCTCGCAGTCTCTCTCGCAGTCTCTCTCGCAGTCTCTCTCGCTTTCTCCCTCGCAGTCTCTCTCGCAGTCTCTCTCGTAGTCTTCCTCGCAGTTTCTCTCGCTGTCTCCCTCGCTGTCTCCCTCGCTGTCTCCCTCGCAGTCTCCCTCGCAGTCTCCCTCGCAGTCTCCCTCGCAGTCTCCCTCGCTGTCTCCCTCGCTGTCTCCCTCGCTGTCTCCCTCGCTGTCTCCCTCGCTGTCTCTCTCGCAGTCTCCCTCGCTGTCTCCCTCGCTGTCTCCCTCGCTGTCTCCCTCGCTGTCTCCCTCGCTGTCTCACGCGATCTCTCTCGCATTCTCTCTCGTTGTCTACCTCGCAGTCTCTATCGCTGTGTCCCTCGCAGTCTCTCTCACAGTCTCTCTCACAGTCTCTGTCGCTGTCTCTGTCGCTGTCTCCGTCGCTGTCTCCCTCGCTGTCTCCCTCGCTGTCTCCCTCGCAGTCTCTCTCGAAGTCTCTCTCGCAGACTCTCTCGCAGTCTCCCGCGCAGTCTCCCGCGCAGTCTCCCGCGCAGTCTCCCTCGCAGTCTCTCTCGCAGTCTCTCTCGCAGTCTTCCTCGCAGTTTCTCTCGCTGTCTCCCTCGCTGTCTCCCTCGCTGTCTCCCTCGCAGTCTCCCTCGCAGTCTCCCTCGCAGTCTCCCTCGCAGTCTCCCTCGCTGTCTCTCTCGCAGTCTCCCTCGCTGTCTCCCTCGCTGTCTCCCTCGCTGTCTCCCTCGCTGTCTCACGCGATCTCTCTCGCATTCTCTCTCGTTGTCTACCTCGCAGTCTCTCTCGCTGTGTCCCTCGCAGTCTCTCTCACAGTCTCTGTCGCTGTCTCTGTCGCTGTCTCTGTCGCTGTATCCCTCGCTGTCTCCCTCGCTGTCTCCCTCGCTGTCTCCCTCGCTGTCTCCCTCGCAGTCTCTCTCGCAGTCTCTCTCGAAGTCTCTCTCGAAGTCTCTCTCGCTGTCTCTCTCGCTGTCTCTCTCGCTGTCTCTCTCGCTGTCTCCCTCGCTGTCTCCCTCGCTGTCTCCCTCGCTGTCTCCCTCGCTGTCTCCCTCGCTGTCTCTCTCGCCGTCTCCCTCGCCGTCTCCCTCGCCGTCTCCCTCGCCGTCTCAATCGCCGTCTCCCTCGCATTCTCTCTCGCAGTGTCTCTCGCTGTATCCCTCGCTGTCTCTCTCGCTATCTCCATAGCATTCTCTCTCGCTGTTTCTCTCGCTTTCTCCCTCGCAGTCTCTCTCGCTGTCTCCCTCGCAGTCTCTCTCGCTGTCTCCCTCGCAGTCTCTCTCGCTGTCTCCCTCGCAGTCTCTATCGCTGTCTCCCTCGCAGTCTCTCTCGCTTTCTCCCTCGCTTTCTCCCTCGCTCTCTCCCTCGCAGACTCTCTCGCAGTCTCCCTCGCAGTCTCCCTCGCAGTCTCCCTCGCAGTCTCCCTCGCAGTCTCCCTCGCAGTCTCCCTCGCTGTCTCCCTCGCTGTCTCCCTCGCTGTCTCCCTCGCAGTCTCCCTCGCAGTCTCCCTCGCAGTCTCCCTCGCTGTCTCCCTCGCTGTCTCCCTCGCTGTCTCCCTCGCTGTCTCTCTCGCTGTCTCCCTCGAAGTCACCCTGGATGTCTCTCTCGCAGTCTCTCTCGCAGTCTCTCTCGCATTCTCTCTCGATGTCTCTCTCGATGTCTCTCTCGTTGTCTCCCTCGCTGTCTCCCTCTCAGTCTCCCTCTCAGTCTCCCTCTCAGTCTCTCTCGCAGTCTCCCTCACAGTCTCCCTCGCTGTCTCCCTCACAGTCTCTCTCGCAGTCTCTCTCGCAGTCTCTCTCGCTGTATCTCTCGCTGTCTCCCTTGCAGTCTCCCTCGCAGTCTCTCTCGCTTTCTCCCTCGCTTTCTCCCTCGCAGTCTCTCTCGCTTTCTCGCTCGCAGTCTCTCTCGCTGTCTCTCTCGCAGTCTCCCTCACTGTCTCCCTCGCTGTCTCCCTCGCTGTCTCACACGATCTCTCTCGCATTCTCTCTCGTTGTCTCCCTCGCAGTCTCTCTCGCTGTGTCCCTCGCAGTCTCTCTCACAGTCTCTGTCGCTGTCTCCCTCGCTGTCTCCCTCGCTGTCTCCCTCGCTGTCTCCCTCGCTGTCTCCCTCGCTGTCTACCTCGCTGTCTCCCTCGCTGTCTACCTCGCTGTCTCCCTCGCTGTCTCCCTTGCTGTCTCCCTTGCTGTCTCCCTCGCTGTCTCCCTCGCTGTCTCCCTCGCTGTCTCTCTCGCCGTCTCCCTCGCAGTCTCTCTCGCTCTCTCTCTCGCCGTCGCCCTCGCCATCTCCCTCGCCGTCTCCCTCGCAGTCACTCTCGCAGTCTCTCTTGCTGTATCCCTCGCTGTCTCTCTCGCTGTCTCCATAGCAGTCTCCCTCACAGTCTCCCTCGCTGTCTCCCTCGCAGTCTCTCTCGCAGTCTCTCTCGCAGTCTCTCTCGCAGTCTCTCTCGCTTTCTCCCTCGCTATCTCCCTCGCTGTCTCTCTTGCAGTCTCCCTTGCAGTCTCCCTCGCAGTCTCTCTCGCTTTCTCCCTCGCAGTCTCTCTCGCAGTCTCTCTCGCAGTCTCTCTCGCTTTCTCCCTCGCAGTCTCTCTCGCAGTCTCTCTCGCAGTCTCTCTCGCAGTCTGCCTCGCAGTTTCTCTCGCTGTCTCCCTCGCTGTCTCCCTCGCTGTCTCCCTCGCTGTCTCCCTCGCTGTCTCCCTCGCTGTCTCCCTCGCTGTCTCCCTCGCAGTCTCTCTCGCAGTCTCCCTCGCAGTCTCCCTCGCAGTCTCCCTCGCAGTCTCCCTCGCTGTCTTACGCGATCTCTCTCGCATTCTCTCTCGTTGTCTCCCTCGCAGTTTCTCTCGCTGTGTCCCTCGCAGTCTCTCTCACAGTCTCTGTCGCTGTCTCTGTCGCTGTCTCTGTCGCTGTCTCTGTCGCTGTCTCTGTCGCTGTCTCCCTCGCTGTCTCCCTCGCTGCCTCCCTCGCAGTCTCTCTCGAAGTCTCTCTCGCTGTCTACCTCGCTGTCTACCTCGCTGTCTCCCTCGCTTTCTCCCTCGCTTTCTCCCTCGCTTTCTCCCTCGCTTTCTCCCTCGCTGTCTCCCTCGCTGTCTCCCTCGCTGTCTCCCTCGCTGTCTCCCTCGCTGTCTCCCTCGCTGTCTCCCTCGCTGTCTCCCTCGCTGTCTCCCTCGCTGTCTCCCTCGCTCTCTCCCTCGCTCTCTCCCTCGCTCTCTCCCTCGCTCTCTCTCTCGCTCTCTCTCTCGCTCTCTCTCTCGCCGTCTCCCTCGCCGTCTCAATCGCCGTCTCCCTCGCATTCTCTCTCGCAGTGTCTCTCGCTGTATCCCTCGCTGTCTCTCTCGCTATCTCCATAGCAGTCTCTCTCTCAGTTTCTCTCGCTTTCTCCCTCGCAGTCTCTCTCGCTGTCTCCCTCACAGTCTCTCTCGCTGTCTCCCTCACTGTCTCCCTCACTGTCTCCCTCACTGTCTCCCTCACAGTCTCTCTCGCTGTCTCTCTCGCTGTCTTCCTCGCTGTCTTCCTCGCTGTCTCCCTCGCTGTCTCCCTCGAGGTCTCTCTCACAGGCTCTCTCGCTGTCTCTCTCGCAGTTTCTATCGCTGTCTCCCTCGCAGTCTCTCTCGCTTTCTCCATCGCAGTCTCCCTCGCAGTCTCTCTCGCAGTCTCTCTCGCAGTCTCTCTCGCTATCTCCCTTGCTATCTCCCTTGCTATCTCCCTCGCTGTCTCTCTCGCTGTCTCCCTTGCAGTCTCCCTCGCAGTCTCTCTCGCTTTCTCCCTCGCAGTCTCTCTCGCTTTCTCTCTCGCTTTCTCTCTCGCTTTCTCTCTCGCTTTCTCCCTCGCAGTCTCTCTCGCAGTCTCTCTCGCAGTCTCTCTCGCAGTCTCTCTCGCAGTCTCTCTCGCAGTCTCTCTCGCTGTCTCCCTCGCTGTCTCCCTCGCTGTCTCCCTCGCTGTCTCCCTCGCTGTCTCCCTCGCTGTCTCCCACGCTGTCTCCCACGCTGTCTCCCACGCTGTCTCCCTCGCAGTCTCACTTGCAGTCTCTCTTGCTGTCTCTATTGCTGTCTCCCTCGCTGTGTCTCTCACTCTCTCTCTCGCTCTCTCTCTCGCAGTCTCCCTCGCTGTCTCCCTCGCTGTCTCCCTCGCTGTCTCCCTCGCTGTCTCCCTCGCTATCTCCCTCGCTGTCTCCCTCGCTGTCTCACACGATCTCTCTCGCATTCTCTCTCGTTGTCTCCCTCGCAGTCTCTCTCGCAGTCTCTATTGCTGTCTCTGTCGCTGTCTCCCTCGCTGTCTCCCTCGCTGCCTCCCTCGCTGCCTCCCTCGCTGCCTCCCTCGCTGCCTCCCTCGCTGACTCCCTCGCTGACTCCCTCGCTGACTCCCTCGCTGCCTCCCTCGCAGTCTCCCTCGCAGTCTCCCTCGCTGTCTACCTCGCTGTCTACCTCGCTGTCTCCCTCGCTGTCTCCCTCGCTGTCTCCCTCGCTGTCTCTCTCGCCGTCTCAATCGCTGTCTCCCTCGCATTCTCTCTCGCAGTGTCTCTCGCTGTATCCCTCGCTGTCTCTCTCGCTATCTCCATAGCAGTCTCTCTCGCAGTTTCTCTCGTTTCCTCCCTCGCAGTCTCTCTCGCTGTCTCCCTCACAGTCTCTCGCTGTCTCTCTCACTGTCTCCCTCGCTGTCTCCCTCACAGTCTCCCTCGCTGTCTCCCTCGCTGTCTCCCTCGAGGTCTCTCTCGCAGTCTCTCTCGCTGTCTCTCTCGCTGTCTCTCTCGCTGTCTCTCTCACTGACTCCCTCGCTGTCTCTATCGCTGTCTCCCTCGCAGTCTCTCTCGCTTTCTCTCTCGCTCTCTCTCTCGCAGTCTCTCTCGCAGTCTCTCTCGCAGTCTCTCTCGCAGTCTCTCTCGCAGTCTCCCTCGCAGTCTCCCTTGCAGTCTCCCTCGCTGTCTCCCTCGCTGTCTCGCTCGCTGTCTCTCTCGCTGTCTCTCTCGCTGTCTCCCTCGCTGTCTCCCTCGCTGTCTCCCTCGCAGTCTCCCTCAATATCCCTCTCGCAGTCTCTCGCAGTCTCTCGCAGTCTCTCTCGCATTCTCTCTCGCAGTCTCCCTCGCAGTCTGTCTCGCAGTCTGTCTCGCATTCTGTCTCGCAGTCTGTCTCGCAGTCTGTCTCGCAGTCTGTCTCGCAGTCTGTCTCGCAGTCTGTCTCGCAGTCTGTCTCGCAGTCTGTCTCGCAGTCTCTCTCGCAGTCTGTCTCGCAGTCTCTCTCGCAGTCTCTCTCGCAGTCTCTCTCGCAGTCTCTCTCGCAGTCTCCCTCGCAGTCTCACTCGCAGTCTCTCTCGCTGTCTCCCTCGCTGTTTCCCTCACAGTCTCTCTCGCTGTCTCCCTCGCAGTCTCTCTCAAAGTCGCTCTCGCTTTCTCCCTCGCTGTCTCTCTCGCAGTCCTTCTCGCATTCTCTCTCGCTGTCTCCAGCGCTGTCTCCCTCGCTGTCTCCCGAGCTGTCTCCGTCACTGTCTCCCACGCAGTCTCTCTCGCTGTCTCTCACGCGCTCTCTCACGCGCTCTCTCTCGCAGTCTCTCTCGCTGTCTCCCTCGCAGTCTCTCTCGCTGTCTCCCTTGCTGTCTCCCTTGCTGTCTCCCTTGCTGTCTCTCTCGCAGTCTCTCTCGCAGTCTCTCTCGCAGTCTCTCTCGCAGTCTCTCTCGCAGTCTCTCTCGCTGTCTCTCTCGCTGTCTCTCGTTGTCTCCCTCGCTGTCTCACACGATCTCTCTCGCATTCTCTCTCGTTGTCTCCCTCGCAGTCTCTCTCGCTGTGTCCCTCGCAGTCTCTCTCACAGTCTCTGTCGCTGTCTCCCTCGCTGTCTCCCTCGCTGTCTCCCTCGCTGTCTCCCTCGCTGTCTCCCTCGCTGTCTCCCTCGCTGTCTCCCTCGCTGTCTCCCTCGCTGTCTCCCTCGCTCTCTCTCTCGCCGTCTCCCTCGCCGTCTCAATCGCTGTCTCCCTCGCATTCTCTCTCGCAGTGTCTCTCGCTGTATCCCTCGCTGTCTCTCTCGCTATCTCCATAGCAGTCTCTCTCGCAGTTTCTCTCGCTTTCTCCCTCGCAGTCTCTCTTGCTGTCTCACTCGCAGTCTCTCTTGCTGTCTCTCTCGCTGTCTCCCTCGCTGTCTCCCTCACAGTCTCTCTCGCTGTCTCCCTCGCTCTCTCCCTCGAGGTCTCTCTCACAGTCTCTCTCGCTGTCTCTCTCGCTGACTCCCTCGCAGTTTCTATCGCTGTCTCCCTCGCAGTCTCTCTCGCTTTCTCCCTCACTCTCTCCCTCGCTGTCTCCCTCGCTCTCTCTCTCGCTCTCTCTCTCGCTCTCTCTCTCGCTCTCTCTCTCGCTCTCTCACTCGCTCTCTCTCTCGCCGTCTCCCTCGCCGTCTCCCTCGCCGTCTCAATCGCTGTCTCCCTCGCATTCTCTCTCGCAGTGTCTCTCGCTGTATCCCTCGCTGTCTCTCTCGCTATCTCCATAGCAGTCTCTCTTGCAGTTTCTCTCGCTTTCTCCCTCGCAGTCTCTCTCGCTTTCTCCCTCGCAGTCTCTCTCGCTGTCTCCCTCACAGTCTCACTCGCAGTCTCTCTCGCAGTCTCTCTCGCAGTCTCTCTCGCAGTCTCTCTCGCAGTCTCTCTCGCAGTCTCTCTCGCTGTCTCTCTCACTGTCTCCCTCGCAGTCTCCATCGCTGTCTCCCTCGCAGTCTCTCTCTCAGTCTCCCTCGCAGACTCTCTCGCTCTCTCCCTCGCAGACTCTCTCGCTGTCTCCCTCGCTGTCTCCCTCGCAGTCTCCCTCGCAGTCTCCCTCGCAGTCTCCCTCGCAGTCTCCCTCGCAGGTCTCCCTCGCAGTCTCCCTCGCAGTCTCCCTCGCAGTCTCCCTCGCAGTCTCCCTCGCTGTCTCCCTCGCTGTCTCCCTCGCTGTCTCTCTCGCTGTCTCTCTCAGTCTCTCTCGCTGTCTCCCTCGCAGTCTCCCTCGAAGTCACCCTGGATGTCTCTCTCGCAGTCTCTCTCGCATTCTCTCTCAATGTCTCTCTCGATGTCTCTCTCGATGTCTCTCTCGATGTCTCTCTCGTTGTCTCCCTCGCTGTCTCCCTCTCAGTCTCCCTCTCAGTCTCCCTCTCAGTCTCCCTCTCAGTCTCCCTCTCAGTCTCTCTCTCAGTCTCTCTCGCTGTCTCCCTCGCTGTCTCCCTCGCACTCTCTGGCTTTCTCTCTGGCTTTCTCTCTCGCAGTCCCTCTCACTTTCTCTCTCACAGTCTCTCTCGCTGTCTCTCTCGCTGTCTCTCTCGCTGTCTCTCTCGCTGTCTCCCTCGCAGTCTCCCTCGCAGTCTCCCTCGCAGTCTCCCTCGCAGTCTCCCTCACAGTCTCTCTCGCCGTCTCTCTCGCCGTCTCCCTCGCCGTCTCCCTCGCAGTCTCTCTCGCTCTCTCTCTCGCCGTCGCCCGCGCCATCTCCCTCGCCGTCTCCCTCGCAGTCACTCTCGCAGTCTCTCTAGCTGTATCCCTCGCTGTCTCTCTCGCTGTCTCCATAGCAGTCTCCCTCACAGTCTCCCTCACAGTCTCCCTCACAGTCTCCCTCGCTGTCTCCCTCACAGTCTCTCTCGCAGTCTCTCTCGCAGTCTCTCTCGCAGTCTCTCTCGCTATCTCCCTCGCTATCTCCCTCGCTGTCTCTCTTGCAGTCTCCCTTGCAGTCTCCCTCGCAGTCTCTCTCGCTTTCTCCCTCGCAGTCTCTCTCGCAGTCTCTCTCGCTTTCTCCCTCGCAGTCTCTCTCGCAGTCTCTCTCGCAGTCTCTCTCGCAGTCTCTCTCGCAGTCTTCCTCGCAGTTTCTCTCGCTGTCTCCCTCGCTGTCTCCCTCGCTGTCTCCCTCGCTGTCTCCCTCGCTGTCTCCCTCGCTTTCTCCCTCGCTGTCTCCCTCGCTGTCTCCCTCGCTGTCTCCCTCGCTGTCTCCCTCGCTGTCTCCCTCGCTGTCTCCCTCGCTGTCTCCCTCGCTCTCTCCCTCGCTCTCTCTCTCGCTCTCTCTCTCGTTGTCTCCCTCGCAGTTTCTCTCGCTGTGTCCCTCGCAGTCTCTGTCGCTGTCTCTGTCGCTGTCTCTGTCGCTGTCTCTGTCGCTGTCTCTGTCGCTGTCTCCCTCGCTGTCTCCCTCGCTGTCTCCCTCGCTGCCTCCCTCGCAGTCTCTCTCGAAGTCTCTCTCGCTGTCTACCTCGCTGTCTCCCTCGCTGTCTCCCTCGCTGTCTCCCTCGCTGTCTCCCTCGCTGTCTCCCCCGCTGTCTCCCCCGCTTTCTCCCTCGCTTTCTCCCTCGCTGTCTCCCTCGCTGTCTCCCTCGCTGTCTCCCTCGCTGTCTCCCTCGCTGTCTCCCTCGCTCTCTCCCTCGCTCTCTCCCTCGCTCTCTCTCTCGCTCTCTCTCTCGCCGTCTCCCTCGCCGTCTCAATCGCTGTCTCCCTCGCATTCTCTCTCGCAGTGTCTCTCGCTGTATCCCTCGCTGTCTCTCTCGCTATCTCCATAGCAGTCTCTCTCGCAGTTTCTCTCGCTTTCTCCCTCGCAGTCTCTCTCGCTGTCTCCCTCACAGTCTCTCTCGCTGTCTCTCTCGCTGTCTCCCTCGCAGTCTCCCTCGCAGTCTCCCTCGCAGTCTCCCTCGCAGTCTCCCTCGCAGTCTACCTCGCTGTCTACCTCGCTGTCTTCCTCGCTGTCTCCCTCGCTGTCTCCCTCGCTGTCTCCCTCGAGGTCTCTCTCGAGGTCTCTCTCGCAGTCTCTCTCGCAGTCTCTCTCGCAGTCTCTCTCGCAGTCTCTCTCGCTGTCTCTCTCGCTGACTCCCTCGCAGTTTCTATCGCTGTCTCCCTCGCAGTCTCTCTCGCTTTCTCCCTCGCAGTCTCCCTCGCAGTCTCTCTCGCTATCTCCCGCGCTATCTCCCTCGCTGTCTCTCTCGCTGTCTCCCTTGCAGTCTCCCTCGCTGTCTCCCTTGCAGTCTCCCTCGCAGTCTCTCTCGCTTTCTCCCTCGCAGTCTCCCTCGCAGTCTCTCTCGCAGTCTCTCTCGCTTGCTCCCTCGCAGTCTCTCTCGCAGTCTCTCTCGCAGTCTCTCTCGCAGTCTCTCTCGACGTCTCTCTCGCAGTCTCTCTCGCAGTCACTCTCGCAGTCTGTCTCGCAGTCTCTCTCGCAGTCTCTCTCGCAGTCTCTCTCGCAGTCTCTCTCGCAGTCTCTCTCGCTGTCTCCCTCGCTGCCTCCCACGCTGTCTCCCACGCTGTCTCCCACGCTGTCTGCCACGCTGTCTCCCACGCTGTCTCCCACGCTGTCTCCCTCGCAGTCTCTCTTGCAGTCTCTCTTGCAGTCTCTCTTGCAGTCTCTCTTGCAGTCTCTCTTGCTGTCTCTCTTGCTGTCTCTCTTGCTGTCTCCCTCGCTGTGTCTCTCGCTCTCTCTCTCGCAGTCTCCCTCGCTGTCTCCCTCGCTATCTCCCTCGCTGTCTCACACGATCTCTCTCGCATTCTCTCTCGTTGTCTCCCTCGCAGTCTCTCTCGCAGTCTCTATTGCTGTCTCTGTCGCTGTCTCCCTCGCTGTCTCCCTCGCTGTCTCCCTCGCTGTCTCCCTCGCTGCCTCCCTCGCTGCCTCCCTCGCTGCCTCCCTCGCAGTCTCTCTCGATGTCTCTCTCGCTGTCTACCTCGCTGTCTCCCTCGCTGTCTCCCTCGCTGTCTCCCTCGCTGTCTCCCTCGCTGTCTCCCTCGCTGTCTCCCTCGCTCTCTCCCTCGCTCTCTCCCTCGCTCTCTCCCTCGCTCTCTCCCTCGCTCTCTCCCTCGCCGTCTCAATCGCTGTCTCCCTCGCATTCTCTCTCGCTATCTCCATAGCAGTCTCTCTCGCAGTTTCTCTCGCTTCCTCCCTCGCAGTCTCTCTCGCTGTCTCCCTCGCTGTCTCCCTCGCTGTCTCCCTCACAGTCTCTCTCGCTGTCTCCCTCGCTGTCTCCCTCGAGGTCTCTCTCGCAGTCTCTCTCGCAGTCTCTCTCACTGTCTCTCTCACTGACTCCCTCGCTGTCTCTATCGCTGTCTCTATCGCTGTCTCTATCGCTGTCTCCCTCGCAGTCTCTCTCGCTTTCTCTCTCGCTTTCTCCCTCGCTCTCTCTCTCGCAGTCTCCCTCGCAGTCTCCCTCGCAGTCTCCCTCGCAGTCTCCCTCGCAGTCTCCCTCGCTGTCTCTCTCGCTGTCTCCCTCGCTGTCTCCCTCGCTGTCTCCCTCGCAGTCTCCCTCAATATCCCTCTCGCAGTCTCTCTCGCAGTCTCTCTCGCATTCTCTCTCGCAGTCTCCCTCGCAGTCTCCCTCGCAGTCTCCCTCGCAGTCTCCCTCGCAGTCTCCCTCGCAGTCTGTCTCGCAGTCTGTCTTGCAGTCTGTCTCGCAGTCTGTCTCGCAGTCTGTCTCGCAGTCTGTCTCGCAGTCTGTCTCGCAGTCTCTCTCGCTGTCTCCCTCGCTGTTTCCCTCGCAGTCTCTCTCGCTGTCTCCCTCGCAGTCTCTCTCGAAGTCGCTCTCGCTTTCTCCCTCGCTGTCTCTCTCGCAGTCCTTCTCGCATTCTCTCTCGCTGTCTCCCTCGCTGTCTCCCTCGCTGTCTCCCTCGCTGTCTCCCTCGCTGTCTCCCTCGCTGTCTCCCTCGCAGTCTCTCTCGCAGTCTCCCTCGCTGTCTCCCTCGCTGTCTCCCTCGCTGTCTCCCTCGCCGTCTCCCTCGCAGTCACTCTGTATCCCCCGCTATCTCTCGCGCTATCTCCATAGCAGTCTCTCTCACTGTCTCCCTTGCTGTCTCCCTCGCTGTCTGTCTCTGTCGCTGTCTCTGTCGCTGTCTCTGTCGCTGTCTCTGTCGCTGTCTCTGTCGCTGTCTCCCTCGCTGTCTCCCTCGCTGTCTCCCTCGCCGTCTCCCTCGCCGTCTCCCTCGCCGTCTCCCTCGCCGTCTCCCTCGCCGTCTCCCTCGCCGTCTCCCTCGTCGTCTCCCTCGTCGTCTCCCTCGTCGTCTCCCTCGTCGTCTCCCTCGTCGTCTCCCTCGCCGTCTCCCTCGCCGTCTCCCTCGCCGTCTCCCTCGCCGTCTCCCTCGCCGTCTCTCTCGCTGTCTCTCTCGCTGTCTCTCTCGCAGTCTCTCTCGCTGTCTCTCTCGCTGTCTCCCTCGCTGCCTCCCACGCTGTCTCCCACGCTGTCTCCCACGCTGTCTCCCACGCTGTCTCCCACGCTGTCTCCCTCGCTGTCTCCCTCGCTGTCTCCCTCGCGGTCTCTCTCGCAGACTGTCTCGCTATCTGTCTCGCAGTCTCTCACCGCCTCCCACGCCGTCTCCCACGCCGTCTCCCACGCCGTCTCCCTCGCCGTCTCCCTCGCCGTCTCTCTCGCAGTCTCTCTCGCCGTCTTCCTCGCAGTCTCTCTCGCTGTCTCCCTCGCTGCCTCCCTCGCTGCCTCCCTCGCTGCCTCCCTCGCTGCCTCCCTCGCTGCCTCCCTCGCTGTCTCCCCAGCAGTCGCTCTCGCAGTCTCTCTCGCAGTCTCTCTCGCTGTCTCCCTCGCTGTCTCCCTCGCTGTCTCCCTCGCTGTCTCCCTCGCTGTCTCCCTCGCTGTCTCCCTGGCTGTCTCCCTGGCTGTCTCCCTGGCTGTCTCCCTGGCTGTCTCCCTCGCTGTCTCCCTCGCGGTCTCTCTCGCAGACTGTCTCGCTATCTGTCTCGCAGTCTCTCACCGCCTCCCACGCCGTCTCCCACGCCGTCTCCCACGCCGTCTCCCACGCCGTCTCCCTCGCTGTCTCCCTCGCTGTCTCCCTCGCTGTCTCCCTCGCTGCCTCCCTCGCAGTCTCTCTCGAAGTCTCTCTCGAAGTCTCTCTCGCTGTCTACCTCGCTGTCTCCCTCGCTGTCTCCCTCGCTGTCTCCCTTGCTGTCTCCCTCGCTGTCTCCCTCGCTGTCTCCCTCGCTGTCTCCCTCGCTGTCTCCCTCGCTGTCTCCCTCGCTGTCTCCCTCGCTCTCTCTCTCGCTCTCTCTCTCGCTCTCTCTCTCGCTCTCCCTCTCGCCGTCTCCCTCGCCGTCTCAATCGCTGTCTCCCTCGCATTCTCTCTCGCAGTGTCTCTCGCTGTATCCCTCGCTATCTCCATAGCAGTCTCTCTCGCAGTTTCTCTCGCTTTCTCCCTCGCAGTCTCTCTCGCTGTCTCCCTCACAGTCTCACTCGCAGACTCTCTCGCTGTCTCTCTCGCTGTCTCCCTCGCTGTCTCCCTCACTGTCTCCCTCACTGTCTCCCTCGCAGTCTCTCTCGCAGTCTCTCTCGCTGTCTTCCTCGCTGTCTTCCTCGCTGTCTTCCTCGCTGTCTTCCTCGCTGTCTTCCTCGCTGTCTTCCTCGCTGTCTTCCTCGCTCTCTCTCTCGCTCTCTCTCTCGCTCTCTCTCTCGCCGTCTCAATCGCTGTCTCCCTCGCATTCTCTCTCGCAGTGTCTCTCGCTGTATCCCTCGCTGTCTCTCTCGCTATCTCCATAGCAGTCTCTCTCGCAGTTTCTCTCGCTGTCTCCCTCACAGTCTCTCTCGCTGTCTCTCTCGCTGTCTCCCTCACTGTCTCCCTCGCAGTCTCCCTCGCAGTCTCTCTCGCTGTCTTCCTCGCTGTCTCTCTCGCTGTCTTCCTCGCTGTCTTCCTCGCTGTCTCCCTCGCTGTCTCCCTCGAGGTCTCTCTCACAGTCTCTCTCGCAGTCTCTCTCGCAGTCTCTCTCGCTGTCTCTCTCGCTGACTCCCTCGCAGTTTCTATCGCAGTCTCTCTCGCAGTCTCTCTCGCTATCTCCCGCGCTATCTCCCTTGCTATCTCCCTCGCTGTCTCTCTCGCTGTCTCCCTTGCAGTCTCCCTCGCAGTCTCCCTCGCAGTCTCTCTCGCTTTCTCCCTCGCAGTCTCTCTCGCTTTCTCTCTCGCTTTCTCCCTCGCAGTCTCTCTCGCAGTCTCTCTCGCAGTCTCTCTCGCAGTCTCTCTCGCATTCTCTCTCGCAGTCTCTCTCGCTGTCTCCCTCGCTGCCTCCCACGCTGTCTCCCTCGCTGCCTCCCACGCTGTCTCCCACGCTGTCTCCCACGCTGTCTCCCACGCTGTCTCCCACGCTGTCTCCCACGCTGTCTCCCACGCTGTCTCCCACGCTGTCTCCCACGCTGTCTCCCTCGCTGTCTCTATTGCTGTCTCCCTCGCTGTGTCTCTCGCTCTCTCTCTCGCAGTCTCCCTCGCTGTTTCCCTCGCTATCTCCCTCGCTGTCTCCCTCGCTGTCTCACACGATCTCTCTCGCATTCTCTCTCGTTGTCTTCCTCGCAGTCTCTATTGCTGTCTCTGTCGCTGTCTCCCTCGCTGTCTCCCTCGCTGTCTCCCTCGCTGTCTCCCTCGCTGTCTCCCTCGCTGTCTCCCTCGCTGTCTCCCTCGCTGCCTCCCTCGCTGCCTCCCTCGCTGCCTCCCTCGCAGTCTCCCTCGCAGTCTCCCTCGCAGTCTCCCTCGCAGTCTCTCTCGATGTCTCTCTCGATGTCTCTCTCGATGTCTCTCTCGCTGTCTACCTCGCTGTCTCCCTCGCTGTCTCCCTCGCTGTCTCCCTCGCTGTCTCCCTCGCTGTCTCCCTCGCTCTCTCCCTCGCTCTCTCCCTCGCTCTCTCCCTCGCTCTCTCCCTCGCTCTCTCCCTCGCTCTCTCCCTCGCTCTCTCTCTCGCCGTCTCAATCGCTGTCTCCCTCGCAGTGTCTCTCGCTGTCTCTCTCGCTATCTCCATAGCAGTCTCTCTCGCAGTTTCTCTCGCTTCCTCCCTCGCAGTCTCTCTCGCTGTCTCCCTCACAGTCTCTCTCGCTGTCTCCCTCGCTGCCTCCCTCGCTGTCTCCCCAGCAGTCTCTCTCGCTGTCTCCCTCGCTGTCTCCCTCGCTGTCTCCCTCGCTGTCTCCCTCGCTGTCTCCCTCGCTGTCTCCCTCGCTGTCTCCCTCGCCGTCTCCCTCGCTGTCTCCCTCGCTGTCTCCCTCGCTGTCTCCCTCGCTGTCTCCCTCGCTGTCTCCCTCGAGGCCTCTCTCACAGTCTCTCTCGCAGTCTCTCTCGCAGTCTCCCTCGCTGTCTCCCTCGCTGTCTCCCTCGCTGTCTCCCTCGCTGTCTCCCTCGCTGTCTCTCTCGCTGTCTCTCTCGCTGTCTCTCTCGCTGTCTCCCTCGCTGTCTCCCTCGCTGTCTCCCTCGCTGTCTCCCTCGCAGTCTCCCTCAATATCCCTCTCGCAGTCTCTCTCGCAGTCTCTCTCGCATTCTCTCTCGCAGTCTCCCTCGCAGTCTCCCTCGCAGTCTCCCTCGCAGTCTCTCTCGCAGTCTCTCTCGCAGTCTCTCTCGCAGTCTCTCTCGCAGTCTCTCTCGCAGTCTCTCTCGCAGTCTCTCTCGCAGTCTCACTCGCAGTCTCCCTCGCAGTCTCTCTCGCTGTCTCCCTCGCTGTTTCCCTCACAGTCTCTCTCGCTGTCTCCCTCGCAGTCTCTCTCGAAGTCGCTCTCGCTTTCTCCCTCGCTGTCTCTCTCGCAGTCCTTCTCGCATTCTCTCTCGCTGTCTCCAGCGCTGTCTCCCTCGCTGTCTCCCGAGCTGTCTCCGTCACTGTCTCCCTCGCAGTCTCTCTCGCTGTCTCCTTCGCAGTCTCTCTCGCTGTCTCTCTCGCTGTCTCTCTCGCTGTCTCTCTCGCTGTCTCTCTCGCTGTCTCTCTCGCTGTCTCTCTCGCTGTCTCCCTCGCTGTGTCCCTCGCTGTGTCCCTCGCTGTCTCTCTCGCAGTTTCCCTCACTGTCTCCCTCGCAGTCTCCCTCGCAGTCTCTCTCGCAGTCTCTCTCGCAGTCTCTCTCGCAGTCTCTCTCGATGTCTCCCTCGCTTTCTCCCTCGCTGTCTCCCTCGCCGTCTCCCTCGCAGTCACTCTGTATCCCCCGCTATCTCTCGCGCTATCTCCATAGCAGTCTCTCTCACTGTCTCCCTTGCTGTCTCTGTCTCTGTCTCTGTCGCTGTCTCCGTCGCTGTCTCCCTTGCTGTCTCTGTCGCTGTCTCTGTCGCCGTCTCCCTGGCCGTCTCCCTGGCCGTCTCCCTGGCCGTCTCCCTGGCCGTCTCCCTGGCCGTCTCTCTGGCCGTCTCTCTGGCCGTCTCCCTCGCCGTCTCCCTCGCCGTCTCCCTCGCCGTCTCACTCGCCGTCTCCCTCGCCGTCTCCCTCGCCGTCTTCCTCGCCGTCTTCCTCGTCGTCTCCCTCGCCGTCTACCTCGCAGTCTCCCTCGCAGTCTCTCTCGCTGTCTCCCTCGCTCTATCCCTCGCTGTATCTCTCGCAGTCTCTCTCGCTGCCTCCCACGCTGTCTCTCTCGCTGTGTCCCTCGCAGTCTCTCTCGCTGTCTCTATCACAGTCCTTCTCGCCGTCCTTCTCACAGTCTCCCTCGCCGTCTTCCTCGCTGTCTCCCTCGCTGTCTCCCTCGCTGCCTCCCTCGCTGTCTCCCCAGCAGTCGCTCTCGCAGTCTCTCTCGCTGTCTCCCTCGCTGTCTCCCTCGCTGTCTCCCTCGCTGTCTCCCTCGCTGTCTCCCTCGCCGTCTCCCTCGCCGTCTCCCTCGCCGTCTCCCTCGCTGTCTCCCTCGCTGTCTCACGCGATCTCTCTCGCATTCGCTCTCGTTGTCTCCCTCGCAGTTTCTCTCGCTGTGTCCCTTGCAGTCTCTCTCACAGTCTCTGTCGCTGTCTCTGTCGCTGTCTCTGTCGCTGTCTCTCTCGCTGTCTCCCTCGCTGCCTCCCTCGCTGTCTCCCTCGCTGTCTCCCTCGCTGTCTCCCTCGCTGTCTCCCTCGCTCTCTCCCTCGCTCTCTCCCTCGCTCTCTCCCTCGCTGTATCTCTCGCAGTCTCTCTCGCTGCCTCCCACGCTGTCTCTCTCGCTGTGTCCCTCGCAGTCTCTCTCGCTGTCTCTATCACAGTCCTTCTCGCCGTCCTTCTCACAGTCTCCCTCGCCGTCTTCCTCGCTGTCTCCCTCGCTGTCTCCCTCGCTGCCTCCCTCGCTGTCTCCCCAGCAGTCGATCTCGCAGTCTCTCTCGCTGTCTCCCTCGCTGTCTCCCTCGCTGTCTCCCTCGCTGTCTCCCTCGCTGTCTCCCTCGCCGTCTCCCTCGCCGTCTCCCTCGCTGTCTCCCTCGCTGTCTCACGCGATCTCTCTCGCATTCGCTCTCGTTGTCTCCCTCGCAGTTTCTCTCGCTGTGTCCCTTGCAGTCTCTCTCACAGTCTCTGTCGCTGTCTCTGTCGCTGTCTCTCTCGCTGTCTCCCTCGCTGCCTCCCTCGCTGCCTCCCTCGCTGTCTCCCTCGCTGTCTCCCTCGCTATCTCCATAGCAGTCTCTCTCGCAGTTTCTCTCGCTTTCTCCCTCGCAGTCTCTCTCGCTGTCTCTCTCGCTGTCTCCCTCACTGTCTCCCTCGCAGTCTCTCTCGCAGTCTCTCTCGCTGTCTCCCTCGCTGTCTCCCTCGCTGTCTCCCTCGCTTTCTCCCTCGCTTTCTCCCTCGCTGTGTCCCTCGCTCTCTCCCTCACAGTCTCCCTCACTGTCTCCCTCACTGTCTCCCTCGCCGTCTCCCTCGCCGTCTCCCTCGCCGTCTCTCTCGCAGTCTCTCTCGCCGTCTTCCTCGCTGTCTCCCTCGCTGTCTCCCTCGCTGTCTCCCTCGCTGCCTCCCTCGCTGTCTCCCCAGCAGTCGCTCTCGCAGTCTCTCTCGCTGTCTCTCTCGCTGTCTCCCTCGCTGTCTCCCTCGCTGTCTCCCTCGCTGTCTCCCTCGCTGTCTCCCTCGCTGTCTCCCTCGCCGTCTCCCTCGCTGTCTCCCTCGCTGCCTCCCTCGCTGCCTCCCTCGCTGTCTCCCCAGCAGTCGCTCTCGCAGTCTCTCTCGCTGTCTCTGTCGCTGTCTCTGTCGCTGTCTCTCTCGCTGTCTCCCTCGCTGCCTCCCTCGCTGCCTCCCTCGCTGCCTCCCTCGCTGCCTCCCTCGCTGTCTACCTCGCTGTCTACCTCGCTGTCTACCTCGCTGTCTCCCTCGCTGTCTCCCTCGCTGTCTCCCTCGCTGTCTCTCTCGCTCTCCCTCTCGCCGTCTCCCTCGCCGTCTCAATCGCTGTCTCCCTCGCATTCTCTCTCGCAGTGTCTCTCGCTGTATCCCTCGCTGTCTCTCTCGCTATCTCCATAGCAGTCTCTCTCGCAGTTTCTCTCGCTTTCTCCCTCGCAGTCTCTCTCGCTGTCTCTCTCGCTGTCTCCCTCACTGTCTCCCTCGCAGTCTCTCTCGCTGTCTTCCTCGCTGTCTTCCTCGCTGTCTTCCTCGCTGTCTTCCTCGCTGTCTTCCTCGCTGTCTTCCTCGCTGTCTCCCTCGAGGTCTCTCTCGCAGTCTCTCTTGCTGTCTCTCTCGCTGACTCCCTCGCAGTTTCTATCGCTGTCTCCCTCGCAGACTCTCTCGCCGTCTCCCTCGCCGTCTCCCTCGCCGTCTCCCTCGCAGTCTCTCTCGCAGTCTCTCTCGCAGTCTCCCTCGCTATCTCCCTCGCTGTCTCCCTCGCTGTCTCTCTCGCTGCCTCTCTCGCTGTCTCCCTTGCAGTCTCCCTCGCAGTCTCTCTCGCTTTCTCCCTCGCAGTCTCTCTCGCTTTCTCTCTCGCTTTCTCCCTCGCAGTCTCTCTTGCAGTCTCTCTCGCAGTCTCTCTCGCAGTCTCTCTCGCAGTCTCTCTCGCAGTCTTCCTCGCTGTCTCCCTCGCTGTGTCTCTCGCTCTCTCTCTCGCTCTCTCTCTCGCAGTCTCCCTCGCTATCTCCCTCGCTGTCTCCCTCGCTGTCTCACACGATCTCTCTCGCATTCTCTCTCGTTGTCTCCCTCGCAGTCTCTCTCGCAGTCTCTATTGCTGTCTCTGTCGCTGTCTCCCTCGCTGTCTCCCTCGCTGCCTCCCTCGCTGCCTCCCTCGCAGTCTCTCTCGATGTCTCTCTCGCTGTCTACCTCGCTGTCTACCTCGCTGTCTACCTCGCTGTCTCCCTCGCTGTCTCCCTCGCTGTCTCCCTCGCTCTCTCCCTCGCTCTCTCCCTCGCTCTCTCCCTCGCTCTCTCCCTCGCTCTCTCTCTCGCTGTCTCTCTCGCTATCTCCATAGCAGTCTCTCTCGCTGTTTCTCTCGCTTCCTCCCTCGCAGTCTCTCTCGCTGTCTCCCTCACAGTCTCCCTCGCAGTCTCTCTCGCTGTCTCCCTCGCAGTCTCTCTCGCTGTCTCTCTCGCTGTCTCTCTCGCTGTCTCTCTCGCTGTCTCCCTCGCTGTGTCCCTCGCTGTGTCCCTCGCTGTCTCTCTCGCAGTTTCCCTCACTGTCTCCCTCGCAGTCTCCCTCGCAGTCTCCCTCGCAGTCTCCCTCGCAGTCTCTCTCGCAGTCTCTCTCGATGTCTCCCTCGCTGTCTCCCTCGCTGTCTCCCTCGCCGTCTCCCTCGCAGTCACTCTGTATCCCCCGCTATCTCTCGCGCTATCTCCATAGCAGTCTCTCTCACTGTCTCCCTTGCTGTCTCTGTCTCTGTCTCTGTTGCTGTCTCTGTCGCTGTCTCCCTTGCTGTCTCTGTCGCTGTCTCTGTCGCCGTCTCCCTCGCCGTCTCCCTGGCCGTCTCCCTGGCCGTCTCCCTCGCCGTCTCCCTCGCCGTCTCCCTCGCCGTCTCCCTCGCCGTCTCCCTCGCCGTCTCCCTCGCCGTCTCCCTCGCCGTCTCCCTCGCCGTCTTCCTCGTCGTCTCCCTCGCCGTCTACCTCGCAGTCTCCCTCGCAGTCTCTCTCGCTGTCTCCCTCGCTCTATCCCTCGCTGTATCTCTCGCAGTCTCTCTCGCTGCCTCCCACGCTGTCTCTCTCGCTGTGTCCCTCGCAGTCTCTCTCGCTGTCTCTATCACAGTCCTTCTCGCCGTCCTTCTCACAGTCTCCCTCGCCGTCTTCCTCGCTGTCTCCCTCGCTGTCTCCCTCGCTGCCTCCCTCGCTGTCTCCCCAGCAGTCGCTCTCGCAGTCTCTCTCGCTGTCTCCCTCGCTGTCTCCCTCGCTGTCTCCCTCGCTGTCTCCCTCGCCGTCTCCCTCGCCGTCTCCCTCGCTGTCTCCCTCGCTGTCTCACGCGATCTCTCTCGCATTCCCTCTCGTTGTCTCCCTCGCAGTTTCTCTCGCTGTGTCCCTTGCAGTCTCTCTCACAGTCTCTGTCGCTGTCTCTGTCGCTGTCTCTGTCGCTGTCTCTGTCGCTGTCTCTCTCGCTGTCTCCCTCGCTGCCTACCTCGCTGTCTACCTCGCTGTCTCCCTCGCTGTCTCCCTCGCTGTCTCCCTCGCTGTCTCTCTCGCTCTCTCTCTCGCATTCTCTCTCGCAGTGTCTCTCGCTGTATCCCTCGCTGTCTCTCTCGCTATCTCCATAGCAGTCTCTCTCGCAGTTTCTCTCGCTTTCTCCCTCGCAGTCTCTCTCGCTGTCTCTCTCGCTGTTTCCCTCACTGTCTCCCTCGCAGTCTCTCTCGCAGTCTCTCTCGCTGTCTCCCTCGCTGTCTCCCTCGCTGTCTCCCTCGCTGTCTCCCTCGCTTTCTCCCTCGCTGTGTCCCTCGCTCTCTCCCTCACAGTCTCCCTCACTGTCTCCCTCGCCGTCTCCCTCGCCGTCTCCCTCGCCGTCTCTCTCGCAGTCTCTCTCGCCGTCTTCCTCGCCGTCTCCCTCGCTGTCTCCCTCGCTGTCTCCCTCGCTGCCTCCCTCGCTGTTTCTCTCGCTATCTCCATAGCAGTCTCTCTCGCTGTTGCTCTCGCTTCCTCCCTCGCAGTCTCTCTCGCTGTCTCCCTCACAGTCTCTCTCGCTGACTCTCTCACTGTCTCCCTCGCTGTCTACCTCACAGTCTCTCTCGCTGTCTCCCTCGCTGTCTCCCTCGAGGTCTCTCTCGCAGTCTCTCTCGCAGTCTCTCTCGCTGTCTCTCTCGCTGACTCCCTTGCTGTTTCTATCGCTGTCTCTCTCGCAGTCTCTCTCGCAGTCTCTCTCGCTTTCTCTCTCGCTTTCTCTCTCGCTTTCTCCCTCGCAGTCTCTCTCGCAGTCTCTCTCGCAGTCTCCCTCGCTGTCTCCCTCGCTGTCTCCCTCGCTGTCTCCCTCGCTGTCTCCCTCGCAGTCTCCCTCAATATCCCTCTCGCAGTCTCTCTCGCAGTCTCCCTCGCAGTCTCCCTCGCAGTCTCCCTCGCAGCCTCCCTCGCAGTCTCCCTCGCAGTCTCTCTCGCAGTCTCTCTCGCAGTCTCTCTCGCAGTCTCTCTCGCAGTCTCCCTCGCAGTCTCCCTCGCTGTTTCCCTCACTGTCTCTCTCGCTGTCTCCCTCGCTGTCTCCCTCGCTGTCTCCCTCGCTGTCTCCCTCGCTGTCTCCCTCGCTGTCTCCCTCGCGGTCTCTCTCGCAGACTGTCTCGCTATCTGTCTCGCAGTCTCTCACCGCCTCCCACGCCGTCTCCCACGCCGTCTCCCTCGCCGTCTCCCTCGCCGTCTCTCTCGCAGTCTCTCTCGCCGTCTTCCTCGCAGTCTCTCTCGCTGTCTCCCTCGCTGTCTCCCTCGCTGCCTCTCTCGCTGCCTCTCTCGCTGCCTCCCTCGCTGCCTCCCTTGCTGTCTCCCCAGCAGTCGCTCTCGCAGTCTCCCTCGCAGTCTCCCTCGCTGTCTCCCTCGCTGTCTCCCTCGCTGTCTCCCTCGCTGTCTCCCTCGCTGTCTCCCTCGCTGTCTCCCTCGCTGTCTCCCTCGCTGTCTCCCTCGATGTCTCCCTCGATGTCTCCCTCGCGGTCTCTCTCGCAGACTGTCTCGCTATCTGTCTCGCAGTCTCTCACCGCCTCCCACGCCGTCTCCCACGCCGTCTCCCACGCCGTCTCCCACGCCGTCTCCCACGCCGTCTCCCACGCCGTCTCCCACGCCGTCTCCCACGCCGTCTCCCACGCCGTCTCCCTCGCCGTCTCCCTCGCCGTCTCCCTCGCTGTCTCCCTCGCTGTCTCACGCGATCTCTCTCGCATTCTCTCTCGTTGTCTCCCTCGCAGTTTCTCTCGCTGTGTCCCTTGCAGTCTCTCTCACAGTCTCTGTCGCTGTCTCTGTCGCTGTCTCTGTCGCTGTCTCTCTCGCTGTCTCCCTCGCTGCCTCCCTCGCAGTCTCTCTCGAAGTCTCTCTCGCTGTCTACCTCGCTGTCTCCCTCGCTGTCTCCCTCGCTGTCTCCCTCGCTGTCTCCCTCGCTGTCTCCCTCGCTGTCTCTCTCGCTTTCTCTCTTGCTCTCTCTCTCTCGCTCTCTCTCCCTCTCGCCGTCTCCCTCGCCGTCTCAATCGCTGTCTCCCTCGCATTCTCTCTCGCAGTGTCTCTCGCTGTATCCCTCGCTATCTCCATAGCAGTCTCTCTCGCAGTTTCTCTCGCTTTCTCCCTCGCAGTCTCTCTCGCTGTCTCCCTCGCAGTCTCTCTCGCTGTCTTCCTCGCTGTCTTCCTCGCTGTATTCCTCGCTGTCTTCCTCGCTGTCTTCCTCGCTGTCTCCCTCGCTGTCTCCCTCGCTGTCTCCCTCGCTGTCTCCCTCGCTGTCTCCCTCGCTCTCTCCCTCGCTCTCTCCCTCGCTCTCTCCCTCGCTCTCTCTCTCGCTCTCTCTCTCGCCGTCTCCCTCGCCGTCTCAATCGCTGTCTCCCTCGCATTCTCTCTCGCAGTGTCTCTCGCTGTATCCCTCGCTGTCTCTCTCGCTATCTCCATAGCAGTCTCTCTCGCAGTTTCTCTCGCTTTCTCCCTCGCAGTCTCTCTCGCTGTCTCCCTCACAGTCTCTCTCGCTCTCTCTCTCGCTGTCTCCCTCACTGTCTCCCTCGCAGTCTCTCTCGCTGTCTTCCTCGCTGTCTTCCTCGCTGTCTTCCTCGCTGTCTCCCTCGAGGTCTCTCTCACAGTCTCTCTCGCAGTCTCTCTCGCTGTCTCTCTCGCTGACTCCCTCGCTGTCTCTCTCGCTGACTCCCTCGCAGTTTCTATCGCTGTCTCCCTCGCAGTCTCTCTCGCTTTCTCCCTCGCAGTCTCCCTCGCAGTCTCTCTCGCAGTCTCTCTCGCAGTCTCTCTCGCTATCTCCCGTGCTATCTCCCTTGCTATCTCCCTCGCTGTCTCTCTCGCTGTCTCCCTTGCAGTCTCCCTTGCAGTCTCCCTCGCAGTCTCTCTCGCTTTCTCCCTCGCAGTCTCTCTCGCTTTCTCTCTCGCTGTCTCCCTCGCTGTCTCCCTCGCTGTCTCCCTCGCTGCCTCCCACGCTGCCTCCCACGCTGCCTCCCACGCTGTCTCCCACGCTGTCTCCCACGCTGTCTCCCACGCTGTCTCCCACGCTGTCTCCCTCGCAGTCTCTCTTGCAGTCTCTCTTGATGTATCTATTGCTGTCTCCCTCGCTGTGTCTCTCGCTCTCTCTCTCGCAGTCTCCCTCGCTGTCTCCCTCGCTATCTCCCTCGCCGTCTCCCTCGCTGTCTCACACGATCTCTCTCGCATTCTCTCTCGTTGTCTCCCTCGCAGTCTCTCTCGCAGTCTCTATTGCTGTCTCTGTCGCTGTCTCCCTCGCTGTCTCCCTCGCTGTCTCCCTCGCTGTCTCCCTCGCTGTCTCCCTCGCTGCCTCCCTCGCTGCCTCCCTCGCTGCCTCCCTCGCTGTCTCCCTCGCTGCCTCCCTCGCTGCCTCCCTCGCTGCCTCCCTCGCAGTCTCCCTCGCAGTCTCCCTCGCAGTCTCCCTCGCAGTCTCTCTCGATGTCTCTCTCGATGTCTCTCTCGCTGTCTACCTCGCTGTCTACCTCGCTGTCTACCTCGCTGTCTCCCTCGCTGTCTCCCTCGCTGTCTCCCTCGCTCTATCCCTCGCTCTCTCCCTCGCTCTCTCCCTCGCTCTCTCCCTCGCTCTCTCCCTCGCTCTCTCCCTCGCTCTCTCCCTCGCTCTCTCCCTCGCTCTCTCTCTCGCCGTCTCAATCGCTGTCTCCCTCGCATTCTCTCTCCCAGTGTCTCTCGCTGTATCCCTCGCTGTCTCTCTCGCTATCTCCATAGCAGTCTCTCTCGCAGTTTCTCTCGCTTCCTCCCTCGCAGTCTCTCTCGCTGTCTCCCTCACAGTCTCTCTCGCTGTCTCTCTCACTGTCTCCCTCACAGTCTCTCTCGCTGTCTCCCTCGCTGTCTCCCTCGAGGTCTCTCTCACAGTCTCTCTCGCAGTCTCTCTCGCAGTCTCTCTCGCAGTCTCTCTCGCAGTCTCACTCGCAGTCTCACTCGCAGTCTCACTCGCAGTCTCCCTCGCAGTCTCCCTCGCTGTCTCCCTCGCTGTTTCCCTCACAGTCTCTCTCGCTGTCTCCCTCGCAGTCTCTCTCGAAGTCGCTCTCGCTTTCTCCCTCGCTGTCTCTCTCGCAGTCCTTCTCGCATTCTCTGTCGCTGTCTCCAGCGCTGTCTCCCTCGCTGTCTCCCGATCTGTCTCCCGAGCTGTCTCCGTCACTGTCTCCCACGCAGTCTCTCTCGCTGTCTCTCACGCGCTCTCTCTCGCAGTCTCTCTCGCTGTCTCCCTCGCAGTCTCCCTCGCAGTCTCTCTCGCTGTCTCTCTCGCTGTCTCCCTTGCTGTGTCCCTCGCTGTGTCCCTCGCTGTGTCCCTCGCTGTCTCTCTCGCAGTTTCCCTCACTGTCTCCCTCGCTGTCTCCCTCGCTGTCTCCCTCGCAGTCTCTCTCGCAGTCTCTCTCGCAGTCTCTCTCGATGTCTCCCTCGCTGTCTCCCTCGCTGTCTCCCTCGCTGTCTCCCTCGCCGTCTCCCTCGCAGTCACTCTGTATCCCCCGCTATCTCTCGCGCTATCTCCATAGCAGTCTCTCTCACTGTCTCCCTTGCTGTCTCCCTCGCTGTCTCTGTCTCTGTCGCTGTCTCTGTCGCTGTCTCCCTTGCTGTCTCCCTTGCTGTCTCCCTCGTCGTCTCCCTCGTCGTCTCCCTCGCCGTCTCCCTCGCCGTCTCCCTCGCAGTCTCCCTCGCAGTCTCACTCGCTGTCTCTCTCGCTGTCTCTCTCGCTGTCTCTCTCGCTGTCTCCCTCGCTGTCTCCCTCGCTGTCTCCCTCGCTCTATCCCTCGCTGTATCTCTCGCAGTCTCTCTCGCAGTCTCTCTCGCAGTCTCTCTCGCAGTCTCTCTCGCAGTCTCTCTCGCAGTCTCTCTCGCTGTCTTCCTCGCGGTTTCTCTCGCTGTCTCCCTCGCTGCCTCCCACGCTGTCTCCCTCGCAGTCTCTCTTGCAGTCTCTCTTGCTGTCTCCGTCGCTGTGTCTCTCGCTCTCTCTCTCGCAGTCTCCCTCGCTGTCTCCCTCGCTATCTCCCTCACTGTCTCCCTCGCTGTCTCACGTGATCTCTCTCGCAGTCTCTCTCGTTGTCTCCCTCGCAGTCTCTCTCGCTGTGTCCCTCGCAGTCTCTCTCGCTGTCTCTATCACAGTCCTTCTCGCCGTCCTTCTCACAGTCTCCCTCGCTGTCTCCCTCGCTGTCTCCCTCGCTGTCTCCCACGCTGTCTCCCACGCTGTCTCCCACGCTGTCTCCCACGCTGTCTCCCACGCTGTCTCCCACGCTGTCTCCCTCGCAGTCTCCCTCGCAGTCTCCCTCGCAGTCTCCCTCGCTGTCTCCCTCGCTGTCTCCCTCGCTGTCTCCCTCGCTGTCTCCCTCGCTCTCTCCCTCGCAGTCTCCCTCACTGTCTCCCTCGCCGTCTCTCTCGCCGTCTCCCTCGCCGTCTCCCTCGCCGTCTCCCTCGCCGTCTCCCTCGCCGTCTCCCTCGCCGTCTCCCTCGCCGTCTCTCTCGCCGTCTTCCTCGCAGTTTCCCTCGCTGTCTCCCTCGCTGTCTCCCTCGCTGTCTCCCTCGCTGTCTCCCTCGCTGTCTCCCTCGCTGTCTCCCTCGCTCTCTCCCTCGCTCTCTCTCTCGCTCTCTCTCTCATTGTCTCCCTCGCAGTTTTTCTCGCTGTGTCCCTCGCAGTCTCTGTCGCTGTCTCTGTCGCTGTCTCTGTCGCTGTCTCCCTCGCTGTCTCCCTCGCTGTCTCCCTCGCTGCCTCCCTCGCAGTCTCTCTCGAAGTCTCTCTCGCTGTCTACCTCGCTGTCTCCCTCGCTGTCTCCCTCGCTGTCTCCCTCGCTGTCTCCCCCGCTGTCTCCCCCGCTGTCTCCCTCGCTTTCTCCCTCGCTGTCTCCCTCGCTGTCTCCCTCGCTGTCTCCCTCGCTGTCTCCCTCGCTGTCTCCCTCGCTCTCTCCCTCGCTCTCTCTCTCGCTCTCTCTCTCGCCGTCTCCCTCGCCGTCTCAATCGCTGTCTCCCTCGCATTCTCTCTCGCAGTGTCTCTCGCTGTATCCCTCGCTGTCTCTCTCGCTATCTCCATAGCAGTCTCTCTCGCAGTTTCTCTCGCTTTCTCCCTCGCAGTCTCTCTCGCTGTCTCCCTCACAGTCTCTCTCGCTGTCTCTCTCGCTGTCTCCCTCGCAGTCTCCCTCGCAGTCTCCCTCGCAGTCTCCCTCGCAGTCTACCTCGCTGTCTACCTCGCTGTCTTCCTCGCTGTCTCCCTCGCTGTCTCCCTGGCTGTCTCCCTCGAGGTCTCTCTCGAGGTCTCTCTCGCAGTCTCTCTCGCAGTCTCTCTCGCAGTCTCTCTCGCAGTCTCTCTCGCTGTCTCTCTCGCTGACTCCCTCGCAGTTTCTATCGCTGTCTCCCTCGCAGTCTCTCTCGCTTTCTCCCTCGCAGTCTCCCTCGCAGTCTCTCTCGCTATCTCCCGCGCTATCTCCCTCGCTGTCTCTCTCGCTGTCTCCCTTGCAGTCTCCCTCGCTGTCTCCCTTGCAGTCTCCCTCGCAGTCTCTCTCGCTTTCTCCCTCGCAGTCTCCCTCGCAGTCTCTCTCGCAGTCTCTCTCGCTTGCTCCCTCGCAGTCTCTCTCGCAGTCTCTCTCGCAGTCTCTCTCGCAGTCTCTCTCGCAGTCTCTCTCGCAGTCTCTCTCGCAGTCACTCTCGCAGTCTGTCTCGCAGTCTCTCTCGCAGTCTCTCTCGCAGTCTCTCTCGCTGTCTCTCTCGCAGTCTCTCTCGCTGTCTCCCTCGCTGCCTCCCACGCTGTCTCCCACGCTGTCTCCCACGCTGTCTCCCACGCTGTCTCCCACGCTGTCTCCCACGCTGTCTCCCTCGCAGTCTCCCTCGCAGTCTCTCTTGCAGTCTCTCTTGCAGTCTCTCTTGCAGTCTCTCTTGCAGTCTCTCTTGCTGTCTCTCTTGCTGTCTCTCTTGCTGTCTCCCTCGCTGTGTCTCTCGCTCTCTCTCTCGCAGTCTCCCTCGCTGTCTCCCTCGCTATCTCCCTCGCTGTCTCCCTCGCTGTCTCACACGATCTCTCTCGCATTCTCTCTCGTTGTCTCCCTCGCAGTCTCTCTCGCAGTCTCTATTGCTGTCTCTGTCGCTGTCTCCCTCGCTGTCTCCCTCGCTGTCTCCCTCGCTGTCTCCCTCGCTGCCTCCCTCGCTGCCTCCCTCGCTGCCTCCCTCGCAGTCTCTCTCGATGTCTCTCTCGCTGTCTACCTCGCTGTCTCCCTCGCTGTCTCCCTCGCTGTCTCCCTCGCTGTCTCCCTCGCTCTCTCCCTCGCTCTCTCCCTCGCTCTCTCCCTCGCTCTCTCCCTCGCCGTCTCAATCGCTGTCTCCCTCGCATTCTCTCTCGCTATCTCCATAGCAGTCTCTCTCGCAGTTTCTCTCGCTTCCTCCCTCGCAGTCTCTCTCGCTGTCTCCCTCGCTGTCTCCCTCGCTGTCTCCCTCACAGTCTCTCTCGCTGTCTCCCTCGCTGTCTCCCTCGAGGTCTCTCTCGCAGTCTCTCTCGCAGTCTCTCTCACTGTCTCTCTCACTGACTCCCTCGCTGTCTCTATCGCTGTCTCTATCGCTGTCTCCCTCGCAGTCTCTCTCGCTTTCTCTCTCGCTTTCTCCCTCGCTCTCTCTCTCGCAGTCTCCCTCGCAGTCTCCCTCGCAGTCTCCCTCGCAGTCTCCCTCGCTGTCTCTCTCGCTGTCTCCCTCGCTGTCTCCCTCGCTGTCTCCCTCGCAGTCTCCCTCAATATCCCTCTCGCAGTCTCTCTCGCAGTCTCTCTCGCATTCTCTCTCGCAGTCTCCCTCGCAGTCTCCCTCGCAGTCTCCCTCGCAGTCTCCCTTGCAGTCTCCCTCGCAGTCTCCCTCGCAGTCTGTCTCGCAGTCTGTCTCGCAGTCTGTCTCGCAGTCTGTCTCGCAGTCTGTCTCGCAGTCTCCCTCGCAGTCTCTCTCGCTGTCTCCCTCGCTGTTTCCCTCGCAGTCTCTCTCGCTGTCTCCCTCGCAGTCTCTCTCGAAGTCGCTCTCGCTTTCTCCCTCGCTGTCTCTCTCGCAGTCCTTCTCGCATTCTCTCTCGCTGTCTCCCTCGCTGTCTCCCTCGCTGTCTCCCTCGCTGTCTCCCTCGCTGTCTCCCTCGCAGTCTCCCTCGCAGTCTCTCTCGCAGTCTCTCTCGCAGTCTCCCTCGCTGTCTCCCTCGCTGTCTCCCTCGCTGTCTCCCTCGCCGTCTCCCTCGCAGTCACTCTGTATCCCCCGCTATCTCTCGCGCTATCTCCATAGCAGTCTCTCTCACTGTCTCCCTTGCTGTCTCCCTCGCTGTCTGTCTCTGTCGCTGTCTCTGTCGCTGTCTCTGTCGCTGTCTCTGTCGCTGTCTCTGTCGCTGTCTCCCTCGCTGTCTCCCTCGCCGTCTCCCTCGCCGTCTCCCTCGCCGTCTCCCTCGCCGTCTCCCTCGCCGTCTCCCTCGCCGTCTCCCTCGCCGTCTCCCTCGCCGTCTCCCTCGTCGTCTCCCTCGTCGTCTCCCTCGTCGTCTCCCTCGTCGTCTCCCTCGTCGTCTCCCTCGCCGTCTCCCTCGCCGTCTCCCTCGCCGTCTCCCTCGCCGTCTCCCTCGCCGTCTCTCTCGCCGTCTCTCTCGCTGTCTCTCTCGCAGTCTCTCTCGCTGTCTCCCTCGCTGCCTCCCACGCTGTCTCCCACGCTGTCTCCCACGCTGTCTCCCACGCTGTCTCCCACGCTGTCTCCCACGCTGTCTCCATCGCTGTCTCCCTCGCTGTCTCCCTCGCGGTCTCTCTCGCAGACTGTCTCGCTATCTGTCTCGCAGTCTCTCACCGCCTCCCACGCCGTCTCCCACGCCGTCTCCCACGCCGTCTCCCTCGCCGTCTCCCTCGCCGTCTCTCTCGCAGTCTCTCTCGCCGTCTTCCTCGCAGTCTCTCTCGCTGTCTCCCTCGCTGCCTCCCTCGCTGCCTCCCTCGCTGCCTCCCTCGCTGCCTCCCTCGCTGTCTCCCCAGCAGTCGCTCTCGCAGTCTCTCTCGCAGTCTCTCTCGCTGTCTCCCTCGCTGTCTCCCTCGCTGTCTCCCTGGCTGTCTCCCTGGCTGTCTCCCTGGCTGTCTCCCTGGCTGTCTCCCTGGCTGTCTCCCTCGCTGTCTCCCTCGCTGTCTCCCTCGCTGTCTCCCTCGCGGTCTCTCTCGCAGACTGTCTCGCTATCTGTCTCGCAGTCTCTCACCGCCTCCCACGCCGTCTCCCACGCCGTCTCCCACGCCGTCTCCCACGCCGTCTCCCTCGCTGTCTCCCTCGCTGTCTCCCTCGCTGTCTCCCTCGCTGCCTCCCTCGCAGTCTCTCTCGAAGTCTCTCTCGAAGTCTCTCTCGCTGTCTACCTCGCTGTCTCCCTCGCTGTCTCCCTCGCTGTCTCCCTCGCTGTCTCCCTCGCTGTCTCCCTCGCTGTCTCCCTCGCTGTCTCCCTCGCTGTCTCCCTCGCTCTCTCTCTCGCTCTCTCTCTCGCTCTCTCTCTCGCTCTCCCTCTCGCCGTCTCCCTCGCCGTCTCAATCGCTGTCTCCCTCGCATTCTCTCTCGCAGTGTCTCTCGCTGTATCCCTCGCTATCTCCATAGCAGTCTCTCTCGCAGTTTCTCTCGCTTTCTCCCTCGCAGTCTCTCTCGCTGTCTCCCTCACAGTCTCACTCGCAGACTCTCTCGCTCTCTCTCTCGCTCTCTCTCTCGCCGTCTCAATCGCTGTCTCCCTCGCATTCTCTCTCGCAGTGTCTCTCGCTGTATCCCTCGCTGTCTCTCTCGCTATCTCCATAGCAGTCTCTCTCGCAGTTTCTCTCGCTGTCTCCCTCACAGTCTCTCTCGCTGTCTCTCTCGCTGTCTCCCTCACTGTCTCCCTCGCAGTCTCCCTCGCAGTCTCTCTCGCTGTCTTCCTCGCTGTCTCTCTCGCTGTCTTCCTCGCTGTCTTCCTCGCTGTCTCCCTCGCTGTCTCCCTCGCTGTCTCCCTCGAGGTCTCTCTCACAGTCTCTCTCGCAGTCTCTCTCGCAGTCTCTCTCGCTGTCTCTCTCGCTGACTCCCTCGCAGTTTCTATCGCAGTCTCTCTCGCAGTCTCTCTCGCTATCTCCCGCGCTATCTCCCTTGCTATCTCCCTCGCTGTCTCTCTCGCTGTCTCCCTTGCAGTCTCCCTCGCAGTCTCTCTCGCTTTCTCCCTCGCAGTCTCTCTCGCTTTCTCTCTCGCTTTCTCCCTCGCAGTCTCTCTCGCAGTCTCTCTCGCATTCTCTCTCGCAGTCTCTCTCGCTGTCTCCCTCGCTGCCTCCCACGCTGTCTCCCTCGCTGCCTCCCACGCTGTCTCCCACGCTGTCTCCCACGCTGTCTCCCACGCTGTCTCCCACGCTGTCTCCCACGCTGTCTCCCACGCTATCTCCCTCGCTGTCTCCCTCGCTGTCTCACACGATCTCTCTCGCATTCTCTCTCGTTGTCTTCCTCGCAGTCTCTATTGCTGTCTCTGTCGCTGTCTCCCTCGCTGTCTCCCTCGCTGTCTCCCTCGCTGTCTCCCTCGCTGTCTCCCTCGCTGTCTCCCTCGCTGTTTCCCTCGCTATCTCCCTCGCTGTCTCCCTCGCTGTCTCACACGATCTCTCTCGCATTCTCTCTCGTTGTCTTCCTCGCAGTCTCTATTGCTGTCTCTGTCGCTGTCTCCCTCGCTGTCTCCCTCGCTGTCTCCCTCGCTGTCTCCCTCGCTGTCTCCCTCGCTGTCTCCCTCGCTGCCTCCCTCGCTGCCTCCCTCGCTGCCTCCCTCGCAGTCTCCCTCGCAGTCTCCCTCGCAGTCTCCCTCGCAGTCTCTCTCGATGTCTCTCTCGATGTCTCTCTCGATGTCTCTCTCGCTGTCTACCTCGCTGTCTCCCTCGCTGTCTCCCTCGCTGTCTCCCTCGCTGTCTCCCTCGCTGTCTCCCTCGCTGTCTCCCTCGCTCTCTCCCTCGCTCTCTCCCTCGCTCTCTCCCTCGCTCTCTCCCTCGCTCTCTCCCTCGCTCTCTCCCTCGCTCTCTCCCTCGCTCTCTCCCTCGCTCTCTCTCTCGCCGTCTCAATCGCTGTCTCCCTCGCAGTGTCTCTCGCTGTCTCTCTCGCTATCTCCATAGCAGTCTCTCTCGCAGTTTCTCTCGCTTCCTCCCTCGCAGTCTCTCTCGCTGTCTCCCTCACAGTCTCTCTCGCTGTCTCCCTCGCTGCCTCCCTCGCTGTCTCCCCAGCAGTCGCTCTCGCAGTCTCTCTCGCTGTCTCCCTCGCTGTCTCCCTCGCTGTCTCCCTCGCTGTCTCCCTCGCTGTCTCCCTCGCCGTCTCCCTCGCCGTCTCCCTCGCTGTCTCCCTCGCTGTCTCCCTCGCTGTCTCCCTCGCTGTCTCCCTCGCTGTCTCCCTCGCTGTCTCCCTCGAGGCCTCTCTCACAGTCTCTCTCGCAGTCTCTCTCGCAGTCTCCCTCGCTGTCTCCCTCGCTGTCTCCCTCGCTGTCTCCCTCGCTGTCTCCCTCGCTGTCTCTCTCGCTGTCTCTCTCGCTGTCTCTCTCGCTGTCTCCCTCGCTGTCTCCCTCGCTGTCTCCCTCGCTGTCTCCCTCGCAGTCTCCCTCAATATCCCTCTCGCAGTCTCTCTCGCAGTCTCTCTCGCATTCTCTCTCGCAGTCTCCCTCGCAGTCTCCCTCGCAGTCTCCCTCGCAGTCTCTCTCGCAGTCTCTCTCGCAGTCTCTCTCGCAGTCTCTCTCGCAGTCTCTCTCGCAGTCTCTCTCGCAGTCTCACTCGCAGTCTCCCTCGCAGTCTCTCTCGCTGTCTCCCTCGCTGTTTCCCTCACAGTCTCTCTCGCTGTCTCCCTCGCAGTCTCTCTCGAAGTCGCTCTCGCTTTCTCCCTCGCTGTCTCTCTCGCAGTCCTTCTCGCATTCTCTCTCGCTGTCTCCAGCGCTGTCTCCCTCGCTGTCTCCCGAGCTGTCTCCGTCACTGTCTCCCTCGCAGTCTCTCTCGCTGTCTCCCTCGCAGTCTCTCTCGCTGTCTCTCTCGCTGTCTCTCTCGCTGTCTCTCTCGCTGTCTCTCTCGCTGTCTCTCTCGCTGTCTCCCTCGCTGTGTCCCTCGCTGTGTCCCTCGCTGTCTCTCTCGCAGTTTCCCTCACTGTCTCCCTCGCAGTCTCCCTCGCAGTCTCTCTCGCAGTCTCTCTCGCAGTCTCTCTCGATGTCTCCCTCGCTTTCTCCCTCGCTGTCTCCCTCGCCGTCTCCCTCGCAGTCACTCTGTATCCCCCGCTATCTCTCGCGCTATCTCCATAGCAGTCTCTCTCACTGTCTCCCTTGCTGTCTCTGTCTCTGTCTCTGTCGCTGTCTCCGTCGCTGTCTCCCTTGCTGTCTCTGTCGCTGTCTCTGTCGCCGTCTCCCTGGCCGTCTCCCTGGCCGTCTCCCTGGCCGTCTCCCTGGCCGTCTCTCTGGCCGTCTCTCTGGCCGTCTCCCTGGCCGTCTCCCTCGCCGTCTCCCTCGCCGTCTCCCTCGCCGTCTCCCTCGCCGTCTCCCTCGCCGTCTCCCTCGCCGTCTCCCTCGCCGTCTCCCTCGCCGTCTCCCTCGCCGTCTTCCTCGCCGTCTTCCTCGTCGTCTCCCTCGCCGTCTACCTCGCAGTCTCCCTCGCAGTCTCCCTCGCTGTCTCCCTCGCTCTATCCCTCGCTGTATCTCTCGCAGTCTCTCTCGCTGCCTCCCACGCTGTCTCTCTCGCTGTGTCCCTCGCAGTCTCTCTCGCTGTCTCTATCACAGTCCTTCTCGCCGTCCTTCTCACAGTCTCCCTCGCCGTCTTCCTCGCTGTCTCCCTCGCTGTCTCCCTCGCTGCCTCCCTCGCTGTCTCCCCAGCAGTCGCTCTCGCAGTCTCTCTCGCTGTCTCCCTCGCTGTCTCCCTCGCTGTCTCCCTCGCTGTCTCCCTCGCCGTCTCCCTCGCCGTCTCCCTCGCTGTCTCCCTCGCTGTCTCACGCGATCTCTCTCGCATTCGCTCTCGTTGTCTCCCTCGCAGTTTCTCTCGCTGTGTCCCTTGCAGTCTCTCTCACAGTCTCTGTCGCTGTCTCTGTCGCTGTCTCTGTCGCTGTCTCTGTCGCTGTCTCTGTCGCTGTCTCTCTCGCTGTCTCCCTCGCTGCCTCCCTCGCTGTCTCCCTCGCTGTCTCCCTCGCTGTCTCCCTCGCTGTCTCCCTCGCTCTCTCCCTCGCTCTCTCCCTCGCTCTCTCCCTCGCTCTCTCCCTCGCTGTATCTCTCGCAGTCTCTCTCGCTGCCTCCCACGCTGTCTCTCTCGCTGTGTCCCTCGCAGTCTCTCTCGCTGTCTCTATCACAGTCCTTCTCGCCGTCCTTCTCACAGTCTCCCTCGCCGTCTTCCTCGCTGTCTCCCTCGCTGTCTCCCTCGCTGCCTCCCTCGCTGTCTCCCCAGCAGTCGCTCTCGCAGTCTCTCTCGCTGTCTCCCTCGCTGTCTCCCTCGCTGTCTCCCTCGCTGTCTCCCTCGCCGTCTCCCTCGCCGTCTCCCTCGCTGTCTCCCTCGCTGTCTCCCTCGCTGTCTCACGCGATCTCTCTCGCATTCGCTCTCGTTGTCTCCCTCGCAGTTTCTCTCGCTGTGTCCCTTGCAGTCTCTCTCACAGTCTCTGTCGCTGTCTCTGTCGCTGTCTCTGTCGCTGTCTCTCTCGCTGTCTCCCTCGCTGCCTCCCTCGCTGCCTCCCTCGCTGTCTCCCTCGCTGTCTCCCTCGCTATCTCCATAGCAGTCTCTCTCGCAGTTTCTCTCGCTTTCTCCCTCGCAGTCTCTCTCGCTGTCTCTCTCGCTGTCTCCCTCACTGTCTCCCTCGCAGTCTCTCTCGCAGTCTCTCTCGCTGTCTCCCTCGCTGTCTCCCTCGCTGTCTCCCTCGCTTTCTCCCTCGCTTTCTCCCTCGCTGTGTCCCTCGCTCTCTCCCTCACAGTCTCCCTCACTGTCTCCCTCACCGTCTCCCTCGCCGTCTCCCTCGCCGTCTCCCTCGCCGTCTCTCTCGCAGTCTCTCTCGCCGTCTTCCTCGCTGTCTCCCTCGCTGTCTCCCTCGCTGTCTCCCTCGCTGCCTCCCTCGCTGTCTCCCCAGCAGTCGCTCTCGCAGTCTCTCTCGCTGTCTCTCTCGCTGTCTCCCTCGCTGTCTCCCTCGCTGTCTCCCTCGCTGTCTCCCTCGCTGTCTCCCTCGCTGTCTCCCTCGCTGTCTCCCTCGCTGTCTCCCTCGCCGTCTCCCTCGCTGTCTCCCTCGCTGCCTCCCTCGCTGTCTCCCCAGCAGTCTCTCTCGCAGTCTCTCTCGCTGTCTCTGTCGCTGTCTCTGTCGCTGTCTCTCTCGCTGTCTCCCTCGCTGCCTCCCTCGCTGCCTCCCTCGCTGCCTCCCTCGCTGCCTCCCTCGCTGTCTACCTCGCTGTCTACCTCGCTGTCTACCTCGCTGTCTCCCTCGCTGTCTCCCTCGCTGTCTCCCTCGCTGTCTCTCTCGCTCTCCCTCTCGCCGTCTCCCTCGCCGTCTCAATCGCTGTCTCCCTCGCATTCTCTCTCGCAGTGTCTCTCGCTGTATCCCTCGCTGTCTCTCTCGCTATCTCCATAGCAGTCTCTCTCGCAGTTTCTCTCGCTTTCTCCCTCGCTGTCTCTCTCGCTGTCTCCCTCACTGTCTCCCTCGCAGTCTCTCTCGCTGTCTTCCTCGCTGTCTTCCTCGCTGTCTTCCTCGCTGTCTTCCTCGCTGTCTTCCTCGCTGTCTTCCTCGCTGTCTTCCTCGCTGTCTTCCTCGCTGTCTCCCTCGAGGTCTCTCTCGCAGTCTCTCTTGCTGTCTCTCTCGCTGACTCCCTCGCAGTTTCTATCGCTGTCTCCCTCGCAGACTCTCTCGCCGTCTCCCTCGCCGTCTCCCTCGCCGTCTCCCTCGCAGTCTCTCTCGCAGTCTCTCTCGCAGTCTCTCTCGCTATCTCCCTCGCTATCTCCCTCGCTGTCTCCCTCGCTGTCTCTCTCGCTGCCTCTCTCGCTGTCTCCCTTGCAGTCTCCCTCGCAGTCTCTCTCGCTTTCTCCCTCGCAGTCTCTCTCGCTTTCTCTCTCGCTTTCTCCCTCGCAGTCTCTCTTGCAGTCTCTCTCGCAGTCTCTCTCGCAGTCTCTCTCGCAGTCTCTCTCGCAGTCTTCCTCGCTGTCTCCCTCGCTGTGTCTCTCGCTCTCTCTCTCGCTCTCTCTCTCGCAGTCTCCCTCGCTATCTCCCTCGCTGTCTCCCTCGCTGTCTCACACGATCTCTCTCGCATTCTCTCTCGTTGTCTCCCTCGCAGTCTCTCTCGCAGTCTCTATTGCTGTCTCTGTCGCTGTCTCCCTCGCTGTCTCCCTCGCTGCCTCCCTCGCTGCCTCCCTCGCAGTCTCTCTCGATGTCTCTCTCGCTGTCTACCTCGCTGTCTACCTCGCTGTCTCCCTCGCTGTCTCCCTCGCTCTCTCCCTCGCTCTCTCCCTCGCTCTCTCTCTCGCTGTCTCTCTCGCTATCTCCATAGCAGTCTCTCTCGCTGTTTCTCTCGCTTCCTCCCTCGCAGTCTCTCTCGCTGTCTCCCTCACAGTCTCCCTCGCAGTCTCTCTCGCTGTCTCCCTCGCTGTCTCCCTCGCAGTCTCTCTCGCTGTCTCTCTCGCTGTCTCTCTCGCTGTCTCTCTCGCTGTCTCCCTCGCTGTGTCCCTCGCTGTGTCCCTCGCTGTCTCTCTCGCAGTTTCCCTCACTGTCTCCCTCGCAGTCTCCCTCGCAGTCTCCCTCGCAGTCTCCCTCGCAGTCTCTCTCGCAGTCTCTCTCGATGTCTCCCTCGCTGTCTCCCTCGCTGTCTCCCTCGCCGTCTCCCTCGCAGTCACTCTGTATCCCCCGCTATCTCTCGCGCTATCTCCATAGCAGTCTCTCTCACTGTCTCCCTTGCTGTCTCTGTCTCTGTCTCTGTTGCTGTCTCTGTCGCTGTCTCCCTTGCTGTCTCTGTCGCTGTCTCTGTCGCCGTCTCCCTCGCCGTCTCCCTGGCCGTCTCCCTGGCCGTCTCCCTGGCCGTCTCCCTGGCCGTCTCCCTCGCCGTCTCCCTCGCCGTCTCCCTCGCCGTCTCCCTCGCCGTCTCCCTCGCCGTCTCCCTCGCCGTCTCCCTCGCCGTCTCCCTCGCCGTCTTCCTCGTCGTCTCCCTCGCCGTCTACCTCGCAGTCTCCCTCGCAGTCTCTCTCGCTGTCTCCCTCGCTCTATCCCTCGCTGTATCTCTCGCAGTCTCTCTCGCTGCCTCCCACGCTGTCTCTCTCGCTGTGTCCCTCGCAGTCTCTCTCGCTGTCTCTATCACAGTCCTTCTCGCCGTCCTTCTCACAGTCTCCCTCGCCGTCTTCCTCGCTGTCTCCCTCGCTGTCTCCCTCGCTGCCTCCCTCGCTGTCTCCCCAGCAGTCGCTCTCGCAGTCTCTCTCGCTGTCTCCCTCGCTGTCTCCCTCGCTGTCTCCCTCGCTGTCTCCCTCGCCGTCTCCCTCGCCGTCTCCCTCGCTGTCTCCCTCGCTGTCTCACGCGATCTCTCTCGCATTCGCTCTCGTTGTCTCCCTCGCAGTTTCTCTCGCTGTGTCCCTTGCAGTCTCTCTCACAGTCTCTGTCGCTGTCTCTGTCGCTGTCTCTGTCGCTGTCTCTCTCGCTGTCTCCCTCGCTGCCTCCCTCGCTGTCTACCTCGCTGTCTACCTCGCTGTCTCCCTCGCTGTCTCCCTCGCTGTCTCCCTCGCTGTCTCTCTCGCTCTCTCTCTCGCATTCTCTCTCGCAGTGTCTCTCGCTGTATCCCTCGCTGTCTCTCTCGCTATCTCCATAGCAGTCTCTCTCGCAGTTTCTCTCGCTTTCTCCCTCGCAGTCTCTCTCGCTGTCTCTCTCGCTGTTTCCCTCACTGTCTCCCTCGCAGTCTCTCTCGCAGTCTCTCTCGCTGTCTCCCTCGCTGTCTCCCTCGCTGTCTCCCTCGCTGTCTCCCTCGCTTTCTCCCTCGCTGTGTCCCTCGCTCTCTCCCTCACAGTCTCCCTCACTGTCTCCCTCGCCGTCTCCCTCGCCGTCTCCCTCGCCGTCTCTCTCGCAGTCTCTCTCGCCGTCTTCCTCGCTGTCTCCCTCGCTGTCTCCCTCGCTGTCTCCCTCGCTGCCTCCCTCGCTGTTTCTCTCGCTATCTCCATAGCAGTCTCTCTCGCTGTTGCTCTCGCTTCCTCCCTCGCAGTCTCTCTCGCTGTCTCCCTCACAGTCTCTCTCGCTGACTCTCTCACTGTCTCCCTCGCTGTCTCCCTCACAGTCTCTCTCGCTGTCTCCCTCGCTGTCTCCCTCGAGGTCTCTCTCGCAGTCTCTCTCGCAGTCTCTCTCGCTGTCTCTCTCGCTGACTCCCTTGCTGTTTCTATCGCTGTCTCTCTCGCAGTCTCTCTCGCAGTCTCTCTCGCTTTCTCTCTCGCTTTCTCTCTCGCTTTCTCCCTCGCAGTCTCTCTCGCAGTCTCTCTCGCAGTCTCCCTCGCTGTCTCCCTCGCTGTCTCCCTCGCAGTCTCCCTCAATATCCCTCTCGCAGTCTCTCTCGCAGTCTCCCTCGCAGTCTCCCTCGCAGTCTCCCTCGCAGTCTCCCTCGCAGCCTCCCTCGCAGTCTCCCTCGCAGTCTCTCTCGCAGTCTCTCTCGCAGTCTCTCTCGCAGTCTCCCTCGCAGTCTCCCTCGCTGTTTCCCTCACTGTCTCTCTCGCTGTCTCCCTCGCTGTCTCCCTCACTGTCTCCCTCGCTGTCTCCCTCGCTGTCTCCCTCGCTGTCTCCCTCGCGGTCTCTCTCGCAGACTGTCTCGCTATCTGTCTCGCAGTCTCTCACCGCCTCCCACGCCGTCTCCCACGCCGTCTCCCTCGCCGTCTCCCTCGCCGTCTCTCTCGCAGTCTCTCTCGCCGTCTTCCTCGCAGTCTCTCTCGCTGTCTCCCTCGCTGTCTCCCTCGCTGCCTCTCTCGCTGCCTCTCTCGCTGCCTCCCTCGCTGCCTCCCTCGCTGTCTCCCCAGCAGTCGCTCTCGCAGTCTCCCTCGCAGTCTCCCTCGCTGTCTCCCTCGCTGTCTCCCTCGCTGTCTCCCTCGCTGTCTCCCTCGCTGTCTCCCTCGCTGTCTCCCTCGCTGTCTCCCTCGATGTCTCCCTCGCGGTCTCTCTCGCAGACTGTCTCGCTATCTGTCTCGCAGTCTCTCACCGCCTCCCACGCCGTCTCCCACGCCGTCTCCCACGCCGTCTCCCACGCCGTCTCCCACGCCGTCTCCCACGCCGTCTCCCACGCCGTCTCCCACGCCGTCTCCCACGCCGTCTCCCACGCCGTCTCCCACGCCGTCTCCCACGCCGTCTCCCACGCCGTCTCCCACGCCGTCTCCCTCGCCGTCTCCCTCGCCGTCTCCCTCGCTGTCTCACGCGATCTCTCTCGCATTCTCTCTCGTTGTCTCCCTCGCAGTTTCTCTCGCTGTGTCCCTTGCAGTCTCTCTCACAGTCTCTGTCGCTGTCTCTGTCGCTGTCTCTGTCGCTGTCTCTCTCGCTGTCTCCCTCGCTGCCTCCCTCGCAGTCTCTCTCGAAGTCTCTCTCGCTGTCTACCTCGCTGTCTCCCTCGCTGTCTCCCTCGCTGTCTCCCTCGCTGTCTCCCTCGCTGTCTCCCTCGCTGTCTCTCTCGCTTTCTCTCTTGCTCTCTCTCTCTCGCTCTCTCTCCCTCTCGCCGTCTCCCTCGCCGTCTCAATCGCTGTCTCCCTCGCATTCTCTCTCGCAGTGTCTCTCGCTGTATCCCTCGCTATCTCCATAGCAGTCTCTCTCGCAGTTTCTCTCGCTTTCTCCCTCGCAGTCTCTCTCGCTGTCTCCCTCGCAGTCTCTCTCGCTGTCTTCCTCGCTGTCTTCCTCGCTGTATTCCTCGCTGTCTTCCTCGCTGTCTTCCTCGCTGTCTTCCTCGCTGTCTCCCTCGCTGTCTCCCTCGCTGTCTCCCTCGCTGTCTCCCTCGCTGTCTCCCTCGCTGTCTCCCTCGCTCTCTCCCTCGCTCTCTCCCTCGCTCTCTCTCTCGCTCTCTCTCTCGCCGTCTCCCTCGCCGTCTCAATCGCTGTCTCCCTCGCATTCTCTCTCGCAGTGTCTCTCGCTGTATCCCTCGCTGTCTCTCTCGCTATCTCCATAGCAGTCTCTCTCGCAGTTTCTCTCGCTTTCTCCCTCGCAGTCTCTCTCGCTGTCTCCCTCACAGTCTCTCTCGCTCTCTCTCTCGCTGTCTCCCTCACTGTCTCCCTCGCAGTCTCTCTCGCTGTCTTCCTCGCTGTCTTCCTCGCTGTCTTCCTCGCTGTCTCCCTCGAGGTCTCTCTCACAGTCTCTCTCGCAGTCTCTCTCGCTGTCTCTCTCGCTGACTCCCTCGCTGTCTCTCTCGCTGACTCCCTCGCAGTTTCTATCGCTGTCTCCCTCGCAGTCTCTCTCGCTTTCTCCCTCGCAGTCTCCCTCGCAGTCTCTCTCGCAGTCTCTCTCTCAGTCTCTCTCGCTATCTCCCGTGCTATCTCCCTTGCTATCTCCCTCGCTGTCTCTCTCGCTGTCTCCCTTGCAGTCTCCCTTGCAGTCTCCCTCGCAGTCTCTCTCGCTTTCTCCCTCGCAGTCTCTCTCGCTTTCTCTCTCGCTGTCTCCCTCGCTGTCTCCCTCGCTGCCTCCCACGCTGCCTCCCACGCTGCCTCCCACGCTGTCTCCCACGCTGTCTCCCACGCTGTCTCCCACGCTGTCTCCCACGCTGTCTCCCACGCTGTCTCCCTCGCAGTCTCTCTTGCAGTCTCTCTTGATGTATCTATTGCTGTCTCCCTCGCTGTGTCTCTCGCTCTCTCTCTCGCAGTCTCCCTCGCTGTCTCCCTCGCTATCTCCCTCGCCGTCTCCCTCGCTGTCTCACACGATCTCTCTCGCATTCTCTCTCGTTGTCTCCCTCGCAGTCTCTCTCGCAGTCTCTATTGCTGTCTCTGTCGCTGTCTCCCTCGCTGTCTCCCTCGCTGTCTCCCTCGCTGTCTCCCTCGCTGCCTCCCTCGCTGCCTCCCTCGCTGCCTCCCTCGCTGTCTCCCTCGCTGCCTCCCTCGCTGCCTCCCTCGCTGCCTCCCTCGCTGCCTCCCTCGCAGTCTCCCTCGCAGTCTCCCTCGCAGTCTCCCTCGCAGTCTCTCTCGATGTCTCTCTCGATGTCTCTCTCGATGTCTCTCTCGCTGTCTACCTCGCTGTCTACCTCGCTGTCTACCTCGCTGTCTCCCTCGCTGTCTCCCTCGCTGTCTCCCTCGCTGTCTCCCTCGCTCTCTCCCTCGCTCTCTCCCTCGCTCTCTCCCTCGCTCTCTCCCTCGCTCTCTCCCTCGCTCTCTCCCTCGCTCTCTCCCTCGCTCTCTCCCTCGCTCTCTCTCTCGCCGTCTCAATCGCTGTCTCCCTCGCATTCTCTCTCCCAGTGTCTCTCGCTGTATCCCTCGCTGTCTCTCTCGCTATCTCCATAGCAGTCTCTCTCGCAGTTTCTCTCGCTTCCTCCCTCGCAGTCTCTCTCGCTGTCTCCCTCACAGTCTCTCTCGCTGTCTCTCTCACTGTCTCCCTCACAGTCTCTCTCGCTGTCTCCCTCGCTGTCTCCCTCGAGGTCTCTCTCACAGTCTCTCTCGCAGTCTCTCTCGCAGTCTCTCTCGCAGTCTCTCTCGCAGTCTCACTCGCAGTCTCACTCGCAGTCTCACTCGCAGTCTCCCTCGCAGTCTCCCTCGCTGTCTCCCTCGCTGTTTCCCTCACAGTCTCTCTCGCTGTCTCCCTCGCAGTCTCTCTCGAAGTCGCTCTCGCTTTCTCCCTCGCTGTCTCTCTCGCAGTCCTTCTCGCATTCTCTGTCGCTGTCTCCAGCGCTGTCTCCCTCGCTGTCTCCCGATCTGTCTCCCGAGCTGTCTCCGTCACTGTCTCCCACGCAGTCTCTCTCGCTGTCTCTCACGCGCTCTCTCTCGCAGTCTCTCTCGCTGTCTCCCTCGCAGTCTCCCTCGCAGTCTCTCTCGCTGTCTCTCTCGCTGTCTCCCTTGCTGTGTCCCTCGCTGTGTCCCTCGCTGTGTCCCTCGCTGTCTCTCTCGCAGTTTCCCTCACTGTCTCCCTCGCTGTCTCCCTCGCTGTCTCCCTCGCAGTCTCTCTCGCAGTCTCTCTCGCAGTCTCTCTCGATGTCTCCCTCGCTGTCTCCCTCGCTGTCTCCCTCGCTGTCTCCCTTGCCGTCTCCCTCGCAGTCACTCTGTATCCCCCGCTATCTCTCGCGCTATCTCCATAGCAGTCTCTCTCACTGTCTCCCTTGCTGTCTCCCTCGCTGTCTCTGTCTCTGTCGCTGTCTCTGTCGCTGTCTCCCTTGCTGTCTCCCTTGCTGTCTCCCTCGTCGTCTCCCTCGTCGTCTCCCTCGCCGTCTCCCTCGCCGTCTCCCTCGCAGTCTCCCTCGCAGTCTCACTCGCTGTCTCTCTCGCTGTCTCTCTCGCTGTCTCTCTCGCTGTCTCCCTCGCTGTCTCCCTCGCTCTATCCCTCGCTGTATCTCTCGCAGTCTCTCTCGCAGTCTCTCTCGCAGTCTCTCTCGCAGTCTCTCTCGCAGTCTCTCTCGCAGTCTCTCTCGCAGTCTCTCTCGCTGTCTTCCTCGCGGTTTCTCTCGCTGTCTCCCTCGCTGCCTCCCACGCTGTCTCCCTCGCAGTCTCTCTTGCAGTCTCTCTTGCTGTCTCCGTCGCTGTGTCTCTCGCTCTCTCTCTCGCAGTCTCCCTCGCTGTCTCCCTCGCTATCTCCCTCACTGTCTCCCTCGCTGTCTCACGTGATCTCTCTCGCAGTCTCTCTCGTTGTCTCCCTCGCAGTCTCTCTCGCTGTGTCCCTCGCAGTCTCTCTCGCTGTCTCTATCACAGTCCTTCTCGCCGTCCTTCTCACAGTCTCCCTCGCTGTCTCCCTCGCTGTCTCCCTCGCTGTCTCCCACGCTGTCTCCCACGCTGTCTCCCACGCTGTCTCCCACGCTGTCTCCCACGCTGTCTCCCACGCTGTCTCCCACGCTGTCTCCCTCGCAGTCTCCCTCGCAGTCTCCCTCGCTGTCTCCCTCGCTGTCTCCCTCGCTGTCTCCCTCGCTGTCTCCCTCGCTCTCTCCCTCGCAGTCTCCCTCACCGTCTCCCTCGCCGTCTCTCTCGCCGTCTCCCTCGCCGTCTCCCTCGCCGTCTCCCTCGCCGTCTCCCTCGCCGTCTCCCTCGCCGTCTCTCTCGCCGTCTTCCTCGCAGTTTCTCTCGCTGTCTCCCTCGCTGTCTCCCTCGCTGTCTCCCTCGCTGTCTCCCTCGCTGTCTCCCTCGCTGTCTCCCTCGCTGCCTCCCTCGCGGCCTCCCTCGCTGTCTCCCCAGCAGTCGCTCTCGCAGTCGCTCTCGCAGTCTCTCTCGCTGTCTCCCTCGCTGTCTCCCTCGCTGTCTCCCTCGCTGTCTCCCTCGCTGTCTCCCTCGCTGTCTCCCTCGCTGTCTCCCTCGCGGTCTCCCTCGCGGTCTCTCTCGCAGACTGTCTCGCTATCTGTCTCGCAGTCTCTCACTGCCTCCCACGCCGTCTCCCACGCCGTCTCCCTCGCTGTCTCCCTCGCTGTCTCCCTCGCTGTCTCCCTCGCTGTCTCCCTCGTTGTCTCACGCGATCTCTCTCGCATTCTCTCTCGTTGTCTTTCTCGCAGTTTCTCTCGCTGTGTCCCTTGCAGTCTCTCTCACAGTCTCTGTCTCTGTCGCTGTCTCTGTCGCTGTCTCTGTCGCTGTCTCTCTCGCTGTCTCTGTCTCTCTCGCTGTCTTCCTCGCTGCCTCCCTCGCAGTCTCTCTCGAAGTCTCTCTCGCTGTCTCCCTCGCTGTCTCCCTCGCTATCTCCATAGCAGTCTCTCTCGCAGTTTCTCTCGCTTTCTCCCTCGCAGTCTCTCTCGCTGTCTCCCTCACAGTCTCACTCGCAGTCTCTCTCGCAGTCTCTCTCGCTGTCTCTCTCGCTATCTCCCTCACTGTCTCCCTCGCAGTCTCTCTCGCAGTCTCTCTCGCTGTCTTCCTCGCTGTCTACCTCGCTGTCTTCCTCGCTGTCTTCCTCGCTGTCTTCCTCGCTGTCTTCCTCGCTGTCTTCCTCGCTGTCTTCCTCGCTGTCTTCCTCGCTGTCTCCCTCGAGGTCTCTCTCGCAGTCTCTCTCGCAGTCTCTCTCGCAGTCTCTCTCGCAGTCTCTCTCGCAGTCTCTCTCGCTGACTCCCTCGCAGTTTCTATCGCTGCCTCCCTCGCAGACTCTCTCGCTTTCTCCCTCGCCGTCTCCCTCGCAGTCTCTCTCGCTATCTCCCTCGCTATCTCCCTCGCTATCTCCCTTGCAGTCTCCCTCGCAGTCTCTCTCGCTTTCTCCCTCGCAGTCTCTCTCGCTTTCTCTCTCGCTTTCTCCCTCGCAGTCTCTCTCGCAGTCTCTCTCGCAGTCTCTCTCTCAGTCTCTCTCGCAGTCTCTCTCGCAGTCTCTCTCGCAGTCTCTCTCGCAGTCTCTCTCGCAGTCTCTCTCGCAGTCTTCCTCGCTGTCTCCCACGCTGCCTCCCACGCTGTCTCCCACGCTGCCTCCCACGCTGTCTCCCTCGCAGTCTCCCTCGCAGTCTCTCTTGCAGTCTCTCTTGCAGTCTCTCTTGCAGTCTCTCTTGCTGTCTCTCTTGCTGTCTCCCTCGCTGTGTCTCTCGCTCTCTCTCTCGCAGTCTCCCTCGCTGTCTCCCTCGCTATCTCCCTCGCTGGCTCCTTCGCTGTCTCACACGATCTCTCTCGCATTCTCTCTCGTTGTCTCCCTCGCAGTCTCTCTCGCAGTCTCTATTGCTGTCTCTGTCGCTGTCTCCCTCGCTGTCTCCCTCGCTGCCTTCCTCGCTGCCTCCCTCGCTGCCTCCCTCACTGCCTCCCTCGCTGCCTCCCTCGCAGTCTCTCTCGATGTCTCTCTCGCTGTCTACCTCGCTGTCTCCCTCGCTGTCTCCCTCGCTGTCTCCCTCGCTCTCTCCCTCGCTCTCTCCCTCGCTGTCTCCCTCGCTCTCTCCCTCGCTGTCTCCCTCGCTCTCTCTCTCGCCGTCTCAATCGCTGTCTCCCTCGCTGTCTCTCTCGCTATCTCCATAGCAGTCTCTCTCGCAGTTTCTCTCGCTTCCTCCCTCGCAGTCTCCCTCGCTGTCTCCCTCGCAGTCTCCCTCGCAGTCTCCCTCAATATCCCTCTCGCAGTCTCTCTCGCAGTCTCTCTCGCAGTCTCTCTCGCAGTCTCCCTCGCAGTCTCCCTCGCAGTCTCCCTCGCAGTCTCCCTCGCAGTCTCCCTCGCAGTCTCCCTCGCAGTCTCTCTCGCAGTCTCTCTCGCAGCCTCTCTCGCAGTCTCCCTCGCAGTATCACTCGCAGTCTCCCTCGCAGTCTCCCTCGCAGTCTCCCTCGCAGTCTCTCTCGCTGTCTCCCTCGCTGTTTCCCTCACAGTCTCTCTCGCTGTCTCCCTTGCTGTCTCCCTCGCTGTCTCCCTCGCTGTCTCCCTCGCTGTCTCCCTCGCTGTGTCCCTCGCTGTGTCCCTCGCTGTCTCTCTCGCTGTCTCCCTCGCTGTCTCCCTCGCTGTCTCCCTCGCTGTCTCCCTCGCAGTCTCTCTCGCAGTCTCTCTCGCAGTCTCTCTCGCAGTCTCTCTCGCCGTCTCCCTCGCCGTCTCCCTCGCCGTCTCCCTCGCCGTCTCCCTCGCAGTCACTCTCTCTGTATCCCCCGCTGTCTCTCTCGCTATCTCCATAGCAGTCTCTCTCATTGTCTCCCTCGCTGTCTCTGTCGCTGTCTCTGTCGCTGTCTCTGTCGCTGTCTCCGTCGCTGTCTCCGTCGCTGTCTCCCTCACCGTCTCCCTCGCCGTCTCCCTCGCCGTCTCCCTCGCCGTCTCCCTCGCCGTCTCCCTCGCAGTCTCCCTCGCAGTCTCTCTCGCAGTCTCCCTCGCAGTCTCTCTCGCCGTCTCCCTCGCAGTCTCCCTCGCAGTCTCCCTCGCAGTCTCCCTCGCAGTCTCCCTCGCAGTCTCCCTCGCAGTCTCACTCGCAGTCTCCCTCGCAGTCTCCCTCGCAGTCTCTCTCGCTGTCTCTCTCGCTGTCTCTCTCAATGTACTCTCGCTGTCTCCCTCGCTGTCTCCCTCGCTGTCTCCCTCGCTGTCTCCCTCGCTGTCTCCCTCGCTGTCTCCCTCGCTGTCTCCCTCGCTGTCTCCCTCGCTCTATCCCTCGCTCTATCACTCGCTCTATCCCTCGCTCTATCCCTCGCTCTATCCCTCGCAGTCTCTCTCGCAGTCTCTCTCGCAGTCTCTCTCGCAGTCTCTCTCGCAGTCTCTCTCGCAGTCTCTCTCGCAGTCTCTCTCGCAGTCTCTCTCGCAGTCTCTCTCGCTGTCTCTCTCGCTGTCTCCCTCACGGTTTCTCTCGCTGTCTCTCTTGCTGTCTCCCTCGCTGTGTCTCTCGCTCTCTCTCTCGCAGTCTCCCTCGCTGTCTCCCTCGCTATCTCCCTCACTGTCTCACGTGATCTCTCTCGCAGTCTCTCTCGTTGTCTCCCTCGCAGTCTCTCTCGCTGTCTCCCTCGCTGTGTCCCTCGCAGTCTCTCTCGCTGTCTCTATCACAGTCCTTCTCGCAGTCCTTCTCACAGTCTCCCTCGCTGTCTCCCTCGCTGTCTCCCTCGCAGTCTCCCTCGCAGTCTCCCTCGCAGTCTCCCTCGCAGTCTCCCTCGCTGTCTCCCTCGCTGTCTCCCTCGCTGTCTCCCTCGCTTTCTCCCTCGCTGTGTCCCTCGCTCTCTCCCTCAATGTCTCCCTCGCCGTCTCTCTCGCAGTCTCTCTCGCCATCTTCCTCGCAGTTTCTCTCGCTGTCTCCCTCGCTGTCTCCCTCGCTGCCTCCCTCGCTGCCTCCCTCGCTGCCTCCCTCGCTGTCTCCCTAGCAGTCGCTCTCGCAGTCTCTCTCGCAGTCTCTCTCGCAGTCTCTCTCACTGTCTCCCTCGCTGTCTCCCTCGCTGTCTCCCTCGCTGTCTCCCTCGCGGTCTCCCTCGCGGTCTCCCTCGCTGTCTCTCTCGCAGACTGTCTCGCTATCTGTCTCGCAGTCTCTCACCGCCTCCCACGCCGTCTCCCTCGCAGTATCCCTCGCTGTCTCTTTCGCTGTCTCTTTCGCTGTCTCTTTCGCTGTCTCTTTCGCTGTCTATCTCGCAGTCTCTCACTCAGTCTCCCTCGCTGTCTCCCTCGCTGTCTCCCTCGCTGTCTCCCTCGCTGTCTCCCTCGCTGTCTCCCTCGCTGTCTCCCTCGCTGTCTCTCTCGCTGTCCCCCTCGCTGTCCCCCTCGCTGTCCCCCTCGCATTCTCCCTCGCATTCTCCCTCGCAGTCTCTCTCGCAGTCTCTCTCGCAGTCTCTCTCGCAGTGTCTCTCGCAGTCTCCCTCGCAGTCTCCCTCGCAGTCTCCCTCGCAGTCTCCCTCGCAGTCTCCCTCGCAGTTTCCCTCGCTGTCTCCCTCGCTGTCTCCCTCGCTGTCTCCCTCGCATTCTCCCTCGCTGTCTCCCTCGCTGTCTCTCGCAGTGGCCTTCGCTGTCTCCCTCGCAGTCTCCCTCGCAGTCTCCCTCGCAGTCTCCCTCGCAGTCTCTCTCGCAGTCTCCCTCGCAGTCTCCCTCGCAGTCTCCCTCGCAGTCTCCCTCGCAGTCTCTCTCGCAGTCTCTCTCGCAGTCTCTCTCGCAGTCTCTCTCGCAGTCTCTCTCGCAGTCTCTCTCGCGGTCTCTCTCACTGTCTACCTCGCTGTGTCTCTCGCTCTCTCTCTCGCAGTCTCCCTGGCTATCTCCCTCGCTGTCTCCCTCGCTGTCTCACGTGATCTCTCTCGCAGTCTCTCTCGTTGTCTCCCTCGCAGTCTCTCTCGCAGTCTCTCTCGCTGTCTCCCTCGCTGTGTCCCTCGCAGTCTCTCTCGCAGTCACTCTCGCAGTCTCTGTCGCTGTCTCCCTCGCTGCCTCCCTCGCTGCCTCCCTCGCAGTCTCTCTCGAAGTCTCTCTCGCTGTCTCCCTCGCTGTCTCCCTCGCTGTCTCCCTCGCTGTCTCCCTCGCTGTCTCCCTCGCTGTCTCCCTCGCTGTCTCCCTCGCTGTCTCTCTCGCTGTCTCTCTCAGTCTCTCACGCTGTCTCCCTCGCAGTCTCCCTCGCAGTCTCCCTCGAAGTCTCCCTCGAATTAACCCTGGATGTCTCTCTCGCAGTCTCTCTCGCAGTCTCTCTCGCAGTCTCTCTCGCAGTCTCTCTCGCAGTCTCTCTCGCAGTCTCTCTCGCTGTCTCTCTCGATGTCTCTCTCGTTGTCTCTCTCGTTGTCTCTCTCGATGTCTCCCTCGCTGTCTCCCTCGCTGTCTCCCTCGCTGTCTCCCTCGCACTCTCTCGCTCTCTCCCTCGCAGACTCTCTCGCTGTCTCCCTCACAGTCTCCCTCGCTGTCTCCCTCGCTGTCTCCCTCGCTGTCTCCCTCGCTGTCTCCCTCGCTGTCTCTCTCGCTGTCTCTCTCAGTCTCTCACGCTGTCTCCCTCGCAGTCTCCCTCGAAGTCTCCCTCGAAGTCTCCCTCGAAGTAACCCTGGATGTCTCTCTCGCAGTCTCTCTCGCAGTCTCTCTCGCATTCTCTTTCGCTGTCTCTCTCGATGTCTCTCTCGTTGTCTCTCTCGTTGTCTCTCTCGATGTCTCCCTCGCTGTCTCCCTCGCTGTCTCCCTCGCTGTCTCCCTCGCTGTCTCCCTCGCTGTCTCCCTCTCAGTCTCTCTCGCATTCTCTCTCGCTGTCTCCCTCGCTGTCTCCCTCGCACTCTCTGGCTTTCTCTCTCGCTTTCTCTCTCGCAGTCCCTCTCCCTGTCTCTCTCGCAGTCTCTCTCGCAGTCTCTCTCGCAGTCTCTCTCGCAGTCTCTCTCGCTGTCTCCCTCGCAGTCTCCCTCGCTGTCTCTCTCGCCGTCTCTCTCGCCGTCTCCCTCGCAGTCTCTCTCGCAGTCTCTCTCGCAGTCTCTCTCGCAGTCTCTCTCGAAGTCTCTCTCGCTGTCTACCTCGCTGTCTCCCTCGCTGTCTCCCTCGCTGCCTCTCTCGCTCTCTCTCTCGCTGTCACCCTCGCCATCTCCCTCGCCGTCTCCCTCGCAGTTAGCCTCGCAGTCTCTCTCGCTGTATCCCTCGCTGTCTCTCTCGCTATCTCCATAGCAGTCTCCCTCGCTGTCTCCCTCGCTGTCTCCCCCACAGTCTCCCTCACAGTCTCCCTCACAGTCTCTCTCGCAGTCTCTCTCGCTATCTCCCTCGCTATCTCCCTCGCTGTCTCTCTCGCTGTCTCCCTCGCAGTCTCCCTCGCAGTCTCCCTCGCAGTCTCTCTCGCTTTCTCCCTCGCAGTCTCTCTCGCAGTCTCTCTCGCTTTCTCCCTCGCAGTCTCTCTCGCAGTCTCTCTCGCAGTCTCACTCGCAGTCTCACTCGCAGTCTCTCTCGCAGTCTCTCTCGCAGTCTTCCTCGCAGTCTTCCTCGCAGTCTTCCTCGCAGTCTTCCTCGCAGTCTCCCTCGCTGTCTCCCTCGCAGTCTCTCTTGCAGTCTCTCTTGCAGTCTCTCTTGCAGTCTCCCTCGCAGTCTCCCTCGCAGTCTCCCTCGCAGTCTCCCTCGCAGTCTCCCTCGCAGTCTCCCTCGCAGTCTCCCTCGCTGTCTCACGCGATCTCTCTCGCATTCTCTCTCGTGTCCCTCGCAGTCTCTCTCGCTGTGTCCATCGCAGTCTCTCTCACAGTCTCTCTTGCTGTCTCTGTCGCTGTCTCCCTCGCTGTCTCCCTCGCTGTCTCCCTCGCTGTCTCCCTCGCTGCCACCCTCGCAGTCTCTCTCGAAGTCTCTCTCGCTGTCTCTCTCGCTGTCTCCCTCGCTGTCTCCCTCGCTGTCTCCCTCGCAGTCTCTCTCGCCGTCTCCCTAGCCGTCTCAATCGCAGTCTCCCTCGCAGTGTCTCTCGCTGTATCCCTCGCTGTCTCTCTCGCTATCTCCATAGCAGTCTCTCTCGCAGTTTCTCTCGCTTTCTCCCTCGCAGTCTTTCTCGCTGTCTCCCTCACAGTCTCACTCGCAGTCTCTCTCGCTGTCTCTCTCGCTGTCTCCCTCGCTGTCTCCCTCGCTGTCTCCCTCACAGTCTCTCTCGCTGTCTCCCTCGCTGTCTCCCTCGAGGTCTCTCTCACAGTCTCTCTCGCAGTCTCTCTCGCAGTCTCTCTCGCTGACTCCCTCGCAGTTTCTATCGCTGTCTCCCTCGTGTTCTCTCTCGCTTTCTCGCTCGCTCTCTCCCTCGCAGTCTCTCTCGCAGTCTCTCTCGCTATCTCTCTCGCCGTCTCCCTAGCCGTCTCAATCGCAGTCTCCCTCGCAGTGTCTCTCGCTGTATCCCTCGCTGTCTCTCTCGCTATCTCCATAGCAGTCTCTCTCGCAGTTTCTCTCGCTTTCTCCCTCGCAGTCTTTCTCGCTGTCTCCCTCACAGTCTCACTCGCAGTCTCTCTCGCTGTCTCTCTCGCTGTCTCCCTCGCTGTCTCCCTCGCTGTCTCCCTCACAGTCTCTCTCGCTGTCTCCCTCGCTGTCTCCCTCGAGGTCTCTCTCACAGTCTCTCTCGCAGTCTCTCTCGCAGTCTCTCTCGCTGACTCCCTCGCAGTTTCTATCGCTGTCTCCCTCGTGTTCTCTCTCGCTTTCTCGCTCGCTCTCTCCCTCGCAGTCTCTCTCGCAGTCTCTCTCGCTATCTCTCTCGCTATCTCTCTCGCTATCTCTCTCGCTATCTCTCTCGCTGTCTCCCTTGCAGTCTCCCTCGCAGTCTCCCTCGCAGTCTCTCTCGCTTTCTCCCTCGCAGTCTCTCTCGCTTTCTCCCTCACAGTCTCTCTCGCTTTCTCCCTCGCAGTCTCCCTCGCAGTCTCCCTCGCAGTCTCCCTCGCAGTCTCTCTCGCAGTCTCCCTCGCAGTCTCCCTCGCAGTCTCCCTCGCAGTCTCTCTCGCTTTCTCCCTCGCAGTCTCTCTCGCTTTCTCCCTCGCAGTCTCCCTTGCAGTCTCCCTTGCAGTCTCCCTCGCAGTCTCCCTCGCAGTCTCTCTCGCTTTCTCCCTCGCAGTCTCCCTCGCAGTCTCCCTCGCAGTCTCCCTCGCAGTCTCTCTCGCAGTCTCTCTCGCAGTCTCTCTCGCAGTCTCTCTCGCAGTCTTCCTCGCAGTTTCTCTCGCTGTCTCCCTCGCTGCCTCCCACGCTGTCTCCCTCGCAGTCTCCCTCGCAGTCTCCCTCGCAGTCTCCCTCGCAGTCTCTCTTGCTGTCTCCCTCGCTGTGTCTCTCGCTCTCTCTCTCGCAGTCTCCCTCGCTGTCTCACGCGATCTCTCTCACATTCTCTCTCGTTGTCTCCCTCGCAGTCTCTCTCGCTGTGTCCCTCGCAGTCTCTCTCGCAGTCTCTATTGCTGTCTCCGTCGCTGTCTCCGTCGCTGTCTCCCTCGCTGTCTCCCTCGCTGTCTCCCTCGCTGTCTCCCTCGCTGTCTCCCTCGCTGCCTCCCTCGCAGTCTCTCTCGAAGTCTCTCTCGCTGTCTACCTCGCTGTCTACCTCGCTGTCTCCCTCGCTGTCTCCCTCGCTGTCTCCCTCGCTGTCTCCCTCGCTGTCTCCCTCGCTGTCTCTCTCGCTTTCTCCCTCGCTTTCTCCCTCGCTCTCTCCCTCAGTCTCTCTCGCAGTCTCTCTCGCAGTCTCTCTCGCGGTCTCTCTCGCGGTCTCTCTCGCAGTCTCTCTCGCAGTCTCTCTCGCTGTCTCCCTCGCTGTCTCCCTCGCTGTCTCTCTCGCTGTCTCTCTCGCTGTCTCTCTCGCTGTCTCCCTCGCTGTCTCCCTCGCTGTCTCCCTCGCTGTCTCCCTCGCTGTCTCCCTCGCTGTCTCCCTCAATATCCCTCTCGCTGTCTCTCTCGCTGTCTCTCTCGCTGTCTCTCTCGCTGTCTCTCTCGCTGTCTCTCTCGTTGTCTCTCTCGATGTCTCCCTCGATGTCTCCCTCGCTGTCTCCCTCGCTGTCTCCCTCGCTGTCTCCCTCGCTGTCTCCCTCGCACTCTCTCGCTTTCTCTCTCGCTCTCTCCCTCGCAGACTCTCTCGCTGTCTCCCTCGCTGTCTCCCTCGCTGTCTCCCTCGCTGTCTCCCTCGCTGTCTCCCTCGCTGTCTCCCTCGCTGTCTCCCTCACTGTCTCTCTTGCTGTCTCTCTCAGTCTCTCACGCTGTCTCCCTCGCAGTCTCCCTCGAAGTCTCCCTCGAAGTAACCCTGGATGTCTCTCTCGCAGTCTCTCTCGCAGTCTCTCTCGCATTCTCTTTCGCTGTCTCTCTCGATGTCTCTCTCGTTGTCTCTCTCGATGTCTCTCTCGATGTCTCCCTCGATGTCTCCCTCGCTGTCTCCCTCGCTGTCTCCCTCGCTGTCTCCCTCGCTGTCTCCCTCGCTGTCTCCCTCTCAGTCTCTCTCGCATTCTCTCTCGCTGTCTCCCTCGCTGTCTCCCTCGCACTCTCCCTCGCACTCTCTGGCTTTCTCTCTGGCTTTCTCTCGCTTTCTCTCTCGCAGTCCCTCTCCCTGTCTCTCTCGCAGTCTCTCTCGCAGTCTCTCTCGCAGTCTCTCTCGCAGTCTCTCTCGCAGTCTCTCTCGCAGTCTCTCTCGCTGTCTCCCTCGCATTCTCCCTCGCTGTCTCCCTCGCTGTCTCTCGCAGTCGCCTTCGCTGTCTCCCTCGCTGTCTCCCTCGCAGTCTCCCTCGCAGTCTCCCTCGCAGTCTGCCTCGCAGTCTCTCTCGCAGTCTCTCTCGCAGTCTCCCTCGCAGTCTCTCTCGCAGTCTCTCTCGCAGTCTCTCTCGCAGTCTCTCTCGCAGTCTCTCTCGCAGTCTCTCTCGCAGTCTCTCTCGCAGTCTCTCTCGCTGTCTTCCTCGCGGTTTCTCTTGCTGTCTCCCTCGCTGCCTCCCACGCTGTCTCCCTCGCAGTCTCCCTCGCAGTCTCCCTCGCAGTCTCCCTCGCAGTCTCCCTCGCAGTCTCCCTCGCAGTCTCCCTCGCTGTCTGCCTCGCAGTCTCCCTCGCAGTCTCTCTCGCAGTCTCTCTCGCAGTCTCTCTCGCAGTCTCTCTTGCAGTCTCTCTCGCTGTCTCCCTCGCTGTCTCCCTCGCTGTGTCTCTCGCTCTCTCTCTCGCAGTCTCCCTGGCTATCTCCCTCGCTGTCTCCCTCGCTGTCTCACGTGATCTCTCTCGCAGTCTCTCTCGTTGTCTCCCTCGCAGTCTCTCTCGCAGTCTCTCTCGCTGTCTCTCTCGCTGTCTCCATCGCTGTCTCCCTCGCTGTGTCCCTCGCAGTCTCTCTCGCAGTCACTCTCGCAGTCTCTGTCGCTGTCTCCCTCGCTGTCTCCCTCGCTGCCTCCCTCGCTGCCTCCCTCGCTGCCTCCCTCGCAGTCTCTCTCGAAGTCTCTCTCGCTGTCTCCCTCGCTGTCTCCCTCGCTGTCTCCCTCGCTGTCTCCCTCGCTGTCTCCCTCGCTGTCTCTCTCGCTGTCTCTCTCAGTCTCTCACGCTGTCTCCCTCGCAGTCTCCCTCGAAGTCTCCCTCGAAGTCTCCCTCGAAGTAACCCTGGATGTCTCTCTCGCAGTCTCTCTCGCAGTCTCTCTCGCAGTCTCTCTCGCATTCTCTTTCACTGTCTCTCTCGATGTCTCTCTCGTTGTCTCTCTCGTTGTCTCTCTCGATGTCTCCCTCGCTGTCTCCCTCGCTGTCTCCCTCGCTGTCTCCCTCGCTGTCTCTCTCGCTGTCTCCCTCGCTGTGTCCCTCGCAGTCTCTCTCGCAGTCACTCTCGCAGTCTCTGTCGCTGTCTCCCTCGCTGCCTCCCTCGCTGCCTCCCTCGCAGTCTCTCTCGAAGTCTCTCTCGCTGTCTCCCTCGCTGTCTCCCTCGCTGTCTCCCTCGCTGTCTCCCTCGCTGTCTCCCTCGCTGTCTCCCTCGCTGTCTCCCTCGCTGTCTCTCTCGCTGTCTCTCTCAGTCTCTCACGCTGTCTCCCTCGCAGTCTCCCTCGCAGTCTCCCTCGAAGTCTCCCTCGAATTAACCCTGGATGTCTCTCTCGCAGTCTCTCTCGCAGTCTCTCTCGCAGTCTCTCTCGCAGTCTCTCTCGCAGTCTCTCTCGCAGTCTCTCTCGCTGTCTCTCTCGATGTCTCTCTCGTTGTCTCTCTCGTTGTCTCTCTCGATGTCTCCCTCGCTGTCTCCCTCGCTGTCTCCCTCGCTGTCTCCCTCGCACTCTCTCGCTCTCTCCCTCGCAGACTCTCTCGCTGTCTCCCTCACAGTCTCCCTCGCTGTCTCCCTCGCTGTCTCCCTCGCTGTCTCCCTCGCTGTCTCCCTCGCTGTCTCTCTCGCTGTCTCTCTCAGTCTCTCACGCTGTCTCCCTCGCAGTCTCCCTCGAAGTCTCCCTCGAAGTCTCCCTCGAAGTAACCCTGGATGTCTCTCTCGCAGTCTCTCTCGCAGTCTCTCTCGCATTCTCTCTCGCTGTCTCCCTCGCTGTCTCCCTCGCTGTCTCCCTCGCTGTCTCCCTCGCTGTCTCCCTCGCTGTCTCCCTCGCTGTCTCCCTCGCTGTCTCTCTCGCTGTCTCTCTCAGTCTCTCACGCTGTCTCCCTCGCAGTCTCCCTCGCAGTCTCCCTCGAAGTCTCCCTCGAATTAACCCTGGATGTCTCTCTCGCAGTCTCTCTCGCAGTCTCTCTCGCAGTCTCTCTCGCAGTCTCTCTCGCAGTCTCTCTCGCAGTCTCTCTCGCTGTCTCTCTCGATGTCTCTCTCGTTGTCTCTCTCGTTGTCTCTCTCGATGTCTCCCTCGCTGTCTCCCTCGCTGTCTCCCTCGCTGTCTCCCTCGCACTCTCTCGCTCTCTCCCTCGCTCTCTCCCTCGCAGACTCTCTCGCTGTCTCCCTCACAGTCTCCCTCGCTGTCTCCCTCGCTGTCTCCCTCGCTGTCTCCCTCGCTGTCTCCCTCGCTGTCTCTCTCGCTGTCTCTCTCAGTCTCTCACGCTGTCTCCCTCGCAGTCTCCCTCGAAGTCTCCCTCGAAGTCTCCCTCGAAGTAACCCTGGATGTCTCTCTCGCAGTCTCTCTCGCAGTCTCTCTCGCATTCTCTTTCGCTGTCTCTCTCGATGTCTCTCTCGTTGTCTCTCTCGTTGTCTCTCTCGATGTCTCCCTCGCTGTCTCCCTCGCTGTCTCCCTCGCTGTCTCCCTCGCTGTCTCCCTCGCTGTCTCCCTCGCTGTCTCCCTCTCAGTCTCTCTCGCATTCTCTCTCGCTGTCTCCCTCGCTGTCTCCCTCGCACTCTCTGGCTTTCTCTCTCGCTTTCTCTCTCGCAGTCCCTCTCCCTGTCTCTCTCGCAGTCTCTCTCGCAGTCTCTCTCGCAGTCTCTCTCGCAGTCTCTCTCGCTGTCTCCCTCGCAGTCTCCCTCGCTGTCTCTCTCGCCGTCTCTCTCGCCGTCTCCCTCGCAGTCTCTCTCGCAGTCTCTCTCGCAGTCTCTCTCGCAGTCTCTCTCGAAGTCTCTCTCGCTGTCTACCTCGCTGTCTCCCTCGCTGTCTCCCTCGCTGCCTCTCTCGCTCTCTCTCTCGCTGTCACCCTCGCCATCTCCCTCGCCGTCTCCCTCGCAGTTAGCCTCGCAGTCTCTCTCGCTGTATCCCTCGCTGTCTCTCTCGCTATCTCCATAGCAGTCTCCCTCGCTGTCTCCCTCGCTGTCTCCCCCACAGTCTCCCTCACAGTCTCCCTCACAGTCTCTCTCGCAGTCTCTCTCGCTATCTCCCTCGCTATCTCCCTCGCTGTCTCTCTCGCTGTCTCCCTCGCAGTCTCCCTCGCAGTCTCCCTCGCAGTCTCTCTCGCTTTCTCCCTCGCAGTCTCTCTCGCAGTCTCTCTCGCTTTCTCCCTCGCAGTCTCTCTCGCAGTCTCTCTCGCAGTCTCACTCGCAGTCTCACTCGCAGTCTCTCTCGCAGTCTCTCTCGCAGTCTTCCTCGCAGTCTTCCTCGCAGTCTTCCTCGCAGTCTTCCTCGCAGTCTCCCTCGCTGTCTCCCTCGCAGTCTCTCTTGCAGTCTCTCTTGCAGTCTCTCTTGCAGTCTCCCTCGCAGTCTCCCTCGCAGTCTCCCTCGCAGTCTCCCTCGCAGTCTCCCTCGCAGTCTCCCTCGCAGTCTCCCTCGCTGTCTCACGCGATCTCTCTCGCATTCTCTCTCGTGTCCCTCGCAGTCTCTCTCGCTGTGTCCATCGCAGTCTCTCTCACAGTCTCTCTTGCTGTCTCTGTCGCTGTCTCCCTCGCTGTCTCCCTCGCTGTCTCCCTCGCTGTCTCCCTCGCTGTCTCCCTCGCTGCCACCCTCGCAGTCTCTCTCGAAGTCTCTCTCGCTGTCTCTCTCGCTGTCTCCCTCGCTGTCTCCCTCGCTGTCTCCCTCGCAGTCTCTCTCGCCGTCTCCCTAGCCGTCTCAATCGCAGTCTCCCTCGCAGTGTCTCTCGCTGTATCCCTCGCTGTCTCTCTCGCTATCTCCATAGCAGTCTCTCTCGCAGTTTCTCTCGCTTTCTCCCTCGCAGTCTTTCTCGCTGTCTCCCTCACAGTCTCACTCGCAGTCTCTCTCGCTGTCTCTCTCGCTGTCTCTCTCGCTGTCTCCCTCGCTGTCTCCCTCGCTGTCTCCCTCACAGTCTCTCTCGCTGTCTCCCTCGCTGTCTCCCTCGAGGTCTCTCTCACAGTCTCTCTCGCAGTCTCTCTCGCAGTCTCTCTCGCTGACTCCCTCGCAGTTTCTATCGCTGTCTCCCTCGTGTTCTCTCTCGCTTTCTCGCTCGCTCTCTCCCTCGCAGTCTCTCTCGCAGTCTCTCTCGCTATCTCTCTCGCCGTCTCCCTAGCCGTCTCAATCGCAGTCTCCCTCGCAGTGTCTCTCGCTGTATCCCTCGCTGTCTCTCTCGCTATCTCCATAGCAGTCTCTCTCGCAGTTTCTCTCGCTTTCTCCCTCGCAGTCTTTCTCGCTGTCTCCCTCACAGTCTCACTCGCAGTCTCTCTCGCTGTCTCTCTCGCTGTCTCCCTCGCTGTCTCCCTCGCTGTCTCCCTCACAGTCTCTCTCGCTGTCTCCCTCGCTGTCTCCCTCGAGGTCTCTCTCACAGTCTCTCTCGCAGTCTCTCTCGCAGTCTCTCTCGCTGACTCCCTCGCAGTTTCTATCGCTGTCTCCCTCGTGTTCTCTCTCGCTTTCTCGCTCGCTCTCTCCCTCGCAGTCTCTCTCGCAGTCTCTCTCGCTATCTCTCTCGCTATCTCTCTCGCTATCTCTCTCGCTGTCTCCCTTGCAGTCTCCCTCGCAGTCTCCCTCGCAGTCTCTCTCGCTTTCTCCCTCGCAGTCTCTCTCGCTTTCTCCCTCACAGTCTCTCTCGCTTTCTCCCTCGCAGTCTCCCTCGCAGTCTCCCTCGCAGTCTCCCTCGCAGTCTCTCTCGCAGTCTCCCTCGCAGTCTCCCTCGCAGTCTCCCTCGCAGTCTCTCTCGCTTTCTCCCTCGCAGTCTCTCTCGCTTTCTCCCTCGCAGTCTCCCTTGCAGTCTCCCTTGCAGTCTCCCTCGCAGTCTCCCTCGCAGTCTCTCTCGCTTTCTCCCTCGCAGTCTCCCTCGCAGTCTCCCTCGCAGTCTCCCTCGCAGTCTCTCTCGCAGTCTCTCTCGCAGTCTCTCTCGCAGTCTCTCTCGCAGTCTTCCTCGCAGTTTCTCTCGCTGTCTCCCTCGCTGCCTCCCACGCTGTCTCCCTCGCAGTCTCCCTCGCAGTCTCCCTCGCAGTCTCTCTTGCTGTCTCCCTCGCTGTGTCTCTCGCTCTCTCTCTCGCAGTCTCCCTCGCTGTCTCACGCGATCTCTCTCACATTCTCTCTCGTTGTCTCCCTCGCAGTCTCTCTCGCTGTGTCCCTCGCAGTCTCTCTCGCAGTCTCTATTGCTGTCTCCGTCGCTGTCTCCGTCGCTGTCTCCCTCGCTGTCTCCCTCGCTGTCTCCCTCGCTGTCTCCCTCGCTGTCTCCCTCGCTGTCTCCCTCGCTGCCTCCCTCGCAGTCTCTCTCGAAGTCTCTCTCGCTGTCTACCTCGCTGTCTACCTCGCTGTCTACCTCGCTGTCTCCCTCGCTGTCTCCCTCGCTGTCTCCCTCGCTGTCTCCCTCGCTTTCTCTCTCGCTTTCTCCCTCGCTCTCTCCCTCAGTCTCTCTCGCAGTCTCTCTCGCAGTCTCTCTCGCGGTCTCTCTCGCGGTCTCTCTCGCAGTCTCTCTCGCAGTCTCTCTCGCTGTCTCCCTCGCTGTCTCCCTCGCTGTCTCTCTCGCTGTCTCTCTCGCTGTCTCTCTCGCTGTCTCCCTCGCTGTCTCCCTCGCTGTCTCCCTCGCTGTCTCCCTCGCTGTCTCCCTCGCTGTCTCCCTCAATATCCCTCTCGCTGTCTCTCTCGCTGTCTCTCTCGCTGTCTCTCTCGCTGTCTCTCTCGCTGTCTCTCTCGTTGTCTCTCTCGATGTCTCCCTCGATGTCTCCCTCGCTGTCTCCCTCACTGTCTCCCTCGCTGTCTCCCTCGCTGTCTCCCTCGCACTCTCTCGCTTTCTCTCTCGCTCTCTCCCTCGCAGACTCTCTCGCTGTCTCCCTCGCTGTCTCCCTCGCTGTCTCCCTCGCTGTCTCCCTCGCTGTCTCCCTCGCTGTCTCCCTCACTGTCTCTCTTGCTGTCTCTCTCAGTCTCTCACGCTGTCTCCCTCGCAGTCTCCCTCGAAGTCTCCCTCGAAGTAACCCTGGATGTCTCTCTCGCAGTCTCTCTCGCAGTCTCTCTCGCATTCTCTTTCGCTGTCTCTCTCGATGTCTCTCTCGTTGTCTCTCTCGATGTCTCTCTCGATGTCTCCCTCGATGTCTCCCTCGCTGTCTCCCTCGCTGTCTCCCTCGCTGTCTCCCTCGCTGTCTCCCTCGCTGTCTCCCTCTCAGTCTCTCTCGCATTCTCTCTCGCTGTCTCCCTCGCTGTCTCCCTCGCACTCTCCCTCGCACTCTCTGGCTTTCTCTCTGGCTTTCTCTCGCTTTCTCTCTCGCAGTCCCTCTCCCTGTCTCTCTCGCAGTCTCTCTCGCAGTCTCTCTCGCAGTCTCTCTCGCAGTCTCTCTCGCTGTCTCCCTCGCATTCTCCCTCGCTGTCTCCCTCGCTGTCTCTCGCAGTCGCCTTCGCTGTCTCCCTCGCTGTCTCCCTCGCAGTCTCCCTCGCAGTCTCCCTCGCAGTCTGCCTCGCAGTCTCTCTCGCAGTCTCTCTCGCAGTCTCCCTCGCAGTCTCTCTCGCAGTCTCTCTCGCAGTCTCTCTCGCAGTCTCTCTCGCAGTCTCTCTCGCAGTCTCTCTCGCAGTCTCTCTCGCAGTCTCTCTCGCAGTCTCTCTCGCTGTCTTCCTCGCGGTTTCTCTTGCTGTCTCCCTCGCTGCCTCCCACGCTGTCTCCCTCGCAGTCTCCCTCGCAGTCTCCCTCGCAGTCTCCCTCGCAGTCTCCCTCGCAGTCTCCCTCGCTGTCTGCCTCGCAGTCTCCCTCGCAGTCTCCCTCGCAGTCTCTCTCGCAGTCTCTCTCGCAGTCTCTCTCGCAGTCTCTCTTGCAGTCTCTCTCGCTGTCTCCCTCGCTGTCTCCCTCGCTGTGTCTCTCGCTCTCTCTCTCGCAGTCTCCCTGGCTATCTCCCTCGCTGTCTCCCTCGCTGTCTCACGTGATCTCTCTCGCAGTCTCTCTCGTTGTCTCCCTCGCAGTCTCTCTCGCAGTCTCTCTCGCTGTCTCTCTCGCTGTCTCCATCGCTGTCTCCCTCGCTGTGTCCCTCGCAGTCTCTCTCGCAGTCACTCTCGCAGTCTCTGTCGCTGTCTCCCTCGCTGTCTCCCTCGCTGCCTCCCTCGCTGCCTCCCTCGCTGCCTCCCTCGCAGTCTCTCTCGAAGTCTCTCTCGCTGTCTCCCTCGCTGTCTCCCTCGCTGTCTCCCTCGCTGTCTCCCTCGCTGTCTCCCTCGCTGTCTCTCTCGCTGTCTCTCTCAGTCTCTCACGCTGTCTCCCTCGCAGTCTCCCTCGAAGTCTCCCTCGAAGTCTCCCTCGAAGTAACCCTGGATGTCTCTCTCGCAGTCTCTCTCGCAGTCTCTCTCGCAGTCTCTCTCGCATTCTCTTTCACTGTCTCTCTCGATGTCTCTCTCGTTGTCTCTCTCGTTGTCTCTCTCGATGTCTCCCTCGCTGTCTCCCTCGCTGTCTCCCTCGCTGTCTCCCTCGCTGTCTCCCTCGCACTCTCTCGCTTTCTCTCTCGCTCTCTCCCTCGCAGACTCTCTCGCTGTCTCCCTCGCAGACTCTCTCGCTGTCTCCCTCACAGTCTCCCTCGCTGTCTCCCTCGCTGTCTCCCTCGCTGTCTCCCTCGCTGTCTCCCTCGCACTCTCTCGCTTTCTCTCTCGCTCTCTCCCTCGCAGACTCTCTCGCTGTCTCCCTCGCAGACTCTCTCGCTGTCTCCCTCACAGTCTCCCTCGCGGTTTCTCTTGCTGTCTCCCTCGCTGCCTCCCACGCTGTCTCCCTCGCAGTCTCCCTCGCAGTCTCCCTCGCAGTCTCCCTCGCAGTCTCCCTCGCAGTCTCCCTCGCAGTCTCCCTCGCAGTCTCTCTCGCAGTCTCTCTCGCAGTCTCTCTCGCAGTCTCTCTCGCAGTCTCTCTCGCTGTCTCCCTCGCTGTCTCCCTCGCTGTGTCTCTCGCTCTCTCTCTCGCAGTCTCCCTGGCTATCTCCCTCGCTGTCTCACGTGATCTCTCTCGCAGTCTCTCTCGTTGTCTCCCTCGCAGTCTCTCTCGCAGTCTCTCTCGCTGTCTCTCTCGCTGTCTCCCTCGCTGTCTCCCTCGCTGTGTCCCTCGCAGTCTCTCTCGCAGTCACTCTCGCAGTCTCTGTCGCTGTCTCCCTCGCTGCCTCCCTCGCTGCCTCCCTCGCTGCCTCCCTCGCAGTCTCTCTCGAAGTCTCCCTCGCTGTCTCCCTCGCTGTCTCCCTCGCTGTCTCCCTCGCTGTCTCCCTCGCTGTCTCTCTCGCTGTCTCTCTCAGTCTCTCACGCTGTCTCCCTCGCAGTCTCCCTCGAAGTCTCCCTCGAAGTCTCCCTCGAAGTAACCCTGGATGTCTCTCTCGCAGTCTCTCTCGCAGTCTCTCTCGCATTCTCTTTCGCTGTCTCTCTCGATGTCTCTCTCGTTGTCTCTCTCGTTGTCTCTCTCGATGTCTCCCTCGCTGTCTCCCTCGCTGTCTCCCTCGCTGTCTCCCTCGCTGTCTCCCTCGCTGTCTCCCTCGCTGTCTCCCTCGCACTCTCTCGCTTTCTCTCTCGCTCTCTCCCTCGCAGACTCTCTCGCTGTCTCCCTCGCAGACTCTCTCGCTGTCTCCCTCACAGTCTCCCTCGCTGTCTCCCTCGCTGTCTCCCTCGCTGTCTCCCTCGCTGTCTCCCTCGCTGTCTCCCTCACTGTCTCTCTCGCTGTCTCTCTCGCAGTCTCTCACGCTGTCTCCCTCGCAGTCTCCCTCGAAGTCTCCCTCGAAGTCTCCCTCGAAGTAACCCTGGATGTCTCTCTCGCAGTCTCTCTCGCAGTCTCTCTCGCATTCTCTTTCGCTGTCTCTCTCGATGTCTCTCTCGATGTCTCTCTCGTTGTCTCTCTCGATGTCTCCCTCGCTGTCTCCCTCGCTGTCTCCCTCGCTGTCTCCCTCGCTGTCTCCCTCTCAGTCTCTCTCGCATTCTCTCTCGCTGTCTCCCTCGCTGTCTCCCTCGCACTCTCTGGCTTTCTCTCTCGCTTTCTCTCTCGCAGTCCCTCTCCCTCTCTCTCTCGCAGTCTCTCTCGCAGTCTTTCTCGCAGTCTCTCTCGCAGTCTCTCTCGCAGTCTCTCTCGCAGTCTCTCTCGCAGTCTCTCTCGCTGTCTCCCTCGCAGTCTCCCTCGCCGTCTCTCTCGCCGTCTCTCTCGCCGTCTCTCTCGCCGTCTCCCTCGCAGTCTCTCTCGCAGTCTCTCTCGCAGTCTCTCTCGCAGTCTCTCTCGAAGTCTCTCTCGCTGTCTACCTCGCTGTCTCCCTCGCTGTCTCCCTCGCTGCCTCTCTCGCTCTCTCTCTCGCTGTCACCCTCGCCATCTCCCTCGCCGTCTCCCTCGCAGTTAGTCTCGCAGTCTCTCTCGCTGTATCCCTCGCTGTCTCTCTCGCTATCTCCATAGCAGTTACCCTCGCTGTCTCCCTCACAGTCTCCCTCACAGTCTCTCTCGCAGTCTCTCTCGCAGTCTCTCTCGCTATCTCCCTCGCTATCTCCCTCGCTGTCTCTCTCGCTGTCTCCCTCGCAGTCTCCCTCGCAGTCTCCCTCGCAGTCTCTCTCGCTTTCTCCCTCGCAGTCTCTCTCGCAGTCTCTCTCGCTTTCTCCCTCGCAGTCTCTCTCGCAGTCTCTCTCGCAGTCTCTCTCGCAGTCTCTCTCGCAGTCTCTCTCGCAGTCTCTCTCGCAGTCTTCCTCGCAGTCTTCCTCGCAGTCTTCCTCGCAGTCTTCCTCGCAGTCTCCCTCGCTGTCTCCCTCGCAGTCTCTCTTGCAGTCTCTCTTGCAGTCTCCCTCGCAGTCTCCCTCGCAGTCTCCCTCGCAGTCTCCCTCGCAGTCTCCCTCGCAGTCTCCCTCGCAGTCTCCCTCGCAGTCTCCCTCGCAGTCTCCCTCGCTGTCTCCCTCGCTGTCTCACGCGATCTCTCTCGCATTCTCTCTCGTGTCCCTCGCAGTCTCTCTCGCTGTGTCCATCGCAGTCTCTCTCACAGTCTCTCTTGCTGTCTCTGTCGCTGTCTCCCTCGCTGTCTCCCTCGCTGTCTCCCTCGCTGTCTCCCTCGCTGTCTCCCTCGCTGCCACCCTCGCAGTCTCTCTCGAAGTCTCTCTCGCTGTCTCTCTCGCTGTCTCTCTCGCTGTCTCCCTCGCTGTCTCCCTCGCTGTCTCCCTCGCTGTTTCCCTCGCAGTCTCTCTCGCCGTCTCCCTAGCCGTCTCAATCGCAGTCTCCCTCGCAGTGTCTCTCGCTGTATCCCTCGCTGTCTCTCTCGCTATCTCCATAGCAGTCTCTCTCGCAGTTTCTCTCGCTTTCTCCCTCGCAGTCTTTCTCGCTGTCTCCCTCACAGTCTCACTCGCAGTCTCTCTCGCTGTCTCTCTCGCTGTCTCTCTCGCTGTCTCCCTCGCTGTCTCCCTCGCTGTCTCCCTCACAGTCTCTCTCGCTGTCTCCCTCGCTGTCTCCCTCGAGGTCTCTCTCGCAGTCTCTCTCGCAGTCTCTCTCGCAGTCTCTCTCGCAGTCTCTCTCGCTGACTCCCTCGCAGTTTCTATCGCTGTCTCCCTCGTGTTCTCTCTCGCTTTCTCGCTCGCTCTCTCCCTCGCAGTCTCTCTCGCAGTCTCTCTCGCAGTCTCTCTCGCAGTCTCTCTCGCAGTCTCTCTCGCTATCTCTCTCGCTATCTCTCTCGCTATCTCTCTCGCTATCTCCCTCGCTATCTCCCTCGCTATCTCCCTCGCTGTCTCTCTCGCAGTCTCCCTTGCAGTCTCCCTTGCAGTCTCCCTTGCAGTCTCCCTCGCAGTCTCCCTCGCAGTCTCTCTCGCTTTCTCCCTCGCAGTCTCTCTCGCTTTCTCCCTCGCAGTCTCCCTCGCAGTCTCCCTCGCAGTCTCCCTCGCAGTCTCTCTCGCAGTCTCTCTCGCAGTCTCTCTCGCAGTCTCTCTCGCAGTCTCTCTCGCAGTCTCTCTCGCAGTCTTCCTCGCAGTTTCTCTCGCTGTCTCCCTCGCTGCCTCCCACGCTGTCTCCCTCGCAGTCTCCCTCGCAGTCTCCCTCGCAGTCTCTCTTGCAGTCTCTCTTGCTGTCTCCCTCGCTGTGTCTCTCGCTCTCTCTCTCGCAGTCTCCCTCGCTGTCTCACGCGATCTCTCTCACATTCTCTCTCGTTGTCTCCCTCGCAGTCTCTCTCGCTGTGTCCCTCGCAGTCTCTCTCGCAGTCTCTATTGCTGTCTCTGTCGCTGTCTCCCTCGCTGTCTCCCTCGCTGTCTCCCTCGCTGCCTCCCTCGCAGTCTCTCTCGAAGTCTCTCTCGCTGTCTACCTCGCTGTCTACCTCACTGTCTCCCTCGCTGTCTCCCTCGCTGTCTCCCTCGCTGTCTCCCTCGCTGTCTCCCTCGCTTTCTCTCTCGCTTTCTCCCTCGCTCTCTCCCTCAGTCTCTCTCGCAGTCTCTCTCGCAGTCTCTCTCGCAGTCTCTCTCGCAGTCTCTCTCGCAGTCTCTCTCGCTGTCTCCCTCGCTGTCTCCCTCGCTGTCTCCCTCGCTGTCTCCCTCGCTGTCTCCCTCGCTGTCTCCCTCGCTGTCTCCCTCGCTGTCTCCCTCGCTGTCTCTCTCGCTGTCTCTCTCGCTGTCTCTCTGGCTGTCTCCCTCGCTGTCTCCCTCGCTGTCTCCCTCGCTGTCTCCCTAGCTGTCTCCCTCAATATCCCTCTCGCTGTCTCTCTCGCTGTCTCTCTCGCTGTCTCTCTCGCTGTCTCCCTCGCTGTCTCCCTCGCTGTCTCCCTCGCTGTCTCCCTCGCTGTCTCCCTCGCACTCTCTCGCTTTCTCTCTCGCTCTCTCCCTTGCAGACTCTCTCGCTGTCTCCCTCACAGTCTCCCTCGCTGTCTCCCTCGCTGTCTCCCTCGCTGTCTCCCTCGCTGTCTCCCTCGCTGTCTCTCTTGCTGTCTCTCTCAGTCTCTCACGCTGTCTCCCTCGCAGTCTCCCTCGAAGTCTCCCTCGAAGTCTCCCTCGAAGTAACCCTGGATGTCTCTCTCGCAGTCTCTCTCGCAGTCTCTCTCGCATTCTCTTTCGCTGTCTCTCTCGATGTCTCTCTCGTTGTCTCTCTCGATGTCTCCCTCGATGTCTCCCTCGCTGTCTCCCTCGCTGTCTCCCTCTCAGTCTCCCTCGCTGTCTCCCTCTCAGTCTCTCTCGCATTCTCTCTCGCATTCTCTCTCGCATTCTCTCTCGCTGTCTCCCTCGCTGTCTCCCTCGCACTCTCTGGCTTTCTCTCTCGCTTTCTCTCTCGCAGTCCCTCTCCCTGTCTCTCTCGCAGTCTCTCTCGCAGTCTCTCTCGCAGTCTCTCTCGCAGTCTCTCTCGCTGTCTCCCTCGCAGTCTCCCTCGCTGTCTCTCTCGCTGTCTCTCTCGCCGTCTCCCTCGCAGTCTCTCTCGCAGTCTCTCTCGCAGTCTCTCTCGCAGTCTCTCTCGAAGTCTCTCTCGCTGTCTACCTCGCTGTCTCCCTCGCTGTCTCCCTCGCTGCCTCTCTCGCTCTCTCTCTCGCTGTCACCCTCGCCATCTCCCTCGCCGTCTCCCTCGCAGTTAGTCTCGCAGTCTCTCTCGCTGTATCCCTCGCTGTCTCTCTCGCTATCTCCATAGCAGTCTCCCTCGCTGTCTCCCTCACAGTCTCCCTCGCTGTCTCCCTCGCTGTCTCCCTCGCTGTCTCCCTCGCTGTCTCCCTCGCAGTCTCTCTCGCTTTCTCCCTCGCAGTCTCCCTCGCAGTCTCTCTCGCAGTCTCTCTCGCAGTCTCTCTCGCAGTCTCTCTCGCAGTCTCTCTCGCAGTCTCTCTCGCAGTCTCTCTCGCTGTCTCCCTCGCTGTCTCCCTCGCTGTCTCCCTCGCTGTCTCCCTCGCTGTCTCCCTTGCTGTCTCCCTCGCTGTCTCACGCGATCTCTCTCGCATTCTCTCTCGTGTCCCTCGCAGTCTCTCTCGCTGTGTCCATCGCAGTCTCTCTCACAGTCTCTCTTGCTGTCTCTGTCGCTGTCTCCCTCGCTGTCTCCCTCGCTGTCTCCCTCGCTGTCTCCCTCGCTGTCTCCCTCGCTGTCTCCCTCGCTGTCTCCCTCGCTGTCTCCCTCGCTGTCTCCCTCGCTGTCTCCCTCGCTGCCACCCTCGCAGTCTCTCTCGAAGTCTCTCTCGCTGTCTCTCTCGCTGTCTCCCTCGCTGTCTCCCTCGCTGTCTCCCTCGCAGTCTCTCTCGTCGTCTCCCTAGCCGTCTCAATCGCAGTCTCCCTCGCAGTGTCTCTCGCTGTATACCTCGCTGTCTCTCTCGCTATCTCCATAGCAGTCTCTCTCGCTGTCTCCCTCGCTGTCTTTCTCGCTGTCTCCCTCACAGTCTCACTCGCAGTCTCTCTCGCTGTCTCTCTCGCTGTCTCCCTCGCTGTCTCCCTCACAGTCTCTCTCGCTGTCTCCCTCGCTGTCTCCCTCGAGGTCTCTCTCACAGTCTCTCTCGCAGTCTCTCTCGCTGACTCCCTCGCAGTTTCTATCGCTGTCTCCCTCGTGTTCTCTCTCGCTTTCTCGCTCGCTCTCTCCCTCGCAGTCTCTCTCGCAGTCTCTCTCGCAGTCTCTCTCACTATCTCTCTCGCTATCTCCCTCGCTATCTCCCTCGCTGTCTCTCTCGCTGTCTCCCTTGCAGTCTCCCTTGCAGTCTCCCTTGCAGTCTCCCTCGCAGTCTCCCTCGCAGTCTCTCTCGCTTTCTCCCTCGCAGTCTCTCTCGCTTTCTCCCTCGCAGTCTCCCTCGCAGTCTCCTTCACAGTCTCCTTCACAGTCTCTCTCGCAGTCTCTCTCGCAGTCTCTCTCGCAGTCTCTCTCGCAGTCTCTCTCGCAGTCTTCCTCGCAGTTTCTCTTGCTGTCTCCCTCGCTGTCTCCCTCGCTGCCTCCCACGCTGTCTCCCTCGCAGTCTCCCTCGCAGTCTCTCTTGCAGTCTCTCTTGCTGTCTCCCTCGCTGTGTCTCTCGCTCTCTCTCTCGCAGTCTCCCTCGCTGTCTCACGCGATCTCTCTCACATTCTCTCTCGTTGTCTCCCTCGCAGTCTCTCTCGCTGTGTCCCTCGCAGTCTCTCTCGCAGTCTCTATTGCTGTCTCTGTCGCTGTCTCCCTCGCTGTCTCCCTCGCTGTCTCCCTCGCTGTCTCCCTCGCTGCCTCCCTCGCAGTCTCTCTCGAAGTCTCTCTCGCTGTCTCCCTCGCTGTCTCCCTCGCTGTCTCCCTCGCTGTCTCCCTCGCTGTCTCCCTCGCTGTCTCCCTCGCTTTCTCACTCGCTTTCTCCCTCGCTCTCTCCCTCAGTCTCTCTCGCAGTCTCTCTCGCAGTCTCTCTCGCAGTCTCTCTCGCAGTCTCTCTCGCAGTCTCTCTCGCTGTCTCCCTCGCTGTCTCCCTCGCTGTCTCCCTCGCTGTCTCCCTCGCTGTCTCCCTCGCTGTCTCCCTCGCTGTCTCCCTCGCTGTCTCCCTCGCTGTCTCTCTCGCTGTCTCTCTCGCTGTCTCTCTCGCTGTCTCTCTCGCTGTCTCCCTCGCTGTCTCCCTCGCTGTCTCCCTCAATATCCCTCTCGCTGTCTCTCTCGCTGTCTCTCTCGCTGTCTCTCTCGCTGTCTCTCTCGCTGTCTCTCTCGCTGTCTCCCACGCTGTCTCCCACGCTGTCTCCCTCGCTGTCTCCCTCGCTGTCTCTCTCGCCGTCTCCCTAGCCGTCTCAATCGCAGTCTCCCTCGCAGTGTCTCTCGCTGTATCCCTCGCTGTCTCTCTCGCTATCTCCATAGCAGTCTCTCTCGCAGTTTCTCTCGCTTTCTCCCTCGCAGTCTTTCTCACTGTCTCCCTCACAGTCTCTCTCGCTGTCTCCCTCACAGTCTCACTCGCAGTCTCCCTCGCTGTCTCCCTCGCTGTCTCCCTCGTGTTCTCTCTCGCTTTCTCCCTCGCTCTCTCCCTCGCAGTCTCTCTCGCAGTCTCTCTCGCAGTCTCTCTCGCTATCTCTCTCGCTATCTCTCTCGCTATCTCTCTCGCTATCTCCCTCGCTATCTCCCTCGCTATCTCCCTCGCTGTCTCTCTCGCTGTCTCCCTTGCAGTCTCCCTTGCAGTCTCCCTCGCAGTCTCTCTCGCTTTCTCCCTCGCAGTCTCTCTCGCTTTCTCTCTTGCAGTCTCTCTCGCAGTCTCTCTCGCAGTCTCTCTCGCAGTCTTCCTCGCAGTCTCCCTCGCAGTCTCCCTCGCAGTCTCCCTCGCAGTCTCCCTCGCAGTCTCCCTCGCAGTCTCCCTCGCAGTCTCTCTCGCTGTCTCCCTCGCTGTTTCCCTCACAGTCTCGCTGTCTCCCTCGCAGTCTCTCTCGAAGTCGCTCTTGCTTTCTCCCTCGCTGTCTCTCTCGCAGTCCTTCTCGCATTCTCTCTCGCTGTCTCCAGCGCTGTCTCCCTCGCCATCTCCCTCGCTGTCTCTCTCGCAGTTAGTCTCGCAGTCTCTCTCGCTGTATCCCTCGCTGTCTCTCTCGCTATCTCCATAGCAGTCTCTCTCGCAGTCTCCCTCACTGTCTCCCTCACAGTCTCCCTCACAGTCTCTCTCGCAGTCTCTCTCGCAGTCTCTCTCGCAGTCTCTCTCGCAGTCTCTCTCGCAGTCTCTCTCGCTATCTCTCTCGCTATCTCCCTCGCTATCTCCCTCGCTATCTCCCTCGCTATCTCCCTCGCTATCTCCCTCGCTATCTCCCTCGCTGTCTCCCTCGCTGTCTCCCTCGCTGTCTCCCTCGCTGTCTCCCTCGCTGTCTCTCTCGCTGTCTCCCTCGCAGTCTCCCTCGCAGTCTCCCTCGCAGTCTCCCTCGCAGTCTCCCTCGCAGTCTCCCTCGCAGTCTCTCTCGCTGTCTCCCTCGCAGTCTCTCTCGCCGTCTCCCTCGCAACTCTCTCGAAGTCTCTCTCGAAGTCTCTCTCGCTGTCTCCCTCGCTGTCTCTCTCGCCGTCTCTCTCGCCGTCTCTCTCGCCGTCGCCCTCGCCGTCTCCCTCGCCGTCTCCCTCGCAGTCACTCTCGCAGTCTCTCTCGCTGTATCCCTCGCTGTCTCTCTCGCTATCTCCATAGCAGTCTCTCTCGCAGTCTCCCTCACAGGCTCTCTCGCAGTCTCTCTCGCTATCTCCCTCGCTGTCTCCCTCGCTGTCTCTCTCGCTATCTCCATAGCAGTCTCTCTCGCTGTCTCCCTTGCAGTCTCTCTCGCTGTCTCTCTCGCTGTCTCTCTCGCTGTCTCCCTCGCAGTCTCTCTCGCTCTCTCCCTCACTGTCTCTCTCGCCGTCTCTCTCGCCGTCTCTCTCTCCATCTCTCTCGCCGTCTCTCTCTCCATCTCTCTCGCAGTCTCCTTTGCAGTCTCTCTCGCAGTCTCTCTCGCTGTCTCTCTCGCAGTCTCCTTTGCATTCTCTCTCGCTGTCTCTCTCGCTGTCTCCCTCGCAGTCTCTCTCGCAGTCTCTCTCGCTGTCTCCCTCGCTTTCTCCCTCGCTGTCTCTCTCGCTGTCTCTCTCGCTGTCTCTCTCGCTGTCTCTCTCGCTGTCTCCCTCGCAGTCTCTCTCGCTGTCTCCCTTGCTGTCTCCCTCGCTGTCTCCCTCGCTGTGTCCCTCGCTCTCTCCCTCACTGTCTCCCTCGCCGTCTCTCTCGCAGTCTCTCTCGCTGTCTACCTCGCAGTTTCTCTCGCTGTCTCCCTCGCTGTCACCCTCGCTGTCACCCTCGCTGTCTCCCTCGCTGTCTCCCTAGCAGTCGCTCTCGTAGTCTCTCTCGCTGACTCCCTCGCAGTTTCTCTCACTGTCTCCCTCGCTGTCACCCTCGCTGTCTCCCTCGCTGTCTCCCTAGCAGTCGCTCTCGCAGTCTCTCTCGCAGTCTCCCTCGCTGTCTCCCTCGCTGTCTCCCTCGCTGTCTCCCTCGCTGTCTCCCTCGCTGCGTCCCTCGCAGTCTCTCTCGAAGTCTCTCTCGAAGTCTCCCTCGCTCTCTCCCTCGCTCTCTCCCTCGCTCTCTCCCTCGCTCTATCCCTCGCCGTCTCCCTCGCAGTCTCTCTCGCAGTGTCTCTCGCTGTATCCCTCGCTGTCTCTCTCGCAGTTTCTCTCGCTTTCTCCCTCGCAGTCTCTCTCGCTGTCTCCCTCGCAGTCTCTCTCGCAGTCTCCCTCGCTGTCTCCCTCACAGTCTCTCTCGCTGTCTCTCTCGCTGTCTCCCTCGCAGTCTCTCTCACAGTCTCTCTCGCAGTCTCTCTCGCTGTCTTCCTCGCAGTCTCTATCGCTGTCTCCCTCGCAGTCTCCCTCGCAGTCTCCCGCGCAGTCTCTCTCGCAGTCTCTCTCGCTTTCTCCCTCGCTCTCTCCCTCGCAGACTCTCTCACTGTCTCCCTCGCTGTCTCCCTCGTTGTCTCCCTCGTTGTCTCCCTCGTTGTCTCCCTCGTTGTCTCCCTCGCTGTCTCTCTCAGTCTCTCTCTCAGTCTCTCTCGCTGTCTCCCTCGCAGTCTCCCTCGCAGTCTCCCTCGCAGTCTCCCTCGCAGTCTCCCTCGCAGTCTCCCTCGATGTCTCCCTCGATGTCTCCCTCGCTGTCTCCCTCGCTGTCTCCATCTCAGTCTCTCTCTCAGTCTCTATCGCATTCTCTCTCGCTGTCTCCCTCGCTGTCTCCCTCGCACTCTCTGGCTTTCTCTCTCGCTTTCTCTCTCGCAGTCCCTCTCACTGGCTCTCTCGCAGTCTCTCTCGCTGTCTCTCTCGCAGTCTCTCTCGCTGTCTCCCTCACAGTCTCCCTCACAGTCTCTCTCGCTGTCTCTCTCGCTGTCTCTCTCGCCGTCTCCCTCGCAGTCTCTCTCGAAGTCTCTCTCGCTGTCTCCCTCGCTGTCTCTCTCGCTCTCTCTCTCGCCGTCGCCATCGCCGTCTCCCTCGCCGTCTCCCTCGCCGTCTCCCTCGCCGTCTCCCTCGCAGTCACTCTCGCAGTCTCTCTCGCTGTATCCCTCGCTGTCTCTCTCGCTATCTCCATAGCAGTCTCTCTCGCAGTCTCCCTCACAGTCTCTCTCGCAGTCTCTCTCGCAGTCTCTCTCGCAGTCTCTCTCGCTATCTCCCTCGCTGTCTCTCTCGCTGTCTCCCTTGCAGTCTCCCTTGCAGTCTCCCTTGCAGTCTCCCTCGCAGTCTCTCTCGCAGTCTCTCTCGCAGTCTCTCTCGCTTTCTCCCACGCAGTCTCTCTCGCAGTCTCTCTCGCAGTCTCTCTCGCAGTCTCTCTCGCAGTCTCTCTCGCAGTCTCTCTCGCAGTCTCTCTCGCAGTCTTCCTCGCAGTTTCTCTCGCTGTCTCCCTCGCTGTCTCCCTCGCTATCTCCCTCGCTATCTCCCTCGCTGTCTCCCTCGCTGTCTCACGCGATCTCTCTCGCATTCTCTCTCGTTGTCTCCCTCGCAGTCTCTCTCGCTGTGTCCCTCGCAGTCTCTCTCACAGTCTCTGTCGCTGTCTCTGTCGCTGTCTCTGTCGCTGTCTCTGTCGCTGTCTCCCTCGCTGTCTCCCTCGCTGTCTCCCTCGCAGTCTCTCTCGCAGTCTCTCTCGCAGTCTCTCTCGCAGTCTCTCTCGCAGTCTCTCTCGCAGTCTCTCTCGCTGTCTCTCTCACAGTCTCTCTCGCTGTCTCCCTCGCTTTCTCCCTCGCTGTCTCTCTCGCTGTCTCTCTCGCTGTCTCCCTCGCTGTCTCCCTCGCTGTCTCCCTCGCAGTTTCTCTCGCAGTCTCTCTCGCTGTCTCCCTCGCAGTCTCTCTCGCTGTCTCTCTCGCTGTCTCCCTCGCTGTCTCCCTCGCTGTCTCCCTCGCTGTCTCCCTCGCTGTCTCCCTCGCTCACTCTCTCGCTCTCTCTATCGCTCTCTCTCTCGCCTTCTCAATCGCTGTCTCCCTCGCATTCTCTCTCGCAGTGTCTCTCGCTGTATCCCTCGCTGTCTCTCTCGCTATCTCCATAGCAGTCTGTCTCGCAGTTTCTCTCGCTTTCTCCCTCGCAGTCTCTCTCGCAGTCTCTCTCGCAGTCTCTCTCGCTGTCTCTCTCGCAGTCTCTCTCTCAGTCTCTCTCGCAGTCTCTCTCGCTGTCACACTCGCTGTCTCCCTCGCTGTCTCCCTCGCAGTCCCTCTCGCAGTCCCTCTCGCAGTCCCTCTCACTGTCTCCCTCGCAGTCTCTCTCGCTGTCTCCCTCGCAGTCTCTATCGCAGTCTCTATCGCAGTCTCCCTCGCAGTCTCCCTCGCAGTCTCCCTCGCAGTCTCTCTCGCAGTCTCTCTCGCAGTCTCTCTCGCTTTCTCCCTCGCTCTCTCCCTCGCAGACTCCCTCGCAGTCACTCTCGCAGTCTCTCTCGCTGTATCCCTCGCTGTCTCTCTCGCTATCTCCATAGCAGTCTCTCTCGCAGTCTCCCTCACAGTCTCTCTCGCAGTCTCTCTCGCAGTCTCTCTCGCAGTCTCTCTCGCTATCTCCCTCGCTGTCTCTCTCGCTGTCTCCCTTGCAGTCTCCCTTGCAGTCTCCCTTGCAGTCTCCCTCGCAGTCTCTCTCGCAGTCTCTCTCGCAGTCTCTCTCGCTTTCTCCCACGCAGTCTCTCTCGCAGTCTCTCTCGCAGTCTCTCTCGCAGTCTCTCTCGCAGTCTCTCTCGAAGTCTCTCTCGCAGTCTCTCTCGCAGTCTCTCTCGCAGTCTCTCTCGCAGTCTCTCTCGCAGTCTCTCTCGCAGTCTTCCTCGCAGTTTCTCTCGCTGTCTCCCTCGCTGTCTCCCTCGCTATCTCCCTCGCTATCTCCCTCGCTGTCTCCCTCGCTGTCTCACGCGATCTCTCTCGCATTCTCTCTCGTTGTCTCCCTCGCAGTCTCTCTCGCTGTGTCCCTCGCAGTCTCTCTCACAGTCTCTGTCGCTGTCTCTGTCGCTGTCTCTGTCGCTGTCTCCCTCGCTGTCTCCCTCGCTGTCTCCCTCGCAGTCTCTCTCGCAGTCTCTCTCGCAGTCTCTCTCGCTGTCTCTCTCACAGTCTCTCTCGCTGTCTCCCTCGCTTTCTCCCTCGCTGTCTCTCTCGCTGTCTCTCTCGCTGTCTCCCTCGCTGTCTCCCTCGCTGTCTCCCTCGCAGTCTCTCTCGCAGTCTCTCTCGCAGTCTCTCTCGCAGTCTCTCTCGCAGTCTCTCTCGCAGTCTCTGTCGCTGTCCCTCTCGCAGTCTCTCTCGCTGTCTCTCTCGCAGTCTCTCTCGCAGTCTCTCTCGCAGTCTCTCTCGCTGTCTCCCTCGCTTTCTCCCTCGCTTTCTCTCTCGCTGTCTCTCTCGCTGTCTCTCTCGCTGTCTCTCTCGCTGTCTCCCTCGCAGTCTCTCTCGCTGTCTCTCTCGCTGTCTCTCTCGCTGTCTCTCTCGCTGTCTCTCTCGCTGTCTCCCTCGCTGTCTCCCTCGCTGTCTCCCTCGCTGTCTCCCTCGCTGTCTCCCTCGCTGTCTCCCTCGCTGTGTCCCTCGCTCTCTCCCTCGCTGTCTCCCTCGCTGTCTTCCCCGCAGTTTCTCTCGCTGTCTCCCTCGCTGTCTCCCTCGCTGTCACCCTCGCTGTCTCCCTTGCTGTCTCCCTAGCAGTCGCTCTCGCAGTCTCCCTCGCTGTCTCCCTCGCTGTCTCCCTCGCTGTCTCCCTCGCAGTCTCTCTCGAAGTCTCTCTCGCTGTCTCCCTCGCTCTCTCCCTCGCTCTCTCTCTCGCCGTCTCCCTCGCAGTCTCTCTCGCAGTGTCTCTCGCTGTATCCCTCGCTGTCTCTCTCGCAGTTTCTCTCGCTTTCTCCCTCACAGTCTCTCTCGCAGTCTCTCTCGCAGTCTCTCTCGCAGTCTCTCTCGCAGTCTCTCTCGCAGTCTCTCTCGCTGTCTCCCTCACAGACTCTCTCGCTGTCTCCCTCGCAGTCTCTCTCACAGTCTCTCTCGCAGTCTCTCTCGCTGTCTCCCTCGCAGTCTCCCTCGCAGTCTCCCTCGCAGTCTCCCTCGCAGTCTCTCTCGCTGTCTCTCTCGCTGTCTCCCTCGCTGTCTCCCTCGCTGTCTCCCTCGCTGTCTCCCTCGCTCACTCTCTCGCTCTCTCTATCGCTCTCTCTCTCGCCTTCTCAATCGCTGTCTCCCTCGCATTCTCTCTCGCAGTGTCTCTCGCTGTATCCCTCGCTGTCTCTCTCGCTATCTCCATAGCAGTCTGTCTCGCAGTTTCTCTCGCTTTCTCCCTCGCAGTCTCTCTCGCAGTCTCTCTCGCAGTCTCTCTCGCTGTCTCTCTCGCAGTCTCTCTCTCAGTCTCTCTCGCAGTCTCTCTCGCTGTCACCCTCGCTGTCTCCCTCGCTGTCTCCCTCGCAGTCCCTCTCGCAGTCCCTCTCGCAGTCCCTCTCACTGTCTCCCTCGCAGTCTCTCTCGCTGTCTCCCTCGCAGTCTCCATCGCAGTCTCTATCGCAGTCTCCCTCGCAGTCTCCCTCGCAGTCTCTCTCGCAGTCTCTCTCGCAGTCTCTCTCGCTTTCTCCCTCGCTCTCTCCCTCGCAGACTCCCTCGCTGTCTCCCTCGCAGTCTCCCGCGCAGTCTCCCGCGCAGTCTCCCGCGCAGTCTCCCTCGCAGTCTCCCTCGCAGTCTCCCGCGCAGTCTCCCTCGCAGTCTCCCTCGCAGTCTCCCTCGCAGTCTCCCTCGCAGTCTCCCTCGCAGTCTCCCTCGCTGTCTCCCTCGCTGTCTCCCTCGCTGTCTCCCTCGCTGTCTCCCTCGCTGTCTCCCTCGAAGTCACCCTGGATGTCTCTCTCGCATTCTCTCTCGATGTCTCTCTCGATGTCTCTCTCGTTGTCTCCCTCACAGTCTCTCTCGCTGCCTCTCTCGCTGTCTCTCTCGCCGTCTCTCTCGCCGTCTCCCTCGCAGTCTCTCTCGAAGTCTCTCTCGCTCTCTCTCTCGCCATCTCCCTCGCCGTCTCCCTCGCCGTCTCCCTCGCCGTCTCCCTCGCCGTCTCCCTCGCCGTCTCCCTCGCCGTCTCCCTCGCAGTCACTCTCGCAGTCTCTCTCGCTGTATCCCTCGCTGTCTCTATAGCAGTCTCTCTCGCAGTCTCCCTCGCAGTCTCCCTCGCAGTCTCTCTCGCAGTCTCCCTCGCAGTCTCTCTCGCAGTCTCTCTCGCAGTCTCTCTCGCAGTCTCTCTCGCAGTCTCCCTCGCAGTCTCCCTCGCTATCTCTCTCGTTGTCTCCCTCGCAGTCTCTCTCGCTTTCTCCCTCGCAGTCTCTCTCGCAGTCTCTCTCGCAGTCTCTCTCGCTTTCTCCCTCGCAGTCTCTCTCGCAGTCTTCCTCGCAGTTTCTCTCGCTGTCTCCCTCGCAGTCTCCCTCGCAGTCTCCCTCGCAGTCTCCCTCGCAGTCTCCCTCGCAGTCTCCCTCGCAGTCTCCCTCGCAGTCTCTCTCGCAGTCTCCCTCGCTGTCTCTCTCGCTGTCTCTCTCGCAGTCTCCCTCGCTGTCTCCCTCGCTGTCTCCCTCGCTGTCTCCCTCGCTGTCTCACGCGATCTCTCTCGCATTCTCTCTCGTTGTCTACCTCGCAGTCTCTCTCGCTGTGTCCCTCGCAGTCTCTCTCACAGTCTCTGTCGCTGTCTCTGTCGCTGTCTCCGTCGCTGTCTCCCTCGCTGTCTCCCTCGCTGTCTCCCTCGCTGTCTCCCTCGCAGTCTCTCTCGCAGTCTCTCTCGAAGTCTCTCTCGCTGTCTCTCTCGCTGTCTCTCTCGCTGTCTCTCTCGCTGTCTCTCTCGCTGTCTCTCTCGCTGTCTCCCTCGCTGTCTCCCTCGCTGTCTCCCTCGCTGTCTCCCTCGCTGTCTCCCTCGCTGTCTCTCTCGCCGTCTCCCTCGCCGTCTCAATCGCTGTCTCCCTCGCATTCTCTCTCGCAGTGTCTCTCGCTGTATCCCTCGCTGTCTCTCTCGCTATCTCCATAGCATTCTCTCTCGCTGTTTCTCTCGCTTTCTCCCTCGCAGTCTCTCTCGCTGTCTCTCTCGCAGTCTCTCTCGCAGTCTCTCTCGCTGTCTCCCTCGCAGTCTCTCTCGCTGTCTCCCTCGCAGTCTCTCTCGCTGTCTCCCTCGCAGTCTCCCTCGCTCTCTCCCTCGCTCTCTCCCTCGCAGACTCTCTCGCAGACTCTCTCACTGTCTCCCTCGCAGTCTCCCTCGCAGTCTCCCTCGCAGTCTCCCTCGCTGTCTCCCTCGCTGTCTCCCTCGCTGTCTCCCTCGCTGTCTCCCTCGCTGTCTCCCTCGCTGTCTCTCTCGCTGTCTCCCTCGAAGTCACCCTCGATGTCTCTCTCGCAGTCTCTCTCGCATTCTCTCTCGATGTCTCTCTCGATGTCTCTCTCGTTGTCTCCCTCGCTGTCTCCCTCTCAGTCTCCCTCTCAGTCTCTCTCTCAGTCTCTCTCTCAGTCTCTCTCTCAGTCTCTCTCGCATTCTCTCTCGCTGTCTCCCTCGCTGTCTCCCTCGCTGTCTCCCTCGCACTCTCTGGCTTTCTCTCTGGCTTTCTCTCTCGCAGTCCCTCTCGCAGTCCCTCTCGCAGTCCCTCTCGCAGTCCCTCTCGCAGTCTCTCTCGCAGTCTCTCTGGCAGTCTCTCTGGCAGTCTCTCTGGCAGTCTCTCTCGCTGTCTCCCTCGCAGTCTCTCTCGCAGTCTCTCTCGCTGTCTCCCTCACAGTCTCCCTCACAGTCTCTCTCGCTGTCTCTCTCGCCGTCTCCCTCGCAGTCTCTCTCGCAGTCTCTCTCGCTGTCTCCCTCACAGTCTCCCTCACAGTCTCCCTCGCAGTCTCTCTCGAAGTCTCTCTCGCCGTCGCCCTCGCCGTATCCCTCGCAGTCACTCTCGCTGTCTCTCTCGCTGTATCCCTCGCTGTCTCTCTCGCTATCTCCATAGCAGTCTCTCTCGCTGTATCCCTCACAGTCTCCCTCACAGTCTCTCTCGCAGTCTCTCTCGCAGTCTCTCTCGCAGTCTCTCTCGCAGTCTCTCTCGCAGTCTCTCTCGCAGTCTCTCTCGCTATCTCCCTCGCTATCTTCCTCGCTGTCTCTCTCGCTGTATCTCTCGCTGTCTCCCTTGCAGTCTCCCTCGCAGTCTCTCTCGCTTTCTCCCTCGCTTTCTCCCTCGCTTTCTCCCTCGCAGTCTCTCTCGCTTTCTCCCTCGCAGTCTCTCTCGCTTTCTCCCTCGCAGTCTCCCTCGCAGTCTCTCTCGCAGTCTCTCTCGCAGTCTCTCTCGCAGTCTCTCTCGCAGTCTCTCTCGCAGTCTCTCTCGCAGTCTCTCTCGCTGTCTCCCTCGCTGTCTCCCTCGCTGTCTCCCTCACAGTCTCTCTTGCAGTCTCCCTCGCTGTCTCCCTCGCTGTCTCCCTCGCTGTCTCCCTCGCTGTCTCCCTCGCTGTCTCTCTCGCAGTCTCCCTCACTGTCTCCCTCACTGTCTCCCTCACTGTCTCCCTCACTGTCTCCCTCGCTGTCTCCCTCGCTGTCTCACACGATCTCTCTCGCATTCTCTCTCGTTGTCTCCCTCGCAGTCTCTCTCGCTGTGTCCCTCGCAGTCTCTCTCACAGTCTCTGTCGCTGTCTCCCTCGCTGTCTCCCTCGCTGTCTCCCTCGCTGTCTCCCTCGCTGTCTCCCTCGCTGTCTCCCTCGCTGTCTCCCTCGCTGTCTACCTCGCTGTCTACCTCGCTGTCTACCTCGCTGTCTCCCTCGCTCTCTCTCTCGCTCTCTCTCTCGCCGTCTCCCTCGCCGTCTCAATCGCCGTCTCCCTCGCATTCTCTCTCGCAGTGTCTCTCGCTGTATCCCTCGCTGTCCTTCTCGCTATCTCCATAGCAGTCTCTCTCGCAGTTTCTCTCGCTTTCTCCCTCGCAGTCTCTCTCGCTGTCTCCCTCACAGTCTCACTCGCAGTCTCTCTTGCTGTCTCTCTCGCTGTCTCCCTCGCTGTCTCCCTCACAGTCTCTCTCGCTGTCTCTCTCGCTGTCTCCCTCGCTCTCTCCCTCGAGGTCTCTCTCACAGTCTCTCTCGCTGTCTCTCTCGCTGACTCCCTCGCAGTTTCTATCGCTGTCTCCCTCGCAGTCTCTCTCGCTTTCTCCCTCACTCTCTCCCTCGCTGTCTCCCTCGCTCTCTCTCTCGCTCTCTCTCTCGCTCTCTCTCTCGCTCTCTCACTCGCCGTCTCCCTCGCCGTCTCCCTCGCCGTCTCCCTCGCCGTCTGAATCGCTGTCTCCCTCGCATTCTCTCTCGCAGTGTCCCTCACAGTCTCTCTCGCTTTCTCTCTCGCTTTCTCCCTCGCAGTCTCTCTCGCAGTCTCCCTCGCAGTCTCTCTCGCAGTCTCTCTCGCAGTCTCTCTCGCAGTCTCCCTCGCAGTCTCCCTCGCAGTCTCCCTCGCAGTCTCCCTCGCTGTCTCTCTCGCTGTCTCCCTCGCTGTCTCCCTCGCAGTCTCCCTCAATATCCCTCTCGCAGTCTCTCTCGCATTCTCTCTCGCAGTCTCCCTCGCAGTCTCCCTCGCAGTCTCCCTCGCAGTCTCCCTCGCAGTCTCCCTCGCAGTCTCCCTCGCAGTCTCCCTCGCAGTCTGTCTCGCAGTCTGTCTCGCAGTCTCTCTCGCAGTCTCTCTCGCAGTCTCTCTCGCAGTCTCTCTCGCAGTCTCCCTCGCAGTCTCCCTCGCAGTCTCTCTCGCTGTCTCCCTCGCTGTTTCCCTCACAGTCTCTCTCGCTGTCTCCCTCGCAGTCTCTCTCGAAGTCGCTCTCGCTTTCCTCGCTGTCTCTCTCGCAGTCCTTCTCGCATTCCCTCTCGCTGTCTCCCTCGCTGTCTCCCTCACAGTCTCTCTCGCTGTCTCCCTCGCAGTCTCTCTCGAAGTCGCTCTCGCTTTCTCCCTCGCTGTCTCTCTCGCAGTCCTTCTCGCATTCCCTCTCGCTGTCTCCCTCGCAGTCTCTCTCGCAGTCTCTCTCGCAGTCTCTCTCGCAGTCTCTCTCGCAGTCTCCCTCGCTGTCTCCCTCGCTGTCTCCCTCGCTGTCTCCCTCGCCGTCTCCCTCGCAGTCACTCTGTATCCCCCGCTATCTCTCGCGCTATCTCCATAGCAGTCTCTCTCACTGTCTCCCTTGCTGTCTCCCTTGCTGTCTCCCTCGCTGTCTGTCTCTGTCGCTGTCTCTGTCGCTGTCTCTGTCGCTGTCTCTGTCGCTGTCTCTGTCGCTGTCTCTGTCGCTGTCTCCCTCGCCGTCTCCCTCGCCGTCTCCCTCGTCGTCTCCCTCGTCGTCTCCCTCGTCGTCTCCCTCGCAGTCTCCCTCGCAGTCTGTCTCGCAGTCTGTCTCGCAGTCTGTCTCGCAGTCTGTCTCGCAGTCTGTCTCGCATTCTCTCTCGCAGTCTCTCTCGCAGTCTCCCTCGCAGTCTCCCTCGCAGTCTCCCTCGCAGTCTCCCTCGCAGTCTCCCTCGCAGTCTCCCTCGCAGTCTCTCTCGCTGTCTCCCTCGCTGTTTCCCTCACAGTCTCTCTCGCTGTCTCCCTTGCAGTCTCTCTCGAAGTCGCTCTCGCTTTCTCCCTCGCTGTCTCTCTCGCAGTCCTTCTCGCATTCCCTCTCGCTGTCTCCCTCGCTGTCTCCCTCGCTGTCTCCCTCGCTGTCTCCCTCGCAGTCTCTCTCGCAGTCTCTCTCGCAGTCTCCCTCGCTGTCTCCCTCGCTGTCTCCCTCGCTGTCTCCCTCGCCGTCTCCCTCGCAGTCACTCTGTATCCCCCGCTATCTCTCGCGCTATCTCCATAGCAGTCTCTCTCACTGTCTCCCTTGCTGTCTCCCTTGCTGTCTCCCTTGCTGTCTCCCTTGCTGTCTCCCTCGCTGTCTGTCTCTGTCGCTGTCTCTGTCGCTGTCTCTGTCGCTGTCTCTGTCGCTGTCTCCCTCGCCGTCTCCCTCGCCGTCTCCCTCGCCGTCTCCCTCGCCGTCTCCCTCGCAGTCTCTCTCGCTGTCTCTCTCGCTGTCTCTCTCGCTGTCTCTCTCGCTGTCTCTCTCAATGTACTCTCGCTGTCTCCCTCGCTGTCTCCCTCGCTGTCTCCCTCGCTGTCTCCCTCGCGGTCTCCCTCGCGGTCTCTCTCGCAGACTGTCTCGCTATCTGTCTCGCAGTCTCTCACCGCCTCCCACGCCGTCTCCCACGCCGTCTCCCACGCCGTCTCTCTCGCAGTCTCTCTCGCAGTCTCTCTCGCAGTCTCTCTCGCCGTCTTCCTCGCAGTCTCTCTCGCTGTCTCCCTCGCTGCCTCCCTCGCTGCCTCCCTCGCTGCCTCCCTCGCTGCCTCCCTCGCTGTCTCCCCAGCAGTCGCTCTCGCAGTCTCTCTTGCAGTCTCTCTCGCTGTCTCCCTCGCTGTCTCCCTCGCTGTCTCCCTCGCTGTCTCCCTCGCTGTCTCCCTCGCTGTCTCCCTCGCGGTCTCCCTCGCGGTCTCTCTCGCAGACTGTCTCGCTATCTGTCTCGCAGTCTCTCACCGCCTCCCACGCCGTCTCCCACGCCGTCTCCCACGCCGTCTCCCACGCCGTCTCCCTCGCCGTCTCCCTCGCCGTCTCCCTCGCCGTCTCCCTCGCCGTCTCCCTCGCTGTCTCCCTCGCTGTCTCACGCGATCTCTCTCGCATTCTCTCTCGTCGTCTCCCTCGCAGTTTCTCTCGCTGTGTCCCTTGCAGTCTCTCTCACAGTCTCTGTCGCTGTCTCTCTCGCTGTCTCTCTCGCTGTCTCCCTCGCTGCCTCCCTCGCAGTCTCTCTCGAAGTCTCTCTCGAAGTCTCTCTCGCTGTCTACCTCGCTGTCTACCTCGCTGTCTTCCTCGCTGTCTCCCTCGCTGTCTCCCTCGCTGTCTCCCTCGCTGTCTCCCTCGCTGTCTCCCTCGCTGTCTCCCTCGCTGTCTCCCTCGCTGTCTCCCTCGCTGTCTCTCTCGCTCTCTCTCTCGCTCTCTCTCTCGCTCTCCCTCTCGCCGTCTCCCTCGCCGTCTCAATCGCTGTCTCCCTCGCATTCTCTCTCGCAGTGTCTCTCGCTGTATCCCTCGCTATCTCCATAGCAGTCTCTCTCGCAGTTTCTCTCGCTTTCTCCCTCGCAGTCTCTCTCGCTGTCTCCCTCACAGTCTCACTCGCAGTCTCTCTCGCTGTCTCTCTCGCTGTCTCCCTCGCTGTCTCCCTCACTGTCTCCCTCACTGTCTCCCTCACTGTCTCCCTCACTGTCTCCCTCGCAGTCTCTCTCGCAGTCTCTCTCGCAGTCTCTCTCGCTGTCTTCCTCGCTGTCTTCCTCGCTGTCTTCCTCGCTGTCTTCCTCGCTGTCTTCCTCGCTGTCTTCCTCGCTGTCTTCCTCGCTGTCTTCCTCGCTCTCTCTCTCGCTCTCTCTCTCGCCGTCTCCCTCGCCGTCTCAATCGCTGTCTCCCTCGCATTCTCTCTCGCAGTGTCTCTCGCTGTATCCCTCGCTGTCTCTCTCGCTATCTCCATAGCAGTCTCTCTCGCAGTTTCTCTCGCTGTCTCCCTCACAGTCTCTCTCGCTGTCTCCCTCACTGTCTCCCTCGCAGTCACTCTGTATCCCCCGCTATCTCTCGCGCTATCTCCATAGCAGTCTCTCTCACTGTCTCCCTTGCTGTCTCCCTTGCTGTCTCCCTTGCAGTCTCCCTCGCTGTCTGTCTCTGTCGCTGTCTCTGTCGCTGTCTCTGTCGCTGTCTCTGTCGCTGTCTCCCTCGCTGTCTCCCTCGCTGTCTCCCTCGCCGTCTCCCTCGCCGTCTCCCTCGCCGTCTCCCTCGCCGTCTCCCTCGCCGTCTCCCTCGCCGTCTCCCTCGCAGTCTCTCTCGCTGTCTCTCTCGCTGTCTCTCTCGCTGTCTCTCTCGCTGTCTCTCTCGCTGTCTCTCTCAATGTACTCTTGCTGTCTCCCTCGCTGTCTCCCTCGCTGTCTCCCTCGCTGTCTCCCTCGCTGTCTCCCTCGCGGTCTCTCTCGCAGACTGTCTCGCTATCTGTCTCGCAGTCTCTCACCGCCTCCCACGCCGTCTCCCACGCCGTCTCCCACGCCGTCTCTCTCGCAGTCTCTCTCGCAGTCTCTCTCGCAGTCTCTCTCGCCGTCTTCCTCGCAGTCTCTCTCGCTGTCTCCCTCGCTGCCTCCCTCGCTGCCTCCCTCGCTGCCTCCCTCGCTGCCTCCCTCGCTGTCTCCCCAGCAGTCGCTCTCGCAGTCTCTCTTGCAGTCTCTCTCGCTGTCTCCCTCGCTGTCTCCCTCGCTGTCTCCCTCGCTGTCTCCCTCGCTGTCTCCCTCGCTGTCTCCCTCGCTGTCTCCCTCGCGGTCTCCCTCGCGGTCTCTCTCGCAGACTGTCTCGCTATCTGTCTCGCAGTCTCTCACCGCCTCCCACGCCGTCTCCCACGCCGTCTCCCACGCCGTCTCCAACGCCGTCTCCCTCGCCGTCTCCCTCACCGTCTCCCTCGCCGTCTCCCTCGCTGTCTCCCTCGCTGTCTCACGCGATCTCTCTCGCATTCTCTCCCGTCGTCTCCCTCGCAGTTTCTCTCGCTGTGTCCCTTGCAGTCTCTCTCACAGTCTCTGTCGCTGTCTCTCTCGCTGTCTCTCTCGCTGTCTCCCTCGCTGCCTCCCTCGCAGTCTCTCTCGAAGTCTCTCTCGAAGTCTCTCTCGCTGTCTACCTCGCTGTCTACCTCGCTGTCTCCCTCGCTGTCTCCCTCGCTGTCTCCCTCGCTGTCTCCCTCGCTGTCTCCCTCGCTGTCTCTCTCGCTCTCTCTCTCGCTCTCTCTCTCGCTCTCCCTCTCGCCGTCTCCCTCGCCGTCTCAATCGCTGTCTCCCTCGCATTCTCTCTCGCAGTGTCTCTCGCTGTATCCCTCGCTATCTCCATAGCAGTCTCTCTCGCAGTTTCTCTCGCTTTCTCCCTCGCAGTCTCTCTCGCTGTCTCCCTCACAGTCTCACTCGCAGTCTCTCTCGCTGTCTCTCTCGCTGTCTCCCTCGCTGTCTCCCTCACTGTCTCCCTCACTGTCTCCCTCACTGTCTCCCTCGCAGTCTCTCTCGCAGTCTCTCTCGCAGTCTCTCTCGCAGTCTCTCTCGCAGTCTCTCTCGCTGTCTTCCTCGCTGTCTTCCTCGCTGTCTTCCTCGCTGTCTTCCTCGCTGTCTTCCTCGCTGTCTTCCTCGCTGTCTTCCTCGCCCTCTCTCTCGCTCTCTCTCTCGCCGTCTCCCTCGCCGTCTCAATCGCTGTCTCCCTCGCATTCTCTCTCGCAGTGTCTCTCGCTGTATCCCTCGCTGTCTCTCTCGCTATCTCCATAGCAGTCTCTCTCGCAGTTTCTCTCGCTGTCTCCCTCACAGTCTCTCTCGCTGTCTCCCTCACTGTCTCCCTCGCAGTCACTCTGTATCCCCCGCTATCTCTCGCGCTATCTCCATAGCAGTCTCTCTCACTGTCTCCCTTGCTGTCTCCCTTGCTGTCTCCCTTGCAGTCTCCCTCGCTGTCTGTCTCTGTCGCTGTCTCTGTCGCTGTCTCTGTCGCTGTCTCTGTCGCTGTCTCCCTCGCTGTCTCCCTCGCTGTCTCCCTCGCCGTCTCCCTCGCCGTCTCCCTCGCCGTCTCCCTCGCCGTCTCCCTCGCCGTCTCCCTCGCCGTCTCCCTCGCAGTCTCTCTCGCTGTCTCTCTCGCTGTCTCTCTCGCTGTCTCTCTCGCTGTCTCTCTCGCTGTCTCTCTCAATGTACTCTCGCTGTCTCCCTCGCTGTCTCCCTCGCTGTCTCCCTCGCTGTCTCCCTCGCTGTCTCCCTCGCGGTCTCCCTCGCGGTCTCTCTCGCAGACTGTCTCGCTATCTGTCTCGCAGTCTCTCACCGCCTCCCACGCCGTCTCCCACGCCGTCTCCCACGCCGTCTCTCTCGCAGTCTCTCTCGCAGTCTCTCTCGCAGTCTCTCTCGCCGTCTTCCTCGCAGTCTCTCTCGCTGTCTCCCTCGCTGCCTCCCTCGCTGCCTCCCTCGCTGCCTCCCTCGCTGCCTCCCTCGCTGTCTCCCCAGCAGTCGCTCTCGCAGTCTCTCTTGCAGTCTCTCTCGCTGTCTCCCTCGCTGTCTCCCTCGCTGTCTCCCTCGCTGTCTCCCTCGCTGTCTCCCTCGCTGTCTCCCTCGCTGTCTCCCTCGCTGTCTCCCTCGCGGTCTCCCTCGCGGTCTCTCTCGCAGACTGTCTCGCTATCTGTCTCGCAGTCTCTCACCGCCTCCCACGCCGTCTCCCACGCCGTCTCCCACGCCGTCTCCCACGCCGTCTCCCTCGCCGTCTCCCTCACCGTCTCCCTCGCCGTCTCCCTCGCTGTCTCCCTCGCTGTCTCACGCGATCTCTCTCGCATTCTCTCTCGTCGTCTCCCTCGCAGTTTCTCTCGCTGTGTCCCTTGCAGTCTCTCTCACAGTCTCTGTCGCTGTCTCTCTCGCTGTCTCTCTCGCTGTCTCCCTCGCTGCCTCCCTCGCAGTCTCTCTCGAAGTCTCTCTCGAAGTCTCTCTCGCTGTCTACCTCGCTGTCTACCTCGCTGTCTCCCTCGCTGTCTCCCTCGCTGTCTCCCTCGCTGTCTCCCTCGCTGTCTCCCTCGCTGTCTCTCTCGCTCTCTCTCTCGCTCTCTCTCTCGCTCTCCCTCTCGCCGTCTCCCTCGCCGTCTCAATCGCTGTCTCCCTCGCATTCTCTCTCGCAGTGTCTCTCGCTGTATCCCTCGCTATCTCCATAGCAGTCTCTCTCGCAGTTTCTCTCGCTTTCTCCCTCGCAGTCTCTCTCGCTGTCTCCCTCACAGTCTCACTCGCAGTCTCTCTCGCTGTCTCTCTCGCTGTCTCCCTCGCTGTCTCCCTCGCTGTCTCCCTCACTGTCTCCCTCACTGTCTCCCTCACTGTCTCCCTCGCAGTCTCTCTCGCAGTCTCTCTCGCAGTCTCTCTCGCAGTCTCTCTCGCTGTCTTCCTCGCTGTCTTCCTCGCTGTCTTCCTCGCTGTCTTCCTCGCTGTCTTCCTCGCCCTCTCTCTCGCTCTCTCTCTCGCCGTCTCCCTCGCCGTCTCAATCGCTGTCTCCCTCGCATTCTCTCTCGCAGTGTCTCTCGCTGTATCCCTCGCTGTCTCTCTCGCTATCTCCATAGCAGTCTCTCTCGCAGTTTCTCTCGCTGTCTCCCTCACAGTCTCTCTCGCTGTCTCCCTCACTGTCTCCCTCGCAGTCTCCCTCGCAGTCTCCCTCGCAGTCTCTCTCGCTGTCTTCCTCGCTGTCTTCCTCGCTGTCTCTCTCGCTGTCTCTCTCGCTGTCTTCCTCGCTGTCTCCCTCGCTGTCTCCCTCGAGGTCTCTCTCACAGTCTCTCTCGCAGTCTCTCTCGCTGACTCCCTCGCAGTTTCTATCGCAGTTTCTATCGCAGTCTCTCTCGCAGTCTCTCTCGCAGTCTCTCTCGCAGTCTCTCTCGCTATCTCCCGCGCTATCTCCCTTGCTATCTCCCTTGCTGTCTCTCTCGCTGTCTCCCTTGCAGTCTCCCTCGCAGTCTCTCTCGCTTTCTCCCTCGCAGTCTCTCTCGCTTTCTCTCTCGCTTTCTCCCTCGCAGTCTCTCTCGCAGTCTCTCTCGCAGTCTCTCTCGCAGTCTCTCTCGCAGTCTCTCTCGCAGTCTCTCTCGCAGTCTCTCTCGCTGTCTCACTCGCTGCCTCCCACGCTGCCTCCCACGCTGTCTCCCACTCTGTCTCCCACGCTGTCTCCCACGCTGTCTCCCACGCTGTCTCCCACGCTGTCTCCCACGCTGTCTCCCTCGCTGTCTCCCTCGCTGTCTCTATTGCTGTCTCCCTCGCTGTGTCTCTCGCTCTCTCTCTCGCAGTCTCCCTCGCTGTTTCCCTCGCTATCTCCCTCGCTGTCTCCCTCCCTGTCTCACACGATCTCTCTCGCATTCTCTCTCGTTGTCTTCCTCGCAGTCTCTCTCACAGTCTCTATTGCTGTCTCTGTCGCTGTCTCCCTCGCTGTCTCCCTCGCTGTCTCCCTCGCTGTCTCCCTCGCTGTCTCCCTCGCTGCCTCCCTCGCTGCATCCCTCGCAGTCTCCATCGCAGTCTCCCTCGCAGTCTCCCTCGCAGTCTCCCTCGCAGTCTCCCTCGCAGTCTCTCTCGATGTCTCTCTCGCTGTCTCCCTCGCTGTCTCCCTCGCTGTCTCCCTCGCTGTCTCCCTCGCTGTCTCCCTCGCTCTCTCCCTCGCTCTCTCCCTCGCTCTCTCCCTCGCTCTCTCTCTCGCCGTCTCAATCGCTGTCTCCCTCGCAGTGTCTCTCGCTGTATCCCTCGCTGTCTCTCTCGCTATCTCCATAGCAGTCTCTCTCGCAGTTTCTCTCGCTTCCTCCCTCGCAGTCTCTCTCGCTGTCTCCCTCACAGTCTCTCTCGCTGTCTCTCTCACTGTCTCCCTCGCTGTCTCCCTCACAGTCTCTCTCGCTGTCTCCCTCGCTGTCTCCCTCGAGGCCTCTCTCGCAGTCTCTCTCGCAGTCTCTCTCGCTGTCTCTCTCGCTGTCTCTCTCACTGACTCCCTCGCTGTCTCCATCGCTGTCTCCCTCGCAGTCTCTCTCGCTTTCTCTCTCGCTTTCTCCCTCGCTCTCTCCCTCGCTCTCTCCCTCGCAGTCTCTCTAGCAGTCTCTCTCGCAGTCTCCCTCGCTGTCTCCCTCGCTGTCTCCCTCGCTGTCTCCCTCGCTGTCTCTCTCGCTGTCTCCCTCGCTGTCTCTCTCGCTGTCTCCCTCGCTGTCTCCCTCGCTGTCTCCCTCGCAGTCTCCCTCAATATCCCTCTCGCAGTCTCTCTCGCAGTCTCTCTCGCATTCTCTCTCGCAGTCTCCCTCGCAGTCTCTCTCGCAGTCTCTCTCGCAGTCTCTCTCGCAGTCTCTCTCGCAGTCTCTCTCGCAGTCTCTCTCGCAGTCTCACTCGCAGTCTCACTCGCAGTCTCCCTCGCAGTCTCCCTCGCTGTCTCCCTCGCTGTTTCCCTCACAGTCTCTCTCGCTGTCTCCCTCGCAGTCTCTCTCGAAGTCGCTCTCGCTTTCTCCCTCGCTGTCTCTCTCGCAGTCCTTCTCGCATTCTCTCTCGCTGTCTCCAGCGCTGTCTCCCTCGCTGTCTCCCGAGCTGTCTCCGTCACTGTCTCCCTCGCAGTCTCTCTCGCTGTCTCCCTCGCTGTCTCCCTCGCAGTCTCTCTCGCTGTCTCTCTCGCTGTCTCTCTCGCTGTCTCTCTCGCTGTCTCTCTCGCTGTCTCTCTCGCTGTCTCTCTCGCTGTCTCCCTTGCTGTCTCCCTCGCTGTGTCCCTCGCTGTGTCCCTCGCTGTGTCCCTCGCTGTGTCCCTCGCTGTGTCCCTCGCTGTGTCCCTCGCTGTCTCTCTCGCAGTTTCCCTCGCAGTCTCTCTCGCAGTCTCTCTCGCAGTCTCTCTCGCAGTCTCTCTCGCAGTCTCGCTCGATGTCTCCCTCGATGTCTCCCTCGCTGTCTCCCTCGCTGTCTCCCTCGCTGTCTCCCTCGCCGTCTCCCTCGTAGTCACTCTGTATCCCCCGCTATCTCTCGCGCTATCTCCATAGCAGTCTCTCTCACTGTCTCCCTTGCTGTCTCTGTCTCTGTCTCTGTTGCTGTCTCTGTCGCTGTCTCCCTTGCTGTCTCTGTCGCTGTCTCTGTCGCTGTCTCTGTCGCCGTCTCCCTCGCCGTCTCCCTCGCCGTCTCCCTCGCCGTCTCCCTGGCCGTCTCCCTCGCCGTCTCCCTCGCCGTCTCCCTCGCCGTCTCCCTCGCCGTCTCCCTCGCCGTCTCCCTCGCCGTCTCTCTCGCAGTCTCTCTCGCCGTCTTCCTCGCCGTCTTCCTCGCCGTCTCCCTCGCTGTCTCCCTCGCTGTCTCCCTCGCTGCCTCCCTCGCTGTCTCCCCAGCAGTCGCTCTCGCAGTCTCTCTCGCTGTGTCCCTCGCTGTCTCCCCCGCTGTCTCCCTCGCCGTCTCCCTCGCGTCTCCCTCGCTGTCTCCCTCGCTGTCTCCCTCGCTGTCTCACGCGATCTCTCTCGCATTCTCCCTCGCTGTCTCCCTCGCTGTCTCCCTCGCTGTCTCCCACGCTGTCTCCCTCGCTGTCTCCCACGCTGTCTCCCTCGCAGTCTCCCTCGCAGTCTCCCTCGCAGTCTCCCTCGCAGTCTCTCTCGCTGTCTCCCTCGCTGTCTCCCTCGCTGTCTCCCTCGCTGTCTCCCTCGCTGTCTCCCTCGCTTTCTCCCTCGCTGTGTCCCTCGCTCTCTCCCTCACAGTCTCCCTCACTGTCTCCCTCACTGTCTCCCTCGCCGTCTCCCTCGCCGTCTCCCTCGCCGTCTCTCTCGCAGTCTCTCTCGCCGTCTTCCTCGCCGTCTCCCTCGCCGTCTCCCTCGCTGTCTCCCTCGCTGCCTCCCTCGCTGTCTCCCCAGCAGTCGCTCTCGCAGTCTCTCTCGCTGTCTCCCTCGCTGTCTCCTTCGCTGTCTCCCTCGCCGTCTCCCTCGCCGTCTCCCTCGCCGTCTCCCTCGCCGTCTCCCTCGCTGTCTCCCTCGCTGTCTCCCTCGCTGTCTCCCTCGCTGTGTCCCTCGCTCTCTCCCTCACAGTCTCCCTCACTGTCTCCCTCACTGTCTCCCTCGCCGTCTCCCTCGCCGTCTCCCTCGCCGTCTCTCTCGCAGTCTCTCTCGCCGTCTTCCTCGCTGTCTTCCTCGCTGTCTCCCTCGCTGTCTCCCTCGCTGTCTCCCTCGCTGCCTCCCTCGCTGTCTCCCCAGCAGTCGCTCTCGCAGTCTCTCTCGCTGTCTCCCTCGCTGTCTCCTTCGCTGTCTCCCTCGCCGTCTCCCTCGCCGTCTCCCTCGCCGTCTCCCTCGCCGTCTCCCTCGCTGTCTCACGCGATCTCTCTCGCATTCTCTCTCGTTGTCTCCCTCGCAGTTTCTCTCGCTGTGTCCCTTGCAGTCTCTCTCACAGTCTCTGTCGCTGTCTCTGTCGCTGTCTCTGTCGCTGTCTCTGTCGCTGTCTCTCTCGCTGTCTCTCTCGCTGTCTCTCTCGCTGTCTCCCTCGCTGCCTCCCTCGCTGTCTCCCTCGCTGTCTCCCTCGCTGTCTACCTCGCTGTCTACCTCGCTGTCTCCCTCGCTGTCTCCCTCGCTGTCTCCCTCGCTGTCTCCCTCGCCGTCTCCCTCGCCGTCTCCCTCGCAGTCTCTCTCGCTCTCTCTCTCGCCGTCGCCCTCGCCATCTCCATCGCCGTCTCCCTCGCAGTCACTCTCGCAGTCTCTCTTGCTGTATCCCTCGCTGTCTCTCTCGCTGTCTCCATAGCAGTCTCCCTCACAGTCTCCCTCACAGTCTCCCTCACAGTCTCCCTCGCTGTCTCCCTCGCAGTCTCTCTCGCAGTCTCTCTCGCTATCTCCCTCGCTATCTCCCTCGCTGTCTCTCTTGCAGTCTCCCTTGCAGTCTCCCTCGCAGTCTCTCTCGCTTTCTCTCTCGCAGTCTCTCTCGCAGTCTCTCTCGCAGTCTCTCTCGCTTTCTCCCTCGCAGTCTCTCTCGCAGTTTCTCTCGCAGTCTCTCTCGCAGTCTGCCTCGCTGTCTCCCTCGCTGTCTCCCTCGCTGTCTCTCTCGCAGTCTCCCTCGCAGTCTCCCTCGCAGTCTCCCTCGCAGTCTCCCTCGCAGTCTCCCTCGCAGTCTCCCTCGCTGTCTCACGCGATCTCTCTCGCATTCTCTCTCGTTGTCTCCCTCGCAGTTTCTCTCGCTGTGTCCCTCGCAGTCTCTCTCACAGTCTCTGTCGCTGTCTCTGTCGCTGTCTCTGTCGCTGTCTCTGTCGCTGTCTCCCTCGCTGTCTCCCTCGCTGCCTCCCTCGCAGTCTCTCTCGAAGTCTCTCTCGCTGTCTACCTCGCTGTCTCCCTCGCTGTCTACCTCGCTGTCTCCCTCGCTTTCTCCCTCGCTTTCTCCCTCGCTTTCTCCCTCGCTTTCTCCCTCGCTGTCTCCCTCGCTGTCTCCCTCGCTGTCTCCCTCGCTGTCTCCCTCGCTGTCTCCCTCGCTCTCTCCCTCGCTCTCTCCCTCGCTCTCTCCCTCGCTCTCTCTCTCGCTCTCTCTCTCGCCGTCTCCCTCGCCGTCTCAATCGCTGTCTCCCTCGCATTCTCTCTCGCAGTGTCTCTCGCTGTATCCCTCGCTGTCTCTCTCGCTATCTCCATAGCAGTCTCTCTCGCAGTTTCTCTCGTTTCCTCCCTTGCAGTCTCTCTCGCTGTCTCCCTCACAGTCTCTCTCGCTGTCTCTCTCACTGTCTCCCTCGCTGTCTCCCTCACAGTCTCCCTCGCTGTCTCCCTCGCTGTCTCCCTCGAGGTCTCTCTCACAGTCTCTCTCGCAGTCTCTCTCGCTGTCTCTCTCGCTGTCTCTCTCGCTGTCTCTCTCACTGACTCCCTCGCTGTCTCTATCGCTGTCTCCCTCGCAGTCTCTCTCGCTTTCTCTCTCGCTCTCTCCCTCGCAGTCTCTCTCGCAGTCTCTCTCGCAGTCTCTCTCGCAGTCTCTCTCGCAGTCTCCCTCGCAGTCTCCCTCGCAGTCTCCCTCGCAGTCTCCCTCGCAGTCTCCCTCGCTGTCTCCCTCGCTGTCTCTCTCGCTGTCTCGCTCGCTGTCTCGCTCGCTGTCTCGCTCGCTGTCTCTCTCACTGTCTCCCTCGCTGTCTCCCTCGCTGTCTCCCTCGCAGTCTCCCTCAATATCCCTCTCACAGTCTCTCGCAGTCTCTCTCGCATTCTCCCTCGCAGTCTGTCTCGCAGTCTGTCTCGCAGTCTGTCTCGCAGTCTGTCTCGCAGTCTGTCTCGCAGTCTGTCTCGCAGTCTGTCTCGCAGTCTGTCTCGCAGTCTGTCTCGCAGTCTCTCTCGCAGTCTCTCTCGCAGTCTCTCTCGCAGTCTCCCTCGCAGTCTCACTCGCAGTCTCACTCGCAGTCTCTCTCGCTGTCTCCCTCGCTGTTTCCCTCACAGTCTCTCTCGCTGTCTCCCTCGCAGTCTCTCTCAAAGTCGCTCTCGCTTTCTCCCTCGCTGTCTCTCTCGCAGTCCTTCTCGCATTCTCTCTCGCTGTCTCCAGCGCTGTCTCCCGAGCTGTCTCCGTCACTGTCTCCCACGCAGTCTCTCTCGCTGTCTCTCACGCGCTCTCTCTCGCAGTCTCTCTCGCTGTGTCCCTTGCAGTCTCTCTCACAGTCTCTGTCGCTGTCTCTCTCGCTGTCTCTCTCGCTGTCTCCCTCGCTGCCTCCCTCGCAGTCTCTCTCGAAGTCTCTCTCGAAGTCTCTCTCGCTGTCTACCTCGCTGTCTACCTCGCTGTCTCCCTCGCTGTCTCCCTCGCTGTCTCCCTCGCTGTCTCCCTCGCTGTCTCCCTCGCTGTCTCTCTCGCTCTCTCTCTCGCTCTCTCTCTCGCTCTCCCTCTCGCCGTCTCCCTCGCCGTCTCAATCGCTGTCTCCCTCGCATTCTCTCTCGCAGTGTCTCTCGCTGTATCCCTCGCTATCTCCATAGCAGTCTCTCTCGCAGTTTCTCTCGCTTTCTCCCTCGCAGTCTCTCTCGCTGTCTCCCTCACAGTCTCACTCGCAGTCTCTCTCGCTGTCTCTCTCGCTGTCTCCCTCGCTGTCTCCCTCGCTGTCTCCCTCACTGTCTCCCTCACTGTCTCCCTCACTGTCTCCCTCGCAGTCTCTCTCGCAGTCTCTCTCGCAGTCTCTCTCGCAGTCTCTCTCGCTGTCTTCCTCGCTGTCTTCCTCGCTGTCTTCCTCGCTGTCTTCCTCGCTGTCTTCCTCGCCCTCTCTCTCGCTCTCTCTCTCGCCGTCTCCCTCGCCGTCTCAATCGCTGTCTCCCTCGCATTCTCTCTCGCAGTGTCTCTCGCTGTATCCCTCGCTGTCTCTCTCGCTATCTCCATAGCAGTCTCTCTCGCAGTTTCTCTCGCTGTCTCCCTCACAGTCTCTCTCGCTGTCTCCCTCACTGTCTCCCTCGCAGTCTCCCTCGCAGTCTCCCTCGCAGTCTCTCTCGCTGTCTTCCTCGCTGTCTTCCTCGCTGTCTCTCTCGCTGTCTCTCTCGCTGTCTTCCTCGCTGTCTCCCTCGCTGTCTCCCTCGAGGTCTCTCTCACAGTCTCTCTCGCAGTCTCTCTCGCTGACTCCCTCGCAGTTTCTATCGCAGTTTCTATCGCAGTCTCTCTCGCAGTCTCTCTCGCAGTCTCTCTCGCAGTCTCTCTCGCTATCTCCCGCGCTATCTCCCTTGCTATCTCCCTTGCTGTCTCTCTCGCTGTCTCCCTTGCAGTCTCCCTCGCAGTCTCTCTCGCTTTCTCCCTCGCAGTCTCTCTCGCTTTCTCTCTCGCTTTCTCCCTCGCAGTCTCTCTCGCAGTCTCTCTCGCAGTCTCTCTCGCAGTCTCTCTCGCAGTCTCTCTCGCAGTCTCTCTCGCTGTCTCACTCGCTGCCTCCCACGCTGCCTCCCACGCTGTCTCCCACTCTGTCTCCCACGCTGTCTCCCACGCTGTCTCCCACGCTGTCTCCCACGCTGTCTCCCACGCTGTCTCCCTCGCTGTCTCCCTCGCTGTCTCTATTGCTGTCTCCCTCGCTGTGTCTCTCGCTCTCTCTCTCGCAGTCTCCCTCGCTGTTTCCCTCGCTATCTCCCTCGCTGTCTCCCTCCCTGTCTCACACGATCTCTCTCGCATTCTCTCTCGTTGTCTTCCTCGCAGTCTCTCTCACAGTCTCTATTGCTGTCTCTGTCGCTGTCTCCCTCGCTGTCTCCCTCGCTGTCTCCCTCGCTGTCTCCCTCGCTGTCTCCCTCGCTGCCTCCCTCGCTGCATCCCTCGCAGTCTCCATCGCAGTCTCCCTCGCAGTCTCCCTCGCAGTCTCCCTCGCAGTCTCCCTCGCAGTCTCTCTCGATGTCTCTCTCGCTGTCTCCCTCGCTGTCTCCCTCGCTGTCTCCCTCGCTGTCTCCCTCGCTGTCTCCCTCGCTCTCTCCCTCGCTCTCTCCCTCGCTCTCTCCCTCGCTCTCTCCCTCGCTCTCTCTCTCGCCGTCTCAATCGCTGTCTCCCTCGCAGTGTCTCTCGCTGTATCCCTCGCTGTCTCTCTCGCTATCTCCATAGCAGTCTCTCTCGCAGTTTCTCTCGCTTCCTCCCTCGCAGTCTCTCTCGCTGTCTCCCTCACAGTCTCTCTCGCTGTCTCTCTCACTGTCTCCCTCGCTGTCTCCCTCACAGTCTCTCTCGCTGTCTCCCTCGCTGTCTCCCTCGAGGCCTCTCTCGCAGTCTCTCTCGCAGTCTCTCTCGCTGTCTCTCTCGCTGTCTCTCTCACTGACTCCCTCGCTGTCTCCATCGCTGTCTCCCTCGCAGTCTCTCTCGCTTTCTCTCTCGCTTTCTCCCTCGCTCTCTCCCTCGCTCTCTCCCTCGCAGTCTCTCTAGCAGTCTCTCTCGCAGTCTCCCTCGCTGTCTCCCTCGCTGTCTCCCTCGCTGTCTCCCTCGCTGTCTCTCTCGCTGTCTCCCTCGCTGTCTCTCTCGCTGTCTCCCTCGCTGTCTCCCTCGCTGTCTCCCTCGCAGTCTCCCTCAATATCCCTCTCGCAGTCTCTCTCGCAGTCTCTCTCGCATTCTCTCTCGCAGTCTCCCTCGCAGTCTCTCTCGCAGTCTCTCTCGCAGTCTCTCTCGCAGTCTCTCTCGCAGTCTCTCTCGCAGTCTCACTCGCAGTCTCACTCGCAGTCTCCCTCGCAGTCTCCCTCGCTGTCTCCCTCGCTGTTTCCCTCACAGTCTCTCTCGCTGTCTCCCTCGCAGTCTCTCTCGAAGTCGCTCTCGCTTTCTCCCTCGCTGTCTCTCTCGCAGTCCTTCTCGCATTCTCTCTCGCTGTCTCCAGCGCTGTCTCCCTCGCTGTCTCCCGAGCTGTCTCCGTCACTGTCTCCCTCGCAGTCTCTCTCGCTGTCTCCCTCGCTGTCTCCCTCGCAGTCTCTCTCGCTGTCTCTCTCGCTGTCTCTCTCGCTGTCTCTCTCGCTGTCTCTCTCGCTGTCTCCCTTGCTGTCTCCCTCGCTGTGTCCCTCGCTGTGTCCCTCGCTGTGTCCCTCGCTGTGTCCCTCGCTGTGTCCCTCGCTGTGTCCCTCGCTGTCTCTCTCGCAGTTTCCCTCGCAGTCTCTCTCGCAGTCTCTCTCGCAGTCTCTCTCGCAGTCTCTCTCGATGTCTCCCTCGATGTCTCCCTCGCTGTCTCCCTCGCTGTCTCCCTCGCTGTCTCCCTCGCCGTCTCCCTCGTAGTCACTCTGTATCCCCCGCTATCTCTCGCGCTATCTCCATAGCAGTCTCTCTCACTGTCTCCCTTGCTGTCTCTGTCTCTGTCTCTGTTGCTGTCTCTGTCGCTGTCTCCCTTGCTGTCTCTGTCGCTGTCTCTGTCGCTGTCTCTGTCGCCGTCTCCCTCGCCGTCTCCCTCGCCGTCTCCCTCGCCGTCTCCCTGGCCGTCTCCCTGGCCGTCTCCCTCGCCGTCTCCCTCGCCGTCTCCCTCGCCGTCTCCCTCGCCGTCTCCCTCGCCGTCTCCCTCGCCGTCTCTCTCGCAGTCTCTCTCGCCGTCTTCCTCGCCGTCTTCCTCGCTGTCTCCCTCGCTGTCTCCCTCGCTGTCTCCCTCGCTGCCTCCCTCGCTGTCTCCCCAGCAGTCGCTCTCGCAGTCTCTCTCGCTGTGTCCCTCGCTGTCTCCCCCGCTGTCTCCCTCGCCGTCTCCCTCGCGTCTCCCTCGCTGTCTCCCTCGCTGTCTCCCTCGCTGTCTCACGCGATCTCTCTCGCATTCTCCCTCGCTGTCTCCCTCGCTGTCTCCCTCGCTGTCTCCCACGCTGTCTCCCTCGCTGTCTCCCACGCTGTCTCCCTCGCAGTCTCCCTCGCAGTCTCCCTCGCAGTCTCCCTCGCAGTCTCTCTCGCTGTCTCCCTCGCTGTCTCCCTCGCTGTCTCCCTCGCTGTCTCCCTCGCTGTCTCCCTCGCTTTCTCCCTCGCTGTGTCCCTCGCTCTCTCCCTCACAGTCTCCCTCACTGTCTCCCTCACTGTCTCCCTCGCCGTCTCCCTCGCCGTCTCCCTCGCCGTCTCTCTCGCAGTCTCTCTCGCCGTCTTCCTCGCCGTCTCCCTCGCTGTCTCCCTCGCTGTCTCCCTCGCTGCCTCCCTCGCTGTCTCCCCAGCAGTCGCTCTCGCAGTCTCTCTCGCTGTCTCCCTCGCTGTCTCCTTCGCTGTCTCCCTCGCCGTCTCCCTCGCCGTCTCCCTCGCCGTCTCCCTCGCCGTCTCCCTCGCTGTCTCCCTCGCTGTCTCCCTCGCTGTCTCCCTCGCTGTGTCCCTCGCTTTCTCCCTCACAGTCTCCCTCACTGTCTCCCTCACTGTCTCCCTCGCCGTCTCCCTCGCCGTCTCCCTCGCCGTCTCTCTCGCAGTCTCTCTCGCCGTCTTCCTCGCTGTCTTCCTCGCTGTCTCCCTCGCTGTCTCCCTCGCTGTCTCCCTCGCTGCCTCCCTCGCTGTCTCCCCAGCAGTCGCTCTCGCAGTCTCTCTCGCTGTCTCCCTCGCTGTCTCCTTCGCTGTCTCCCTCGCCGTCTCCCTCGCCGTCTCCCTCGCCGTCTCCCTCGCCGTCTCCCTCGCTGTCTCACGCGATCTCTCTCGCATTCTCTCTCGTTGTCTCCCTCGCAGTTTCTCTCGCTGTGTCCCTTGCAGTCTCTCTCACAGTCTCTGTCGCTGTCTCTGTCGCTGTCTCTGTCGCTGTCTCTGTCGCTGTCTCTCTCGCTGTCTCTCTCGCTGTCTCCCTCGCTGCCTCCCTCGCTGTCTCCCTCGCTGTCTCCCTCGCTGTCTACCTCGCTGTCTACCTCGCTGTCTCCCTCGCTGTCTCCCTCGCTGTCTCCCTCGCCGTCTCCCTCGCCGTCTCCCTCGCAGTCTCTCTCGCTCTCTCTCTCGCCGTCGCCCTCGCCATCTCCATCGCCGTCTCCCTCGCAGTCACTCTCGCAGTCTCTCTTGCTGTATCCCTCGCTGTCTCTCTCGCTGTCTCCATAGCAGTCTCCCTCACAGTCTCCCTCACAGTCTCCCTCACAGTCTCCCTCGCTGTCTCCCTCGCAGTCTCTCTCGCAGTCTCTCTCGCTATCTCCCTCGCTATCTCCCTCGCTGTCTCTCTTGCAGTCTCCCTTGCAGTCTCCCTCGCAGTCTCTCTCGCTTTCTCCCTCGCAGTCTCTCTCGCAGTTTCTCTCGCAGTCTCTCTCGCAGTCTGCCTCGCTGTCTCCCTCGCTGTCTCCCTCGCTGTCTCTCTCGCAGTCTCCCTCGCAGTCTCCCTCGCAGTCTCCCTCGCAGTCTCCCTCGCAGTCTCCCTCGCAGTCTCCCTCGCTGTCTCACGCGATCTCTCTCGCATTCTCTCTCGTTGTCTCCCTCGCAGTTTCTCTCGCTGTGTCCCTCGCAGTCTCTCTCACAGTCTCTGTCGCTGTCTCTGTCGCTGTCTCTGTCGCTGTCTCTGTCGCTGTCTCCCTCGCTGTCTCCCTCGCTGCCTCCCTCGCAGTCTCTCTCGAAGTCTCTCTCGCTGTCTACCTCGCTGTCTCCCTCGCTGTCTACCTCGCTGTCTCCCTCGCTTTCTCCCTCGCTTTCTCCCTCGCTTTCTCCCTCGCTTTCTCCCTCGCTGTCTCCCTCGCTGTCTCCCTCGCTGTCTCCCTCGCTGTCTCCCTCGCTGTCTCCCTCGCTCTCTCCCTCGCTCTCTCCCTCGCTCTCTCTCTCGCTCTCTCTCTCGCCGTCTCCCTCGCCGTCTCAATCGCTGTCTCCCTCGCATTCTCTCTCGCAGTGTCTCTCGCTGTATCCCTCGCTGTCTCTCTCGCTATCTCCATAGCAGTCTCTCTCGCAGTTTCTCTCGTTTCCTCCCTTGCAGTCTCTCTCGCTGTCTCCCTCACAGTCTCTCTCGCTGTCTCTCTCACTGTCTCCCTCGCTGTCTCCCTCACAGTCTCCCTCGCTGTCTCCCTCGCTGTCTCCCTCGAGGTCTCTCTCACAGTCTCTCTCGCTGTCTCTCTCGCTGTCTCTCTCACTGACTCCCTCGCTGTCTCTATCGCTGTCTCCCTCGCAGTCTCTCTCGCTTTCTCTCTCGCTCTCTCCCTCGCAGTCTCTCTCGCAGTCTCTCTCGCAGTCTCTCTCGCAGTCTCTCTCGCAGTCTCCCTCGCAGTCTCCCTCGCAGTCTCCCTCGCAGTCTCCCTCGCAGTCTCCCTCGCTGTCTCCCTCGCTGTCTCTCTCGCTGTCTCGCTCGCTGTCTCGCTCGCTGTCTCGCTCGCTGTCTCTCTCACTGTCTCCCTCGCTGTCTCCCTCGCTGTCTCCCTCGCAGTCTCCCTCAATATCCCTCTCACAGTCTCTCGCAGTCTCTCTCGCATTCTCCCTCGCAGTCTGTCTCGCAGTCTGTCTCGCAGTCTGTCTCGCAGTCTGTCTCGCAGTCTGTCTCGCAGTCTGTCTCGCAGTCTCTCTCGCAGTCTCTCTCGCAGTCTCTCTCGCAGTCTCTCTCGCAGTCTCCCTCGCAGTCTCACTCGCAGTCTCACTCGCAGTCTCTCTCGCTGTCTCCCTCGCTGTTTCCCTCACAGTCTCTCTCGCTGTCTCCCTCGCAGTCTCTCTCAAAGTCGCTCTCGCTTTCTCCCTCGCTGTCTCTCTCGCAGTCCTTCTCGCATTCTCTCTCGCTGTCTCCAGCGCTGTCTCCCGAGCTGTCTCCGTCACTGTCTCCCACGCAGTCTCTCTCGCTGTCTCTCACGCGCTCTCTCTCGCAGTCTCTCTCGCTGTCTCCCTCGCAGTCTCTCTCGCTGTCTCCCTTGCTGTCTCCCTCGCAGTCTCTCTCGCAGTCTCTCTCGCAGTCTCTCTCGCAGTCTCTCTCGCAGTCTCTCTCGCAGTCTCTCTCGCAGTCTCTCTCGATGTCTCCCTCGCTGTCTCACACGATCTCTCTCGCATTCTCTCTCGTTGTCTCCCTCGCAGTCTCTCTCGCTGTGTCCCTCGCAGTCTCTCTCACAGTCTCTGTCGCTGTCTCCCTCGCTGTCTCCCTCGCTGTCTACCTCGCTGTCTACCTCGCTGTCTCCCTCGCTGTCTCCCTCGCTGTCTCCCTCGCTCTCTTTCTCGCCGTCTCCCTCGCCGTCTCCCTCGCCGTCTCAATCGCCGTCTCAATCGCTGTCTCCCTCGCATTCTCCCTCGCATTCTCTCTCGCAGTGTCTCTCACTGTATCCCTCGCTGTCTCTCTCGCTATCTCCATAGCAGTCTCTCTCGCAGTTTCTCTCGCTTTCTCCCTCGCAGTCTCTCTCGCTGTCTCACTCGCAGTCTCTCTTGCTGTCTCTCTTGCTGTCTCTCTCGCTGTCTCCCTCGCTGTCTCCCTCACAGTCTCTCTCGCTGTCTCCCTCGCTCTCTCCCTCGAGGTCTCTCTCGCTGTCTCTCTCGCTGACTCCCTCGCAGTTTCTATCGCTGTCTCCCTCGCAGTCTCTCTCGCTTTCTCCCTCACTCTCTCCCTCGCTGTCTCCCTCGCTCTCTCTCTCGCTCTCTCTCTCGCTCTCTCTCTCGCTCTCTCTCTCGCTCTCTCACTCGCTCTCTCTCTCGCCGTCTCCCTCGCCGTCTCCCTCGCCGTCTCAATCGCTGTCTCCCTCGCATTCTCTCTCGCAGTGTCTCTCGCTGTATCCCTCGCTGTCTCTCTCGCTATCTCCATAGCAGTCTCTCTCGCAGTTTCTCTCGCTTTCTCCCTCGCAGTCTCTCTCGCTTTCTCCCTCGCAGTCTCTCTCGCTGTCTCCCTCACAGTCTCACTCGCAGTCTCTCTCGCAGTCTCTCTCGCAGTCTCTCTCGCAGTCTCTCTCGCAGTCTCTCTCGCAGTCTCTCTCGCAGTCTCTCTCGCAGTCTCTCTCGCTGTCTCTCTCGCTGTCTCCCTCGCAGTCTCCATCGCTGTCTCACTCGCAGTCTCTCTCTCAGTCTCTCTCGCAGTCTCTCTCGCAGTCTCTCTCGCAGTCTCTCTCGCAGTCTCTCTCGCAGTCTCTCTCGCAGTCTCTCTCGCTGTCTCTCTCGCTGTCTCTCTCGCTGTCTCCCTCGCAGTCTCCATCGCTGTCTCCCTCGCAGTCTCTCTCTCAGTCTCCCTCGCAGACTCTCTCGCTCTCTCCCTCGCAGACTCTCTCGCAGACTCTCTCGCTGTCTCCCTCGCAGTCTCCCTCGCAGTCTCCCTCGCAGTCTCCCTCGCAGTCTCCCTCGCTGTCTCCCTCGCTGTCTCCCTCGCTGTCTCCCTCGCTGTCTCCCTCGCTGTCTCTCTCGCTGTCTCTCTCGCTGTCTCTCTCAGTCTCTCTCGCTGTCTCCCTCGCAGTCTCCCTCGAAGTCACCCTGGATGTCTCTCTCGCAGTCTCTCTCGCATTCTCTCTCGATGTCTCTCTCGCTGTCTCCCTCGCAGTCTCCCTCGAAGTCACCCTGGATGTCTCTCTCGCAGTCTCTCTCGCATTCTCTCTCGATGTCTCTCTCGATGTCTCTCTCGATGTCTCTCTCGATGTCTCTCTCGATGTCTCTCTCGTTGTCTCCCTCTCAGTCTCCCTCTCAGTCTCCCTCTCAGTCTCCCTCTCAGTCTCTCTCTCAGTCTCTCTCGCATTCTCTCTCGCTGTCTCCCTCGCTGTCTCCCTCGCACTCTCTGGCTTTCTCTCTGGCTTTCTCTCTCGCAGTCCCTCTCACTTTCTCTCTCACAGTCTCTCTCGCTGTCTCTCTCGCTGTCTCTCTCGCTGTCTCCCTCGCAGTCTCCCTCGCAGTCTCCCTCGCAGTCTCCCTCACAGTCTCTCTCGCCGTCTCTCTCGCCGTCTCTCTCGCCGTCTCCCTCGCCGTCTCCCTCGCTCTCTCTCTCGCCGTCGCCCTCGCCATCTCCCTCGCCGTCTCCCTCGCAGTCACTCTCGCAGTCTCTCTTGCTGTATCCCTCGCTGTCTCTCTCGCTGTCTCTCTCGCTGTCTCCATAGCAGTCTCCCTCACAGTCTCCCTCACAGTCTCCCTCACAGTCTCCCTCGCTGTCTCCCTCGCTGTCTCCCTCACAGTCTCTCTCGCAGTCTCTCTCGCAGTCTCTCTCGCAGTCTCTCTCGCAGTCTCTCTCGCTATCTCCCTCGCTGTCTCTCTTGCAGTCTCCCTTGCAGTCTCCCTCGCAGTCTCTCTCGCTTTCTCCCTCGCAGTCTCTCTCGCAGTCTCCCTCGCAGTCTCTCTCGCTTTCTCCCTCGCAGTCTCTCTCGCAGTCTCTCTCGCAGTCTCTCTCGCAGTCTCTCTCGCAGTCTTCCTCGCAGTTTCTCTCGCTGTCTCCCTCGCTGTCTCCCTCGCTGTCTCCCTCGCTGTCTCCCTCGCAGTCTCCCTCGCAGTCTCCCTCGTTGTCTCCCTCGCTGTCTCCCTCGCTGTCTCACGCGATCTCTCTCGCATTCTCTCTCGTTGTCTCCCTCGCCGTTTCTCTCGCTGTGTCCCTCGCAGTCTCTGTCGCAGTCTCTGTCGCTGTCTCTGTCGCTGTCTCTGTCGCTGTCTCTGTCGCTGTCTCTGTCGCTGTCTCTGTCGCTGTCTCTGTCGCTGTCTCCCTCGCTGTCTCCCTCGCAGTCTCTCTCGAAGTCTCTCTCGCTGTCTACCTCGCTGTCTACCTCGCTGTCTCCCTCGCTGTCTCCCTCGCTGTCTCCCTCGCTGTCTCCCTCGCTGTCTCCCTTGCTTTCTCCCTCGCTGTCTCCCTCGCTGTCTCCCTCGCTGTCTCCCTCGCTCTCTCCCTCGCTCTCTCCCTCGCTCTCTCCCTCGCTCTCTCCCTCGCTCTCTCCCTCGCTCTCTCTCTCGCTCTCTCTCTCGCCGTCTCCCTCGCCGTCTCAATCGCTGTCTCCCTCGCATTCTCTCTCGCAGTGTCTCTCGCTGTATCCCTCGCTGTCTCTCTCGCTATCTCCATAGCAGTCTCTCTCGCAGTTTCTCTCGCTTTCTCCCTCGCAGTCTCTCTCGCTGTCTCCCTCACAGTCTCTCTCGCTGTCTCTCTCGCTGTCTCTCTCGCTGTCTCCCTCGCAGTCTCCCTCGCAGTCTCCCTCGCAGTCTCCCTCGCAGTCTCTCTCGCTGTCTACCTCGCTGTCTTCCTCGCTGTCTCCCTCGCTGTCTCCCTCGCTGTCTCCCTCGAGGTCTCTCTCGAGGTCTCTCTCGAGGTCTCTCTCGCAGTCTCTCTCGCAGTCTCTCTCGCAGTCTCTCTCGCAGTCTCTCTCGCTGTCTCTCTCGCTGACTCCCTCGCAGTTTCTATCGCTGTCTCCCTCGCAGTCTCTCTCGCTTTCTCCCTCGCAGTCTCCCTCGCAGTCTCTCTCGCAGTCTCTCTCGCTATCTCCCGCGCTATCTCCCTTGCTATCTCCCTCGCTGTCTCTCTCGCTGTCTCCCTTGCAGTCTCCCTCGCTGTCTCCCTTGCAGTCTCCCTCGCTGTCTCCCTTGCAGTCTCCCTCGCAGTCTCTCTCGCTTTCTCCCTCGCAGTCTCTCCCGCAGTCTCTCTCGCTTTCTCTCTCGCTTTCTCCCTCGCAGTCTCTCTCGCAGTCTCTCTCGCAGTCTCTCTCGCAGTCTCTCTCGCAGTCTCCCTCGCTGTCTCCCTCGCTGTCTCCCTCGCTGTCTCCCTCGCTGTCTCCCTCGCTGTCTCACACGATCTCTCTCGCATTCTCTCTCGTTGTCTCCCTCGCAGTCTCTCTCGCAGTCTCTATTGCTGTCTCTGTCGCTGTCTCCCTCGCTGTCTCCCTCGCTGTCTCCCTCGCTGCCTCCCTCGCTGCCTCCCTCGCTGCATCCCTCGCTGCCTCCCTCGCAGTCTCCCTCGCAGTCTCCCTCGCAGTCTCTCTCGCAGTCTACCTCGCTGTCTACCTCGCTGTCTACCTCGCTGTCTACCTCGCTGTCTACCTCGCTGTCTCCCTCGCTGTCTCCCTCGCTCTCTCCCTCGCTCTCTCCCTCGCTCTCTCTCTCGCCGTCTCAATCGCTGTCTCCCTCGCATTCTCTCTCGCTATCTCCATAGCAGTCTCTCTCGCAGTTTCTCTCGCTTCCTCCCTCGCAGTCTCTCTCGCTGTCTCCCTCGCTGTCTCCCTCGCTGTCTCCCTCACAGTCTCTCTCGCTGTCTCCCTCGCTGTCTCCCTCGAGGTCTCTCTCGCAGTCTCTCTCGCAGTCTCTCTCACTGTCTCTCTCACTGACTCCCTCGCTGTCTCTATCGCTGTCTCTATCGCTGTCTCCCTCGCAGTCTCTCTCGCAGTCTCTCTCGCTGTCTACCTCGCTGTCTACCTCGCTGTCTCCCTCGCTGTCTCCCTCGCAGTCTCTCTTGCAGTCTCTCTTGCAGTCTCTCTCGCAGTCTCTCTCGCAGTCTCTCTCGCAGTCTCCCTCGCAGTCTCCCTCGCAGTCTCCCTCGCAGTCTCCCTCGCTGTCTCTCTCGCTGTCTCTCTCGCTGTCTCCCTCGCTGTCTCCCTCGCAGTCTCCCTCAATATCCCTCTCGCAGTCTCTCTCGCATTCTCCCTCGCAGTCTCCCTCGCAGTCTCCCTCGCAGTCTCCCTCGCAGTCTCCCTCGCAGTCTCCCTCGCAGTCTGTCTCGCAGTCTGTCTCGCAGTCTGTCTCGCAGTCTGTCTCGCAGTCTGTCTCGCAGTCTCTCTCGCAGTCTCTCTCGCAGTCTCTCTCGCAGTCTCTCTCGCAGTCTCCCTCGCAGTCTCTCTCGCTGTCTCCCTCGCTGTTTCCCTCACAGTCTCTCTCGCTGTCTCCCTCGCAGTCTCTCTCGAAGTCGCTCTCGCTTTCTCCCTCGCTGTCTCTCTCGCAGTCCTTCTCGCATTCCCTCTCGCTGTCTCCCTCGCTGTCTCCCTCGCTGTCTCCCTCGCAGTCTCTCTCGCAGTCTCCCTCGCAGTCTCCCTCGCTGTCTCCCTCGCTGTCTCCCTCGCTGTCTCCCTCGCCGTCTCCCTCGCAGTCACTCTGTATCCCCCGCTATCTCTCGCGCTATCTCCATAGCAGTCTCTCTCACTGTCTCCCTTGCTGTCTCCCTTGCTGTCTCCCTTGCTGTCTCCCTTGCTGTCTCCCTTGCTGTCTCCCTCGCTGTCTGTCTCTGTCGCTGTCTCTGTCGCTGTCTCTGTCGCTGTCTCTGTCGCTGTCTCCCTCGCCGTCTCCCTCGCCGTCTCCCTCGTCGTCTCCCTCGTCGTCTCCCTCGTCGTCTCCCTCGTCGTCTCCCTCGCAGTCTGTCTCGCAGTCTGTCTCGCAGTCTGTCTCGCAGTCTGTCTCGCAGTCTGTCTCGCAGTCTGTCTCGCAGTCTGTCTCACAGTCTCTCTCGCTGTCTCCCTCGCAGTCTCTCTCGAAGTCGCTCTCGCTTTCTCCCTCGCTGTCTCTCTCGCAGTCCTTCTCGCATTCCCTCTCGCTGTCTCCCTCGCTGTCTCTCTCGCTATCTCCATAGCAGTCTCTCTCGCAGTTTCTCTCGCTTTCTCCCTCGCAGTCTCTCTCGCTGTCTCCCTCACAGTCTCTCTCGCTGTCTCTCTCGCTGTCTCCCTTGCAGTCTCCCTCGCAGTCTCCCTCGCAGTCTCCCTCGCAGTCTCTCTCGCTGTCTACCTCGCTGTCTTCCTCGCTGTCTCCCTCGCTGTCTCCCTCGCTGTCTCCCTCGCTGTCTCCCTCGAGGTCTCTCTCGAGGTCTCTCTCGCAGTCTCTCTCGCAGTCTCTCTCGCAGTCTCTCTCGCTGTCTCTCTCGCAGTCTCTCTCGCAGTCTCTCTCGCTATCTCCCGCGCTATCTCCCTTGCTATCTCCCTCGCTGTCTCTCTCGCTGTCTCCCTTGCAGTCTCCCTCGCTGTCTCCCTCGCTGTCTCCCTTGCAGTCTCCCTCGCAGTCTCTCTCGCAGTCTCTCTCGCTTTCTCTCTCGCAGTCTCTCTCGCAGTCTCTCTCGCAGTCTCTCTCGCTTTCTCTCTCGCTTTCTCCCTCGCAGTCTCTCTCGCAGTCTCTCTCGCAGTCTCTCTCGCAGTCTACCTCGCTGTCTCCCTCGCTGTCTCCCTCGCTGTCTCCCTCGCTGTCTCCCTCGCTGTCTCACACGATCTCTCTCGCATTCTCTCTCGTTGTCTCCCTCGCAGTCTCTCTCGCAGTCTCTATTGCTGTCTCTGTCGCTGTCTCCCTCGCTGTCTCCCTCGCTGTCTCCCTCGCTGCCTCCCTCGCTGCCTCCCTCGCTGCCTCCCTCGCTGTATCCCTCGCAGTCTCCCTCGCAGTCTCCCTCGCAGTCTCTCTCGATGTCTCTCTCGATGTCTCTCTCGATGTCTCTCTCGCTGTCTACCTCGCTGTCTACCTCGCTGTCTCCCTCGCTGTCTCCCTCGCTGTCTCCCTCGCTGTCTCCCTCGCTGTCTCCCTCGCTCTCTCCCTCGCTCTCTCCCTCGCTCTCTCCCTCGCTCTCTCCCTCGCTCTCTCTCTCGCCGTCTCAATCGCTGTCTCCCTCGCATTCTCTCTCGCTATCTCCATAGCAGTCTCTCTCGCAGTTTCTCTCGCTTCCTCCCTCGCAGTCTCTCTCGCTGTCTCCCTCGCTGTCTCCCTCGCTGTCTCCCTCACAGTCTCTCTCGCTGTCTCCCTCGCTGTCTCCCTCGCTGTCTCCCTCGCTGTCTCCCTCGCTGTCTCCCTCGAGGTCTCTCTCGCAGTCTCTCTCGCAGTCTCTCTCACTGTCTCTCTCACTGACTCCCTCGCTGTCTCTATCGCTGTCTCTATCGCTGTCTCCCTCGCAGTCTCTCTCGCAGTCTCTCTCGCTTTCTCTCTCGCTTTCTCCCTCGCTCTCTCCCTCGCAGTCTCTCTTGCAGTCTCTCTCGCAGTCTCTCTCGCAGTCTCCCTCGCAGTCTCCCTCGCAGTCTCCCTCGCAGTCTCCCTCGCAGTCTCCCTCGCAGTCTCCCTCGCTGTCTCTCTCGCTGTCTCCCTCGCTGTCTCCCTCGCAGTCTCCCTCAATATCCCTCTCGCAGTCTCTCTCGCATTCTCTCTCGCATTCTCTCTCGCAGTCTCCCTCGCAGTCTCCCTCGCAGTCTCCCTCGCAGTCTCCCTCGCAGTCTCCCTCGCAGTCTCCCTCGCAGTCTGTCTCGCAGTCTGTCTCGCAGTCTGTCTCGCAGTCTGTCTCGCAGTCTCTCTCGCAGTCTCTCTCGCAGTCTGTCTCGCAGTCTCTCTCGCAGTCTCCCTCGCAGTCTCCCTCGCAGTCTCCCTCGCAGTCTCCCTCGCAGTCTCTCTCGCTGTCTCCCTCGCTGTCTCCCTCACAGTCTCTCTCGCTGTCTCCCTCGCAGTCTCTCTCGAAGTCGCTCTCGCTTTCTCCCTCGCTGTCTCTCTCGCAGTCCTTCTCGCATTCCCTCTCGCTGTCTCCCTCGCTGTCTCCCTCGCTGTCTCCCTCGCTGTCTCCCTCGCAGTCTCTCTCGCAGTCTCTCTCGCAGTCTCCCTCGCTGTCTCCCTCGCTGTCTCCCTCGCTGTCTCCCTCGCTGTCTCCCTCGCCGTCTCCCTCGCAGTCACTCTGTATCCCCCGCTATCTCTCGCGCTATCTCCATAGCAGTCTCTCTCACTGTCTCCCTTGCTGTCTCCCTTGCTGTCTCCCTTGCTGTCTCCCTTGCTGTCTCCCTCGCTGTCTGTCTCTGTCGCTGTCTCTGTCGCTGTCTCTGTCGCTGTCTCCCTCGCCGTCTCCCTCGCCGTCTCCCTCGCCGTCTCCCTCGCCGTCTCCCTCGTCGTCTCCCTCGTCGTCTCCCTCGCAGTCTGTCTCGCAGTCTGTCTCGCAGTCTGTCTCGCAGTCTGTCTCGCAGTCTGTCTCGCAGTCTGTCTCGCAGTCTCTCTCGCTGTCTCTCTCGCTGTCTCCCTCGCAGTCTCTCTCGAAGTCGCTCTCGCTTTCTCCCTCGCTGTCTCTCTCGCAGTCCTTCTCGCATTCCCTCTCGCTGTCTCCCTCGCTGTCTCCCTCGCTGTCTCCCTCGCAGTCTCTCTCGCAGTCTCCCTCGCAGTCTCCCTCGCAGTCTCTCTCGCAGTCTCTCTCGCAGTCTCTCTCGCAGTCTCTCTCGCAGTCTCCCTTGCTGTCTCCCTTGCTGTCTCCCTCGCTGTCTGTCTCTGTCGCTGTCTCTGTCGCTGTCTCTGTCGCTGTCTCTGTCGCTGTCTCTGTCGCTGTCTCCCTCGCTGTCTCCCTCGCCGTCTCCCTCGCCGTCTCCCTCGCCGTCTCCCTCGCCGTCTCCCTCGCCGTCTCCCTCGCCGTCTCCCTCGCCGTCTCCCTCGCCGTCTCCCTCGCCGTCTCCCTCGCCGTCTCCCTCGTCGTCTCCCTCGTCGTCTCCCTCGTCGTCTCCCTCGCCGTCTCCCTCGCCGTCTCCCTCGCCGTCTCCCTCGCCGTCTCCCTCGCCGTCTCCCTCGCAGTCTCCCTCGCAGTCTCTCTCGCTGTCTCTCTTGCTGTCTCTCTCGCTGTCTCTCTCAATGTACTCTCGCCGTCTCCCTCGCCGTCTCCCTCGCCGTCTCCCTCGCCGTCTCCCTGGCCGTCTCCCTCGCCGTCTCCCTCGCCGTCTCCCTCGCCGTCTCCCTCGCCGTCTCCCTCGCCGTCTCCCTCGCCGTCTCTCTCGCAGTCTCTCTCGCCGTCTTCCTCGCCGTCTTCCTCGCTGTCTCCCTCGCTGTCTCCCTCGCTGTCTCCCTCGCTGCCTCCCTCGCTGTCTCCCCAGCAGTCGCTCTCGCAGTCTCTCTCGCTGTGTCCCTCGCTGTCTCCCCCGCTGTCTCCCTCGCCGTCTCCCTCGCGTCTCCCTCGCTGTCTCCCTCGCTGTCTCACGCGATCTCTCTCGCATTCTCCCTCGCTGTCTCCCTCGCTGTCTCCCTCGCTGTCTCCCTCGCTGTCTCCCACGCTGTCTCCCTCGCTGTCTCCCACGCTGTCTCCCTCGCAGTCTCCCTCGCAGTCTCCCTCGCAGTCTCCCTCGCAGTCTCCCTCGCAGTCTCCCTCGCAGTCTCTCTCGCTGTCTCCCTCGCTGTCTCCCTCGCTGTCTCCCTCGCTGTCTCCCTCGCTTTCTCCCTCGCTGTCTCCCTCACAGTCTCCCTCACTGTCTCCCTCACTGTCTCCCTCGCCGTCTCCCTCGCCGTCTCCCTCGCCGTCTCTCTCGCAGTCTCTCTCGCCGTCTTCCTCGCTGTCTCCCTCGCTGTCTCCCTCGCTGTCTCCCTCGCTGCCTCCCTCGCTGTCTCCCCAGCAGTCGCTCTCGCAGTCTCTCTCGCTGTCTCCCTCGCTGTCTCCTTCGCTGTCTCCCTCGCCGTCTCCCTCGCCGTCTCCCTCGCCGTCTCCCTCGCCGTCTCCCTCGCCGTCTCCCTCGCTGTCTCCCTCGCTGTCTCCCTCGCTGTCTCCCTCGCTGTGTCCCTCGCTCTCTCCCTCACAGTCTCCCTCACTGTCTCCCTCACTGTCTCCCTCGCCGTCTCCCTCGCCGTCTCCCTCGCCGTCTCTCTCGCAGTCTCTCTCGCCGTCTTCCTCGCTGTCTCCCTCGCTGTCTCCCTCGCTGTCTCCCTCGCTGCCTCCCTCGCTGTCTCCCCAGCAGTCGCTCTCGCAGTCTCTCTCGCTGTCTCCCTCGCTGTCTCCTTCGCTGTCTCCCTCGCCGTCTCCCTCGCCGTCTCCCTCGCCGTCTCCCTCGCCGTCTCCCTCGCCGTCTCCCTCGCTGTCTCCCTCGCTGTCTCCCTCGCTGTATCCCTCGCTGTGTCCCTCGCTCTCTCCCTCACAGTCTCCCTCACTGTCTCCCTCACTGTCTCCCTCGCCGTCTCCCTCGCCGTCTCCCTCGCCGTCTCTCTCGCAGTCTCTCTCGCCGTCTTCCTCGCTGTCTTCCTCGCTGTCTCCCTCGCTGTCTCCCTCGCTGTCTCCCTCGCTGCCTCCCTCGCTGTCTCCCCAGCAGTCGCTCTCGCAGTCTCTCTCGCTGTCTCCCTCGCTGTCTCCTTCGCTGTCTCCCTCGCCGTCTCCCTCGCCGTCTCCCTCGCCGTCTCCCTCGCCGTCTCCCTCGCCGTCTCCCTCGCTGTCTCACGCGATCTCTCTCGCATTCTCTCTCGTTGTCTCCCTCGCAGTTTCTCTCGCTGTGTCCCTTGCAGTCTCTCTCACAGTCTCTGTCGCTGTCTCTGTCGCTGTCTCTGTCGCTGTCTCTGTCGCTGTCTCTCTCGCTGTCTCTCTCGCTGTCTCCCTCGCTGCCTCCCTCGCTGTCTCCCTCGCTGTCTACCTCGCTGTCTCCCTCGCTGTCTACCTCGCTGTCTACCTCGCTGTCTCCCTCGCTGTCTCCCTCGCCGTCTCCCTCGCCGTCTCCCTCGCCGTCTCCCTCGCAGTCTCTCTCGCTCTCTCTCTCGCCGTCGCCCTCGCCATCTCCATCGCCGTCTCCCTCGCAGTCACTCTCGCAGTCTCTCTTGCTGTATCCCTCGCTGTCTCTCTCGCTGTCTCCATAGCAGTCTCCCTCACAGTCTCCCTCACAGTCTCCCTCACAGTCTCCCTCGCTGTCTCCCTCGCAGTCTCTCTCGCAGTCTCTCTCGCTATCTCCCTCGCTATCTCCCTCGCTGTCTCTCTTGCAGTCTCCCTTGCAGTCTCCCTCGCAGTCTCTCTCGCTTTCTCTCTCGCAGTCTCTCTCGCAGTCTCTCTCGCAGTCTCTCTCGCAGTCTCTCTCGCTTTCTCCCTCGCAGTCTCTCTCGCAGTTTCTCTCGCAGTCTCTCTCGCAGTCTGCCTCGCTGTCTCCCTCGCTGTCTCCCTCGCTGTCTCTCTCGCAGTCTCTCTCGCAGTCTCCCTCGCAGTCTCCCTCGCAGTCTCCCTCGCAGTCTCCCTCGCAGTCTCCCTCGCAGTCTCCCTCGCTGTCTCACGCGATCTCTCTCGCATTCTCTCTCGTTGTCTCCCTCGCAGTTTCTCTCGCTGTGTCCCTCGCAGTCTCTCTCACAGTCTCTGTCGCTGTCTCTGTCGCTGTCTCTATCGCTGTCTCTGTCGCTGTCTCCCTCGCTATCTCCCTCGCTGCCTCCCTCGCAGTCTCTCTCGAAGTCTCTCTCGCTGTCTACCTCGCTGTCTCCCTCGCTGTCTACCTCGCTGTCTCCCTCGCTTTCTCCCTCGCTTTCTCCCTCGCTTTCTCCCTCGCTTTCTCCCTCGCTTTCTCCCTCGCTGTCTCCCTCGCTGTCTCCCTCGCTGTCTCCCTCGCTCTCTCCCTCGCTCTCTCCCTCGCTCTCTCCCTCGCTCTCTCTCTCGCTCTCTCTCTCGCCGTCTCCCTCGCCGTCTCAATCGCTGTCTCCCTCGCATTCTCTCTCGCAGTGTCTCTCGCTGTATCCCTCGCTGTCTCTCTCGCTATCTCCATAGCAGTCTCTCTCGCAGTTTCTCTCGTTTCCTCCCTTGCAGTCTCTCTCGCTGTCTCCCTCACAGTCTCTCTCGCTGTCTCTCTCACTGTCTCCCTCGCTGTCTCCCTCACAGTCTCCCTCGCTGTCTCCCTCGCTGTCTCCCTCGCTGTCTCCCTCGAGGTCTCTCTCACAGTCTCTCTCGCAGTCTCTCTCGCTGTCTCTCTCGCTGTCTCTCTCGCTGTCTCTCTCACTGACTCCCTCGCTGTCTCTATCGCTGTCTCCCTCGCAGTCTCTCTCGCTTTCTCTCTCGCTCTCTCCCTCGCAGTCTCTCTCGCAGTCTCTCTCGCAGTCTCCCTCGCAGTCTCCCTCGCAGTCTCCCTCGCAGTCTCCCTCGCAGTCTCCCTCGCTGTCTCCCTCGCTGTCTCTCTCGCTGTCTCGCTCGCTGTCTCGCTCGCTGTCTCGCTCGCTGTCTCGCTCGCTGTCTCTCTCACTGTCTCCCTCGCTGTCTCCCTCGCTGTCTCCCTCGCAGTCTCCCTCAATATCCCTCTCACAGTCTCTCGCAGTCTCTCTCGCATTCTCTCTCGCAGTCTCCCTCGCAGTCTCCCTCGCAGTCTGTCTCGCAGTCTGTCTCGCAGTCTGTCTCGCAGTCTGTCTCGCAGTCTGTCTCGCAGTCTGTCTCGCAGTCTGTCTCGCAGTCTGTCTCGCAGTCTCTCTCGCAGTCTCCCTCGCAGTCTCCCTCGCAGTCTCACTCGCAGTCTCTCTCGCTGTCTCCCTCGCTGTCTCCCTCGCTCTCTTTCTCGCCGTCTCCCTCGCCGTCTCCCTCGCCGTCTCTCTCGCTGTCTCCCTTGCTGTCTCCCTTGCTGTCTCCCTCGCAGTCTCTCTCGCAGTCTCTCTCGCAGTCTCTCTCGCAGTCTCTCTCGCAGTCTCTCTCGCAGTCTCTCTCGCAGTCTCTCTCGATGTCTCCCTCGCTGTCTCACACGATCTCTCTCGCATTCTCTCTCGTTGTCTCCCTCGCAGTCTCTCTCGCTGTGTCCCTCGCAGTCTCTCTCACAGTCTCTGTCGCTGTCTCCCTCGCTGTCTCCCTCGCTGTCTACCTCGCTGTCTCCCTCGCTGTCTCCCTCGCTGTCTCCCTCGCTCTCTTTCTCGCCGTCTCCCTCGCCGTCTCCCTGGCCGTCTCAATCGCCGTCTCAATCGCTGTCTCCCTCGCATTCTCCCTCGCATTCTCTCTCGCAGTGTCTCTCGCTGTATCCCTCGCTGTCTCTCTCGCTATCTCCATAGCAGTCTCTCTCGCAGTTTCTCTCGCTTTCTCCCTCGCAGTCTCTCTCGCTGTCTCACTCGCAGTCTCTCTTGCTGTCTCTCTCGCTGTCTCCCTCGCTGTCTCCCTCACAGTCTCTCTCGCTGTCTCCCTCGCTCTCTCCCTCGAGGTCTCTCTCACAGTCTCTCTCGCTGTCTCTCTCGCTGACTCCCTCGCAGTTTCTATCGCTGTCTCCCTCGCAGTCTCTCTCGCTTTCTCCCTCACTCTCTCCCTCGCTGTCTCCCTCGCTCTCTCTCTCGCTCTCTCTCTCGCTCTCTCTCTCGCTCTCTCTCTCGCTCTCTCACTCGCTCTCTCTCTCGCCGTCTCCCTCGCCGTCTCCCTCGCCGTCTCAATCGCTGTCTCCCTCGCATTCTCTCTCGCAGTGTCTCTCGCTGTATCCCTCGCTGTCTCTCTCGCTATCTCCATAGCAGTCTCTCTCGCAGTTTCTCTCGCTTTCTCCCTCGCAGTCTCTCTCGCTTTCTCCCTCGCAGTCTCTCTCGCTGTCTCCCTCACAGTCTCACTCGCAGTCTCTCTCGCAGTCTCTCTCGCAGTCTCTCTCGCAGTCTCTCTCGCAGTCTCTCTCGCAGTCTCTCTCGCTGTCTCTCTCGCTGTCTCCCTCGCAGTCTCCATCGCTGTCTCCCTCGCAGTCTCTCTCTCAGTCTCTCTCGCAGTCTCTCTCGCAGTCTCTCTCGCAGTCTCTCTCGCAGTCTCTCTCGCAGTCTCTCTCGCTGTCTCTCTCGCTGTCTCTCTCGCTGTCTCCCTCGCAGTCTCCATCGCTGTCTCCCTCGCAGTCTCTCTCTCAGTCTCCCTCGCAGACTCTCTCGCTCTCTCCCTCGCAGACTCTCTCGCTGTCTCCCTCGCAGTCTCCCTCGCAGTCTCCCTCGCAGTCTCCCTCGCAGTCTCCCTCGCTGTCTCCCTCGCTGTCTCCCTCGCTGTCTCCCTCGCTGTCTCTCTCGCTGTCTCTCTCGCTGTCTCTCTCAGTCTCTCTCGCTGTCTCCCTCGCAGTCTCCCTCGAAGTCACCCTGGATGTCTCTCTCGCAGTCTCTCTCGCATTCTCTCTCGATGTCTCTCTCGCTGTCTCCCTCGCAGTCTCCCTCGAAGTCACCCTGGATGTCTCTCTCGCAGTCTCTCTCGCATTCTCTCTCGATGTCTCTCTCGATGTCTCTCTCGATGTCTCTCTCGATGTCTCTCTCGATGTCTCTCTCGTTGTCTCCCTCTCAGTCTCCCTCTCAGTCTCCCTCTCAGTCTCCCTCTCAGTCTCTCTCTCAGTCTCTCTCGCATTCTCTCTCGCTGTCTCCCTCGCTGTCTCCCTCGCACTCTCTGGCTTTCTCTCTGGCTTTCTCTCTCGCAGTCCCTCTCACTTTCTCTCCCACAGTCTCTCTCGCTGTCTCTCTCGCTGTCTCTCTCGCTGTCTCCCTCGCAGTCTCCCTCGCAGTCTCCCTCACAGTCTCTCTCGCCGTCTCTCTCGCCGTCTCTCTCGCCGTCTCCCTCGCCGTCTCCCTCGCTCTCTCTCTCGCCGTCGCCCTCGCCATCTCCCTCGCCGTCTCCCTCGCAGTCACTCTCGCAGTCTCTCTTGCTGTATCCCTCGCTGTCTCTCTCGCTGTCTCTCTCGCTGTCTCTCTCGCTGTCTCCATAGCAGTCTCCCTCACAGTCTCCCTCACAGTCTCCCTCGCTGTCTCCCTCGCTGTCTCCCTCACAGTCTCTCTCGCAGTCTCTCTCGCAGTCTCTCTCGCAGTCTCTCTCGCAGTCTCTCTCGCTATCTCCCTCGCTGTCTCTCTTGCAGTCTCCCTTGCAGTCTCCCTCGCAGTCTCTCTCGCTTTCTCCCTCGCAGTCTCTCTCGCAGTCTCCCTCGCAGTCTCTCTCGCTTTCTCCCTCGCAGTCTCTCTCGCAGTCTCTCTCGCAGTCTCTCTCGCAGTCTCTCTCGCAGTCTCTCTCGCAGTCTCTCTCGCAGTCTCTCTCGCAGTCTCTCTCGCAGTCTCTCTCGCAGTCTTCCTCGCAGTTTCTCTCGCTGTCTCCCTCGCTGTCTCCCTCGCTGTCTCACGCGATCTCTCTCGCATTCTCTCTCGTTGTCTCCCTCGCAGTTTCTCTCGCTGTGTCCCTCGCAGTCTCTGTCGCAGTCTCTGTCGCTGTCTCTGTCGCTGTCTCTGTCGCTGTCTCTGTCGCTGTCTCCCTCGCTGTCTCCCTCGCAGTCTCTCTCGAAGTCTCTCTCGCTGTCTACCTCGCTGTCTACCTCGCTGTCTCCCTCGCTGTCTCCCTCGCTGTCTCCCTCGCTGTCTCCCTCGCTGTCTCCCTTGCTTTCTCCCTCGCTGTCTCCCTCGCTGTCTCCCTCGCTGTCTCCCTCGCTGTCTCCCTCGCTCTCTCCCTCGCTCTCTCCCTCGCTCTCTCCCTCGCTCTCTCCCTCGCTCTCTCCCTCGCTCTCTCTCTCGCTCTCTCTCTCGCCGTCTCCCTCGCCGTCTCAATCGCTGTCTCCCTCGCATTCTCTCTCGCAGTGTCTCTCGCTGTATCCCTCGCTGTCTCTCTCGCTATCTCCATAGCAGTCTCTCTCGCAGTTTCTCTCGCTTTCTCCCTCGCAGTCTCTCTCGCTGTCTCCCTCACAGTCTCTCTCGCTGTCTCTCTCGCTGTCTCTCTCGCTGTCTCCCTCGCAGTCTCCCTCGCAGTCTCCCTCGCAGTCTCCCTCGCAGTCTCCCTCGCAGTCTCTCTCGCTGTCTACCTCGCTGTCTTCCTCGCTGTCTCCCTCGCTGTCTCCCTCGCTGTCACCCTCGAGGTCTCTCTCGAGGTCTCTCTCGAGGTCTCTCTCGAGGTCTCTCTCGCAGTCGCTCTCGCAGTCTCTCTCGCAGTCTCTCTCGCTGTCTCTCTCGCTGACTCCCTCGCAGTTTCTATCGCTGTCTCCCTCGCAGTCTCTCTCGCTTTCTCCCTCGCAGTCTCCCTCGCAGTCTCTCTCGCAGTCTCTCTCGCTATCTCCCGCGCTATCTCCCTTGCTATCTCCCTCGCTGTCTCTCTCGCTGTCTCCCTTGCAGTCTCCCTCGCTGTCTCCCTTGCAGTCTCCCTCGCTGTCTCCCTTGCAGTCTCCCTCGCAGTCTCTCTCGCTTTCTCCCTCGCAGTCTCTCTCGCAGTCTCTCCCGCAGTCTCTCTCGCTTTCTCTCTCGCTTTCTCCCTCGCAGTCTCTCTCGCAGTCTCTCTCGCAGTCTCTCTCGCAGTCTCTCTCGCAGTCTCTCTCGCAGTCTCTCTCGCAGTCTCCCTCGCTGTCTCCCTCGCTGTCTCCCTCGCTGTCTCCCTCGCTGTCTCCCTCGCTGTCTCACACGATCTCTCTCGCATTCTCTCTCGTTGTCTCCCTCGCAGTCTCTCTCGCAGTCTCTATTGCTGTCTCTGTCGCTGTCTCCCTCGCTGTCTCCCTCGCTGTCTCCCTCGCTGTCTCCCTCGCTGCCTCCCTCGCTGCCTCCCTCGCTGCATCCCTCGCTGCCTCCCTCGCAGTCTCCCTCGCAGTCTCCCTCGCAGTCTCTCTCGCAGTCTCTCTCGCTGTCTACCTCGCTGTCTACCTCGCTGTCTACCTCGCTGTCTCCCTCGCTGTCTCCCTCGCTGTCTCCCTCGCTGTCTCCCTCGCTCTCTCCCTCGCTCTCTCCCTCGCTCTCTCTCTCGCCGTCTCAATCGCTGTCTCCCTCGCATTCTCTCTCGCTATCTCCATAGCAGTCTCTCTCGCAGTTTCTCTCGCTTCCTCCCTCGCAGTCTCTCTCGCTGTCTCCCTCGCTGTCTCCCTCGCTGTCTCCCTCACAGTCTCTCTCGCTGTCTCCCTCGCTGTCTCCCTCGAGGTCTCTCTCGCAGTCTCTCTCGCAGTCTCTCTCACTGTCTCTCTCACTGACTCCCTCGCTGTCTCTATCGCTGTCTCTATCGCTGTCTCCCTCGCAGTCTCTCTCGCAGTCTCTCTCGCTGTCTACCTCGCTGTCTACCTCGCTGTCTCCCTCGCTGTCTCCCTCGCAGTCTCTCTTGCAGTCTCTCTTGCAGTCTCTCTCGCAGTCTCTCTCGCAGTCTCTCTCGCAGTCTCCCTCGCAGTCTCCCTCGCAGTCTCCCTCGCAGTCTCCCTCGCAGTCTCCCTCGCAGTCTCCCTCGCTGTCTCTCTCGCTGTCTCTCTCGCTGTCTCCCTCGCTGTCTCCCTCGCAGTCTCCCTCAATATCCCTCTCGCAGTCTCTCTCGCATTCTCCCTCGCAGTCTCCCTCGCAGTCTCCCTCGCAGTCTCCCTCGCAGTCTCCCTCGCAGTCTCCCTCGCAGTCTCCCTCGCAGTCTCCCTCGCAGTCTGTCTCGCAGTCTGTCTCGCAGTCTGTCTCGCAGTCTCTCTCGCAGTCTCTCTCGCAGTCTCCCTCGCAGTCTCTCTCGCTGTCTCCCTCGCTGTTTCCCTCACAGTCTCTCTCGCTGTCTCCCTCGCAGTCTCTCTCGAAGTCGCTCTCGCTTTCTCCCTCGCTGTCTCTCTCGCAGTCCTTCTCGCATTCCCTCTCGCTGTCTCCCTCGCTGTCTCCCTCGCTGTCTCCCTCGCAGTCTCTCTCGCAGTCTCCCTCGCAGTCTCCCTCGCTGTCTCCCTCGCTGTCTCCCTCGCTGTCTCCCTCGCCGTCTCCCTCGCAGTCACTCTGTATCCCCCGCTATCTCTCGCGCTATCTCCATAGCAGTCTCTCTCACTGTCTCCCTTGCTGTCTCCCTTGCTGTCTCCCTTGCTGTCTCCCTTGCTGTCTCCCTTGCTGTCTCCCTCGCTGTCTGTCTCTGTCGCTGTCTCTGTCGCTGTCTCTGTCGCTGTCTCTGTCGCTGTCTCCCTCGCCGTCTCCCTCGCCGTCTCCCTCGCCGTCTCCCTCGCCGTCTCCCTCGTCGTCTCCCTCGTCGTCTCCCTCGTCGTCTCCCTCGTCGTCTCCCTCGCAGTCTGTCTCGCAGTCTGTCTCGCAGTCTGTCTCGCAGTCTGTCTCGCAGTCTGTCTCGCAGTCTCTCTCGCTGTCTCCCTCGCAGTCTCTCTCGAAGTCGCTCTCGCTTTCTCCCTCGCTGTCTCTCTCGCAGTCCTTCTCGCATTCCCTCTCGCTGTCTCCCTCGCTGTCTCTCTCGCTATCTCCATAGCAGTCTCTCTCGCAGTTTCTCTCGCTTTCTCCCTCGCAGTCTCTCTCGCTGTCTCCCTCACAGTCTCTCTCGCTGTCTCTCTCGCTGTCTCCCTCGCAGTCTCCCTCGCAGTCTCCCTCGCAGTCTCTCTCGCTGTCTACCTCGCTGTCTTCCTCGCTGTCTCCCTCGCTGTCTCCCTCGCTGTCTCCCTCGCTGTCTCCCTCGCTGTCTCCCTCGAGGTCTCTCTCGAGGTCTCTCTCGCAGTCTCTCTCGCAGTCTCTCTCGCAGTCTCTCTCGCTGTCTCTCTCGCTGACTCCCTCGCAGTTTCTATCGCTGTCTCCCTCGCAGTCTCTCTCGCTTTCTCCCTCGCAGTCTCCCTCGCAGTCTCCCTCGCAGTCTCTCTCGCAGTCTCTCTCGCTATCTCCCGCGCTATCTCCCTTGCTATCTCCCTCGCTGTCTCTCTCGCTGTCTCCCTTGCAGTCTCCCTCGCTGTCTCCCTTGCAGTCTCCCTCGCAGTCTCTCTCGCTTTCTCTCTCGCTTTCTCTCTCGCAGTCTCTCTCGCAGTCTCTCTCGCAGTCTCTCTCGCTTTCTCTCTCGCTTTCTCCCTCGCAGTCTCTCTCGCAGTCTCTCTCGCAGTCTCTCTCGCAGTCTCTCTCGCAGTCTACCTCGCTGTCTCCCTCGCTGTCTCCCTCGCTGTCTCCCTCGCTGTCTCCCTCGCTGTCTCACACGATCTCTCTCGCATTCTCTCTCGTTGTCTCCCTCGCAGTCTCTATTGCTGTCTCTGTCGCTGTCTCCCTCGCTGTCTCCCTCGCTGTCTCCCTCGCTGTCTCCCTCGCTGCCTCCCTCGCTGCCTCCCTCGCTGCATCCCTCGCAGTCTCCCTCGCAGTCTCCCTCGCAGTCTCTCTCGATGTCTCTCTCGATGTCTCTCTCGCTGTCTACCTCGCTGTCTCCCTCGCTGTCTCCCTCGCTGTCTCCCTCGCTGTCTCCCTCGCTGTCTCCCTCGCTCTCTCCCTCGCTCTCTCCCTCGCTCTCTCCCTCGCTCTCTCCCTCGCTCTCTCCCTCGCTCTCTCTCTCGCCGTCTCAATCGCTGTCTCCCTCGCATTCTCTCTCGCTATCTCCATAGCAGTCTCTCTCGCAGTTTCTCTCGCTTCCTCCCTCGCAGTCTCTCTCGCTGTCTCCCTCGCTGTCTCCCTCGCTGTCTCCCTCACAGTCTCTCTCGCTGTCTCCCTCGCTGTCTCCCTCGCTGTCTCCCTCGCTGTCTCCCTCGAGGTCTCTCTCGCAGTCTCTCTCACTGTCTCTCTCACTGACTCCCTCGCTGTCTCTATCGCTGTCTCTATCGCTGTCTCCCTCGCAGTCTCTCTCGCAGTCTCTCTCGCAGTCTCTCTCGCTTTCTCTCTCGCTTTCTCCCTCGCTCTCTCCCTCGCAGTCTCTCTTGCAGTCTCTCTCGCAGTCTCTCTCGCAGTCTCCCTCGCAGTCTCCCTCGCAGTCTCCCTCGCAGTCTCCCTCGCAGTCTCCCTCGCAGTCTCCCTCGCAGTCTCCCTCGCTGTCTCTCTCGCTGTCTCTCTCGCTGTCTCCCTCGCTGTCTCCCTCGCAGTCTCCCTCAATATCCCTCTCGCAGTCTCTCTCGCATTCTCTCTCGCATTCTCTCTCGCAGTCTCCCTCGCAGTCTCCCTCGCAGTCTCCCTCGCAGTCTCCCTCGCAGTCTCCCTCGCAGTCTGTCTCGCAGTCTGTCTCGCAGTCTCTCTCGCAGTCTGTCTCGCAGTCTCTCTCGCAGTCTCTCTCGCAGTCTCCCTCGCAGTCTCCCTCGCAGTCTCCCTCGCAGTCTCCCTCGCAGTCTCCCTCGCAGTCTCTCTCGCTGTCTCCCTCGCTGTTTCCCTCACAGTCTCTCTCGCTGTCTCCCTCGCAGTCTCTCTCGAAGTCGCTCTCGCTTTCTCCCTCGCTGTCTCTCTCGCAGTCCTTCTCGCATTACCTCTCGCTGTCTCCCTCGCTGTCTCCCTCGCTGTCTCCCTCGCAGTCTCTCTCGCAGTCTCTCTCGCAGTCTCCCTCGCTGTCTCCCTCGCTGTCTCCCTCGCTGTCTCCCTCGCCGTCTCCCTCGCAGTCACTCTGTATCCCCCGCTATCTCTCGCGCTATCTCCATAGCAGTCTCTCTCACTGTCTCCCTTGCTGTCTCCCTTGCTGTCTCCCTTGCTGTCTCCCTCGCTGTCTGTCTCTGTCGCTGTCTCTGTCGCTGTCTCTGTCGCTGTCTCTGTCGCTGTCTCTGTCGCTGTCTCCCTCGCCGTCTCCCTCGCCGTCTCCCTCGCCGTCTCCCTCGCCGTCTCCCTCGTCGTCTCCCTCGTCGTCTCCCTCGCAGTCTGTCTCGCAGTCTGTCTCGCAGTCTGTCTCGCAGTCTGTCTCGCAGTCTGTCTCGCAGTCTGTCTCGCAGTCTCTCTCGCTGTCTCTCTCGCTGTCTCCCTCGCAGTCTCTCTCGAAGTCGCTCTCGCTTTCTCCCTCGCTGTCTCTCTCGCAGTCCTTCTCGCATTCCCTCTCGCTGTCTCCCTCGCTGTCTCCCTCGCTGTCTCCCTCGCAGTCTCCCTCGCAGTCTCCCTCGCAGTCTCTCTCGCAGTCTCTCTCGCAGTCTCCCTTGCTGTCTCCCTTGCTGTCTCCCTCGCTGTCTGTCTCTGTCGCTGTCTCTGTCGCTGTCTCTGTCGCTGTCTCTGTCGCTGTCTCTGTCGCTGTCTCCCTCGCTGTCTCCCTCGCTGTCTCCCTCGCCGTCTCCCTCGCCGTCTCCCTCGCCGTCTCCCTCGCCGTCTCCCTCGCCGTCTCCCTCGCCGTCTCCCTCGTCGTCTCCCTCGTCGTCTCCCTCGTCGTCTCCCTCGCCGTCTCCCTCGCCGTCTCCCTCGCCGTCTCCCTCGCCGTCTCCCTCGCCGTCTCCCTCGCAGTCTCCCTCGCAGTCTCTCTCGCTGTCTCTCTCGCTGTCTCTCTCGCTGTCTCTCTCAATGTACTCTCGCTGTCTCCCTCGCTGTCTCCCTCGCTGTCTCCCTCGCTGTCTCCCTCGCTGTCTCCCTCGCGGTCTCTCTCGCAGACTGTCTCGCTATCTGTCTCGCAGTCTCTCACCGTCTCCCACGCCGTCTCCCACGCCGTCTCCCACGCCGTCTCCCACGCCGTCTCCCACGCCGTCTCCCACGCCGTCTCCCACGCCGTCTCTCTCGCAGTCTCTCTCGCCGTCTTCCTCGCAGTCTCTCTCGCTGTCTCCCTCGCTGCCTCCCTCGCTGCCTCCCTCGCTGCCTCCCTCGCTGCCTCCCTCGCTGCCTCCCTCGCTGTCTCCCCAGCAGTCGCTCTCGCAGTCTCTCTCGCAGTCTCCCTCGCAGTCTCCCTCGCTGTCTCCCTCGCTGTCTCCCTCGCTGTCTCCCTCGCTGTCTCCCTCGCGGTCTCCCTCGCGGTCTCCCTCGCGGTCTCCCTCGCGGTCTCCCTCGCGGTCTCTCTCGCAGACTGTCTCGCTATCTGTCTCGCAGTCTCTCACCGCCTCCCACGCCGTCTCCCACGCCGTCTCCCACGCCGTCTCCCTCGCCGTCTCCCTCGCTGTCTCCCTCGCTGTCTCCCTCGCTGTCTCACGCGATCTCTCTCGCATTCTCTCTCGTCGTCTCCCTCGCAGTTTCTCTCGCTGTGTCCCTTGCAGTCTCTCTCACAGTCTCTGTCGCTGTCTCTCTCGCTGTCTCTCTCGCTGTCTCCCTCGCTGCCTCCCTCGCAGTCTCTCTCGAAGTCTCTCTCGAAGTCTCTCTCGCTGTCTACCTCGCTGTCTACCTCGCTGTCTACCTCGCTGTCTCCCTCGCTGTCTCCCTCGCTGTCTCCCTCGCTGTCTCCCTCGCTGTCTCCCTCGCTGTCTCTCTCGCTCTCTCTCTCGCTCTCTCTCTCGCTCTCCCTCTCGCCGTCTCCCTCGCCGTCTCAATCGCTGTCTCCCTCGCATTCTCTCTCGCAGTGTCTCTCGCTGTATCCCTCGCTATCTCCATAGCAGTCTCTCTCGCAGTTTCTCTCGCTTTCTCCCTCGCAGTCTCTCTCGCTGTCTCCCTCACAGTCTCACTCGCAGTCTCTCTCGCTGTCTCTCTCGCTGTCTCCCTCGCTGTCTCCCTCGCTGTCTCCCTCACTGTCTCCCTCACTGTCTCCCTCGCAGTCTCTCTCGCAGTCTCTCTCGCTGTCTTCCTCGCTGTCTTCCTCGCTGTCTTCCTCGCTGTCTTCCTCGCTGTCTTCCTCGCTGTCTTCCTCGCTCTCTCTCTCGCTCTCTCTCTCGCCGTCTCCCTCGCCGTCTCAATCGCTGTCTCCCTCGCATTCTCTCTCGCAGTGTCTCTCGCTGTATCCCTCGCTGTCTCTCTCGCTATCTCCATAGCAGTCTCTCTCGCAGTTTCTCTCGCTGTCTCCCTCACAGTCTCTCTCGCTGTCTCTCTCGCTGTCTCCCTCGCAGTCTCCCTCGCAGTCTCCCTCGCAGTCTCTCTCGCTGTCTTCCTCGCTGTCTTCCTCGCTGTCTTCCTCGCTGTCTTCCTCGCTGTCTCTCTCGCTGTCTTCCTCGCTGTCTTCCTCGCTGTCTTCCTCGCTGTCTCCCTTGCTGTCTCCCTCGAGGTCTCTCTCACAGTCTCTCTCGCAGTCTCTCTCGCTGTCTCTCTCGCTGACTCCCTCGCAGTTTCTATCGCAGTCTCTCTCGCAGTCTCTCTCGCAGTCTCTCTCGCTATCTCCCGCGCTATCTCCCTTGCTATCTCCCTTGCTGTCTCTCTCGCTGTCTCCCTTGCAGTCTCCCTCGCAGTCTCTCTCGCTTTCTCCCTCGCAGTCTCTCTCGCTTTCTCTCTCGCTTTCTCCCTCGCAGTCTCTCTCGCAGTCTCTCTCGCAGTCTCTCTCGCAGTCTCTCTCGCAGTCTCTCTCGCAGTCTCTCTCGCAGTCTCCCTCGCTGCCTCCCACGCTGCCTCCCACGCTGTCTCCCACGCTGTCTCCCACGCTGTCTCCCACGCTGTCTCCCACGCTGTCTCCCTCGCTGTCTCCCTCGCTGTCTCTATTGCTGTCTCCCTCGCTGTGTCTCTCGCTCTCTCTCTCGCAGTCTCCCTCGCTGTTTCCCTCGCTATCTCCCTCGCTGTCTCCCTCGCTGTCTCACACGATCTCTCTCGCATTCTCTCTCGTTGTCTTCCTCGCAGTCTGTCTCACAGTCTCTATTGCTGTCTCCCTCGCTGTCTCCCTCGCTGTCTCCCTCGCTGTCTCCCTCGCTGTCTCCCTCGCTGTCTCCCTCGCTGTCTCCCTCGCTGCCTCCCTCGCTGCATCCCTCGCAGTCTCCCTCGCAGTCTCCCTCGCAGTCTCCCTCGCAGTCTCCCTCGCAGTCTCTCTCGATGTCTCTCTCGATGTCTCTCTCGCTGTCTACCTCGCTGTCTCCCTCGCTGTCTCCCTCGCTGTCTCACTCGCTGTCTCCCTCGCTGTCTCCCTCGCTCTCTCCCTCGCTCTCTCCCTCGCTCTCTCCCTCGCTATCTCCATAGCAGTCTCTCTCGCAGTTTCTCTCGCTTCCTCCCTCGCAGTCTCTCTCGCTGTCTCCCTCACAGTCTCTCTCGCTGTCTCTCTCACTGTCTCCCTCGCTGTCTCCCTCACAGTCTCTCTCGCTGTCTCCCTCGCTGTCTCCCTCGAGGCCTCTCTCGCAGTCTCTCTCGCAGTCTCTCTCGCTGTCTCTCTCGCTGTCTCTCTCACTGACTCCCTCGCTGTCTCTATCGCTGTCTCCCTCGCAGTCTCTCTCGCTTTCTCCCTCGCTCTCTCCCTCGCTCTCTCCCTCGCTCTCTCCCTCGCTCTCTCCCTCGCAGTCTCTCTCGCAGTCTCTCTCGCAGTCTCTCTCGCAGTCTCTCTCGCAGTCTCTCTCGCAGTCTCTCTCGCAGTCTCCCTCGCAGTCTCCCTCGCTGTCTCCCTCGCTGTCTCCCTCGCTGTCTCCCTCGCTGTCTCCCTCGCTGTCTCCCTCGCTGTCTCCCTCGCAGTCTCCCTCAATATCCCTCTCGCAGTCTCTCTCGCAGTCTCTCTCGCATTCTCTCTCGCAGTCTCCCTCGCAGTCTCCCTCGCAGTCTCTCTCGCAGTCTCTCTCGCAGTCTCTCTCGCAGTCTCTCTCGCAGTCTCTCTCGCAGTCTCTCTCGCAGTCTCTCTCGCAGTCTCTCTCGCAGTCTCACTCGCAGTCTCACTCGCAGTCTCCCTCGCAGTCTCCCTCGCTGTCTCCCTCGCTGTTTCCCTCACAGTCTCTCTCGCTGTCTCCCTCGCAGTCTCTCTCGAAGTCGCTCTCGCTTTCTCCCTCGCTGTCTCTCTCGCAGTCCTTCTCGCATTCTCTCTCGCTGTCTCCAGCGCTGTCTCCCTCGCTGTCTCCCGAGCTGTCTCCGTCACTGTCTCCCTCGCAGTCTCTCTCGCTGTCTCCCTCGCTGTCTCCCTCGCAGTCTCTCTCGCTGTCTCTCTCGCTGTCTCTCTCGCTGTCTCTCTCGCTGTCTCTCTCGCTGTCTCTCTCGCTGTCTCCCTCGCTGTCTCCCTCGCTGTGTCCCTCGCTGTGTCCCTCGCTGTCTCTCTCGCAGTTTCCCTCGCAGTCTCTCTCGCAGTCTCTCTCGCAGTCTCTCTCGCAGTCTCTCTCGCAGTCTCTCTCGATGTCTCCCTCGCTGTCTCCCTCGCTGTCTCCCTCGCCGTCTCCCTCGTAGTCACTCTGTATCCCCCGCTATCTCTCGCGCTATCTCCATAGCAGTCTCTCTCACTGTCTCCCTTGCTGTCTCTGTCTCTGTCTCTGTTGCTGTCTCTGTCGCTGTCTCCCTTGCTGTCTCTGTCGCTGTCTCTGTCGCTGTCTCTGTCGCTGTCTCTGTCGCTGTCTCTGTCGCCGTCTCCCTCGCCGTCTCCCTGGCCGTCTCCCTGGCCGTCTCCCTGGCCGTCTCCCTCGCCGTCTCCCTCGCCGTCTCCCTCGCCGTCTCCCTCGCCGTCTCTCTCGCAGTCTCTCTCGCCGTCTTCCTCGCTGTCTCCCTCGCTGTCTCCCTCGCTGTCTCCCTCGCTGTCTCCCTCGCTGCCTCCCTCGCTGTCTCCCCAGCAGTCGCTCTCGCAGTCTCTCTCGCTGTCTCCCTCGCTGTCTCCCTCGCTGTCTCCCTCGCGTCTCCCTCGCTGTCTCCCTCGCGTCTCCCTCGCTGTCTCCCTCGCTGTCTCACGCGATCTCTCTCGCATTCTCCCTCGCTGTCTCCCACGCTGTCTCCCTCGCTGTCTCCCACGCTGTCTGCCTCGCAGTCTCCCTCGCAGTCTCCCTCGCAGTCTCTCTCGCTGTCTCCCTCACTGTCTCCCTCGCTGTCTCCCTCGCTGTCTCCCTCGCTCTCTCCCTCGCTCTCTCCCTCGCTCTCTCCCTCGCTATCTCCATAGCAGTCTCTCTCGCAGTTTCTCTCGCTTCCTCCCTCGCAGTCTCTCTCGCTGTCTCCCTCACAGTCTCTCTCGCTGTCTCTCTCACTGTCTCCCTCGCTGTCTCCCTCACAGTCTCTCTCGCTGTCTCCCTCGCTGTCTCCCTCGAGGCCTCTCTCGCAGTCTCTCTCGCAGTCTCTCTCGCTGTCTCTCTCGCTGTCTCTCTCACTGACTCCCTCGCTGTCTCTATCGCTGTCTCCCTCGCAGTCTCTCTCGCTTTCTCCCTCGCTCTCTCCCTCGCTCTCTCCCTCGCAGTCTCTCTCGCAGTCTCTCTCGCAGTCTCTCTCGCAGTCTCTCTCGCAGTCTCCCTCGCAGTCTCCCTCGCTGTCTCCCTCGCTGTCTCCCTCGCTGTCTCCCTCGCTGTCTCTCTCGCTGTTTCCCTCGCTGTCTCCCTCGCTGTCTCCCTCGCAGTCTCCCTCAATATCCCTCTCGCAGTCTCTCTCGCAGTCTCTCTCGCACTCTCTCTCGCATTCTCTCTCGCAGTCTCCCTCGCAGTCTCCCTCGCAGTCTCCCTCGCAGTCTCTCTCGCAGTCTCTCTCGCAGTCTCTCTCGCAGTCTCTCTCGCAGTCTCTCTCGCAGTCTCTCTCGCAGTCTCACTCGCAGTCTCACTCGCAGTCTCCCTCGCAGTCTCCCTCGCTGTCTCCCTCGCTGTTTCCCTCACAGTCTCTCTCGCTGTCTCCCTCGCAGTCTCTCTCGAAGTCGCTCTCGCTTTCTCCCTCGCTGTCTCTCTCGCAGTCCTTCTCGCATTCTCTCTCGCTGTCTCCAGCGCTGTCTCCCTCGCTGTCTCCCGAGCTGTCTCCGTCACTGTCTCCCTCGCAGTCTCTCTCGCTGTCTCCCTCGCTGTCTCCCTCGCAGTCTCTCTCGCTGTCTCTCTCGCTGTCTCTCTCGCTGTCTCTCTCGCTGTCTCTCTCGCTGTCTCTCTCGCTGTCTCTCTCGCTGTCTCCCTCGCTGTCTCCCTCGCTGTGTCCCTCGCTGTGTCCCTCGCTGTCTCTCTCGCAGTTTCCCTCGCAGTCTCTCTCGCAGTCTCTCTCGCAGTCTCTCTCGCAGTCTCTCTCGCAGTCTCTCTCGATGTCTCCCTCGCTGTCTCCCTCGCTGTCTCCCTCGCCGTCTCCCTCGTAGTCACTCTGTATCCCCCGCTATCTCTCGCGCTATCTCCATAGCAGTCTCTCTCACTGTCTCCCTTGCTGTCTCTGTCTCTGTCTCTGTTGCTGTCTCTGTCGCTGTCTCCCTTGCTGTCTCTGTCGCTGTCTCTGTCGCTGTCTCTGTCGCTGTCTCTGTCGCCGTCTCCCTGGCCGTCTCCCTGGCCGTCTCCCTGGCCGTCTCCCTGGCCGTCTCCCTCGCCGTCTCCCTCGCCGTCTCCCTCGCCGTCTCCCTCGCCGTCTCCCTCGCCGTCTCTCTCGCAGTCTCTCTCGCCGTCTTCCTCGCTGTCTCCCTCGCTGTCTCCCTCGCTGTCTCCCTCGCTGTCTCCCTCGCTGCCTCCCTCGCTGTCTCCCCAGCAGTCGCTCTCGCAGTCTCTCTCGCTGTCTCCCTCGCTGTCTCCCTCGCTGTCTCCCTCGCGTCTCCCTCGCTGTCTCCCTCGCGTCTCCCTCGCTGTCTCCCTCGCTGTCTCACGCGATCTCTCTCGCATTCTCCCTCGCTGTCTCCCACGCTGTCTCCCTCGCTGTCTCCCACGCTGTCTGCCTCGCAGTCTCCCTCGCAGTCTCCCTCGCAGTCTCTCTCGCTGTCTCCCTCGCTGTCTCCCTCGCTGTCTCCCTCGCTGTCTCCCTCGCTTTCTCCCTCGCTGTGTCCCTCGCTCTCTCCCTCACTGTCTCCCTCGCTGTCTCCCTCGCCGTCTCCCTCGCCGTCTCCCTCGCCGTCTCCCTCGCCGTCTCTCTCGCAGTCTCTCTCGCCGTCTTCCTCGCTGTCTCCCTCGCTGTCTCCCTCGCTGTCTCCCTCGCTGCCTCCCTCGCTGTCTCCCCAGCAGTCGCTCTCGCAGTCTCTCTCGCAGTCTCTCTCGCTGTCTCCCTCGCTGTCTCCTTCGCTGTCTCCCTCGCCGTCTCCCTCGCCGTCTCCCTCGCCGTCTCCCTCGCTGTCTCCCTCGCTGTCTCACGCGATCTCTCTCGCATTCTCTCTCGTTGTCTCCCTCGCAGTTTCTCTCGCTGTGTCCCTTGCAGTCTCTCTCACAGTCTCTGTCGCTGTCTCTGCTGCTGTCTCTGTCGCTGTCTCTGTCGCTGTCTCTGTCGCTGTCTCTCTCGCTGTCTCCCTCGCTGCCTCCCTCGCTGTCTACCTCGCTGTCTACCTCGCTGTCTCCCTCGCTGTCTCCCTCGCTGTCTCCCTCGCTGTCTCCCTCGCTGTCTCCCTCGCTGTCTCTCTCGCTCTCCCTCTCGCCGTCTCCCTCGCCGTCTCAATCGCTGTCTCCCTCGCATTCTCTCTCGCAGTGTCTCTCGCTGTATCCCTCGCTGTCTCTCTCGCTATCTCCATAGCAGTCTCTCTCGCAGTTTCTCTCGCTTTCTCCCTCGCAGTCTCCCTCGCTGGCTCCCTCGCTGTCTCCCCAGCAGTCGCTCTCGCAGTCTCTCTCGCAGTCTCTCTCGCTGTCTCCCTCGCTGTCTCCCTCGCTGTCTCCCTCGCTGTCTCCCTCGCCGTCTCCCTCGCTGTCTCCCTCGCTTTCTCCCTCGCAGTCTCTCTCGCTTTCTCTCTCGCTTTCTCCCTCGCAGTCTCTCTCGCAGTCTCTCTCGCAGTCTCTCTCGCAGTCTCTCTCGCAGTCTTCCTCGCTGTCTCCCTCGCTGTGTCTCTCGCTCTCTCTCTCGCAGTCTCCCTCGCTGTCTCCCTCGCAGTCTCTCTCGCTATCTCCCTCGCTGTGTCTCTCGCTCTCTCTCTCGCAGTCTCCCTCGCTGTCTCCCTCGCTGTCTCCCTCGCTGTCTCCCTCACTGTCTCCCTCGCAGTCTCCCTCGCTGTCTTCCTCGCTGTCTTCCTCGCTGTCTTCCTCGCTGTCTTCCTCGCTGTCTCCCTCGAGGTCTCTCTCGCAGTCTCTCTCGCTGTCTCTCTCGCTGACTCCCTCGCAGTTTCTATCGCTGTCTCCCTCGCAGACTGTCTCGCTTTCACCCTCGCCGTCTCCCTCGCCGTCTCCCTCGCAGTCTCACTCGCAGTCTCCCTCGCAGTCTCCCTCGCTGTCTCCCTCGCTGTTTCCCTCACAGTCTCTCTCGCTGTCTCCCTCGCAGTCTCTCTCGAAGTCGCTCTCGCTTTCTCCCTCGCTGTCTCTCTCGCAGTCCTTCTCGCATTCTCTCTCGCTGTCTCCAGCGCTGTCTCCCTCGCTGTCTCCCGAGCTGTCTCCGTCACTGTCTCCCTCGCAGTCTCTCTCGCTGTCTCCCTCGCTGTCTCCCTCGCAGTCTCTCTCGCTGTCTCTCTCGCTGTCTCTCTCGCTGTCTCTCTCGCTGTCTCTCTCGCTGTCTCTCTCGCTGTCTCCCTCGCTGTGTCCCTCGCTGTGTCCCTCGCTGTGTCCCTCGCTGTGTCCCTCGCTGTCTCTCTCGCAGTTTCCCTCGCAGTCTCTCTCGCAGTCTCTCTCGCAGTCTCTCTCGCAGTCTCTCTCGCAGTCTCTCTCGCAGTCTCTCTCGATGTCTCCCTCGCTGTCTCCCTCGCCGTCTCCCTCGTAGTCACTCTGTATCCCCCGCTATCTCTCGCGCTATCTCCATAGCAGTCTCTCTCACTGTCTCCCTTGCTGTCTCTGTCTCTGTCTCTGTTGCTGTCTCTGTCGCTGTCTCCCTTGCTGTCTCTGTCGCTGTCTCTGTCGCTGTCTCTGTCGCTGTCTCTGTCGCTGTCTCTGTCGCCGTCTCCCTCGCCGTCTCCCTGGCCGTCTCCCTGGCCGTCTCCCTGGCCGTCTCCCTCGCCGTCTCCCTCGCCGTCTCCCTCGCCGTCTCTCTCGCAGTCTCTCTCGCCGTCTTCCTCGCTGTCTCCCTCGCTGTCTCCCTCGCTGTCTCCCTCGCTGCCTCCCTCGCTGTCTCCCCAGCAGTCGCTCTCGCAGTCTCTCTCGCTGTCTCCCTCGCTGTCTCCCTCGCTGTCTCCCTCGCTGTCTCCCTCGCGTCTCCCTCGCTGTCTCCCTCGCGTCTCCCTCGCTGTCTCACGCGATCTCTCTCGCATTCTCCCTCGCTGTCTCCCACGCTGTCTGCCTCGCAGTCTCCCTCGCAGTCTCCCTCGCAGTCTCCCTCGCAGTCTCTCTCGCTGTCTCCCTCGCAGTCTCCCTCGCAGTCTCCCTCGCAGTCTCCCTCGCAGTCTGTCTCGCAGTCTGTCTCGCAGTCTGTCTCGCAGTCTCTCTCGCAGTCTCTCTCGCAGTCTCTCTCGCAGTCTCTCTCGCAGTCTCCCTCGCAGTCTCCCTCGCAGTCTCCCTCGCAGTCTCTCTCGCTGTCTCCCTCGCTGTTTCCCTCACAGTCTCTCTCGCTGTCTCCCTCGCAGTCTCTCTCGAAGTCGCTCTCGCTTTCTCCCTCGCTGTCTCTCTCGCAGTCCTTCTCGCATTCTCTCTCGCTGTCTCCAGCGCTGTCTCCCTCTCTGTCTCCCGAGCTGTCTCCGTCACTGTCTCCCTCGCAGTCTCTCTCGCTGTCTCCCTCGCTGTCTCCCTCGCAGTCTCTCTCGCTGTCTCTCTCGCTGTCTCTCTCGCTGTCTCTCTCGCTGTCTCTCTCGCTGTCTCTCTCGCTGTCTCCCTCGCTGTGTCCCTCGCTGTGTCCCTCGCTGTGTCCCTCGCTGTCTCTCTCGCAGTTTCCCTCGCAGTCTCTCTCGCAGTCTCTCTCGCAGTCTCTCTCGCAGTCTCTCTCGCAGTCTCTCTCGCAGTCTCTCTCGATGTCTCCCTCGCTGTCTCCCTCGCTGTCTCCCTCGCCGTCTCCCTCGTAGTCACTCTGTATCCCCCGCTATCTCTCGCGCTATCTCCATAGCAGTCTCTCTCACTGTCTCCCTTGCTGTCTCTGTCTCTGTCTCTGTTGCTGTCTCTGTCGCTGTCTCCCTTGCTGTCTCTGTCGCTGTCTCTGTCGCTGTCTCTGTCGCTGTCTCTGTCGCTGTCTCTGTCGCCGTCTCCCTCGCCGTCTCCCTGGCCGTCTCCCTGGCCGTCTCCCTCGCCGTCTCCCTCGCCGTCTCCCTCGCCGTCTCTCTCGCAGTCTCTCTCGCCGTCTTCCTCGCTGTCTCCATCGCTGTCTCCCTCGCTGTCTCCCTCGCTGCCTCCCTCGCTGTCTCCCCAGCAGTCGCTCTCGCAGTCTCTCTCGCTGTCTCCCTCGCTGTCTCCCTCGCTGTCTCCCTCGCGTCTCCCTCGCTGTCTCCCTCGCGTCTCCCTCGCTGTCTCACGCGATCTCTCTCGCATTCTCCCACGCTGTCTCCCACGCTGTCTCCCTCGCTGTCTCCCACGCTGTCTGCCTCGCAGTCTCCCTCGCAGTCTCCCTCGCAGTCTCCCTCGCAGTCTCTCTCGCTGTCTCCCTCGCTGTCTCCCTCGCTGTCTCCCTCGCTGTCTCCCTCGCTTTCTCCCTCGCTGTGTCCCTCGCTCTCTCCCTCACTGTCTCCCTCGCTGTCTCCCTCGCCGTCTCCCTCGCCGTCTCCCTCGCCGTCTCTCTCGCCGTCTCTCTCGCCGTCTTCCTCGCTGTCTCCCTCGCTGTCTCCCTCGCTGTCTCCCTCGCTGCCTCCCTCGCTGTCTCCCCAGCAGTCGCTCTCGCAGTCTCTCTCGCTGTCTCCCTCGCTGTCTCCCTCGCTGTCTCCCTCGCCGTCTCCCTCGCCGTCTCCCTCGCCGTCTCCCTCGCTGTCTCCCTCGCTGTCTCACGCGATCTCTCTCGCATTCTCTCTCGTTGTCTCCCTCGCAGTTTCTCTCGCTGTGTCCCTTGCAGTCTCTCTCACAGTCTCTGTCGCTGTCTCTGTCGCTGTCTCTGTCGCTGTCTCTGTCGCTGTCTCTCTCGCTGTCTCCCTCGCTGCCTCCCTCGCTGTCTACCTCGCTGTCTATTTCGCTGTCTCCCTCGCTGTCTCCCTCGCTGTCTCCCTCGCTGTCTCCCTCGCTGTCTCCCTCGCTGTCTCCCTCGCTGTCTCTCTCGCTCTCCCTCTCGCCGTCTCCCTCGCCGTCTCAATCGCTGTCTCCCTCGCATTCTCTCTCGCAGTGTCTCTCGCTGTATCCCTCGCTGTCTCTCTCGCTATCTCCATAGCAGTCTCTCTCGCAGTTTCTCTCGCTTTCTCCCTCGCAGTCTCCCTCGCTGGCTCCCTCGCTGTCTCCCCAGCAGTCGCTCTCGCAGTCTCTCTCGCAGTCTCTCTCGCTGTCTCCCTCGCTGTCTCCCTCGCTGTCTCCCTCGCTGTCTCCCTCGCTGTCTCCCTCGCTGTCTCCCTCGCTGTCTCCCTCGCCGTCTCCCTCGCTGTCTCCCTCGCTTTCTCCCTCGCAGTCTCTCTCGCTTTCTCTCTCGCTTTCTCCCTCGCAGTCTCTCTCGCAGTCTCTCTCGCAGTCTCTCTCGCAGTCTCTCTCGCAGTCTTCCTCGCTGTCTCCCTCGCTGTGTCTCTCGCTCTCTCTCTCGCAGTCTCCCTCGCTGTCTCCCTCGCAGTCTCTCTCGCTATCTCCCTCGCTGTGTCTCTCGCTCTCTCTCTCGCAGTCTCCCTCGCTGTCTCCCTCGCTGTCTCCCTCACTGTCTCCCTCGCAGTCTCCCTCGCTGTCTTCCTCGCTGTCTTCCTCGCTGTCTTCCTCGCTGTCTTCCTCGCTGTCTCCCTCGAGGTCTCTCTCGCAGTCTCTCTCGCAGTCTCTCTCGCTGTCTCTCTCGCTGACTCCCTCGCAGTTTCTATCGCTGTCTCCCTCGCAGACTGTCTCGCTTTCACCCTCGCCGTCTCCCTCGCCGTCTCCCTCGCCGTCTCCCTCGCCGTCTCCCTCGCCGTCTCCCTCGCCGTCTCCCTCGCCGTCTCCCTCGCCGTCTCCCTCGCAGTCTCTCTCGCAGTCTCTCTCGCTATCTCCCTCGCTGTCTCTCTCGCTGTCTCTCTCGCTGCCTCACTCGCTGTCTCCCTTGCAGTCTCCCTCGCAGTCTCTCTCGCTTTCTCCCTCGCAGTCTCTCTCGCTTTCTCTCTCGCTTTCTCCCTCGCAGTCTCTCTCGCAGTCTCTCTCGCAGTCTCTCTCGCAGTCTCTCTCGCAGTCTCTCTCGCAGTCTCTCTCGCAGTCTCTCTCGCAGTCTTCCTCGCTGTCTCCCTCGCTGTGTCTCTCGCTCTCTCTCTCGCAGTCTCCCTCGCTGTCTTCCTCGCTGTCTCCCTCGAGGTCTCTCTCGCAGTCTCTCTCGCAGTCTCTCTCGCAGTCTCTCTCGCTGTCTCTCTCGCTGACTCCCTCGCAGTTTCTATCGCTGTCTCCCTCGCAGACTGTCTCGCATTCACCCTCGCCGTCTCCCTCGCCGTCTCCCTCGCCGTCTCCCTCGCCGTCTCCCTCGCAGTCTCTCTCGCAGTCTCTCTCGCTATCTCCCTCGCTGTCTCCCTCGCTGTCTCTCTCGCTGCCTCACTCGCTGTCTCCCTTGCAGTCTCCCTCGCAGTCTCTCTCACTTTCTCCCTCGCAGTCTCTCTCGCTTTCTCTCTCGCTTTCTCCCTCGCAGTCTCTCTCGCAGTCTCTCTCGCAGTCTCTCTCGCAGTCTTCCTCGCTGTCTCCCTCGCTGTGTCTCTCGCTCTCTCTCTCGCTGTCTCCCTCGCTGTCTCCCTCGCTGTCTCCCTCGCTATCTCCCTCGCTGTCTCCCTCGCTGTCTCACACGATCTCTCTCGCATTCTCTCTCGTTGTCTCCCTCGCAGTCTCTCTCGCAGTCTCTATTGCTGTCTCTGTCGCTGTCTCCCTCGCTGTCTCCCTCGCTGCCTCCCTCGCTGCCTCCCTCGCAGTCTCTCTCGATGTCTCTCTCGCTGTCTACCTCGCTGTCTACCTCGCTGTCTCCCTCGCTGTCTCCCTCGCTGTCTCCCTCGCTGTCTCCCTCGCTGTCTCCCTCGCTCTCTCCCTCGCTCTCTCCCTCGCTCTCTCTCTCGCTGTCTCTCTCGCTATCTCCATAGCAGTCTCTCTCGCAGTTTCTCTCGCTTCCTCCCTCGCAGTCTCTCTCGCTGACTCTCTCACTGTCTCCCTCGCTGTCTCCCTCACAGTCTCTCTCGCTGTCTCCCTCGCTGTCTCCCTCGAGGTCTCTCTCGCTGTCTCTCTCGCTGTCTCTCTCGCTGACTCCCTTGCTGTTTCTATCGCTGTCTCTCTCGCTTTCTCTCTCGCTTTCTCTCTCGCTTTCTCCCTCGCTCTCTCCCTCGCTCTCTCCCTCGCAGTCTCTCTCGCAGTCTCTCTCGCAGTCTCCCTCGCTGTCTCCCTCGCTGTCTCCCTCGCTGTCTCCCTCGCTGTCTCCCTCGCTGTCTCCCTCGCAGTCTCCCTCAATATCCCTCTCGCAGTCTCTCTCGCAGTCTCTCTCGCAGTCTCCCTCGCAGTCTCCCTCGCAGTCTCCCTCGCAGTCTCCCTCGCAGTCTCTCTCGCAGTCTCTCTCGCAGTCTCTCTCGCAGTCTCTCTCGCAGTCTCCCTCGCTGTTTCCCTCACAGTCTCTCTCGCTGTCTCCCTCGCTGTCTCCCTCGCTGTCTCTCTCGCTGTCTCCCTCGCTGTCTCCCTCGCTGTCTCCCTCGCTGTCTCCCTCGCGGTCTCTCTCGCAGACTGTCTCGCTATCTGTCTCGCAGTCTCACACCGCCTCCCACGCCGTCTCCCACGCCGTCTCCCTCGCCGTCTCCCACGCCGTCTCCCTCGCCGTCTCTCTCGCAGTCTCTCTCGCCGTCTTCCTCGCAGTCTCTCTCGCTGTCTCCCTCGCTGTCTCCCTCGCTGCCTCTCTCGCTGCCTCTCTCGCTGCCTCCCTCGCTGTCTCCCCAGCAGTCGCTCTCGCAGTCTCTCTCGCAGTCTCTCTCGCTGTCTCCCTCTCTGTCTCCCTCGCTGTCTCCCTCGCTGTCTCCCTCGCTGTCTCCCTCGCTGTCTCCCTCGCTGTCTTCCTCGATGTCTCCCTCGCGGTCTCTCTCGCAGACTGTCTCGCTATCTGTCTCGCAGTCTCTCACCGCCTCCCACGCCGTCTCCCACGCCGTCTCCCACGCCGTCTCCCACGCCGTCTCCCACGCCGTCTCCCACGCCGTCTCCCACGCCCTCTCCCACGCCCTCTCCCACGCCGTCTCCCACGCCGTCTCCCACGCCGTCTCCCACGCCGTCTCCCACGCCGTCTCCCACGCCGTCTCCCTCGCCGTCTCCCTCGCCGTCTCCCTCGCTGTCTCACGCGATCTCTCTCGCATTCTCTCTCGTTGTCTCCCTCGCAGTTTCTCTCGCTGTGTCCCTTGCAGTCTCTCTCACAGTCTCTGTCGCTGTCTCTGTCGCTGTCTCTGTCGCTGTCTCTGTCGCTGTCTCCCTCGCTGCCTCCCTCGCAGTCTCTCTCGAAGTCTCTCTCGCTGTCTACCTCGCTGTCTCCCTCGCTGTCTCCCTCGCTGTCTCCCTCGCTGTCTCCCTCGCTGTCTCTCTCGCTCTCTCTCTCTCGCTCTCCCTCTCGCCGTCTCCCTCGCCGTCTCAATCGCTGTCTCTCTCGCTGTCTCCCTCGCTGCCTCCCTCGCAGTCTCTCTCGCAGTGTCTCTCGCTGTATCCCTCGCTATCTCCATAGCATTCTCTCTCGCAGTTTCTCTCGCTTTCTCCCTCGCAGTCTCTCTCGCTGTCTCCCTCACAGTCTCACTCGCTGTCTCTCTCGCTGTCTCCCTCGCAGTCTCTCTCGCTGTCTTCCTCGCTGTCTTCCTCGCTGTCTTCCTCGCTGTCTTCCTCGCTGTCTTCCTCGCTGTCTTCCTTGCTGTCTCCCGCGCTGTCTCCCGCGCTGTCTCCCTCGCTGTCTCCCTCGCTGTCTCCCTCGCTGTCTCCCTCGCTGTCTCCCTCGCTGTCTCCCTCGCTGTCTCCCTCGCTCTCTCCCTCGCTCTCTCTCTCGCCCTCTCTCTCGCCGTCTCCCTCGCCGTCTCCCTCGCCGTCTCAATCGCTGTCTCCCTCGCATTCTCTCTCGCAGTGTCTCTCGCTGTATCCCTCGCTGTCTCTCTCGCTATCTCCATAGCAGTCTCTCTCGCAGTTTCTCTCGCTTTCTCCCTCGCAGTCTCTCTCGCTGTCTCCCTCACAGTCTCTCTCGCTGTCTCTCTCGCTGTCTCCCTCACTGTCTCCCTCGCAGTCTCTCTCGCTGTCTCCCTCGCTGTCTTCCTCGCTGTCTTCCTCGCTGTCTCCCTCGCTGTCTCCCTCGAGGTCTCTCTCGCAGTCTCTCTCGCAGTCTCTCTCGCAGTCTCTCTCGCAGTCTCTCTCGCTGTCTCTCTCGCTGACTCCCTCGCAGTTTCTATCGCTGTCTCCCTCGCAGTCTCTCTCGCTTTCTCCCTCGCAGTCTACCTCGCAGTCTCTCTCGCAGTCTCTCTCGCAGTCTCTCTCGCAGTCTCTCTCGCTATCTCCCGCGCTATCTCCCTTGCTATCTCCCTCGCTGTCTCCCTTGCAGTCTCCCTCGCAGTCTCTCTCGCTTTCTCCCTCGCAGTCTCTCTCGCTTTCTCCCTCGCAGTCTCTCTCGCTTTCTCTCTCGCTGTCTCCCTCGCACTCTCTGGCTTTCTCTCTCGCTTTCTCTCTCGCAGTCCCTCTCACTGTCTCTCTCGCAGTCTCTCTCGCAGTCTCTCTCGCAGTCTCTCTCGCAGTCTCTCTCGCTGTCTCTCTCGCTGTCTCCCTCGCTGTCTCCCTCGCTGTCTCCCTCGCTGCCTCCCACGCTGTCTCCCACGCTGTCTCCCAGGCTGTCTCCCACGCTGTCTCCCACGCTGTCTCCCTCGCAGTCTCTCTTGCTGTCTCTCTTGCTGTCTCTATTGCTGTCTCCCTCGCTGTGTCTCTCGCTCTCTCTCTCGCACTCTCCCTCGCTGTCTCCCTCGCTATCTCCCTCGCTGTCTCCCTCGCTGTCTCACACGATCTCTCTCGCATTCTCTCTCGTTGTCTCCCTCGCAGTCTCTCTCGCAGTCTCTATTGCTGTCTCTGTCGCTGTCTCCCTCGCTGTCTCCCTCGCTGTCTCCCTCGCTGTCTCCCTCGCTGTCTCCCTCGCTGTCTCCCTCGCTGTCTCCCTCGCTGTCTCCCTCGCTGCCTCCCTCGCTGCCTCCCTCGCTGCCTCCCTCCCAGTCTCCCTCGCAGTCTCCCTCGCAGTCTCCCTCGCAGTCTCCCTCGCAGTCTCCCTCGCAGTCTCTCTCGATGTCTCTCTCGATGTCTCTCTCGCTGTCTACCTCGCTATCTACCTCGCTGTCTCCCTTGCTCTATCCCTCGCTCTATCCCTCGCTCTCTCCCTCGCTCTCTCCCTCGCTCTCTCCCTCGCTCTCTCCCTCGCTCTCTCTCTCGCCGTCTCAATCGCTGTCTCCCTCGCATTCTCTCTCGCAGTGTCTCTCGCTGTATCCCTCGCTGTCTCTCTCGCTATCTCCATAGCAGTCTCTCTCGCAGTTTCTCTCGCTTCCTCCCTCGCAGTCTCCCTCGCTGTCTCCCTCACAGTCTCTCTCGCTGTCTCCCTCGCTGTCTCCCTCGAGGTCTCTCTCACAGTCTCTCTCGCAGTCTCTCTCGCTGTCTCTCTCGCTGTCTCTCTCGCTGTCTCTCTCACTGACTCCCTCGCTGTCTCTATCGCTGTCTCCCTCGCAGTCTCTCTCGCTTTCTCTCTCGCTTTCTCCCTCGCTTTCTCCCTCGCTTTCTCCCTCGCTTTCTCCCTCGCTCTCTCCCTCGCAGTCTCTGTCGCAGTCTCTCTCGCAGTCTCTCTCGCAGTCTCCCTCGCAGTCTCCCTCGCTGTCTCCCTCGCTGTCTCCCTCGCTGTCTCTCTCGCTGTCTCTCTCGCTGTCTCTCTCGCTGTCTCTCTCGCTGTCTCCCTCGCAGTCTCCCTCAATATCCCTCTCGCAGTCTCTCTCGCATTCTCTCTCGCAGTCTCCCTCGCAGTCTGTCTCGCAGTCTCTCTCGCAGTCTCTCTCGCAGTCTCCCTCGCAGTCTGTCTCGCAGTCTGTCTCGCAGTCTGTCTCGCAGTCTGTCTCGCAGTCAGTCTCGCAGTCTCTCTCGCAGTCTCTCTCGCAGTCTCTCTCGCAGTCTCTCTCGCAGTCTCTCTCGCAGTCTCCCTCGCAGTCTCCCTCGCAGTCTCTCTCGCTGTCTCCCTCGCTGTTTCCCTCACAGTCTCTCTCGCTGTCTCCCTCGCAGTCTCTCTCGAAGTCACTCTCGCTTTCTCCCTCGCTGTCTCTCTCGCAGTCCTTCTCGCATTCTCTCTCGCTGTCTCCAGCGCTGTCTCCCTCGCTGTCTCCCTCGCTGTCTCCCGAGCTGTCTCCCGAGCTGTCTCCGTCACTGTCTCCCACGCAGTCTCTCTCGCTGTCTCTCACGCGCTCTCTCTCGCAGTCTCTCTCGCTGTCTCCCTCGCAGTCTCCCTCGCAGTCTCCCTCGCAGTCTCCCTCGCAGTCTCCCTCGCAGTCTCTCTCGCTGTCTCTCTCGCTGTCTCCCTTGCTGTCTCCCTCGCTGTGTCCCTCGCTGTGTCCCTCGCTGTCTCTCTCGCAGTTTCCCTCGCTGTCTCCCTCGCTGTCTCCCTCGCTGTCTCCCTCGCTGTCTCCCTCGCTGTCTCCCTCGCAGTCTCCCTCGCAGTCTCTCTCGCAGTCTCTCTCGCAGTCTCTCTCGATGTCTCCCTCGCTGTCTCCCTCGCTGTCTCCCTCGCTGTCTCCCTCGCTGTCTCCCTCGCCGTCTCCCTCGCAGTCACTCTGTATCCCCCGCTATCTCTCGCGCTATCTCCATAGCAGTCTCTCTCACTGTCTCCCTTGCTGTCTCCCTCGCTGTCTCTGTCTCTGTCGCTGTCTCTGTCGCTGTCTCCCTTGCTGTCTCCCTCGTCGTCTCCCTCGTTTCCTCCCTCGCCGTCTCCCTCGCCGTCTCCCTCGCATTCTCCCTCGCAGTCTCTCTCGCTGTCTCTCTCGCTGTCTCTCTCGCTGTCTCTCTCGCTGTCTCTCTCGCTGTCTCTCTCGCTGTCTCCCTCGCTGTATCCCTCGCTGTATCCCTCGCAGTCTCTCTCGCAGTCTCTCTCGCAGTCTCTCTCGCAGTCTCTCTCGCAGTCTCTCTCGCAGTCTCTCTCGCAGTCTCTCTCGCAGTCTCTCTCGCTGTCTTCCTCGCGGTTTCTCTCGCTGTCTCCCTCGCTGCCTCCCACGCTGTCTCCCTCGCAGTCTCTCTTGCAGTCTCTCTTGCTGTCTCCGTCGCTGTGTCTCTCGCTCTCTCTCTCGCAGTCTCCCTCGCTGTCTCCCTCGCTATCTCCCTCACTGTCTCCCTCACTGTCTCCCTCGCTGTCTCACGTGATCTCTCTCGCAGTCTCTCTCGTTGTCTCCCTCGCAGTCTCTCTCGCTGTGTCCCTCGCAGTCTCTCTCGCTGTCTCTATCACAGTCCTTCTCGCCGTCCTTCTCACAGTCTCCCTCGCTGTCTCCCTCGCTGTCTCCCTCGCTGTCTCCCTCGCTGTCTCCCTCGCTGTCTCCCACGCTGTCTCCCACGCTGTCTCCCTCGCAGTCTCCCTCGCAGTCTCCCTCGCAGTCTCCCTCGCAGTCTCCCTCGCAGTCTCTCTCGCAGTCTCTCTCGCTGTCTCCCTCGCTGTCTCCCTCGCTGTCTCCCTCGCTGTCTCCCTCGCTGTCTCCCTCGCTGTCTCCCTCGCTGTGTCCCTCGCTCTCTCCCTCGCAGTCTCCCTCGCTGTCTCCCTCGCCGTCTCTCTCGCAGTCTCTCTCGCCGTCTTCCTCGCAGTTTCTCTCGCTGTCTCCCTCACTGTCTCCCTCGCTGTCTCCCTCGCTGTCTCCCTCGCTGTCTCCCTCGCTGTCTCCCTCGCTGTCTCCCTCGCTGTCTCCCTCGCTGCCTCCCTCGCTGCTTCCCTCGCTGTCTCCCCAGCAGTCGCTCTCGCAGTCTCTCTCGCTGTCTCCCTCGCTGTCTCCCTCGCTGTCTCCCTCGCTGTCTCCCTCGCGGTCTCCCTCGCGGTCTCTCTCGCAGACTGTCTCGCTATCTGTCTCGCAGTCTCTCACTGCCTCCCACGCCGTCTCCCACGCCGTCTCCCACGCCGTCTCCCACGCCGTCTCCCTCGCTGTCTCCCTCGCTGTCTCCCTCGCTGTCTCCCTCGCTGTCTCCCTCGCTGTCTCCCTCGCTGTCTCCCTCGCTGTCTCCCTCGCTGTCTCCCTCGCTGTCTCCCTCGCTGTCTCCCTCGCTGTCTCACGCGATCTCTCTCGCATTCTCTCTCGTTGTCTCCCTCGCAGTTTCTCTCGCTGTGTCCCTTGCAGTCTCTCTCACAGTCTCTGTCTCTGTCGCTGTCTCTGTCGCTGTCTCTGTCGCTGTCTCTCTCGCTGTCTCCCTCGCTGCCTCCCTCGCAGTCTCTCTCGAAGTCTCTCTCGCTGTCTCCCTCGCTGTCTCCCTCGCTGTCTCCCTCGCTGTCTCCCTCGCTGTCTCCCTCGCTGTCTCCCTCGCTGTCTCCCTCGCTGTCTCTCTCGCTCTCTCTCTCGCTCTCCCTCTCGCCGTCTCCCTCGCCGTCTCAATCGCTGTCTCCCTCGCATTCTCTCTCGCAGTGTCTCGCGCTGTATCCCTCGCTGTCTCTCTCGCTATCTCCATAGCAGTCTCTCTCGCAGTTTCTCTCGCTTTCTCCCTCGCAGTCTCTCTCGCTGTCTCCCTCACAGTCTCACTCGCAGTCTCTCTCGCTGTCTCTCTCGCTATCTCCCTCACTGTCTCCCTCGCAGTCTCTCTCGCAGTCTCTCTCGCTGTCTTCCTCGCTGTCTTCCTCGCTGTCTTCCTCGCTGTCTTCCTCGCTGTCTCCCTCGAGGTCTCTCTCACAGTCTCTCTCGCAGTCTCTCTCGCGGTCTCTCTCGCTGTCTCTCTCGCTGACTCCCTCGCAGTTTCTATTCCTGTCTCCCTCGCAGACTCTCTCGCTTTCTCCCTCGCCGTCTCCCTCGCCGTCTCCCTCGCCGTCTCCCTCGCAGTCTCTCTCGCAGTCTCTCTCGCTATCTCCCTCGCTATCTCCCTCGCTATCTCCCTTGCAGTCTCCCTCGCAGTCTCTCTCGCTTTCTCCCTCGCAGTCTCTCTCGCTTTCTCTCTCGCTTTCTCCCTCGCAGTCTCTCTCGCAGTCTCTCTCTCAGTCTCTCTCGCAGTCTCTCTCGCAGTCTCTCTCGCAGTCTCTCTCGCAGTCTCTCTCGCAGTCTCTCTCGCAGTCTTCCTCGCTGTCTCCCTCGCTGCCTCCCACGCTGTCTCCCTCGCAGTCTCCCTCGCAGTCTCTCTTGCAGTCTCTCTTGCAGTCTCTCTTGCAGTCTCTCTTGCAGTCTCTCTTGCTGTCTCTCTTGCTGTCTCCCTCGCTGTGTCTCTCGCTCTCTCTCTCGCAGTCTCCCTCGCTGTCTCCCTCGCTATCTCCCTCGCTGGCTCCCTCGCTGTCTCACACGATCTCTCTCGCATTCTCTCTCGTTGTCTCCCTCGCAGTCTCTCTCGCAGTCTCTATTGCTGTCTCTGTCGCTGTCTCCCTCGCTGTCTCCCTCGCTGCCTCCCTCGCTGCCTCCCTCGCAGTCTCTCTCGATGTCTCTCTCGATGTCTCTCTCGCTGTCTACCTCGCTGTCTCCCTCGCTGTCTCCCTCGCTGTCTCCCTCGCTGTCTCCCTCGCTGTCTCCCTCGCTGTCTCCCTCGCTGTCTCCCTCGCTCTCTCTCTCGCCGTCTCAATCGCTGTCTCCCTCGCTGTCTCTCTCGCTATCTCCATAGCAGTCTCTCTCGCAGTTTCTCTCGCTTCCTCCCTCGCAGTCTCTCTCGCTGTCTGCCTCACAGTCTCTCTCGCTGTCTCTCTCACTGTCTCCCTCGCTGTCTCCCTCACAGTCTCTCTCGCTGTCTCCCTCGAGGTCTCTCTCACAGTCTCTCTCGCAGTCTCTCTCGCAGTCTCTCTCGCTGTCTCTCTCGCTGTCTCTCTCGCTGACTCCCTCGCTGTTTCTATCGCTGTCTCTCTCGCAGTCTCTCTCGCTTTCTCTCTCGCTTTCTCTCTCGCTTTCTCCCTCGCTCTCTCCCTCGCAGTCTCCCTCGCAGTCTCTCTCGCAGTCTCTCTCGCAGTCTCTCTCGCAGTCTCTCTCGCAGTCTCTCTCGCAGTCTCTCTCGCAGTCTCTCTTTCAGTCTCCCTCGCTGTCTCCCTCGCTGTCTCCCTCGCTGTCTCCCTCGCTGTCTCCTTCGCTGTCTCCTTCGCTGTCTCCCTCGCAGTCTCCCTCTCGCAGTCTCTCTCGCAGTCTCTCTCGCATTCTCTCTCGCAGTCTCCCTCGCAGTCTCCCTCGCAGTCTCCCTCGCAGTCTCCCTCGCAGTCTCCCTCGCAGTCTCTCTCGCAGTCTCTCTCGCAGTCTCCCTCGCAGTCTCCCTCGCAGTCTCCCTCGCAGTCTCTCTCGCTGTCTCCCTCACAGTCTCTCTCGCTGTCTCTCTCGCTGTCTCCCTCGCTGTCTCCCTCGCTGTCTCCCTCGCTGTCTCCCTCGCTGTCTCCCTCGCTGTCTCCCTCGCAGTCTCTCTCGCAGTCTCTCTCGCAGTCTCTCTCGCAGTCTCTCTCGCAGTCTCTCTCGCTGTCTCCCTCGCTGTCTCCCTCGCTGTCTCCCTCGCTGTCTCCCTCGCTGTCTCCCTCGCCGTCTCCCTCGTCGTCTCCCTCGTCGTCTCCCTCGCCGTCTCCCTCGCCGTCTCCCTCGCAGTCACTCTCTCTGTATCCCCCGCTGTCTCTCTCGCTATCTCCATAGCAGTCTCTCTCACTGTCTCCCTCGCTGTCTCTGTCGCTGTCTCTGTCGCTGTCTCTGTCGCTGTCTCTGTCGCTGTCTCCGTTGCTGTCTCCCTCGCCGTCTCCCTCGCCGTCTCCCTCGCCGTCTCCCTCGCCGTCTCCCTCGCCGTCTCCCTCGCAGTTTCTCTCGCTGTCTCCCTCGCTGTCTCCCTCGCTGTCTCCCTCGCTGTCTCCCTCGCTGTCTCCCTCGCTGCCTCCCTCGCAGCCTCCCTCGCTGTCTCCCCAGCTGTCGCTCTCGCAGTCTCTCTCGCTGTCTCCCTCGCTGTCTCCCTCGCTGTCTCCCTCGCTGTCTCCCTCGCTGTCTCCCTCGCTGTCTCCCTCGCGGTCTCCCTCGCGGTCTCCCTCGCGGTCTCTCTCGCAGACTGTCTCGCTATCTGTCTCGCAGTCTCTCACTGCCTCCCACGCCGTCTCCCACGCCGTCTCCCTCGCTGTCTCCCTCGCTGTCTCCCTCGCTGTCTCCCTCGCTGTCTCCCTCGCTGTCTCCCTCGCTGTCTCCCTCGATCTCTCTCGCATTCTTTCTCGTTGTCTCCCTCGCAGTTTCTCTCGCTGTGTCCCTTGCAATCTCTCTCACAGTCTCTGTCTCTGTCGCTGTCTCTGTCGCTGTCTCTGTCGCTGTCTCTCTCGCTGTCTCCCTCGCTGCCTCCCTCGCAGTCTCTCTCGAAGTCACTCTCGCTGTCTCCCTCGCTGTCTCCCTCGCTGTCTCCCTCGCTGTCTCCCTCGCTGTCTCCCTCGCTGTCTCCCTCGCTGTCTCCCTCGCTCTCTCTCTCGCTCTCCCTCTCGCCGTCTCCCTCGCCATCTCAATCGCTGTCTCCCTCGCATTCTCTCTCGCAGTGTCTCGCGCTGTATCCCTCGCTGTCTCTCTCGCTATCTCCATAGCAGTCTCTCTCGCAGTTTCTCTCGCTTTCTCCCTCGCAGTCTCTCTCGCTGTCTCCCTCACAGTCTCACTCGCAGTCTCTCTCGCTGTCTCTCTCGCTATCTCCCTCACTGTCTCCCTCGCAGTCTCTCTCGCTGTCTTCCTCGCTGTCTTCCTCGCTGTCTTCCTCGCTGTCTTCCTCGCTGTCTTCCTCGCTGTCTCCCTCGAGGTCTCTCTCACAGTCTCTCTCGCAGTCTCTCTCGCAGTCTCTCTCGCTGTCTCTCTCGCTGAATCCCTCGCAGTTTCTATCGCTGTCTCCCTCGCAGACTCTCTCGCTTTCTCCCTCGCCGTCTCCCTCGCAGTCTCTCTCGCAGTCTCTCTCGCTATCTCCCTCGCTATCTCCCTCGCTATCTCCCTTGCAGTCTCCCTCGCAGTCTCTCTCGCTTTCTCCCTCGCAGTCTCTCTCGCTTTCTCTCTCGCTTTCTCCCTCGCAGTCTCTCTCGCAGTCTCTCTCTCAGTCTCTCTCTCAGTCTCTCTCGCAGTCTCTCTCGCAGTCTCTCTCGCAGTCTCTCTCGCAGTCTCTCTCGCAGTCTCTCTCGCAGTCTCTCTCGCAGTCTCTCTCGCAGTCTTCCTCGCTGTCTCCCTCGCTGTCTCCCTCGCAGTCTCTCTTGCAGTCTCTCTTGCAGTCTCTCTTGCAGTCTCTCTTGCAGTCTCTCTTGCAGTCTCTCTTGCTGTCTCTCTTGCTGTCTCCCTCGCTGTGTCTCTCGCTCTCTCTCTCGCAGTCTCCCTCGCTGTCTCCCTCGCTGTCTCCCTCGCTGTCTCCCTCGCTGTCTCCCTCGCTATCTCCCTCGCTGGCTCCCTCGCTGTCTCACACGATCTCTCTCGCTTTCTCCCTCGCAGTCTCTCTCGCTTTCTCTCTCGCTTTCTCCCTCGCAGTCTCTCTCGCAGTCTCTCTCTCAGTCTCTCTCGCAGTCTCTCTCGCAGTCTCTCTCGCAGTCTTCCTCGCTGTCTCCCTCGCTGCCTCCCACGCTGTCTCCCTCGCAGTCTCCCTCGCAGTCTCTCTTGCAGTCTCTCTTGCAGTCTCTCTTGCAGTCTCTCTTGCAGTCTCTCTTGCAGTCTCTCTTGCTGTCTCTCTTGCTGTCTCCCTCGCTGTGTCTCTCGCTCTCTCTCTCGCAGTCTCCCTCGCTGTCTCCCTCGCTATCTCCCTCGCTGGCTCCCTCGCTGTCTCACACGATCTCTCTCGCATTCTCTCTCGTTGTCTCCCTCGCAGTCTCTCTCGCAGTCTCTATTGCTGTCTCTGTCGCTGTCTCCCTCGCTGTCTCCCTCGCTGCCTCCCTCGCTGCCTCCCTCGCTGCCTCCCTCGCAGTCTCTCTCGATGTCTCTCTCGATGTCTCTCTCGCTGTCTACCTCGCTGTCTCCCTCGCTGTCTCCCTCGCTGTCTCCCTCGCTGTCTCCCTCGCTGTCTCCCTCGCTCTCTCCCTCGCTCTCTCCCTCGCTCTCTCCCTCGCTCTCTCTCTCGCCGTCTCAATCGCTGTCTCCCTCGCTGTCTCTCTCGCTATCTCCATAGCAGTCTCTCTCGCAGTTTCTCTCGCTTCCTCCCTCGCAGTCTCTCTCGCTGTCTGCCTCACAGTCTCTCTCGCTGTCTCTCTCACTGTCTCCCTCGCTGTCTCCCTCACAGTCTCTCTCGCTGTCTCCCTCGAGGTCTCTCTCACAGTCTCTCTCGCAGTCTCTCTCGCAGTCTCTCTCGCTGTCTCTCTCGCTGTCTCTCTCGCTGACTCCCTCGCTGTTTCTATCGCTGTCTCTCTCGCAGTCTCTCTCGCTTTCTCTCTCGCTTTCTCTCTCGCTTTCTCCCTCACTCTCTCCCTCGCAGTCTCCCTCGCAGTCTCTCTCGCAGTCTCTCTCGCAGTCTCTCTCGCAGTCTCTCTCGCAGTCTCTCTCGCAGTCTCTCTCGCAGTCTCCCTCGCTGTCTCCCTCGCTGTCTCCCTCGCTGTCTCCCTCGCTGTCTCCCTCGCTGTCTCCTTCGCTGTCTCCCTCAATATCTCTCTCGCATTCTCTCTCGCAGTCTCCCTCGCAGTCTCCCTCGCAGTCTCCCTCGCAGTCTCCCTCGCAGTCTCCCTCGCAGTCTCTCTCGCAGTCTCTCTCGCAGTCTCTCTCTTAGTCTCCCTCTCAGTCTCCCTCGCAGTCTCTCTCGCTGTCTCCCTCACAGTCTCTCTCGCTGTCTCCCTCGCTGTCTCCCTCGCTGTCTCCCTCGCTGTCTCCCTCGCTGTCTCCCTCGCTGTCTCCCTCGCTGTGTCCCTCGCTGTGTCCCTCGCTGTCTCTCTCGCAGTTTCCCTCGCTGTCTCCCTCGCTGTCTCCCTCGCTGTCTCCCTCGCTGTCTCCCTCGCTGTCTCCCTCGCAGTCTCTCTCGCAGTCTCTCTCGCAGTCTCTCTCGCAGTCTCTCTCGCTGTCTCCCTCGCTGTCTCCCTCGCTGTCTCCCTCGCCGTCTCCCTCGCCGTCTCCCTCGCCGTCTCCCTCGCCGTCTCCCTCGCCGTCTCCCTCGTCGTCTCCCTCGTCGTCTCCCTCGTCGTCTCCCTCGCCGTCTCCCTCGCCGTCTCCCTCGCAGTCACTCTCTCTGTATCCCCCGCTGTCTCTCTCGCTATCTCCATAGCAGTCTCTCTCACTGTCTCCCTCGCTGTCTCTGTCGCTGTCTCTGTCGCTGTCTCTGTCGCTGTCTCTGTCGCTGTCTCCGTCGCTGTCTCCCTCGCCGTCTCCCTCGCCGTCTCCCTCGCAGTTTCTCTCGCTGTCTCCCTCGCTGTCTCCCTCGCTGTCTCCCTCGCTGTCTCCCTCGCTGTCTCTGTCGCTGTCTCCCTCGCTGTCTCCCTCGCTGCCTCCCTCGCTGCCTCCCTCGCTGCCTCCCTCGCAGTCTCTCTCGATGTCTCTCTCGATGTCTCTCTCGCTGTCTACCTCGCTGTCTCCCTCGCTGTCTCCCTCGCTGTCTCCCTCGCTGTCTCCCTCGCTGTCTCCCTCGCTGTCTCCCTCGCTCTCTCCCTCGCTCTCTCCCTCGCTCTCTCTCTCGCCGTCTCAATCGCTGTCTCCCTCGCTGTCTCTCTCGCTATCTCCATAGCAGTCTCTCTCGCAGTTTCTCTCGCTTCCTCCCTCGCAGTCTCTCTCGCTGTCTGCCTCACAGTCTCTCTCGCTGTCTCTCTCACTGTCTCCCTCGCTGTCTCCCTCACAGTCTCTCTCGCTGTCTCCCTCGAGGTCTCTCTCACAGTCTCTCTCGCAGTCTCTCTCGCAGTCTCTCTCGCTGTCTCTCTCGCTGTCTCTCTCGCTGACTCCCTCGCTGTTTCTATCGCTGTCTCTCTCGCAGTCTCTCTCGCTTTCTCTCTCGCTTTCTCTCTCGCTTTCTCCCTCACTCTCTCCCTCGCAGTCTCCCTCGCAGTCTCTCTCGCAGTCTCTCTCGCAGTCTCTCTCGCAGTCTCTCTCGCAGTCTCTCTCGCAGTCTCTCTCGCAGTCTCCCTCGCTGTCTCCCTCGCTGTCTCCCTCGCTGTCTCCCTCGCTGTCTCCCTCGCTGTCTCCTTCGCTGTCTCCCTCGCAGTCTCCCTCAATATCCCTCTCGCAGTCTCTCTCGCAGTCTCTCTCGCATTCTCTCTCGCAGTCTCCCTCGCAGTCTCCCTCGCAGTCTCCCTCGCAGTCTCCCTCGCAGTCTCCCTCGCAGTCTCTCTCGCAGTCTCTCTCGCAGTCTCCCTCGCAGTCTCCCTCGCAGTCTCTCTCGCTGTCTCCCTCACAGTCTCCCTCGCTGTCTCCCTCGCTGTCTCCCTCGCTGTCTCCCTCGCTGTCTCCCTCGCTGTCTCCCTCGCTGTGTCCCTCGCTGTGTCCCTCGCTGTCTCTCTCGCAGTTTCCCTCGCTGTCTCCCTCGCTGTCTCCCTCGCTGTCTCCCTCGCTGTCTCCCTCGCAGTCTCTCTCGCAGTCTCTCTCGCAGTCTCTCTCGCAGTCTCTCTCGCAGTCTCTCTCGCAGTCTCTCTCGCTGTCTCCCTCGCTGTCTCCCTCGCTGTCTCCCTCGCCGTCTCCCTCGCCGTCTCCCTCGTCGTCTCCCTCGTCGTCTCCCTCGTCGTCTCCCTCGTCGTCTCCCTCGCCGTCTCCCTCGCCGTCTCCCTCGCAGTCACTCTCTCTGTATCCCCCGCTGTCTCTCTCGCTATCTCCATAGCAGTCTCTCTCACTGTCTCCCTCGCTGTCTCTGTCGCTGTCTCTGTCGCTGTCTCTGTCGCTGTCTCTGTCGCTGTCTCCGTCGCTGTCTCCCTCGCCGTCTCCCTCGCCGTCTCCCTCGCAGTTTCTCTCGCTGTCTCCCTCGCTGTCTCCCTCGCTGTCTCCCTCGCTGTCTCCCTCGCTGTCTCCCTCGCTGTCTCCCTCGCTGCCTCCCTCGCTGCCTCCCTCGCTGTCTCCCCAGCAGTCGCTCTCGCAGTCTCTCTCGCTGTCTCCCTCGCTGTCTCCCTCGCTGTCTCCCTCGCGGTCTCCCTCGCGGTCTCCCTCGCGGTCTCTCTCGCAGACTGTCTCGCTATCTGTCTCGCAGTCTCTCACTGCCTCCCACGCCGTCTCCCACGCCGTCTCCCACGCCGTCTCCCTCGCTGTCTCCCTCGCTGTCTCCCTCGCTGTCTCCCTCGCTGTCTCCCTCGCTGTCTCCCTCGCTGTCTCCCTCGCTGTCTCCCTCGATCTCTCTCGCATTCTCTCTCGTTGTCTCCCTCGCAGTTTCTCTCGCTGTGTCCCTTGCAGTCTCTCTCACAGTCTCTGTCTCTGTCGCTGTCTCTGTCGCTGTCTCTGTCGCTGTCTCTCTCGCTGTCTCCCTCGCTGCCTCCCTCGCAGTCTCTCTCGAAGTCACTCTCGCTGTCTACCTCGCTGTCTCCCTCGCTGTCTCCCTCGCTGTCTCCCTCGCTGTCTCCCTCGCTGTCTCCCTCGCTGTCTCCCTCGCTGTCTCCCTCGCTCTCTCTCTCGCTCTCCCTCTCGCCGTCTCCCTCGCCATCTCAATCGCTGTCTCCCTCGCATTCTCTCTCGCAGTGTCTCGCGCTGTATCCCTCGCTGTCTCTCTCGCTATCTCCATAGCAGTCTCTCTCGCAGTTTCTCTCGCTTTCTCCCTCGCAGTCTCTCTCGCTGTCTCCCTCACAGTCTCACTCGCAGTCTCTCTCGCTGTCTCTCTCGCTATCTCCCTCACTGTCTCCCTCGCAGTCTCTCTCGCTGTCTTCCTCGCTGTCTTCCTCGCTGTCTTCCTCGCTGTCTTCCTCGCTGTCTTCCTCGCTGTCTTCCTCGCTGACTTCCTCGCTGTCTCCCTCGAGGTCTCTCTCACAGTCTCTCTCGCAGTCTCTCTCGCAGTCTCTCTCGCAGTCTCTCTCGCAGTCTCTCTCGCAGTCTCTCTCGCTGTCTCTCTCGCTGAATCCCTCGCAGTTTCTATCGCTGTCTCCCTCGCAGACTCTCTCGCTTTCTCCCTCGCCGTCTCCCTCGCAGTCTCTCTCGCAGTCTCTCTCGCTATCTCCCTCGCTATCTCCCTCGCTATCTCCCTTGCAGTCTCCCTCGCAGTCTCTCTCGCTTTCTCCCTCGCAGTCTCTCTCGCTTTCTCTCTCGCTTTCTCCCTCGCAGTCTCTCTCGCAGTCTCTCTCTCAGTCTCTCTCTCAGTCTCTCTCGCAGTCTCTCTCTCAGTCTCTCTCTCAGTCTCTCTCGCAGTCTCTCTCGCAGTCTCTCTCGCAGTCTCTCTCGCAGTCTCTCTCGCAGTCTCTCTCGCAGTCTCTCTCGCAGTCTTCCTCGCAGTCTTCCTCGCAGTCTTCCTCGCTGTCTCCCTCGCTGCCTCCCACGCTGTCTCCCTCGCAGTCTCCCTCGCAGTCTCTCTTGCAGTCTCTCTTGCAGTCTCTCTTGCAGTCTCTCTTGCTGTCTCTCTTGCTGTCTCCCTCGCTGTGTCTCTCGCTCTCTCTCTCGCAGTCTCCCTCGCTGTCTCCCTCGCTGTCTCCCTCGCTGTCTCCCTCGCTGGCTCCCTCGCTGTCTCACACGATCTCTCTCGCATTCTCTCTCGCAGTCTCTCTCGCAGTCTCTATTGCTGTCTCTGTCGCTGTCTCCCTCGCTGTCTCCCTCGCTGTCTCCCTCGCTGTCTCCCTCGCTGCCTCCCTCGCTGCCTCCCTCGCAGTCTCTCTCGATGTCTCTCTCGCTGTCTACCTCGCTGTCTCCCTCGCTGTCTCCCTCGCTGTCACCCTCGCTGTCTCCCTCGCTGTCTCCCTCGCTGTCTCCCTCGCTGTCTCCCTCGCTCTCTCCCTCGCTCTCTCCCTCGCTCTCTCCCTCGCTCTCTCCCTCGCTCCCTCCCTCGCTCTCTCCCTCGCTCTCTCCCTCGCTCTCTCCCTCGCTCTCTCTCGCCGTCTCAATCGCTGTCTCCCTCGCTGTCTCTCTCGCTATCTCCATAGCAGACTCTCTCGCAGTTTCTCTCGCTTCCTCCCTCGCAGTCTCTCTCGCTGTCTCCCTCACAGTCTCTCTCGCTGTCTCTCTCGCTGTCTCCCTCGCTGTCTCCCTCACAGTCTCTCTCGCTGTCTCCCTCGAGGTCTCTCTCACAGTCTCTCTCGCAGTCTCTCTCGCTGTCTCTCTCGCTGACTCCCTCGCTGTTTCTATCGCTGTCTCTCTCGCAGTCTCTCTCGCTTTCTCCCTCGCTCTCTCCCTCGCAGTCTCTCTCGCAGTCTCTCTCGCAGTCTCTCTCGCAGTCTCTCTCGCAGTCTCCCTCGCAGTCTCCCTTGCAGTCTCCCTTGCAGTCTCCCTCGCTGTCTCCCTCGCTGTCTCCCTCGCTGTCTCCCTCGCTGTCTCCCTCGCTGTCTCTCTCGCTGTCTCTCTCGCTGTCTCCCTCGCTGTCTCCCTCGCTGTCTCCCTCGCTGTCTCCCTCGCTGCTTCCCTCGCTGTCTCCCCAGCAGTCGCTCTCGCAGTCTCTCTCGCTGTCTCCCTCGCTGTCTCCCTCGCTGTCTCCCTCGCTGTCTCCCTCGCGGTCTCCCTCGCGGTCTCTCTCGCAGACTGTCTCGCTATCTGTCTCGCAGTCTCTCACTGCCTCCCACGCCGTCTCCCACGCCGTCTCCCACGCCGTCTCCCACGCCGTCTCCCTCGCTGTCTCCCTCGCTGTCTGCCTCGCTGTCTCCCTCGCTGTCTCCCTCGCTGTCTCCCTCGCTGTCTCCCTCGCTGTCTCACGCGATCTCTCTCGCATTCTCTCTCGTTGTCTCCCTCGCAGTTTCTCTCGCTGTGTCCCTTGCAGTCTCTCTCACAGTCTCTGTCTCTGTCGCTGTCTCTGTCGCTGTCTCTGTCGCTGTCTCTCTCGCTGTCTCCCTCGCTGCCTCCCTCGCAGTCTCTCTCGAAGTCTCTCTCGCTGTCTCCCTCGCTGTCTCCCTCGCTGTCTCCCTCGCTGTCTCCCTCGCTGTCTCCCTCGCTGTCTCCCTCGCTGTCTCCCTCGCTGTCTCTCTCGCTCTCTCTCTCGCTCTCCCTCTCGCCGTCTCCCTCGCCGTCTCAATCGCTGTCTCCCTCGCATTCTCTCTCGCAGTGTCTCGCGCTGTATCCCTCGCTGTCTCTCTCGCTATCTCCATAGCAGTCTCTCTCGCAGTTTCTCTCGCTTTCTCCCTCGCAGTCTCTCTCGCTGTCTCCCTCACAGTCTCACTCGCAGTCTCTCTCGCTGTCTCTCTCGCTATCTCCCTCACTGTCTCCCTCGCAGTCTCCCTCGCAGTCTCTCTCGCAGTCTCTCTCGCTGTCTTCCTCGCTGTCTTCCTCGCTGTCTTCCTCGCTGTCTTCCTCGCTGTCTCCCTCGAGGTCTCTCTCACAGTCTCTCTCGCAGTCTCTCTCGCGGTCTCTCTCGCTGTCTCTCTCGCTGACTCCCTCGCAGTTTCTATTCCTGTCTCCCTCGCAGACTCTCTCGCTTTCTCCCTCGCCGTCTCCCTCGCCGTCTCCCTCGCCGTCTCCCTCGCAGTCTCTCTCGCAGTCTCTCTCGCTATCTCCCTCGCTATCTCCCTCGCTATCTCCCTTGCAGTCTCCCTCGCAGTCTCTCTCGCTTTCTCCCTCGCAGTCTCTCTCGCTTTCTCTCTCGCTTTCTCCCTCGCAGTCTCTCTCGCAGTCTCTCTCTCAGTCTCTCTCGCAGTCTCTCTCGCAGTCTCTCTCGCAGTCTCTCTCGCAGTCTCTCTCGCAGTCTTCCTCGCTGTCTCCCTCGCTGCCTCCCACGCTGTCTCCCTCGCAGTCTCCCTCGCAGTCTCTCTTGCAGTCTCTCTTGCAGTCTCTCTTGCAGTCTCTCTTGCAGTCTCTCTTGCTGTCTCTCTTGCTGTCTCCCTCGCTGTGTCTCTCGCTCTCTCTCTCGCAGTCTCCCTCGCTGTCTCCCTCGCTATCTCCCTCGCTGGCTCCCTCGCTGTCTCACACGATCTCTCTCGCATTCTCTCTCGTTGTCTCCCTCGCAGTCTCTCTCGCAGTCTCTATTGCTGTCTCTGTCGCTGTCTCCCTCGCTGCCTCCCTCGCTGCCTCCCTCGCAGTCTCTCTCGATGTCTCTCTCGATGTCTCTCTCGCTGTCTACCTCGCTGTCTCCCTCGCTGTCTCCCTCGCTGTCTCCCTCGCTGTCTCCCTCGCTGTCTCCCTCGCTGTCTCCCTCGCTGTCTCCCTCGCTGTCTCCCTCGCTCTCTCTCTCGCCGTCTCAATCGCTGTCTCCCTCGCTGTCTCTCTCGCTATCTCCATAGCAGTCTCTCTCGCAGTTTCTCTCGCTTCCTCCCTCGCAGTCTCTCTCGCTGTCTGCCTCACAGTCTCTCTCGCTGTCTCTCTCACTGTCTCCCTCGCTGTCTCCCTCACAGTCTCTCTCGCTGTCTCCCTCGAGGTCTCTCTCACAGTCTCTCTCGCAGTCTCTCTCGCAGTCTCTCTCGCTGTCTCTCTCGCTGTCTCTCTCGCTGACTCCCTCGCTGTTTCTATCGCTGTCTCTCTCGCAGTCTCTCTCGCTTTCTCTCTCGCTTTCTCTCTCGCTTTCTCCCTCGCTCTCTCCCTCGCAGTCTCCCTCGCAGTCTCTCTCGCAGTCTCTCTCGCAGTCTCTCTCGCAGTCTCTCTCGCAGTCTCTCTCGCAGTCTCTCTTTCAGTCTCCCTCGCTGTCTCCCTCGCTGTCTCCCTCGCTGTCTCCCTCGCTGTCTCCTTCGCTGTCTCCTTCGCTGTCTCCCTCGCAGTCTCCCTCTCGCAGTCTCTCTCGCAGTCTCTCTCGCATTCTCTCTCGCAGTCTCCCTCGCAGTCTCCCTCGCAGTCTCCCTCGCAGTCTCCCTCGCAGTCTCCCTCGCAGTCTCTCTCGCAGTCTCTCTCGCAGTCTCTCTCGCAGTCTCCCTCGCAGTCTCCCTCGCAGTCTCCCTCGCAGTCTCTCTCGCTGTCTCCCTCACAGTCTCTCTCGCTGTCTCTCTCGCTGTCTCCCTCGCTGTCTCCCTCGCTGTCTCCCTCGCTGTCTCCCTCGCTGTCTCCCTCGCTGTCTCCCTCGCAGTCTCTCTCGCAGTCTCTCTCGCAGTCTCTCTCGCAGTCTCTCTCGCTGTCTCCCTCGCTGTCTCCCTCGCTGTCTCCCTCGCTGTCTCCCTCGCTGTTTCCCTCGCCGTCTCCCTCGTCGTCTCCCTCGTCGTCTCCCTCGCCGTCTCCCTCGCCGTCTCCCTCGCCGTCTCCCTCGCAGTCACTCTCTCTGTATCCCCCGCTGTCTCTCTCGCTATCTCCATAGCAGTCTCTCTCACTGTCTCCCTCGCTGTCTCTGTCGCTGTCTCTGTCGCTGTCTCTGTCGCTGTCTCTGTCGCTGTCTCTGTCGCTGTCTCTGTCGCTGTCTCCGTTGCTGTCTCCCTCGCCGTCTCCCTCGCCGTCTCCCTCGCCGTCTCCCTCGCCGTCTCCCTCGCCGTCTCCCTCGCAGTTTCTCTCGCTGTCTCCCTCGCTGTCTCCCTCGCTGTCTCCCTCGCTGTCTCCCTCGCTGTCTCCCTCGCTGTCTCCCTCGCTGTCTCCCTCGCTGTCTCCCTCGCTGCCTCCCTCGCAGCCTCCCTCGCTGTCTCCCCAGCAGTCGCTCTCGCAGTCTCTCTCGCTGTCTCCCTCGCTGTCTCCCTCGCTGTCTCCCTCGCTGTCTCCCTCGCTGTCTCCCTCGCGGTCTCCCTCGCGGTCTCCCTCGCGGTCTCTCTCGCAGACTGTCTCGCTATCTGTCTCGCAGTCTCTCACTGCCTCCCACGCCGTCTCCCACGCCGTCTCCCTCGCTGTCTCCCTCGCTGTCTCCCTCGCTGTCTCCCTCGCTGTCTCCCTCGCTGTCTCCCTCGATCTCTCTCGCATTCTTTCTCGTTGTCTCCCTCGCAGTTTCTCTCGCTGTGTCCCTTGCAATCTCTCTCACAGTCTCTGTCTCTGTCGCTGTCTCTGTCGCTGTCTCTGTCGCTGTCTCTCTCGCTGTCTCCCTCGCTGCCTCCCTCGCAGTCTCTCTCGAAGTCACTCTCGCTGTCTACCTCGCTGTCTCCCTCGCTGTCTCCCTCGCTGTCTCCCTCGCTGTCTCCCTCGCTGTCTCCCTCGCTGTCTCCCTCGCTCTCTCTCTCGCTCTCCCTCTCGCCGTCTCCCTCGCCATCTCAATCGCTGTCTCCCTCGCATTCTCTCTCGCAGTGTCTCGCGCTGTATCCCTCGCTGTCTCTCTCGCTATCTCCATAGCAGTCTCTCTCGCAGTTTCTCTCGCTTTCTCCCTCGCAGTCTCTCTCGCTGTCTCCCTCACAGTCTCACTCGCAGTCTCTCTCGCTGTCTCTCTCGCTATCTCCCTCACTGTCTCCCTCGCAGTCTCTCTCGCTGTCTTCCTCGCTGTCTTCCTCGCTGTCTTCCTCGCTGTCTTCCTCGCTGTCTTCCTCGCTGTCTCCCTCGAGGTCTCTCTCGCAGTCTCTCTCGCAGTCTCTCTCGCTGTCTCTCTCGCTGAATCCCTCGCAGTTTCTATCGCTGTCTCCCTCGCAGACTCTCTCGCTTTCTCCCTCGCCGTCTCCCTCGCAGTCTCTCTCGCAGTCTCTCTCGCTATCTCCCTCGCTATCTCCCTCGCTATCTCCCTTGCAGTCTCCCTCGCAGTCTCTCTCGCTTTCTCCCTCGCAGTCTCTCTCGCTTTCTCTCTCGCTTTCTCCCTCGCAGTCTCTCTCGCAGTCTCTCTCTCAGTCTCTCTCTCAGTCTCTCTCGCAGTCTCTCTCGCAGTCTCTCTCGCAGTCTCTCTCGCAGTCTCTCTCGCAGTCTCTCTCGCAGTCTCTCTCGCAGTCTCTCTCGCAGTCTTCCTCGCTGTCTCCCTCGCTGTCTCCCTCGCAGTCTCTCTTGCAGTCTCTCTTGCAGTCTCTCTTGCAGTCTCTCTTGCAGTCTCTCTTGCAGTCTCTCTTGCTGTCTCTCTTGCTGTCTCCCTCGCTGTGTCTCTCGCTCTCTCTCTCGCAGTCTCCCTCGCTGTCTCCCTCGCTGTCTCCCTCGCTGTCTCCCTCGCTGTCTCCCTCGCTATCTCCCTCGCTGGCTCCCTCGCTGTCTCACACGATCTCTCTCGCTTTCTCCCTCGCAGTCTCTCTCGCTTTCTCTCTCGCTTTCTCCCTCGCAGTCTCTCTCGCAGTCTCTCTCTCAGTCTCTCTCGCAGTCTCTCTCGCAGTCTCTCTCGCAGTCTTCCTCGCTGTCTCCCTCGCTGCCTCCCACGCTGTCTCCCTCGCAGTCTCCCTCGCAGTCTCTCTTGCAGTCTCTCTTGCAGTCTCTCTTGCAGTCTCTCTTGCAGTCTCTCTTGCAGTCTCTCTTGCTGTCTCTCTTGCTGTCTCCCTCGCTGTGTCTCTCGCTCTCTCTCTCGCAGTCTCCCTCGCTGTCTCCCTCGCTATCTCCCTCGCTGGCTCCCTCGCTGTCTCACACGATCTCTCTCGCATTCTCTCTCGTTGTCTCCCTCGCAGTCTCTCTCGCAGTCTCTATTGCTGTCTCTGTCGCTGTCTCCCTCGCTGTCTCCCTCGCTGCCTCCCTCGCTGCCTCCCTCGCTGCCTCCCTCGCAGTCTCTCTCGATGTCTCTCTCGATGTCTCTCTCGCTGTCTACCTCGCTGTCTCCCTCGCTGTCTCCCTCGCTGTCTCCCTCGCTGTCTCCCTCGCTGTCTCCCTCGCTCTCTCCCTCGCTCTCTCCCTCGCTCTCTCCCTCGCTCTCTCTCTCGCCGTCTCAATCGCTGTCTCCCTCGCTGTCTCTCTCGCTATCTCCATAGCAGTCTCTCTCGCAGTTTCTCTCGCTTCCTCCCTCGCAGTCTCTCTCGCTGTCTGCCTCACAGTCTCTCTCGCTGTCTCTCTCACTGTCTCCCTCGCTGTCTCCCTCACAGTCTCTCTCGCTGTCTCCCTCGAGGTCTCTCTCACAGTCTCTCTCGCAGTCTCTCTCGCAGTCTCTCTCGCTGTCTCTCTCGCTGTCTCTCTCGCTGACTCCCTCGCTGTTTCTATCGCTGTCTCTCTCGCAGTCTCTCTCGCTTTCTCTCTCGCTTTCTCTCTCGCTTTCTCCCTCACTCTCTCCCTCGCAGTCTCCCTCGCAGTCTCTCTCGCAGTCTCTCTCGCAGTCTCTCTCGCAGTCTCTCTCGCAGTCTCTCTCGCAGTCTCTCTCGCAGTCTCCCTCGCTGTCTCCCTCGCTGTCTCCCTCGCTGTCTCCCTCGCTGTCTCCCTCGCTGTCTCCCTCGCAGTCTCCCTCAATATCTCTCTCGCATTCTCTCTCGCAGTCTCCCTCGCAGTCTCCCTCGCAGTCTCCCTCGCAGTCTCCCTCGCAGTCTCTCTCGCAGTCTCTCTCGCAGTCTCTCTCTTAGTCTCCCTCTCAGTCTCCCTCGCAGTCTCTCTCGCTGTCTCCCTCACAGTCTCTCTCGCTGTCTCCCTCGCTGTCTCCCTCGCTGTCTCCCTCGCTGTCTCCCTCGCTGTCTCCCTCGCTGTGTCCCTCGCTGTGTCCCTCGCTGTCTCTCTCGCAGTTTCCCTCGCTGTCTCCCTCGCTGTCTCCCTCGCTGTCTCCCTCGCTGTCTCCCTCGCTGTCTCCCTCGCTGTCTCCCTCGCAGTCTCTCTCGCAGTCTCTCTCGCAGTCTCTCTCGCAGTCTCTCTCGCAGTCTCTCTCGCTGTCTCCCTCGCTGTCTCCCTCGCCGTCTCCCTCGCCGTCTCCCTCGCCGTCTCCCTCGCCGTCTCCCTCGCCGTCTCCCTCGCCGTCTCCCTCGTCGTCTCCCTCGTCGTCTCCCTCGTCGTCTCCCTCGCCGTCTCCCTCGCCGTCTCCCTCGCAGTCACTCTCTCTGTATCCCCCGCTGTCTCTCTCGCTATCTCCATAGCAGTCTCTCTCACTGTCTCCCTCGCTGTCTCTGTCGCTGTCTCTGTCGCTGTCTCTGTCGCTGTCTCTGTCGCTGTCTCTGTCGCTGTCTCCGTCGCTGTCTCCCTCGCCGTCTCCCTCGCCGTCTCCCTCGCAGTTTCTCTCGCTGTCTCCCTCGCTGTCTCCCTCGCTGTCTCCCTCGCTGTCTCCCTCGCTGTCTCTGTCGCTGTCTCCCTCGCTGTCTCCCTCGCTGCCTCCCTCGCTGCCTCCCTCGCTGCCTCCCTCGCAGTCTCTCTCGATGTCTCTCTCGATGTCTCTCTCGCTGTCTACCTCGCTGTCTCCCTCGCTGTCTCCCTCGCTGTCTCCCTCGCTGTCTCCCTCGCTGTCTCCCTCGCTGTCTCCCTCGCTCTCTCCCTCGCTCTCTCCCTCGCTCTCTCTCTCGCCGTCTCAATCGCTGTCTCCCTCGCTGTCTCTCTCGCTATCTCCATAGCAGTCTCTCTCGCAGTTTCTCTCGCTTCCTCCCTCGCAGTCTCTCTCGCTGTCTGCCTCACAGTCTCTCTCGCTGTCTCTCTCACTGTCTCCCTCGCTGTCTCCCTCACAGTCTCTCTCGCTGTCTCCCTCGAGGTCTCTCTCACAGTCTCTCTCGCAGTCTCTCTCGCAGTCTCTCTCGCTGTCTCTCTCGCTGTCTCTCTCGCTGACTCCCTCGCTGTTTCTATCGCTGTCTCTCTCGCAGTCTCTCTCGCTTTCTCTCTCGCTTTCTCTCTCGCTTTCTCCCTCACTCTCTCCCTCGCAGTCTCCCTCGCAGTCTCTCTCGCAGTCTCTCTCGCAGTCTCTCTCGCAGTCTCTCTCGCAGTCTCTCTCGCAGTCTCTCTCGCAGTCTCCCTCGCTGTCTCCCTCGCTGTCTCCCTCGCTGTCTCCCTCGCTGTCTCCCTCGCTGTCTCCCTCGCTGTCTCCTTCGCTGTCTCCCTCGCAGTCTCCCTCAATATCCCTCTCGCAGTCTCTCTCGCAGTCTCTCTCGCATTCTCTCTCGCAGTCTCCCTCGCAGTCTCCCTCGCAGTCTCCCTCGCAGTCTCCCTCGCAGTCTCCCTCGCAGTCTCTCTCGCAGTCTCTCTCGCAGTCTCCCTCGCAGTCTCTCTCGCTGTCTCCCTCACAGTCTCCCTCGCTGTCTCCCTCGCTGTCTCCCTCGCTGTCTCCCTCGCTGTCTCCCTCGCTGTCTCCCTCGCTGTCTCCCTCGCTGTGTCCCTCGCTGTGTCCCTCGCTGTCTCTCTCGCAGTTTCCCTCGCTGTCTCCCTCGCTGTCTCCCTCGCTGTCTCCCTCGCAGTCTCTCTCGCAGTCTCTCTCGCAGTCTCTCTCGCAGTCTCTCTCGCAGTCTCTCTCGCAGTCTCTCTCGCTGTCTCCCTCGCTGTCTCCCTCGCTGTCTCCCTCGCCGTCTCCCTCGCCGTCTCCCTCGTCGTCTCCCTCGTCGTCTCCCTCGTCGTCTCCCTCGTCGTCTCCCTCGCCGTCTCCCTCGCCGTCTCCCTCGCAGTCACTCTCTCTGTATCCCCCGCTGTCTCTCTCGCTATCTCCATAGCAGTCTCTCTCACTGTCTCCCTCGCTGTCTCTGTCGCTGTCTCTGTCGCTGTCTCTGTCGCTGTCTCTGTCGCTGTCTCCGTCGCTGTCTCCCTCGCCGTCTCCCTCGCCGTCTCCCTCGCAGTTTCTCTCGCTGTCTCCCTCGCTGTCTCCCTCGCTGTCTCCCTCGCTGTCTCCCTCGCTGTCTCCCTCGCTGTCTCCCTCGCTGTCTCCCTCGCTGTCTCCCTCGCTGCCTCCCTCGCTGCCTCCTTCGCTGTCTCCCCAGCAGTCGCTCTCGCAGTCTCTCTCGCTGTCTCCCTCGCTGTCTCCCTCGCTGTCTCCCTCGCGGTCTCCCTCGCGGTCTCCCTCGCGGTCTCTCTCGCAGACTGTCTCGCTATCTGTCTCGCAGTCTCTCACTGCCTCCCACGCCGTCTCCCACGCCGTCTCCCACGCCGTCTCCCTCGCTGTCTCCCTCGCTGTCTCCCTCGCTGTCTCCCTCGCTGTCTCCCTCGCTGTCTCCCTCGCTGTCTCCCTCGCTGTCTCCCTCGATCTCTCTCGCATTCTCTCTCGTTGTCTCCCTCGCAGTTTCTCTCGCTGTGTCCCTTGCAGTCTCTCTCACAGTCTCTGTCTCTGTCGCTGTCTCTGTCGCTGTCTCTGTCGCTGTCTCTCTCGCTGTCTCCCTCGCTGCCTCCCTCGCAGTCTCTCTCGAAGTCACTCTCGCTGTCTACCTCGCTGTCTCCCTCGCTGTCTCCCTCGCTGTCTCCCTCGCTGTCTCCCTCGCTGTCTCCCTCGCTCTCTCTCTCGCTCTCCCTCTCGCCGTCTCCCTCGCCATCTCAATCGCTGTCTCCCTCGCATTCTCTCTCGCAGTGTCTCGCGCTGTATCCCTCGCTGTCTCTCTCGCTATCTCCATAGCAGTCTCTCTCGCAGTTTCTCTCGCTTTCTCCCTCGCAGTCTCTCTCGCTGTCTCCCTCACAGTCTCACTCGCAGTCTCTCTCGCTGTCTCTCTCGCTATCTCCCTCACTGTCTCCCTCGCAGTCTCTCTCGCTGTCTTCCTCGCTGTCTTCCTCGCTGTCTTCCTCGCTGTCTTCCTCGCTGTCTTCCTCGCTGACTTCCTCGCTGTCTCCCTCGAGGTCTCTCTCACAGTCTCTCTCGCAGTCTCTCTCGCAGTCTCTCTCGCAGTCTCTCTCGCAGTCTCTCTCGCTGTCTCTCTCGCTGAATCCCTCGCAGTTTCTATCGCTGTCTCCCTCGCAGACTCTCTCGCTTTCTCCCTCGCCGTCTCCCTCGCAGTCTCTCTCGCAGTCTCTCTCGCTATCTCCCTCGCTATCTCCCTCGCTATCTCCCTTGCAGTCTCCCTCGCAGTCTCTCTCGCTTTCTCCCTCGCAGTCTCTCTCGCTTTCTCTCTCGCTTTCTCCCTCGCAGTCTCTCTCGCAGTCTCTCTCTCAGTCTCTCTCTCAGTCTCTCTCGCAGTCTCTCTCTCAGTCTCTCTCTCAGTCTCTCTCGCAGTCTCTCTCGCAGTCTCTCTCGCAGTCTCTCTCGCAGTCTCTCTCGCAGTCTCTCTCACAGTCTCTCTCGCAGTCTCTCTCGCAGTCTTCCTCGCAGTCTTCCTCGCAGTCTTCCTCGCTGTCTCCCTCGCTGCCTCCCACGCTGTCTCCCTCGCAGTCTCCCTCGCAGTCTCTCTTGCAGTCTCTCTTGCAGTCTCTCTTGCAGTCTCTCTTGCAGTCTCTCTTGCAGTCTCTCTTGCTGTCTCTCTTGCTGTCTCCCTCGCTGTGTCTCTCGCTCTCTCTCTCGCAGTCTCCCTCGCTGTCTCCCTCGCTGTCTCCCTCGCTGTCTCCCTCGCTGGCTCCCTCGCTGTCTCACACGATCTCTCTCGCATTCTCTCTCGCAGTCTCTCTCGCAGTCTCTATTGCTGTCTCTGTCGCTGTCTCCCTCGCTGTCTCCCTCGCTGTCTCCCTCGCTGTCTCCCTCGCTGCCTCCCTCGCTGCCTCCCTCGCAGTCTCTCTCGATGTCTCTCTCGCTGTCTACCTCGCTGTATCCCTCGCTGTCTCCCTCGCTGTCACCCTCGCTGTCTCCCTCGCTGTCTCCCTCGCTGTCTCCCTCGCTGTCTCCCTCGCTCTCTCCCTCGCTCTCTCCCTCGCTCTCTCCCTCGCTCTCTCCCTCGCTCCCTCCCTCGCTCTCTCCCTCGCTCTCTCCCTCGCTCTCTCCCTCGCTCTCTCTCGCCGTCTCAATCGCTGTCTCCCTCGCTGTCTCTCTCGCTATCTCCATAGCAGACTCTCTCGCAGTTTCTCTCGCTTCCTCCCTCGCAGTCTCTCTCGCTGTCTCCCTCACAGTCTCTCTCGCTGTCTCTCTCGCTGTCTCCCTCGCTGTCTCCCTCACAGTCTCTCTCGCTGTCTCCCTCGAGGTCTCTCTCACAGTCTCTCTCGCAGTCTCTCTCGCTGTCTCTCTCGCTGACTCCCTCGCTGTTTCTATCGCTGTCTCTCTCGCAGTCTCTCTCGCTTTCTCCCTCGCTCTCTCCCTCGCAGTCTCTCTCGCAGTCTCTCTCGCAGTCTCTCTCGCAGTCTCTCTCGCAGTCTCCCTCGCAGTCTCCCTTGCAGTCTCCCTCGCTGTCTCCCTCGCTGTCTCCCTCGCTGTCTCCCTCGCTGTCTCCCTCGCTGTCTCCCTCGCTGTCTCTCTCGCTGTCTCTCTCGCTGTCTCCCTCGCTGTCTCCCTCGCTGTCTCCCTCGCTGTCTCCCTCGCTGTCTCCCTCGCAGTCTCCCTCGCAGTCTCCCTCAATATCCCTCTCGCAGTCTCTCTCGCAGTCTCTCTCGCATTCTCTCTCGCAGTCTCCCTCGCAGTCTCCCTCGCAGTCTCCCTCGCAGTCTCCCTCGCAGTCTCTCTCGCAGTCTCTCTCGCAGTCTCCCTCGCAGTCTCTCTCGCAGTATCACTCGCAGTCTCCCTCGCAGTCTCCCTCGCAGTCTCCCTCGCTGTCTCCCTCGCTGTTTCCCTCACAGTCTCCCTCGCTGTCTCCCTCGCTGTCTCCCTCGCTGTCTCCCTCGCTGTCTCCCTCGCTGTCTCCCTCGCTGTGTCCCTCGCTGTCTCTCTCGCAGTTTCCCTCGCTGTCTCCCTCGCTGTCTCCCTCGCAGTCTCTCTCGCAGTCTCTCTCGCAGTCTCTCTCGCAGTCTCTCTCGCAGTCTCTCTCGCAGTCTCTCTCGCTGTCTCCCTCGCTGTCTCCCTCGCTGTCTCCCTCGCTGTCTCCCTCGCTGTCTCCCTCGCCGTCTCCCTCGCCGTCTCCCTCATCGTCTCCCTCGTCGTCTCCCTCGTCGTCTCCCTCGTCGTCTCCCTCGTCGTCTCCCTCGTCGTCTCCCTCGCCGTCTCCCTCGCCGTCTCCCTCGCAGTCACTCTCTCTGTATCCCCCGCTGTCTCTCTCGCTATCTCCATAGCAGTCTCTCTCACTGTCTCCCTCGCTGTCTCTGTCGCTGTCTCTGTCGCTGTCTCTGTCGCTGTCTCTGTCGCTGTCTCTGTCGCTGTCTCCGTCGCTGTCTCCCTCGCCGTCTCCCTCGCCGTCTCCCTCGCCGTCTCCCTCGCCGTCTCCCTCGCCGTCTCCCTCGCCGTCTCCCTCGCCGTCTCCCTCGCAGTCTCCCTCGCCGTCTCCCTCGCAGTCTCCCTCGCAGTCTCCCTCGCAGTCTCTCTCGCTGTCTCTCTCGCTGTCTCTCTCGCTGTCTCTCTCGCTGTCTCTCTCGCCGTCTCCCTCGCCGTCTCCCTCGCCGTCTCCCTCGCCGTCTCCCTCGCCGTCTCCCTCGCAGTCTCCCTCGCAGTCTCCCTCGCAGTCTCTCTCGCTGTCTCTCTCAATGTACTCTCGCTGTCTCCCAGTCTGTCTCCCTCGCTGTCTCCCTCGCTGTCTCCCTCGCTGTCTCCCTCGCTGTCTCCCTCGCTGTCTCCCTCGCTGTCTCCCTCGCTGTCTCCCTCGCTCTATCCCTCGCAGTCTCTCTCGCAGTCTCTCTCGCAGTCTCTCTCGCAGTCTCTCTCGCTGTCTCTCTCGCTGTCTCTCTCGCTGTCTCCCTCTCTGCCTCTCTTGCAGTCTCTCTTGCTGTCTCCCTCGCTGTGTCTCTCGCTCTCTCTCTCGCAGTCTCCCTCGCTGTCTCCCTCGCTATCTCCCTCACTGTCTCACGTGATCTCTCTCGCAGTCTCTCTCGTTGTCTCCCTCGCAGTCTCTCTCGCTGTCTCCCTCGCTGTGTCCCTCGCAGTCTCTCTCGCTGTCTCTATCACAGTCCTTCTCGCAGTCCTTCTCACAGTCTCCCTCGCTGTCTCCCTCGCTGTCTCCCTCGCAGTCTCCCTCGCTGTCTCCCTCGCAGTCTCCCTCGCAGTCTCCCTCGCAGTCTCTCTCGCTGTCTCCCTCGCTGTCTCCCTCGCTGTCTCCCTCGCTTTCTCCCTCGCTGTGTCCCTCGCTCTCTCCCTCAATGTCTCCCTCGCTGTCTCTCTCGCAGTCTCTCTCGCCATCTTCCTCGCAGTTTCTCTCGCTGTCTCCCTCGCTGCCTCCCTCGCTGCCTCCCTCGCTGCCTCCCTCGCTGTCTCCCTAGCAGTCGCTCTCGCAGTCTCTCTCGCAGTCTCTCTCGCAGTCTCTCTCACTGTCTTCCTCGATGTCTCCCTCGCTGTCTCCCTCGCTGTCTCCCTCGCTGTCTCCCTCGCTGTCTCCCTCGCTGTCTCCCTCGCGGTCTCCCTCGCTGTCTCTCTCGCAGACTGTCTCGCTATCTGTCTCGCAGTCTCTCACCGCCTCCCACGCCGTCTCACTCGCTGTCTCACTCACTGTCTCTCTCGCCGTCTATCTCGCCGTCTATCTCGCCGTCTCCCTCGCAGTATCCCTCGCTGTCTCTTTCGCTGTCTCTTTCGCTGTCTCTTTCGCTGTCTCTTTCGCTGTCGCTTTCGCTGTCACTCTCGCAGTCTGTCACTCAGTCTCCCTCACTGTCTCCCTCGCTGTCTCCCTCGCTGTCTCCCTCGCTGTCTCCCTCGCTGTCTCCCTCGCTGTCTCTCTCGCTGTCCCCCTCGCTGTCCCCCTCGCTGTCCCCCTCGCTGTCCCCCTCGCTGTCCCCCTCGCATTCTCCCTCGCAGTCTCTCTCGCAGTCTCTCTCGCAGTGTCTCTCGCAGTGTCTCTCGCAGTCTCCCTCGCAGTCTCCCTCGCAGTCTCCCTCGCAGTCTCCCTCGCAGTCTCCCTCGCAGTCTCCCTCGCAGTTTCCCTCGCTGTCTCCCTCGCATTCTCCCTCGCTGTCTCCCTCGCTGTCTCTCGCAGTCGCCTTCGCTGTCTCCCTCGCTGTCTCCCTCGCAGTCTCCCTCGCAGTCTCCCTCGCAGTCTCCCTCGCAGTCTCTCTCGCAGTCTCCCTCGCAGTCTCCCTCGCAGTCTCTCTCGCAGTCTCTCTCGCAGTCTCTCTCGCAGTCTCTCTCGCAGTCTCTCTCGCAGTCTCTCTCGCTGTCTCTCTCGCTGTCTTCCTCGCGGTTTCTCTTGCTGTCTCCCTCGCTGCCTCCCACGCTGTCTCCCTCGCAGTCTCCCTCGCAGTCTCCCTCGCAGTCTCCCTCGCTGTGTCTCTCGCTCTCTCTCTCGCAGTCTCCCTGGCTATCTCCCTCGCTGTCTCACGTGATCTCTCTCGCAGTCTCTCTCGTTGTCTCCCTCGCAGTCTCTCTCGCAGTCTCTCTCGCAGTCTCTCTCGCTGTCTCCCTCGCTGTGTCCCTCGCAGTCTCTCTCGCAGTCTCTCTCGCAGTCTCTGTCGCTGTCTCCCTCGCTGCCTCCCTCGCTGCCTCCCTCGCTGCCTCCCTCGCAGTCTCTCTCGAAGTCTCTCTCGCTGTCTCCCTCGCTGTCTCCCTCGCTGTCTCCCTCGCTGTCTCCCTCGCTGTCTCCCTCGCTGTCTCCCTCGCGCTCTCTCTCGCTCTCTCTCTCGCTCTCTCTCTCGCTCTCTCTCTCGCCGTCTCCCTCGCCGTCTCCCTCGCCGTCTCCCTCGCCGTCTCCCTCGCCGTCTCCCTCGCCGTCTCCCTCGCCGTCTCCCTCGCAGTCTCTCTCGCAGTGTCTCTCGCTGTATCCCTCGCTGTCTCCCTCGCTGTCTCCTTCACAGTCTCTCTCGCTGTCTCCCTCGCTGTCTCCCTCGCAGTCTCTCTCGCAGTCTCTCTCGCAGTCTCTCTCGCAGTCTCTCTCGCAGTCTCTCTCGCTGTCTCTCTCGCTGTCTCTCTCGCTGTCTCCCTCGAAGTCTCGATCGCTGTCTCCCTCGCAGTCTCTCTCGCTTTCTCCCTCGCTCTCTCCCTCGCAGACTCTCTCGCTGTCTCCCTCACAGTCTCCCTCGCTGTCTCCCTCGCTGTCTCCCTCGCTGTCTCCCTCGCTGTCTCCCTCACTGTCTCTCTCGCTGTCTCTCTCGCTGTCTCTCTCAGTCTCTCACGCTGTCTCCCTCGCAGTCTCCCTCGAAGTAACCCTGGATGTCTCTCTCGCAGTCTCTCTCGCAGTGTCTCTCGCATTCTCTTTCGCTGTCTCTCTCGATGTCTCTCTCGTTGTCTCTCTCGATGTCTCCCTCGCTGTCTCCCTCGCTGTCTCCCTCGCTGTCTCCCTCGCTGTCTCCCTCGCTGTCTCCCTCGCTGTCTCCCTCGCTGTCTCCCTCTCAGTCTCTCTCGCATTCTCTCTCGCTGTCTCCCTCGCTGTCTCCCTCGCACTCTCTGGCTTTCTCTCTCGCTTTCTCTCTCGCAGTCCCTCTCCCTGTCTCCCTCGCAGTCTCACTCGCAGTCTCTCTCGCAGTCTCTCTCGCAGTCTCTCTCGCAGTCTCTCTCGCAGTCTCTCTCGCTGTCTCCCTCGCTGTCTCTCTCGCTATCTCCATAGCAGTCTCCCTCGCTGTCTCCCTCACAGTCTCCCTCACAGTCTCTCTCGCAGTCTCTCTCGCAGTCTCTCTCGCAGTCTCTCTCGCAGTCTCTCTCGCTATCTCGCTCGCTATCTCCCTCGCTATCTCCCTCGCTGTCTCCCTCGCTGTCTCTCTCTCTGTCTCTCTCGCTGTCTCTCTCGCTGTCTCCCTCGCAGTCTCCCTCGCAGTCTCCCTCGCAGTCTCCCTCGCAGTCTCTCTCGCTTTCTCCCTCGCAGTCTGTCTCGCAGTCTCTCTCGCTTTCTCCCTCGCAGTCTCTCTCGCAGTCTCTCTCGCAGTCTCTCTCGCAGTCTCTCTCGCAGTCTCTCTCGCAGTCTCTCTCGCAGTCTCTCTCGCAGTCTCTCTCGCAGTCTTCCTCGCAGTCTTCCTCGCAGTCTTCCTCGCAGTCTTCCTCGCAGTCTCCCTCGCTGTCTCCCTCGCTGTCTCCCTCGCTGTCTCCCTCGCTGTCTCACGCGATCTCTCTCGCGTTCTCTCTCGTGTCCCTCGCAGTCTCTCTCGCTGTGTCCATCGCTGTCTCTCTCACAGTCTCTCTCACAGTCTCTCTTGCTGTCTCTGTCGCTGCCTCCCTCGCTGTCTCCCTCGCTGTCTCCCTCGCTGTCTCCCTCGCTGTCTCCCTCGCTGTCTCCCTCGCTGTCTCCCTCGCTGTCTCCCTCGCTGCCACCCTCGCAGTCTCTCTCGAAGTCTCTCTCGCTGTCTCTCTCGCTGTCTCCCTCGCTGTCTCCCTCGCTGTCTCCCTCGCAGTCTCTCTCGTCGTCTCCCTAGCCGTCTCAATCGCAGTCTCCCTCGCAGTGTCTCTCGCTGTATCCCTCGCTGTCTCTCTCGCTATCTCCATAGCAGACTCTCTCGCAGTTTCTCTCGCTTTCTCCCTCGCAGTCTTTCTCGCTGTCTCCCTCACAGTCTCACTCGCAGTCTCTCTCGCTGTCTCTCTCGCTGTCTCCCTCGCTGTCTCCCTCGCTGTCTCCCTCACAGTCTCTCTCGCTGTCTCCCTCGCTGTCTCCCTCGAGGTCTCTCTCACAGTCTCTCTCGCAGTCTCTCTCGCAGTCTCTCTCGCTGACTCCCTCGCTGTTTCTATCGCTGTCTCCCTCGTGTTCTCTCTCGCTTTCTCGCTCGCTCTCTCCCTCGCAGTCTCTCTCGCAGTCTCTCTCGCTATCTCTCTCGCTATCTCTCTCGCTATCTCCCTCGCTATCTCCCTCGCTATCTCCCTCGCTGTCTCTCTCGCTGTCTCCCTTGCAGTCTCCCTTGCAGTCTCCCTTGCAGTCTCCCTTGCAGTCTCCCTCGCAGTCTCTCTCGCTTTCTCCCTCGCAGTCTCTCTCGCTTTCTCCCTCGCAGTCTCCCTCGCAGTCTCCCTCGCAGTCTCCCTCGCAGTCTCTCTCGCAGTCTCTCTCGCAGTCTCTCTCGCAGTCTCTCTCGCAGTCTCTCTCGCAGTTTCTCTCGCTGTCTCCCTCGCTGCCTCCCACGCTGTCTCCCACGCTGTCTCCCACGCTGTCTCCCACGCTGTCTCCCACGCTGTCTCCCTCGCAGTCTCCCTCGCAGTCTCCCTCGCAGTCTCTCTTGCAGTCTCTCTTGCTGTCTCCCTCGCTCTCTCTCTCGCAGTCTCCCTCGCTGTCTCACGCGATCTCTCTCACATTCTCTCTCGTTGTCTCCCTCGCAGTCTCTCTCGCTGTGTCCCTCGCAGTCTCTCTCGCAGTCTCTATTGCTGTCTCTGTCGCTGTCTCCCTCACTGTCTCCCTCGCTGTCTCCCTCGCTGTCTCCCTCGCTGTCTCCCTCGCTGCCTCCCTCGCAGTATCTCTCGAAGTCTCTCTCGCTGTCTACCTCGCTGTCTCCCTCGCTGTCTCCCTCGCTGTCTCCCTCGCTGTCTCCCTCGCTTTCTCTCTCGCTTTCTCCCTCGCTCTCTCCCTCAGTCTCTCTCGCAGTCTCTCTCGCAGTCTCTCTCGCAGTCTCTCTCGCAGTCTCTCTCGCAGTCTCCCTCGCAGTCTCTCTCGCTGTCTCCCTCGCTGTCTCCCTCGCTGTCTCCCTCGCTGTCTCCCTCGCTGTCTCTCTCGCTGTCTCTCTCGCTGTCTCTCTCGCTGTCTCCCTCGCTGTCTCCCTCGCTGTCTCCCTCAATATCCCTCTCGCTGTCTCTCTCGCTGTCTCTCTCGCTGTCTCTCTCGCTGTCTCTCTCGCTGTCTCTCTCGCTGTCTCTGTCGCTGTCTCCCACGCTGTCTCCCTCGCTGTCTCCCTCGCTGTCTCTCTCGCCGTCTCCCTAGCCGTCTCAATCGCAGTCTCCCTCACAGTCTCACTCGCAGTCTCTCTCGCTGTCTCTCTCGCTGTCTCCCTCGCTGTCTCCCTCGCTGTCTCCCTCGCTGTCTCCCTCGTGTTCTCTCTCGCTTTCTCGCTCGCTCTCTCCCTCGCAGTCTCTCTCGCAGTCTCTCTCGCAGTCTCTCTCGCTATCTCTCTCGCTATCTCTCTCGCTATCTCCCTCGCTATCTCCCTCGCTATCTCCCTCGCTATCTCCCTCGCTGTCTCTCTCGCTGTCTCCCTTGCAGTCTCCCTTGCAGTCTCCCTCGCAGTCTCTCTCGCTTTCTCCCTCTCAGTCTCTCTCGCTTTCTCTCTTGCAGTCTCTCTCGCAGTCTCTCTCGCAGTCTTCCTCGCAGTTTCTCTCGCTGTCTCCCTCGCTGCCTCCCACGCTGTCTCCCTCGCTGTCTCTCTTGCAGTCTCTCTTGCTGTCTCCCTCGCTGTGTCTCTCGCTCTCTCTCTCGCTCTCTCTCTCGCAGTCTCCCTCGCAGTCTCTCTCGCAGTCTCTCTCGCAGTCTCTATTGCTGTCTCTGTCGCTGTCTCCCTCGCTGTCTCCCTCGCTGTCTCCCTCGCTGCCTCCCTCGCAGTCTCTCTCGAAGTCTCTCTCGCTGTCTACCTCGCTGTCTACCTCGCTGTCTCCCTCGCTGTCTCCCTCGCTGTCTCCCTCGCTTTCTCTCTCGCTTTCTCCCTCGCTCTCTCCCTCAGTCTCTCTCGCAGTCTCTCTCGCAGTCTCCCTCGCAGTCTCTCTCGCTGTCTCCCTCGCTGTCTCCCTCGCTGTCTCCCTCGCTGTCTCCCTCGCAGTCTCCCTCGCAGTCTCTCTCGCTGTCTCCCTCGCTGTCTCCCTCGCTGTCTCTCTCGCTGTCTCTCTCGCTGTCTCCCTCGCTGTCTCTCTCGCTGTCTCTCTCGCTGTCTCTCTCGCTGTCTCCCTCGCTGTCTCTCTCGCTGTCTCTCTCGCTGTCTCTCTCGCTGTCTCCCTCGCTGTCTCTCTCGCTGTCTCTCTCGCTGTCTCCCTCGCTGTCTCCCTCGCTGTCTCCCTCGCTGTCTCCCTCAATATCCCTCTCGCAGTCTCTCTCGCATTCTCTCTTGCAGTCTCCCTCACAGTCTCCCTCGCAGTCTCCCTCGCAGTCTCCCTCGCAGTCTCCCTCGCAGTCTCTCTCGCAGTCTCTCTCGCAGTCTCTCTCGCAGTCTCTCTCGCAGTCTCTCTCGCAGTCTCCCTCAATATCCCTCTCGCAGTCTCCCTCAATATCCCTCTCGCAGTCTCCCTCAATATCCCTCTCGCAGTCTCTCTCGCATTCTCTCTCGCAGTCTCCCTCGCAGTCTCCCTCGCAGTCTCCCTCGCAGTCTCCCTCGCAGTCTCCCTCGCAGTCTCTCTCGCTGTCTCCCTCGCTGTTTCCCTCACAGTCTCGCTGTCTCCCTCGCAGTCTCTCTCGAAGTCGCTCTTGCTTTCTCCCTCGCTGTCTCTCTCGCAGTCCTTCTCGCATTCTCCCTCGCTGTCTCCAGCGCTGTCTCCCTCGCCATCTCCCTCGCTGTCTCTCTCGCCGTTAGTCTCGCAGTCTCTCTCGCTGTATCCCTCGCTGTCTCTCTCGCTATCTCCATAGCAGTCTCTCTCGCAGTCTCCCTCGCTGTTTCCCTCACAGTCTCCCTCACAGTCTCTCTCGCAGTCTCTCTCGCAGTCTCTCTCGCTATCTCTCTCGCTATCTCCCTCGCTATCTCCCTCGCTATCTCCCTCGCTATCTCCCTCGCTATCTCCCTCGCTATCTCCCTCGCTATCTCCCTCGCTGTCTCCCTCGATGTCTCCCTCGCTGTCTCTCTCGCTGTCTCCCTTGCAGTCTCCCTCGCAGTCTCCCTCGCAGTCTCTCTCGCTTTCTCCCTCGCAGTCTCTCTCGCAGTCTCTCTCGCTTTCTCTCTCGCTTTCTCCCTCGCAGTCTCCCTCGCAGTCTCCCTCACAGTCTCTCTCGCAGTCTCTCTCGCAGTCTCTCTCGCAGTCTCCCTCGCAGTCTTCCTCGCAGTCTTCCTCGCAGTCTTCCTCGCAGTCTCCCTCGCTGTCTCCCTCGCAGTCTCTCTTGCAGTCTCTCTTGCAGTCTCTCTTGCAGTCTCTCTTGCTGTCTCTCTTGCTGTCTCCCTCGCAGTCTCCCTCGCAGTCTCCCTCGCAGTCTCCCTCGCAGTCTCCCTCGCTGTCTCCCTCGCTGTCTCACGCGATCTCTCTCGCATTCTCTCTCGCATTCTCTCTCGTCTCCCTCGCAGTCTCTTTCGCTGTGTCCATCGCAGTCTCTCTCACAGTCTCTCTTGCTGAATCCCTCGCTGTCTCCCTCGCTGTCTCCCTCGCTGTCTCCCTCGCTGTCTCCCTCGCTGTCTCCCTCGCTGTCTCCCTCGCTGCCTCCCTCGCTGCCTCCCTCGCTGCCTCCCTCGCTGCCTCCCTCGCAGTCTCTCTCGAAGTCTCTCTCGAAGTCTCTCTCGAAGTCTCTCTCGAAGTCTCTCTCGCTGTCTCTCTCGCTGTCTCCCTCGCTGTCTCCCTCGCTGTCTCCCTCGCTGTCTCCCTCGCTGTCTCCCTCGCCGTCTCAATCGCTGTCTCCCTCGCAGTGTCTCTCGCTGTATCCCTCGCTGTTTTTCTCGCTATCTCCATAGCAGTCTCTCTCCCAGTTTCTCTCGCTTTCTCCCTCGCAGTCTCTCTCGCTGTCTCCCTCACAGTCTCACTCGCAGTCTCTCTCGCTGTCTCCCTCGCTGTCTCCCTCACAGTCTCCCTCGCTGTCTCCCTCGAGGTCTCTCTCACAGTCTCTCTCGCAGTCTCTCTCGCAGTCTCTCTCGCTGACTCCCTCGCAGTTTCTATCGCTGTCTCCCTCGTGTTCTCTCTCGCTTTCTCCCTCGCTCTCTCCCTCGCTCTCTCCCTCACAGTCTCTCTTGCAGTCTCTCTCGCTATCTCTCTCGCTATCTCTCTCGCTATCTCTCTCGCTATCTCTCTCGCTATCTCCCTCGCGATCTCCCTCGCTATCCCCCGCGCTATCTCCCTCGCTGTCTCTCTCGCTGTCTCCCTTGCAGTCTCCCTCGCAGTCTCTCTCGCTTTCTCTCTCGCAGTCTCTCTCGCTTTCTCCCTCGCAGTCTCTCTCGCAGTCTCTCTCGCAGTCTCTCTCGCAGTCTCTCTCGCAGTCTCTCTCGCTGTCTCTCTCGCTGTCTCCCTTGCAGTCTCCCTCGCAGTCTCTCTCGCTTTCTCCCTCGCAGTCTCTCTCGCAGTCTCTCTCGCTTTCTCCCTCGCAGTCTCTCTCGCATTCTCTCTCGCAGTCTCTCTCGCAGTCTCTCTCGCAGTCTCTCTCGCAGTCTTCGTCGCAGTTTCTCTCGCTGTCTCCCTCGCTGCCTCCCACGCTGTCTCCCTCGCAGTCTCCCTCGCAGTCTCCCTCGCAGTCTCTCTTGCAGTCTCTCTTGCTGTCTCCCTCACTGTGTCTCTCGCTCTCTCTCTCGCAGTCTCCCTCGCTGTCTCCCTCGCTATCTCCCTCGCTGTCTCCCTCGCTGTCTCACGCGATCTCTCTCACATTCTCTCTCGTTGTCTCCCTCGCAGTCTCTCTCGCTGTGTCCCTCGCAGTCTCTCTCGCAGTCTCTATTGCTGTCTCTGTCGCTGTCTCCCTCGCTGTCTCCCTCGCTGTCTCCCTCGCTGTCTCCCTCGCTGTCTCCCTCGCTTTCTCCCTCGCTGTCTCGCTCGCTGCCTCTCTCGCAGTCTCTCTCGAAGTCTCTCTCGCTGTCTCCCTCGCTGTCTCCCTCGCTGTCTCCCTCGCTGTCTCCCTCGCTGTCTCCCTCGCTGTCTCCCTCGCTGTCTCCCTCGCTGTCTCCCTCGCTGTCTCCCTCGCTTTCTCTCTCGCTTTCTCCCTCGCTCTCTCCCTTGCAGTCTCTCTCGCAGTCTCTCTCGCAGTCTCTCTCGCAGTCTCTCTCGCAGTCTCTCTCGCTGTCTCTCTCGCTGTCTCCCTTGCTGTCTCCCTTGCTGTCTCCCTTGCTGTCTCCCTCGCTGTCTCCCTCGCTGTCTCCCTCGCTGTCTCCCTCGCTGTCTCCCTCGCTGTCTCCCTCGCTGTCTCCCTCGCTTTCTCTCTCGCAGTCTCTCTCGCAGTCTCCCTCGCAGTCTCCCTCGCAGTCTCTCTCGCAGTCTCTCTCGCAGTCTCCCTCTAAGTCTCTCTCGCAGTCTCTCTCGCAGTCTCTCTCGCAGTCTCTCTCGCAGTCTCTCTCGCAGTCTCACTCGCAGTCTCTCTCGCAGTCTCCCTCGCAGTCTCCCTCGCAGTCTCCCTCGCAGTCCCCTCGCTGTCTCCCTCGCTGTTTCCCTCACAGTCTCTATCGCTGTCTCCCTCGCAGTCTCTCTCGAAGTCGCTCTCGCTTTCTCCCTCGCTGTCTCTCTCGCAGTCCTTCTCGCATTCTCTCTCGCTGTCTCCCTCGCTGTCTCCCTCGCTGTCTCCCTCGCTGTCTCCCTCGCTGTCTCCCTCGCTGTCTCCCTCGTGTTCTCTCTCGCTTTATCGCTCGCTCTCTCCCTCGCAGTCTCTCTCGCAGTCTCTCACGCAGTCTCTCTCGCTATCTCTCTCGCTATCTCCCTCGCTATCTCCCTCGCTATCTCCCTCGCTATCTCCCTCGCTGTCTCTCTCGCTGTCTCCCTTGCAGTCTCCCTTGCAGTCTCCCTCGCAGTCTCTCTCGCTTTCTCCCTCGCAGTCTCTCTCGCTTTCTCTCTTGCAGTCTCTCTCGCAGTCTCTCTCGCAGTCTTCCTCGCAGTTTCTCTCGCTGTCTCCCTCGCTGCCTCCCACGCTGTCTCCCTCGCTGTCTCTCTTGCAGTCTCTCTTGCTGTCTCCATCGCTGTGTCTCTCGCTCTCTCTCTCGCTCTCTCTCTCGCAGTCTCCCTCGCAGTCTCTCTCGCAGTCTCTCTCGCAGTCTCTATTGCTGGCTCTGTCGCTGTCTCCCTCGCTGTCTCCCTCGCTGTCTCCCTCGCTGCCTCCCTCGCAGTCTCTCTCGAAGTCTCTCTCGCTGTCTACCTCGCTGTCTCCCTCGCTGTCTCCCTCGCTGTCTCCCTCGCTTTCTCTCTCGCTTTCTCCCTCGCTCTCTCCCTCAGTCTCTCTCGCAGTCTCTCTCGCAGTCTCTCTCGCAGTCTCCCTCGCAGTCTCTCTCGCAGTCTCTCTCGCTGTCTCCCTCGCTGTCTCCCTCGCTGTCTCCCTCGCTGTCTCCCTCGCTGTCTCCCTCGCAGTCTCCCTCACAGTCTCTCTCGCTGTCTCCCTCGCTGTCTCCCTCGCTGTCTCCCTCGCTGTCTCTCTCGCTGTCTCTCTCGCTGTCTCTCTCGCTGTCTCCCTCGCTGTCTCCCTCGCTGTCTCTCTCGCTGTCTCTCTCGCTGTCTCCCTCGCTGTCTCCCTCGCTGTCTCCCTCAATATCCCTCTCGCAGTCTCTCTCGCATTCTCTCTTGCAGTCTCTCTCGCAGTCTCCCTCGCAGTCTCCCTCGCAGTCTCCCTCGCAGTCTCCCTCGCAGTCTCCCTCGCAGTCTCTCTCGCAGTCTCTCTCGCAGTCTCTCTCGCAGTCTCCCTCAATATCCCTCTCGCAGTCTCCCTCAATATCCCTCTCGCAGTCTCCCTCAATATCCCTCTCGCAGTCTGTCTCGCATTCTCTCTCGCAGTCTCCCTCGCAGTCTCCCTCGCAGTCTCCCTCGCAGTCTCCCTCGCAGTCTCCCTCGCAGTCTCCCTCGCAGTCTCCCTCGCAGTCTCTCTCGCTGTCTCCCTCGCTGTTTCCCTCACAGTCTCGCTGTCTCCCTCGCAGTCTCTCTCGAAGTCGCTCTTGCTTTCTCCCTCGCTGTCTCTCTCGCAGTCCTTCTCGCATTCTCTCTCGCTGTCTCCAGCGCTGTCTCCCTCGCCATCTCCCTCGCTGTCTTTCTCGCCGTTAGTCTCGCAGTCTCTCTCGCTGTATCCCTCGCTGTCTCTCTCGCTATCTCCATAGCAGTCTCTCTCGCAGTCTCCCTCGCTGTCTCCCTCACAGTCTCCCTCACAGTCTCTCTCGCAGTCTCTCTCGCAGTCTCTCTCGTTATCTCTCTCGCTATCTCCCTCGCTATCTCCCTCGCTATCTCCCTCGCTATCTCCCTCGCTATCTCCCTCGCTGTCTCCCTCGCTGTCTCTCTCGCTGTCTCCCTTGCAGTCTCCCTCGCAGTCTCCCTCACAGTCTCTCTCGCTTTCTCCCTCGCAGTCTCTCTCGCAGTCTCTCTCGCTTTCTCCCTCGCAGTCTCTCTCGCAGTCTCTCTCGCAGTCTCTCTCGCAGTCTCTCTCGCAGTCTTCCTCGCAGTCTTCCTCGCAGTCTTCCTCGCAGTCTCCCTCGCAGTCTCCCTCGCAGTCTCCCTCGCAGTCTCCCTCGCAGTCTCCCTCGCTGTCTCACGCGATCTCTCTCGCATTCTCTCTCGCATTCTCTCTCGTCTCCCTCGCAGTCTCTCTCGCTGTGTCCATCGCAGTCTCTCTCACAGTCTCTCTTGCTGTCTCCCTCGCTGTCTCCCTCGCTGTCTCCCTCGCTGTCTCCCTCGCTGTCTCCCTCGCTGCCTCCCTCGCTGCCTCCCTCGCTGCCTCCCTCGCAGTCTCTCTCGAAGTCTCTCTCGAAGTCTCTCTCGAAGTCTCTCTCGAAGTCTCTCTCGAAGTCTCTCTCGAAGTCTCTCTCGAAGTCTCTCTCGCTGTCTCTCTCGCTGTCTCCCTCGCTGTCTCCCTCGCTGTCTCCCTCGCTTTCTCCCTCGCTGTCTCCCTCGCCGTCTCAATCGCTGTCTCCCTCGCAGTGTCTCTCGCTGTATCCCTCGCTGTTTTTCTCGCTATCTCCATAGCAGTCTCTCTCGCAGTTTCTCTCGCTTTCTCCCTCGCAGTCTCTCTCGCTGTCCCCCTCACAGTCTCACTCGCAGTCTCTCTCGCTGTCTCCCTCGCTGTCTCCCTCACAGTCTCCCTCGCTGTCTCCCTCGAGGTCTCTCTCACAGTCTCTCTCGCAGTCTCTCTCGCTGACTCCCTCGCAGTTTCTATCGCTGTCTCCCTCGTGTTCTCTCTCGCTTTCTCCCTCGCTCTCTCCCTCGCTCTCTCCCTCACAGTCTCTCTCGCAGTCTCTCTCGCTGACTCCCTCGCAGTTTCTATCGCTGTCTCCCTCGTGTTCTCTCTCGCTTTCTCCCTCGCCATCTCCCTCGCTGTCTCTCTCGCCGTTAGTCTCGCAGTCTCTCTCGCTGTATCCCTCGCTGTCTCTCTCGCTATCTCCATAGCAGTCTCTCTCGCAGTCTCCCTCGCTGTCTCCCTCACAGTCTCCCTCACAGTCTCTCTCGCAGTCTCTCTCGCAGTCTCTCTCGGTATCTCTCTCGCTATCTCCCTCGCTATCTCCCTCGCTATCTCCCTCGCTATCTCCCTCGCTATCTCCCTCGCTATCTCCCTCGCTATCTCCCTCGCTGTCTCCCTCGCTGTCTCTCTCGCTGTCTCCCTTGCAGTCTCCCTCGCAGTCTCCCTCACAGTCTCTCTCGCTTTCTCCCTCGCAGTCTCTCTCGCAGTCTCTCTCGCTTTCTCCCTCGCAGTCTCTCTCGCAGTCTCTCTCGCAGTCTCTCTCGCAGTCTCTCTCGCAGTCTCTCTCGCAGTCTTCCTCGCAGTCTTCCTCGCAGTCTTCCTCGCAGTCTTCCTCGCAGTCTCCCTCGCTGTCTCCCTCGCAGTCTCTCTTGCAGTCTCTCTTGCAGTCTCTCTTGCAGTCTCTCTTGCAGTCTCTCTTGCTGTCTCCCTCGCAGTCTCCGTCGCAGTCTCCCTCGCAGTCTCCCTCGCAGTCTCCCTCGCAGTCTCCCTCGCAGTCTCCCTCGCAGTCTCCCTCGCAGTCTCCCTCGCAGTCTCCCTCGCAGTCTCCCTCGCTGTCTCCCTCGCTGTCTCACGCGATCTCTCTCGCATTCTCTCTCGCATTCTCTCTCGTCTCCCTCGCAGTCTCTCTCGCTGTGTCCATCGCAGTCTCTCTCACAGTCTCTCTTGCTGTCTCCCTCGCTGTCTCCCTCGCTGTCTCCCGCGCTGTCTCCCTCGCTGTCTCCCTCGCTGCCTCCCTCGCTGCCTCCCTCGCTTTCTCCCTCGCAGTCTCTCTCGCAGTCTCTCTCGCTTTCTCCCTCGCAGTCTCTCTCGCATTCTCTCTCGCAGTCTCTCTCGCAGTCTCTCTCGCAGTCTCTCTCGCAGTCTTCGTCGCAGTTTCTCTCGCTGTCTCCCTCGCTGCCTCCCACGCTGTCTCCCTCGCAGTCTCCCTCGCAGTCTCCCTCGCAGTCTCTCTTGCAGTCTCTCTTGCTGTCTCCCTCACTGTGTCTCTCGCTCTCTCTCTCGCAGTCTCCCTCGCTGTCTCCCTCGCTATCTCCCTCGCTGTCTCCCTCGCTGTCTCACGCGATCTCTCTCACATTCTCTCTCGTTGTCTCCCTCGCAGTCTCTCTCGCTGTGTCCCTCGCAGTCTCTCTCGCAGTCTCTATTGCTGTCTCTGTCGCTGTCTCCCTCGCTGTCTCCCTCGCTGTCTCCCTCGCTGTCTCCCTCGCTGTCTCCCTCGCTTTCTCCCTCGCTGTCTCGCTCGCTGCCTCTCTCGCAGTCTCTCTCGAAGTCTCTCTCGCTGTCTCCCTCGCTGTCTCCCTCGCTGTCTCCCTCGCTGTCTCCCTCGCTGTCTCCCTCGCTGTCTCCCTCGCTGTCTCCCTCGCTGTCTCCCTCGCTGTCTCCCTCGCTTTCTCTCTCGCTTTCTCCCTCGCTCTCTCCCTTGCAGTCTCTCTCGCAGTCTCTCTCGCAGTCTCTCTCGCAGTCTCTCTCGCAGTCTCTCTCGCTGTCTCTCTCGCTGTCTCCCTTGCTGTCTCCCTTGCTGTCTCCCTTGCTGTCTCCCTCGCTGTCTCCCTCGCTGTCTCCCTCGCTGTCTCCCTCGCTGTCTCCCTCGCTGTCTCCCTCGCTTTCTCTCTCGCAGTCTCTCTCGCAGTCTCCCTCGCAGTCTCCCTCGCAGTCTCTCTCGCAGTCTCTCTCGCAGTCTCCCTCTAAGTCTCTCTCGCAGTCTCTCTCGCAGTCTCTCTCGCAGTCTCTCTCGCAGTCTCTCTCGCAGTCTCACTCGCAGTCTCTCTCGCAGTCTCCCTCGCAGTCTCCCTCGCAGTCTCCCTCGCAGTCTCCCTCGCAGTCCCCTCGCTGTCTCCCTCGCTGTTTCCCTCACAGTCTCTATCGCTGTCTCCCTCGCAGTCTCTCTCGAAGTCGCTCTCGCTTTCTCCCTCGCTGTCTCTCTCGCAGTCCTTCTCGCATTCTCTCTCGCTGTCTCCCTCGCTGTCTCCCTCGCTGTCTCCCTCGCTGTCTCCCTCGCTGTCTCCCTCGCTGTCTCCCTCGTGTTCTCTCTCGCTTTATCGCTCGCTCTCTCCCTCGCAGTCTCTCTCGCAGTCTCTCACGCAGTCTCTCTCGCTATCTCTCTCGCTATCTCCCTCGCTATCTCCCTCGCTATCTCCCTCGCTATCTCCCTCGCTGTCTCTCTCGCTGTCTCCCTTGCAGTCTCCCTTGCAGTCTCCCTCGCAGTCTCTCTCGCTTTCTCCCTCGCAGTCTCTCTCGCTTTCTCTCTTGCAGTCTCTCTCGCAGTCTCTCTCGCAGTCTTCCTCGCAGTTTCTCTCGCTGTCTCCCTCGCTGCCTCCCACGCTGTCTCCCTCGCTGTCTCTCTTGCAGTCTCTCTTGCTGTCTCCATCGCTGTGTCTCTCGCTCTCTCTCTCGCTCTCTCTCTCGCAGTCTCCCTCGCAGTCTCTCTCGCAGTCTCTCTCGCAGTCTCTATTGCTGGCTCTGTCGCTGTCTCCCTCGCTGTCTCCCTCGCTGTCTCCCTCGCTGCCTCCCTCGCAGTCTCTCTCGAAGTCTCTCTCGCTGTCTACCTCGCTGTCTCCCTCGCTGTCTCCCTCGCTGTCTCCCTCGCTTTCTCTCTCGCTTTCTCCCTCGCTCTCTCCCTCAGTCTCTCTCGCAGTCTCTCTCGCAGTCTCTCTCACAGTCTCCCTCGCAGTCTCTCTCGCAGTCTCTCTCGCTGTCTCCCTCGCTGTCTCCCTCGCTGTCTCCCTCGCTGTCTCCCTCGCTGTCTCCCTCGCAGTCTCCCTCACAGTCTCTCTCGCTGTCTCCCTCGCTGTCTCCCTCGCTGTCTCCCTCGCTGTCTCTCTCGCTGTCTCTCTCGCTGTCTCTCTCGCTGTCTCCCTCGCTGTCTCCCTCGCTGTCTCTCTCGCTGTCTCTCTCGCTGTCTCCCTCGCTGTCTCCCTCGCTGTCTCCCTCGCTGTCTCCCTCAATATCCCTCTCGCAGTCTCTCTCGCATTCTCTCTTGCAGTCTCCCTCGCAGTCTCCCTCGCAGTCTCCCTCGCAGTCTCCCTCGCAGTCTCCCTCGCAGTCTCCCTCGCAGTCTCTCTCGCAGTCTCTCTCGCAGTCTCTCTCGCAGTCTCCCTCAATATCCCTCTCGCAGTCTCCCTCAATATCCCTCTCGCAGTCTCCCTCAATATCCCTCTCGCAGTCTGTCTCGCATTCTCTCTCGCAGTCTCCCTCGCAGTCTCCCTCGCAGTCTCCCTCGCAGTCTCCCTCGCAGTCTCCCTCGCAGTCTCCCTCGCAGTCTCCCTCGCAGTCTCTCTCGCTGTCTCCCTCGCTGTTTCCCTCACAGTCTCGCTGTCTCCCTCGCAGTCTCTCTCGAAGTCGCTCTTGCTTTCTCCCTCGCTGTCTCTCTCGCAGTCCTTCTCGCATTCTCTCTCGCTGTCTCCAGCGCTGTCTCCCTCGCCATCTCCCTCGCTGTCTTTCTCGCCGTTAGTCTCGCAGTCTCTCTCGCTGTATCCCTCGCTGTCTCTCTCGCTATCTCCATAGCAGTCTCTCTCGCAGTCTCCCTCGCTGTCTCCCTCACAGTCTCCCTCACAGTCTCTCTCGCAGTCTCTCTCGCAGTCTCTCTCGTTATCTCTCTCGCTATCTCCCTCGCTATCTCCCTCGCTATCTCCCTCGCTATCTCCCTCGCTATCTCCCTCGCTGTCTCCCTCGCTGTCTCTCTCGCTGTCTCCCTTGCAGTCTCCCTCGCAGTCTCCCTCACAGTCTCTCTCGCTTTCTCCCTCGCAGTCTCTCTCGCAGTCTCTCTCGCTTTCTCCCTCGCAGTCTCTCTCGCAGTCTCTCTCGCAGTCTCTCTCGCAGTCTCTCTCGCAGTCTTCCTCGCAGTCTTCCTCGCAGTCTCCCTCGCAGTCTCCCTCGCAGTCTCCCTCGCAGTCTCCCTCGCAGTCTCCCTCGCTGTCTCACGCGATCTCTCTCGCATTCTCTCTCGCATTCTCTCTCGTCTCCCTCGCAGTCTCTCTCGCTGTGTCCATCGCAGTCTCTCTCACAGTCTCTCTTGCTGTCTCCCTCGCTGTCTCCCTCGCTGTCTCCCTCGCTGTCTCCCTCGCTGTCTCCCTCGCTGCCTCCCTCGCTGCCTCCCTCGCTGCCTCCCTCGCAGTCTCTCTCGAAGTCTCTCTCGAAGTCTCTCTCGAAGTCTCTCTCGAAGTCTCTCTCGAAGTCTCTCTCGAAGTCTCTCTCGAAGTCTCTCTCGCTGTCTCTCTCGCTGTCTCCCTCGCTGTCTCCCTCGCTGTCTCCCTCGCTTTCTCCCTCGCTGTCTCCCTCGCCGTCTCAATCGCTGTCTCCCTCGCAGTGTCTCTCGCTGTATCCCTCGCTGTTTTTCTCGCTATCTCCATAGCAGTCTCTCTCGCAGTTTCTCTCGCTTTCTCCCTCGCAGTCTCTCTCGCTGTCCCCCTCACAGTCTCACTCGCAGTCTCTCTCGCTGTCTCCCTCGCTGTCTCCCTCACAGTCTCCCTCGCTGTCTCCCTCGAGGTCTCTCTCACAGTCTCTCTCGCAGTCTCTCTCGCTGACTCCCTCGCAGTTTCTATCGCTGTCTCCCTCGTGTTCTCTCTCGCTTTCTCCCTCGCTCTCTCCCTCGCTCTCTCCCTCACAGTCTCTCTCGCAGTCTCTCTCGCTGACTCCCTCGCAGTTTCTATCGCTGTCTCCCTCGTGTTCTCTCTCGCTTTCTCCCTCGCCATCTCCCTCGCTGTCTCTCTCGCCGTTAGTCTCGCAGTCTCTCTCGCTGTATCCCTCGCTGTCTCTCTCGCTATCTCCATAGCAGTCTCTCTCGCAGTCTCCCTCGCTGTCTCCCTCACAGTCTCCCTCACAGTCTCTCTCGCAGTCTCTCTCGCAGTCTCTCTCGCTATCTCTCTCGCTATCTCCCTCGCTATCTCCCTCGCTATCTCCCTCGCTATCTCCCTCGCTATCTCCCTCGCTATCTCCCTCGCTATCTCCCTCGCTGTCTCCCTCGCTGTCTCTCTCGCTGTCTCCCTTGCAGTCTCCCTCGCAGTCTCCCTCACAGTCTCTCTCGCTTTCTCCCTCGCAGTCTCTCTCGCAGTCTCTCTCGCTTTCTCCCTCGCAGTCTCTCTCGCAGTCTCTCTCGCAGTCTCTCTCGCAGTCTCTCTCGCAGTCTCTCTCGCAGTCTTCCTCGCAGTCTTCCTCGCAGTCTTCCTCGCAGTCTTCCTCGCAGTCTCCCTCGCTGTCTCCCTCGCAGTCTCTCTTGCAGTCTCTCTTGCAGTCTCTCTTGCAGTCTCTCTTGCTGTCTCCCTCGCAGTCTCCGTCGCAGTCTCCCTCGCAGTCTCCCTCGCAGTCTCCCTCGCAGTCTCCCTCGCAGTCTCCCTCGCAGTCTCCCTCGCAGTCTCCCTCGCAGTCTCCCTCGCAGTCTCCCTCGCTGTCTCCCTCGCTGTCTCACGCGATCTCTCTCGCATTCTCTCTCGCATTCTCTCTCGTCTCCCTCGCAGTCTCTCTCGCTGTGTCCATCGCAGTCTCTCTCACAGTCTCTCTTGCTGTCTCCCTCGCTGTCTCCCTCGCTGTCTCCCGCGCTGTCTCCCTCGCTGTCTCCCTCGCTGTCTCCCTCGCTGCCTCCCTCGCTGCCTCCCTCGCTGCCTCCCTCGCAGTCTCTCTCGAAGTCTCTCTCGAAGTCTCTCTCGAAGTCTCTCTCGAAGTCTCTCTCGAAGTCTCTCTCGAAGTCTCTCTCGCTGTCTCTCTCGCTGTCTCCCTCGCTGTCTCCCTCGCTGTCTCCCTCGCTTTCTCCCTCGCTGTCTCCCTCGCCGTCTCAATCGCTGTCTCCCTCGCAGTGTCTCTCGCTGTATCCCTCGCTGTTTTTCTCGCTATCTCCATAGCAGTCTCTCTCGCAGTTTCTCTCGCTTTCTCCCTCGCAGTCTCTCTCGCTGTCTCCCTCACAGTCTCACTCGCAGTCTCTCTCGCTGTCTCCCTCGCTGTCTCCCTCACAGTCTCCCTCGCTGTCTCCCTCGAGGTCTCTCTCACAGTCTCTCTCGCAGTCTCTCTCGCTGACTCCCTCGCAGTTTCTATCGCTGTCTCCCTCGTGTTCTCTCTCGCTTTCTCCCTCGCTCTCTCCCTCGCTCTCTCCCTCACAGTCTCTCTTGCAGTCTCTCTCGCTATCTCTCTCGCTATCTCTCTCGCTATCTCTCTCGCTATCTCCCTCGCTATCTCCATCGCTATCCCCCGCGCTATCTCCCTCGCTGTCTCTCTCGCTGTCTCCCTTGCAGTCTCCCTCGCAGTCTCTCTCGCTTTCTCTCTCGCAGTCTCTCTCGCTTTCTCCCTCGCAGTCTCTCTCGCAGTCTCTCTCGCAGTCTCTCTCGCTGTCTCTCTCGCTGTCTCCCTTGCAGTCTCCCTCGCAGTCTCTCTCGCTTTCTCCCTCGCAGTCTCCCTCGCAGTCTCTCTCGCAGTCTCTCTCGCTTTCTCCCTCGCAGTCTCTCTCGCAGTCTCTCTCGCAGTCTCTCTCGCAGTCTCTCTCGCAGTCTTCGTCGCAGTTTCTCTCGCTGTCTCCCTCGCTGCCTCCCACGCTGTCTCCCTCGCAGTCTCCCTCGCAGTCTCCCTCGCAGTCTCTCTTGCAGTCTCTCTTGCTGTCTCCCTCACTGTGTCTCTCGCTCTCTCTCTCGCAGTCTCCCTCGCTGTCTCCCTCGCTATCTCCCTCGCTATCTCCCTCGCTGTCTCCCTCGCTGTCTCACGCGATCTCTCTCACATTCTCTCTCGTTGTCTCCCTCGCAGTCTCTTTCGCTGTGTCCCTCGCAGTCTCTCTCGCAGTCTCTATTGCTGTCTCTGTCGCTGTCTCCCTCGCTGTCTCCCTCGCTGTCTCCCTCGCTGTCTCCCTCGCTGTCTCCCTCGCTGTCTCCCTCGCTTTCTCCCTCGCTGTCTCCCTCGCTGCCTCTCTCGCAGTCTCTCTCGAAGTCTCTCTCGCTGTCTCCCTCGCTGTCTCCCTCGCTGTCTCCCTCGCTGTCTCCCTCGCTGTCTCCCTCGCTGTCTCCCTCGCTTTCTCTCTCGCTTTCTCCCTCGCTCTCTCCCTTGCAGTCTCTCTCGCAGTCTCTCTCGCAGTCTCTCTCGCAGTCTCTCTCGCAGTCTCTCTCGCAGTCTCTCTCGCAGTCTCTCTCGCAGTCTCTCTCGCAGTCTCTCTCGCTGTCTCTCTCGCTGTCTCCCTTGCTGTCTCCCTCGCTGTCTCCCTCGCTGTCTCCCTCGCTGTCTCCCTCGCTGTCTCCCTCGCTGTCTCCCTCGCTTTCTCTCTCGCAGTCTCTCTCGCAGTCTCTCTCGCAGTCTCTCTCGCAGTCTCCCTCGCAGTCTCCCTCGCAGTCTCCCTCGCAGTCTCCCTCGCAGTCTCTCTCGCAGTCTCTCTCGCAGTCTCTCTCGCAGTCTCTCTCGCAGTCTCTCTCGCAGTCTCTCTCGCAGTCTCTCTCGCAGTCTCCCTCGCAGTCTCTCTCGCAGTCCCCTCGCTGTCTCCCTCGCTGTTTCCCTCACAGTCTCTATCGCTGTCTCCCTCGCAGTCTCTCTCGAAGTCGCTCTCGCTTTCTCCCTCGCTGTCTCTCTCGCAGTCCTTCTCGCATTCTCTCTCGCTGTCTCCCTCGCTGTCTCCCTCGCTGTATCCCACGCAGTCTCTCTCGCTGTCTCTCACGCGCTCTCTCTCGCAGTCTCTCTCGCAGTCTCTCTCGCTGTCTCCCTCGCAGTCTCCCTCGCAGTCTCCCTCGCAGTCTCCCTCGCAGTCTCCCTCGCTGTCTCCCTCGCTGTGTCCCTCGCTGTGTCTCTCGCAGTTTCCCTCGCAGTTTCCCTCGCTGTCTCCCTCGCTGTCTCCCTCGCTGTCTCCCTCGCTGTCTCCCTCGCTGTCTCCCTCGCTGTCTCCCTCGCTGTCTCCCTCGCAGTCTCCCTCGCTGTCTCCCTCGCTGTCTCCCTCGCTGTCTCCCTCGCCGTCTCCCTCGCAGTCACTCTCTCTGTATCCCCCGCTGTCTCTCTCGCTATCTCCATAGCAGTCTCTCTCGCTGTCTCTCTCGCTGTCTCTCTCGCTGTCTCTCTCAATTTACTCTTGCTGTCTCCCTCGCTGTCTCCCTCGCTGTCTCCCTCGCTCTATCCCTCGCTCTATCCCTCGCTCTATCCCTCGCTGTATCTCTCGCAGTCTCTCTCGCAGTCTCTCTCGCAGTCTCTCTCGCAGTCTCTCTCGCAGTCTCTCTCGCTGTCTCCCTCTCAGTCTCTCTCACTCTCTCTCTCGCAGTCTCTCTCGCCGTCTCTCTCTCCGTCTCTCTCTCCGTCTCTCTCTCCGTCTCTCTCGCCGTCTCTCTCGCCGTCTCTCTCGCAGTCTCTCTCGCAGTCTCCCTCGCAGTCTCCCTCGCAGTCTCCCTCGCAGTCTCTCTCGCAGTCTCTCTCGCAGTCTCCCTCGCAGTCTCCCTCGCAGTCTCCCTCGCAGTCTCCCTCGCATTCTCCCTCACAGTCTCTCTCGCTGTCTCCATTGCAGTCTCCCACACAGTCTCTGTCGCTTTCTCCCTCGCTTTCTCCCTCGCAGTCTCTCTCGCAGTCTCTCTCGCAGTCTCTCTCGCTGTCCCTCTCGCAGTCTCTCTCGCAGTCTCTCTCGCAGTCTCTCTCGCAGTCTCTCTCGCAGTCTCTCTCGCAGTCTCCCTCGCAGTCTCTCTCGCAGTCTCCTTTGCAGTCTCTCTCGCTGTCTCTCTCGCTGTCTCTCTCGCTGTCTCCCTCGCAGTCTCCCTCGCAGTCTCCCTCGCAGTCTCCCTCGCAGTCTCCCTCGCTGTTTCCCTCACAGTCTCGCTGTCTCCCTCGCAGTCTCTCTCGAAGTCGCTCTCGCTTTCTCCCTCGCTGTCTCTCTCGCAGTCCTTCTCGCATTCTGTCTCGCTGTCTCCAGCGCTGTCTCCCTCGCCATCTCCCTCGCTGTCTCCCTCGCAGTCTCTCTCGCAGTCTCTCTCGCAGTCTTCCTCGCAGTCTTCCTCGCAGTCTTCCTCGCAGTCTCTCTCGCAGTCTCTCTCGCTGTATCCCTCGCTGTATCCCTCGCTGTCTCCCTCGCCATCTCCCTCGCTGTCTCCCTCGCAGTTAGTCTCGCAGTCTCTCTCGCAGTCTCTCTCGCAGTCTCTCTCGCTATCTCCCTCGCTATCTCTCTCGCAGTCTCTCTCGCAGTCTCTCTCGCAGTCTCTCTCGCAGTCTTCCTCGCAGTCTTCCTCGCAGTCTTCCTCGCAGTCTTCCTCGCATTCTCCCTCGCTGTCTCCCTCGCTGTCTCCCTCGCAGTCTCTCTCGCAGTCTCTCTGGCAGTCTCCCTCGCAGTCTCTCTTGCAGTCTCTCTTGCTGTCTCCCTCGCAGTCTCCCTCGCAGTCTCCCTCGCAGTCTCCCTCGCAGTCTCCCTCGCAGTCTCCCTCGCTGTCTCCCTCGCTGTCTCTCTAGCATTCTCTCTCGTCTCCCTCGCAGTCTCCCTCGCTGTCTCCCTCGCTGTCTCCCTCGCCGTCTCCCTCGCAGTCACTCTCTCTGTATCCCCCGCTGTCTCTCTCGCTATCTCCATAGCAGTCTCTCTCGCTGTCTCTCTCGCTGTCTCTCTCGCTGTCTCTCTCGCTGTCTCTCTCAATGTACTCTCGCTGTCTCCCTCGCTGTCTCCCTGGCTGTCTCCCTCGCTGTCTCCCTCGCTCTATCCCTCGCTCTATCCCTCGCTCTATCCCTCGCTGTATCTCTCGCAGTCTCTCTCGCAGTCTCTCTCGCAGTCTCTCTCGCTGTCTCTCTCGCTGTCTCCCTCTCAGTCTCTCTCACTCTCTCTCTCGCAGTCTCTCTCTCCGTCTCTCTCTCCGTCTCTCTCGCCGTCTCTCTCGCAGTCTCTCTCGCAGTCTCCCTCGCAGTCTCCCTCGCAGTCTCCCTCGCAGTCTCTCTCGCAGTCTCTCTCGCAGTCTCCCTCGCAGTCTCCCTCGCAGTCTCCCTCGCAGTCTCCCTCGCATTCTCCCTCACAGTCTCTCTCGCTGTCTCCATTGCAGTCTCCCACACAGTCTCTGTCGCTTTCTCCCTCGCTTTCTCCCTCGCAGTCTCTCTCGCAGTCTCTCTCGCAGTCTCTCTCGCTGTCCCTCTCGCAGTCTCTCTCGCAGTCTCTCTCGCAGTCTCTCTCGCAGTCTCCCTCGCAGTCTCTCTCGCAGTCTCCCTCGCAGTCTCCTTTGCAGTCTCTCTCGCTGTCTCTCTCGCTGTCTCTCTCGCTGTCTCCCTCGCAGTCTCCCTCGCAGTCTCCCTCGCAGTCTCCCTCGCAGTCTCCCTCGCTGTTTCCCTCACAGTCTCGCTGTCTCCCTCGCAGTCTCTCTCGAAGTCGCTCTCGCTTTCTCCCTCGCTGTCTCTCTCGCAGTCCTTCTCGCATTCTGTCTCGCTGTCTCCAGCGCTGTCTCCCTCGCCATCTCCCTCGCTGTCTCCCTCGCAGTCTCTCTCGCAGTCTCTCTCGCAGTCTCTCTCGCAGTCTTCCTCGCAGTCTTCCTCGCAGTCTTCCTCGCAGTCTCTCTCGCAGTCTCTCTCGCTGTATCCCTCGCTGTATCCCTCGCTGTCTCCCTCGCCATCTCCCTCGCTGTCTCCCTCGCAGTTAGTCTCGCAGTCTCTCTCGCAGTCTCTCTCGCAGTCTCTCTCGCTATCTCCCTCGCTATCTCTCTCGCAGTCTCTCTCGCAGTCTCTCTCGCAGTCTCTCTCGCAGTCTTCCTCGCAGTCTTCCTCGCAGTCTTCCTCGCATTCTCCCTCGCTGTCTCCCTCGCTGTCTCCCTCGCAGTCTCTCTCGCAGTCTCTCTGGCAGTCTCCCTCGCAGTCTCTCTTGCAGTCTCTCTTGCTGTCTCCCTCGCAGTCTCCCTCGCAGTCTCCCTCGCAGTCTCCCTCGCAGTCTCCCTCGCAGTCTCCCTCGCAGTCTCCCTCGCTGTCTCCCTCGCTGTCTCTCTCGCATTCTCTCTCGTCTCCCTCGCAGTCTCTCTCGCATTCTCTCTCGTCTCCCTCGCAGTCTCTCTCGCTGTGTCCATCGCAGTCTCTCTCACAGTCTCTCTTGCTGTCTCTGTCGCTGTCTCCCTCGCTGTCTCCCTCGCTGTCTCCCTCGCTGTCTCCCTCGCTGTCTCCCTCGCTGTCTCCCTCGCTGTCTCCCTCGCTGCCTCCCTCGCTGCCTCCCTCGCAGTCTCTCTCGCTGTCTCTCTCGCTGTCTCTCTCGCTGTCTCTCTCGCTGTCTCTCTCGCTGTCTCTCTCGCTGTCTCTCTCGCTGTCTCCCTCGCCGTCTCCCTCGCCGTCTCCCTCGCCGTCTCTCTCGCCGTCTCCCTCGCCGTCTCCCTCGCCGTCTCAATCGCTGTCTCCCTCGCAGTGTCTCTCGCTGTATCCCTCGCTGTTTTTCTCGCTATCTCCATAGCAGTCTCTCTCGCAGTTTCTCTCGCTTTCTCCCTCGCAGTCTCTCTCGCTGTCTCCCTCACAGTCTCAATCGCAGACTCTCTCGCTGTCTCTCTCGCTGTCTCCCTCGCTGTCTCCCTCACAGTCTCCCTCGCTGTCTCCCTCGCTGACTCCCTCGCAGTTTCTATCGCTGTCTCCCTCGTGTTCTCTCTCGATTTCTCCCTCGCTCTCTCCCTCGCTCTCTCCCTCGCAGTCTCTCTCGCAGTCTCTCTCGCTATCTCTCTCGCTACCTCTCTCGCTATCTCCCTCGCTGTCTCCCTCGCTGTCTCCCTCGCTGTCTCCCTCGCCGTCTCCCTCGCCGTCTCCCTCGCAGTCACTCTCTCTGTATCCCTCGCTGTCTCCCTCGCTGTCTCCCTCGCTGTCTCCCTCGCTTTCTCTCTCGCTGTCTCCCTCGCTTTCTCTCTCGCTTTCTCCCTCGCTATCTCCATAGCAGTCTCTCTCACTGTCACTCTCACTGTCTCTCTCGCTGTCTCTCTCGCTGTCTCTCTCAATGTACTCTCGCTGTCTCTCTCAATGTACTCTCGCTGTCTCCCTCGCTGTCTCCCTCGCTGTCTCCCTCGCTGTATCTCTCGCAGTCTCTCTCGCAGTCTCTCTCGCAGTCTCTCTCGCAGTCTCTCTCGCAGTCTCTCTCGCTGTCTCCCTCTCAGGCTCTCTCGCACTCTCTCTCGCCGTCTCTCTCTCCGTCTCTCTCTCCGTCTCTCTCGCCGTCTCTCTCGCCGTCTCTCTCGCCGTCTCTGTCGCCGTCTCTCTCGCAGTCTCCCTCGCAGTCTCTCTCGCAGTCTCTCTCGCAGTCTTTCTCGCAGTCTCTCTCGCAGTCTCCCTCGCAGTCTCCCTCGCAGTCTTCCTCGCAGTCTCCCTCGCAGTCTCCCTCACAGTCTCTCTCGCTGTCTCCATTGCAGTCTCCCACACAGTCTCTGTCGCTTTCTCCCTCGCTTTCTCCCTCGCTTTCTCCCTCGCAGTCTCTCTCGCAGTCTCTCTCGCAGTCTCTCTCGCAGTCTCTCTCGCTGTCCCTCTCGCAGTCTCTCTCGCTGTCTCTCTCGCTGTCTCTCTCGCAGTCTCTCTCGCTGTCCCTCTCGCAGTCTCTCTCGCTGTCCCTCTCGCAGTCTCTCTCGCTGTCTCTCTCGCAGTCTTCCTCGCAGTCTTCCTCGCAGTCTTCCTCCCAGTCTTCCTCCCAGTCTCCCTCGCTGTCTCCCTCGCTGTCTCCCTCGCTGTCTCTCTTGCAGTCTCTCTTGCAGTCTCTCTTGCTGTCTCTCTTGCCGTCTCCCTCGCAGTCTCCCTCGCAGTCTCCCTCGCAGTCTCCCTCGCAGTCTCCCTCGCAGTCTCCCATGCAGTCGCCCTCGCAGTCTCCCTCGCAGTCTCCCTCGCAGTCTCCCTCGCTGTCTCCCTCGCTGTCTCCCTCGCTGTCTCCCTCGCTGTCTCCCTCGCCGTCTCCCTCGCAGTCACTCTCTCTGTATCCCCCGCTGTCTGTCTCGCTATCTCCGTAGCAGTCTCTCTCGCTGTCTCCCTCGCTGTCTCCCTCGTTGTCGCTGTCTCTGTCGCTGTCTCTCTCGCAGTCTCCCTCGCTGTCTCCCTCGCTATCTCCCTCGCTGTCTCCCTCGCTGTCTCACGCGATCTCTCTCACATTCTATCTCGTTGTCTCCCTCGCAGTCTCTCTCGCTGTGTCCCTCGCAGTCTCTCTCGCAGTCTCTATAGCTGTCTCTCTCGCTGTGTCCCTCGCTGTGTCCCTCGCTGTGTCCCTCGCTGTGTCCCTCGCTGTCTCCCTCGCTGTCTCCCTCGCTGTCTCCCTCGCTGTCTCCCTCGCTGTCTCTCTCGAAGTCTCTCTCGCTGTCTCCCTCGCTGTCTCCCTCGCTGTCTCCCTCGCTGTCTCTCTCGCTTTCTCCCTCGCTCTCTCCCTTGCAGTCTCTCTCGCAGTCTCTCTCGCAGTCTCTCTCGCAGTCTCTCTCGCAGTCTCCCTCGCAGTCTCCCTCGCAGTCTCTCTCGCAGTCTCTCTCGCAGTCTCTCTCGCTGTCTCTCTCGCTGTCTCCCTCGCTGTCTCCCTCGCTGTCTCCCTCGCTTTCTCTCTCGCTTTCTCCCTCGCTCTCTCCCGCAGTCTCTCTCGCAGTCTCTCTCGCAGTCTCTCTCGCAGTCTCCCTCGCAGTCTCTCTCGCAGTCTCTCTCGCAGTCTCTCTCGCAGTCTCCCTGGCAGTCTCTCTCGCAGTCTCTCTCGCAGTCTCTCTCGCAGTCTCTCTCGCAGTCTCCCTCGCAGTCTCTCTCGCAGTCCCCTCGCTGTCTCCCTCGCTGTTTCCCTCACAGTCTCTCTCGCTGTCTCCCTCGCAGTCTCTCTCGAAGTCGCTCTCGCTTTCTCCCTCGCTGTCTCTCTCGCAGTCCTTCTCGCATTCTCTCTCGCTGTCTCCAGCGCTGTCTCCCTCGGTGTCTCCCTCGCTGTCTCCCACGCAGTCTCTCTCGCTGTCTCTCAAGCGCTCCCTCTCGCAGTCTCTCTCGCTGTCTCCCTCGCAGTCTCCCTCGCTGTCTCCCTCGCTGTCTCCCTCGCTGTCTCCCTCGCTGTCTCCCTCGCTGTCTCCCTCGCTGTGTCCCTCGCTGTGTCCCTCGCTGTCTCTCTCGCAGTTTCCCTCGCTGTCTCTCTCGCTGTCTCTCTCGCAGTTTCCCTCGCTGTCTCCCTCGCTGTCTCCCTCGCTGTCTCCCTCGCTGTCTCCCTCGCTGTCTCCCTCGCTGTCTCCCTCGCAGTCTCTCTCGCAGTCTCTCTCGCAGTCTCTCTCGCAGTCTCTCTCGCAGTCTCTCTCGCAGTCTCTCTCGCAGTCTCCCTCGCTGTCTCCCTCGCTGTCTCCCTCGCCGTCTCCCTCGCCGTCTCGCTCGCAGTCACTCTCTCTGTATCCCCGGCTGTCGCTGTCTCTGTCGCTGTCTCTGTCGCTGTCTCTGTCGCTGTCGCTGTCTCCCTCTCTGTCTCCCTCGCTGTCTCCCTCGTCGTCTCCCTCGTCGTCTCCCTCGTCGTCTCCCTCGTCGTCTCCCTCGACGTCTCCCTCGCAGTCTCCCTCGCAGTCTCCCTCGCAGTCTCTCTCGCAGTCTCTCTCGCAGTCTCTCTCGCAGTCTCTCTCGCTGTCTCACTCGCTGTCTCTCTCGCTGTCTCTCTCGCTGTCTCTCTCAATGTACTCTCGCTGTCTCACTCGCTCTATCCCTCGCTGTATCTCTCGCAGTCTCTCTCGCAGTCTCTCTCGCAGTCTCTCTCGCAGTCTCTCTCGCAGTCTCTCTCGCAGTCTCTGTTGCAGTCTCTCTCGCAGTCTCTCTCGCTGTCTCTCTCGCTGTCTCCCTCTCAGTCTCTCTCACTCTCTCTCTCGCAGTCTCCCTCGCAGTCTCCCTGACAGTCTCTCTCGCTGTCTCCATTGCAGTCTCCCACACAGTCTCTGTCGCTTTCTCCCTCGCTTTCTCCCTCGCAGTCTCTCTCGCAGTCTCTCTCGCAGTCTCTCTCGCAGTCTCTCTCGCAGTCTCTCTCGCAGTCTCTCTCGCTGTCTCCCTCGCAGTCTCTCTCGCAGTCTCTCTCGCAGTCTCCTTAGCAGTCTCTCTCGCTGTCTCTCTCGCTGTCTCTCTCGCTGTCTCCCTCGCAGTCTCCCTCGCAGTCTCCCTCGCAGTCTCCCTCGCAGTCTCCCTCGCAGTCTCCCTCGCTGTCTCCCTCGCTGTCTCTCTCGCTGTCTCCCTCACAGTCTCCCTCGCTGTCTCCCTCGCTGTCTCTCACGCAGTCGCTCTCACTTTCTCCCTCGCTGTCTCTCTCGCAGTCCTTCTCGCAGTCTCTGTTGCTATCTCCCTCGCTGTCTCCCTCGCTATCTCCCTCGCTGTCTCCCTCGCTGTCTCCCTCGCTGTCTCCCTCGCTGTCTCCCTCGCAGTCTCCCTCGCAGTCTCCCTCGCAGTCTCTCTCGCAGTCTCTCTCGCAGTCTCTCTCGCAGTCTCTCTCGCTGTCTCTCTCGCTGTCTCCCTCGCTTTCTCCCTCGCTTTCTCCCTCGCTGTCTCTCTCGCTGTCTCTCTCGCTGTCTCTCTCGCTGTCTCTCTCGCTGTCTCCCTCGCAGTCTCTCTCGCAGTCTCTCTCGCTGTCTCTCTCGCTGTCTCTCTCGCTGTCTCTCTCGCTGTCTCTCTCGCTGTCTCTCTCGCAGTTTCCCTCGCTGTCTCCCTCGCTGTCTCCCTCGCTGTCTCCCTCGCTGTCTTCCACGCAGTCTCCCTCGCAGTCTCCCTCGCAGTCTCCCTCGCAGTCTCCCTCGCAGTCTCCCTCGCAGTCTCTCTCGCTGTCTCCCTCGCTTTCTCCCTCGCTGTCTCTCTCGCTGTCTCTCTCGCTGTCTCTCTCGCTGTCTCTCTCGCTGTCTCTCTCGCTGTCTCTCTCGCTGTCTCCCTCGCTGTCTCTCTCGCAGTCTCTCTCGCAGTCTCTCTCGCAGTCTCTCTCGCAGTCTCTCTCGCTGTCTCTCTCGCTGTCTCTCTCGCTGTCTCTCTCGCTGTCTCTCTCGCTGTCTCCCTCGCAGTCTCCCTCGCTGTCTCCCTCGCTGTGTCCCTCGCTGTCTCTCTCGCAGTTTCCCTCGCTGTCTCTCTCGCAGTTTCCCTCGCTGTCTCCCTCGCTGTCTCCCTCGCAGTCTCCCTCGCAGTCTCCCTCGCAGTCTCCCATGCAGTCTCCCTCGCATTCTCTCTCGCAGTCTCTCTCGCAGTCTCTCTCGCAGTCTCTCTCGCAGTCTCCCTCGCAGTCTCCCTCGCAGTCTCCCTCGCTGTCTCCCTCGCTGTCTCCCTCGCTGTCTCCCTCGCTGTCTCCCTCGCCGCCTCCCTCGCCGTCTCCCTCGCCGTCTCCCTCGCAGTCACTCTCTCTGTATCCCCCGCTGTCTCTCTCGCTATCTCCGTAGCAGTCTCTCTCGCTGTCTCCCTCGCTGTCTCCCTCGCTGTCTCCCTCGCTGTCGCTGTCTCTGTCGCTGTCTCTGTCGCTGTCTCTGTCGCTGTCTCTGTCGCTGTCTCCCTCTCTGTCTCTGTCGCTGTCTCCCTCTCTGTCTCCCTCGCTGTCTCCCTCGTCGTCTCCCTCGTCGTCTCCCTCGTCGTCTCCCTCGTCGTCTCCCTCGTCGTCTCCCTCGTCGTCTCCCTCGTCGTCTCCCTCGCCGTCTACCTCGCAGTCTCTCTCGCTGTCTCTCTCGCTGTCTCTCTCGCTGTCTCTCTCAATGTACTCTCGCTGTCTCCCTCGCTGTCTCCCTCGCTGTCTCCCTCGCTGTCTCCCTCGCTCTATCCCTCGCTCTATCCCTCGCTCTATCCCTCGCTGTATTACTCGCAGTCTCACTCGCAGTCTCTCTCGCAGTCTCTCTCGCAGTCTCTCTCGCAGTCTCTCTCGCTGTCTCTCTCGCTGTCTCTCTCGCTGTCTCCCTCTCAGTCTCTCTCACTCTCTCTCTCGCAGTCTCTCTCGCAGTCTCTCTCGTCGTCTCTCTCTCCATCTCTCTCTCCATCTCTCTCGCCGTCTCTCTCGCCGTCTCTCTCGCAGTCTCCCTCGCAGTCTCCCTCGCAGTCTCCCTCGCAGTCTCTCTCGCAGTCTCTCTCGCAGTCTCCCTCGCAGTCTCCCTCGCAGTCTCCCTCGCAGTCTCCCTCGCAGTCTCCCTCACAGTCTCTCTCGCTGTCTCCCTCGCAGTCTCTCTCGCAGTCTCTCGCAGTCTCTCTCGCAGTCTCTCTCGCAGTCTCTCTCGCTGTCCCTCTCGCAGTCTCTCTCACAGTCTCTCTCGCTGTCTCCCTCGCAGTCTCTCTCGCAGTCTCTCTCGCAGTCTCTCTCGCAGTCTCTCTCGCTGTCTCTCTCGCTGTCTCTCTCAATGTACTCTCGCTGTCTTCCTCGCTGTCTCCCTCGCTGTCTCCCTCGGTGTCTCCCTCGCTCTATCCCTCGCTCTATCCCTCGCTGTATCTCTCGCAGTCTCTCTCGCAGTCTCTCTCGCAGTCTCTCTCGCAGTCTCTCTCGCTGTCTCCCTCTCAGTCTCTCTCGCTGTCTCCCTCGCAGTCCCCCTCGCAGTCTCCCTCGCAGTCTCCCTCGCAGTCTCCCTCACAGTCTCCCTCGCTGTCTCCCTCGCAGTCTCTCACGCAGTCGCTCTCACTTTCTCCCTCGCTGTCTCTCTTGCAGTCCTTCTCGCAGTCTCAGTTGCTGTCTCCCTCGCTGTCTCCCTCGCTGTCTCCCTCGCTGTCTCCCTCGCTGTCTCCCTCGCAGTCTCCCTCGCAGTCTCCCTCGCAGTCTCCCTCGCAGTCTCCCTCGCAGTCTCCCTCGCAGTCTCTCTCGCTGTCTCCCTCGCTTTCTCTCTCGCTGTCTCTCTCGCTTTCTCTCTCGCTGTCTCTCTCGCTGTCTCTCTCGCTGTCTCTCTCGCTGTCTCTCTCGCTGTCTCTCTCGCTGTCTCTCTCGCAGTCTCTCTCGCAGTCTCTCTCGCAGTCTCTCTCGCAGTCTCTCTCGCTGTCTCCCTCGCTGTCTCCCTCGCTGTCTCCCTCGCTGTCTCCCTCGCTGTCTCCCTCGCTGTGTCCCTCGCTGTGTCCCTCGCTCTCCCCCTCGCTCTCCCCCTCGCTCTCTCCCTCGCTGTCTCCCTCGTTGTCTCCCTCGCTGTCTCTCTCGCTGTCTTCCTCGCAGTCTCTCTCGCAGTCTCTCTCACAGTCTCTCTCGCAGTCTCTCTCGTTGTCTCCCTTGCAGTCTCTCTCGCTGTGTCCCTCGCAGTCTCTCTCGCAGTCTCTATTGCTGCCTCTGTCGCTGTCTCCCTCGCTGTCTCCCTCGCTGTCTCCCTCGCTGTCTCCCTCGCTGCCTCCCTCGCAGTCTCTCTCGAAGTCTCTCTCGCTGTCTACCTCGCTGTCTCCCTCGCTGTCTCTCTCGCTGCCTCCCTCGCAGTCTCTCTCGAAGTCTCTCTCGCTGTCTACCTCGCTGTCTCCCTCGCTGTCTCTCTCGCTCTCTCTCTCGCCGTCTCCCTCGCCGTCTTAATCGCTGTCTCCCTCGCATTCTCTCTCGCAGTGTCTCTCGCTGTATCTCTCGCAGTCCCCCTCGCAGTCTCCCTCGCAGTCTCCCTCGCAGTCTCACTCGCTGTCTCCCTCGCTGTTTCCCTCACAGTCTCCCTCGCTGTCTCCCTCGCTGTCTCCCTCGCAGTCTCTCACGCAGTCGCTCTCACTTTCTCCCTCGCTGTCTCTCTTGCAGTCCTTCTCGCAGTCTCTGTTGCTGCTCCCTCGCTGTCTCCCTCGCTGTCTCCCTCGCTGTCTCCCTCGCTGTCTCCCTCGCTGTCTCCCTCGCTGTCTCCCTCGCTGTCTCCCTCGCTGTCTTCCACGCTGTCTTCCACGCTGTCTCCCTCGCAGTCTCCCTCGCAGTCTCCCTCGCAGTCTCCCTCGCAGTCTCCCTCGCAGTCTCCCTCGCAGTCTCCCTCGCTGTCTCCCTCGCTGTCTCCCTCGCTGTCTCCCTCGCTGTCTCTCTCGCTGTCTCTCTCGCTGTCTCTCTCGCTGTCTCCCTCGCTGTCTCCCTCGCTGTCTCCCTCGCTGTCTCCCTCGCTGTCTCCCTCGCTGTCTCCCTCGCTCTCCCCCTCGCTCTCCCCCTCGCTCTCCCCCTCGCTCTCCCCCTCGCTCTCTCCCTCGCAGTCTCCCTCGTTGTCTCCCTCACTGTCTCTCTCGCAGTCTCTCTCGCTGTCTTCCTCGCAGTCTCTCTCGCAGTCTCTCTCGCAGTCTCTCTCGCAGTCTCTCTCGTTGTCTCCCTTGCAGTCTCTCTCGCTGTGTCCCTCGCAGTCTCTCTCGCAGTCTCTCTCGCAGTCTCTATTGCTGCCTCTGTCGCTGTCTCCCTCGCTGTCTCCCTCGCTGTCTCCCTCGCTGTCTCCCTCGCTGTCTCCCTCGCTGTCTCCCTCGCTGTCTCCCTCGCTGCCTCCCTCGCAGTCTCTCTCGAAGTCTCTCTCGCTGTCTCCCTCGCTGTCTCTCTCGCTGCCTCCCTCGCAGTCTCTCTCGAAGTCTCTCTCGCTGTCTACCTCGCTGTCTCTCTCGCTCTCTCTCTCGCCGTCTCCCTCGCCGTCTTAATCGCTGTCTCCCTCGCATTCTCTCTCGCAGTGTCTCTCGCTGTATCCCTCGCTGTCTCTCTCGCTATCTCCATAGCAGTCTCTCTCGCAGTTTCTCTCGCTTCCTCCCTCGCAGTCTCTCTCGCTGTCTCCCTCGCTGTCTCCCTCACAGTGTCTCTCGCTGTCTCTCTCACTGTCTCCCTCGCTGTCTCCCTCGCTGTCTCCCTCACAGTCTCTCTCGCTGTCTCCCTCGCTGTCTCCCTCGAGGTCTCTCTCGCAGTCTCTCTCGCAGTCTCTCTCGCAGTCTCTCTCGCAGTCTCTCTCGCAGTCTCTCTCGCTGTCTCTCTCGCTGTCTCTCTCGCTGACTCCCTCGCAGTTTCTATCGCTGTCTCCCTCGCAGTCTCTCTCGCTCTCTCCCTCGCAGTCTCTCTCGCAGTCTCTCTCGCAGTCTCTCTCGCAGTCTCGCTCGCTGTCTCCCTCGCAGTCTCCCTCGCTGTTTCCCTCGCTGTCTACCTCGCTCTCTCTCTCGCTGTCACCCTCGCTGTCACCCTCGCTGTCACCCTCGCTGTCACCCTCGCTGTCACCCTCGCTGTCACCCTCGCTGTCACCCTCGCTGTCTCCCTCGCTGTCTCCCTCGCTGTCTCCCTCGCAGTCTCCCTCACTATCCCTCTCGCAGTCTCTCTCGCTGTCTCCCTCACAGTCTCTCTCGCTGTCTCCCTTGCAGTCTCCCACACAGTCTCTTTCGCTTTCTCACTCGCTTTCTCCCTCGCAGTCTCTCTCGCAGTCTCTCTCGCAGTCTCTCTCGCAGTCTCTCTCGCTGTCCCTCTCGCAGTCTCTCTCGCTGTCTCCCTCACAGTCTCTCTCGCTGTCTCCCTTGCAGTCTCCCACACAGTCTCTCACGCTTTCTCCCTCGCTTTCTCCCTCGCTTTCTCCCTCGCCGTCTCTCTCGCAGTCTCCCTCGCTGTCTCTCTCACAGTCCCTCTCGCAGTCTCTCTCGCTGTCCCTCTCGCAGTCTCTCTCGCTGTCTCCTTTGCAGTCTCTCTCGCTGTCTCTCTCGCTGTCTCTCTCGCTGTCTCTCTCGCTGTCTCTCTCGCTGTCTCTCTCGCTGTCTCTCTCGCTGTCTCTCTCGCTGTCTCTCTCGCTGTCTCTCTCGCAGTCTCCCTCGCAGTCTGCCTCGCAGTTTCCCTCGCAGTCTCTTTCGCTGTCTCCCTCGCTGTTTCCCTCACAGTCTCTTTCGCTGTCTCCCTCGCAGTCTCTCTCGCAGTCGCTCTCACTTTCTCCCTCGCTGTCTCTCTCGCAGTCCTTCTCGCAGTCCTTCTCGCTGTCTCTCTCGCTGTCTCTCTCGCTGTCTCTCTCGCTGTCTCTCTCGCTGTCTCCCTCGCTGTCTCCCTCGCTGTCTCCCTCGCTGTCTCCCTCGCTGTCTCCCTCGCTGTCTCCCTCGCTGTCTCCCACGCTGTCTCCCACGCTGTCTCCCACGCTGTCTCCCACGCTGTCTCCCACGCTGTCTCCCACGCTGTCTCCCTCGCAGTCTCCCTCGCAGTCTCTCTCGCTGTCTCTCTCGCTGTCTCCCTCGCTTTCTCCCTCGCTGTCTCTCTCGCTGTCTCTCTCGCTGTCTCTCTCGCTGTCTCCCTCGCTGTCTCACTCGCAGTCTCACTCGCAGTCTCTCTCGCAGTCTCTCTCGCAGTCTCTCTCGCAGTCTCTCTCGCAGTCTCTCTCGCTGTCTCCCTCGCTGTCTCCCTCGCTGTCTACCTCGCTGTCTCCCTCGCTGTCTCCCTCGCTGTCTCCCTCGCTGTCTCCCTCGCTGTCTCTCTCGCTGTCTCTCTCGCTGTCTCCATCGCTTTCTCCCTCGCTGTCTCTCTCGCTGTCTCTCTCGCTGTCTCTCTCGCTGCCTCTCTCGCTGTCTCTCTCGCTGTCTCCCTTGCAGTCTCTCTCGCAGTCTCTCTCGCTGTGTGTCTCGCTCTCTCGCTCGCTGTCTCACGCGCTATCTCCATAGCATTCTCTCTCACTGTCTCTGTCACTGTCTCTGTCGTTGTCTCTGTCGCTGTCTCCGTCGCTGTCTCTGTCGCTGTCTCTGTCGCTGTCTCCGTCGCTGTCTCCGTCGCTGTCTCCCTCGCTGTCTCCCTCGCTGTCTCCCTCGCTGTCTCCCTCGCCGTCTCCCTCGCCGTCTCCCTCGTCGTCTCCCTCTTCGTCTCCCTGGCCGTCTCCCTGGCCGTCTCCCTGGCCGTCTCTCTCGCAGTCTCTCTCGCTGTCTCTCTCGCAGTCTCTCTCGCTGTCTCTCTCGCTGTCTCTCTCGCTGTCTCTCTCGCTGTCTCTCTCAATGTACTCTCGCTGTCTCCCTCGCTGTCTCACTCTCTCTATCCCTCGCTGTATCTCTCGCAGTCTCTCTCGCAGTCTCTCTCACAGTCTCTCTCGCTGTCTCTCTCGCTGTCTCTCTCGCAGTCTCTCTCGCAGGCTCCCTCGCAGTCTCCCTCGCAGTCTCCCTCGCAGTCACTCTCGCAGTCTCTCTCGCAGTCTCCCTCGCAGTCTCCCTCGCAGTCTCCCTCGCAGTCTCTCTCGCTGTCTCCCTCGCTGTTTCCCTCACAGTCTCTCTCGCTGTCTGCCTCGCAGTCTCTCTCGAAGTCGCTCTCGCTTTCTCCCTCGCTGTCTCTCTCGCAGTCCTTCTCGCAGTCTCTCTCGCTGTCTCCAGCGCTGTCTCCCTCGCTGTCTCCCTCGCTGTCTCCCTCGCTGTCTCCCTCGCTGTCTCCCACGCAGTCTCTCTCGCTGTCTCTCTCGCTGTCTCCATCGCTTTCTCCCTCGCCGTCTCTCTCGCAGTCTCTCTCGCAGTCTCTCTCGCAGTCTCTCTCGCTGTCTCTCTCGCTGTCTCCATCGCTTTCTCCCTCGCTGTCTCTCTCGCTGTCTCTCTCGCTGTCTCCCTTGCAGTCTCTCTTGCAGTCTCTCTCGCTGTCTCCCTCGCTGTCTCCCTCGCTGTCTCCCTCGCTGTGTCTCTCGCTCTCTCCCTCGCTGTCTCCCTCGCTGTCTCCCTCGCTTTCTCCCTCGCCGTCTCTCTCGCAGTCTCTCTCGCAGTCTCTCTCGCAGTCTCCCTCACAGTCTCTCTCGCTGTCTCTCTCGCTGTCTCTCTCGCTGTCTCTCTCGCTGTCTCTCTCGCTGTCTCTCTCGCAGTCTCCCTCGCAGTCTGCCTCGCAGTTTCCCTCGCAGTCTCTTTCGCTGTCTCCCTCGCTGTTTCCCTCACAGTCTCTTTCGCAGTCTCCCTCGCAGTCTCCCTCGCAGTCTCTAACGCAGTCGCTCTCACTTTCTCCCTCGCTGTCTCTCTCGCAGTCCTTCTCGCAGTCCTTCTCGCAGTCCTTCTCGCAGTCCTTCTCGCAGTCCTTCTCGCAGTCCTTCTCGCAGTCCTTCTCGCAGTCCTTCTCGCTGTCTCTCTCGCTGTCTCCGTCGCTGTCTCCCTCGCTGTCTCCCTCGCTGTCTCCCTCGCTGTCTCCCTCGCTGTCTCCCTCGCTGTCTCCCTCGCTGTCTCCCACGCTGTCTCCCACGCTGTCTCCCATGCTGTCTCCCTCGCAGTCTCCCTCGCAGTCTCCCTCGCAGTCTCCCTCGCAGTCTCCCTCGCAGTCTCTCTCGCTGTCTCTCTCGCTGTCTCCCTCGCTGTCTCACTCTCTCTATCCCTCGCTGTATCTCTCGCAGTCTCTCTCGCAGTCTCTCTCGCAGTCTCTCTCGCTGTCTCTCTCGCAGTCTCTCTCGCAGTCTCTCTCGCAGGCTCCCTCGCAGTCTCCCTCGCAGTCTCCCTCGCAGTCACTCTCGCAGTCTCTCTCGCAGTCTCCCTCGCAGTCTCCCTCGCAGTCTCCCTCGCAGTCTCTCTCGCAGTCTCCCTCGCAGTCTCTCTCGCTGTCTCCCTCGCTGTTTCCCTCACAGTCTCTCTCGCTGTCTGCCTCGCAGTCTCTCTCGAAGTCGCTCTCGCTTTCTCCCTCGCTGTCTCTCTCGCAGTCCTTCTCGCAGTCTCTCTCGCTGTCTCCAGCGCTGTCTCCCTCGCTGTCTCCCTCGCTGTCTCCCTCGCTGTCTCCCTCGCTGTCTCTCTCGCTGTCTCTCTCGCTGTCTCTCTCGCAGTCTCCCTCGCAGTCTCTCTCGCAGTCTCTCTCGCAGTCTCTCTCGCTGTCCCTCTCGCAGTCTCTCTCGCAGTCTCTCTCGCTGTCCCTCTCGCTGTCTCTCTCGCTGTCTCTCTCGCAGTCTCCTTTGCAGTCTCTCTCGCTGTCTCTCTCGCTGTCTCTCTCGCTGTCTCTCTCGCTGTCTCTCTCGCTGTCTCTCTCGCAGTCTCCCTCGCAGTCTGCCTCGCAGTTTCCCTCGCAGTCTCTTTCGCTGTCTCCCTCGCTGTTTCCCTCACAGTCTCTTTCGCTGTCTCCCTCGCAGTCTCCCTCGTTGTCGCTCTCACTTTCTCCCTCGCTGTCTCTCTCGCAGTCCTTCTCGCAGTCCTTCTCGCAGTCCTTCTCGCAGTCCTCTCGCAGTCCTTCTCGCAGTCCTTCTCGCAGTCCTTCTCGCAGTCTCCCTCGCTGTCTCCCTCGCTGTCTCCCTCGCTGTCTCCCACGCTGTCTCCCACGCTGTCTCCCTCGCAGTCTCCCTCGCAGTCTCCCTCGCAGTCTCCCTCGCAGTCTCCCTCGCTGTCTCTCTCGCTGTCTCTCTCGCTGTCTCCCTCGCTTTCTCCCTCGCTGTCTCTCTCGCTGTCTCCCTCGCAGTCTCCCTCGCAGTCTCCCTCGCAGTCTCCCTCGCAGTCTCTCTCGCTGTCTCTCTCGCTGTCTCTCTCGCTGTCTCTCTCGCTGTCTCTCTCGCTGTCTCCCTCGCTGTCTCCCTCGCTGTCTCCCTCGCTGTCTCCCTCGCTGTCTCCCTCGCTGTCTCCCACGCAGTCTCTCTCGCAGTCTCTCTCGCTGTCTCCAGCGCTGTCTCCCTCGCTGTCTCCCTCGCTGTCTCCCTCGCTGTCTCCCTCGCTGTCTCCCACGCAGTCTCTCTCGCTGTCTCTCTCGCTGTCTCCATCGCTTTCTCCCTCGCCGTCTCTCTCGCAGTCTCTCTCGCAGTCTCTCTCGCAGTCTCTCTCGCTGTCTCTCTCGCTGTCTCCATCGCTTTCTCCCTCGCTGTCTCTCTCGCTGTCTCTCTCGCTGTCTCCCTTGCAGTCTCTCTTGCAGTCTCTCTCGCTGTCTCCCTCGCTGTCTCCCTCGCTGTCTCCCTCGCTGTGTCTCTCGCTCTCTCCCTCGCTGTCTCCCTCGCTGTCTCCCTCGCTTTCTCCCTCGCCGTCTCTCTCGCAGTCTCTCTCGCAGTCTCTCTCGCAGTCTCTCTCGCAGTCTCCCTCACAGTCTCTCTCGCTGTCTCTCTCGCTGTCTCTCTCGCTGTCTCTCTCGCTGTCTCTCTCGCTGTCTCTCTCGCAGTCTCCCTCGCAGTCTGCCTCGCAGTTTCCCTCGCAGTCTCTTTCGCTGTCTCCCTCGCTGTTTCCCTCACAGTCTCTTTCGCAGTCTCCCTCGCAGTCTCCCTCGCAGTCTCTAACGCAGTCGCTCTCACTTTCTCCCTCGCTGTCTCTCTCGCAGTCCTTCTCGCAGTCCTTCTCGCAGTCCTTCTCGCAGTCCTTCTCGCAGTCCTTCTCGCAGTCCTTCTCGCAGTCCTTCTCGCAGTCCTTCTCGCTGTCTCTCTCGCTGTCTCCGTCGCTGTCTCCCTCGCTGTCTCCCTCGCTGTCTCCCTCGCTGTCTCCCTCGCTGTCTCCCTCGCTGTCTCCCTCGCTGTCTCCCACGCTGTCTCCCACGCTGTCTCCCATGCTGTCTCCCTCGCAGTCTCCCTCGCAGTCTCCCTCGCAGTCTCCCTCGCAGTCTCCCTCGCAGTCTCTCTCGCTGTCTCTCTCGCTGTCTCCCTCGCTGTCTCACTCTCTCTATCCCTCGCTGTATCTCTCGCAGTCTCTCTCGCAGTCTCTCTCGCAGTCTCTCTCGCTGTCTCTCTCGCAGTCTCTCTCGCAGTCTCTCTCGCAGGCTCCCTCGCAGTCTCCCTCGCAGTCTCCCTCGCAGTCACTCTCGCAGTCTCTCTCGCAGTCTCCCTCGCAGTCTCCCTCGCAGTCTCCCTCGCAGTCTCTCTCGCAGTCTCCCTCGCAGTCTCTCTCGCTGTCTCCCTCGCTGTTTCCCTCACAGTCTCTCTCGCTGTCTGCCTCGCAGTCTCTCTCGAAGTCGCTCTCGCTTTCTCCCTCGCTGTCTCTCTCGCAGTCCTTCTCGCAGTCTCTCTCGCTGTCTCCAGCGCTGTCTCCCTCGCTGTCTCCCTCGCTGTCTCCCTCGCTGTCTCCCTCGCTGTCTCTCTCGCTGTCTCTCTCGCTGTCTCTCTCGCAGTCTCCCTCGCAGTCTCTCTCGCAGTCTCTCTCGCAGTCTCTCTCGCTGTCCCTCTCGCAGTCTCTCTCGCAGTCTCTCTCGCTGTCCCTCTCGCTGTCTCTCTCGCTGTCTCTCTCGCAGTCTCCTTTGCAGTCTCTCTCGCTGTCTCTCTCGCTGTCTCTCTCGCTGTCTCTCTCGCTGTCTCTCTCGCTGTCTCTCTCGCAGTCTCCCTCGCAGTCTGCCTCGCAGTTTCCCTCGCAGTCTCTTTCGCTGTCTCCCTCGCTGTTTCCCTCACAGTCTCTTTCGCTGTCTCCCTCGCAGTCTCCCTCGTTGTCGCTCTCACTTTCTCCCTCGCTGTCTCTCTCGCAGTCCTTCTCGCAGTCCTTCTCGCAGTCCTTCTCGCAGTCCTCTCGCAGTCCTTCTCGCAGTCCTTCTCGCAGTCCTTCTCGCAGTCTCCCTCGCTGTCTCCCTCGCTGTCTCCCTCGCTGTCTCCCACGCTGTCTCCCACGCTGTCTCCCTCGCAGTCTCCCTCGCAGTCTCCCTCGCAGTCTCCCTCGCAGTCTCCCTCGCTGTCTCTCTCGCTGTCTCTCTCGCTGTCTCCCTCGCTTTCTCCCTCGCTGTCTCTCTCGCTGTCTCCCTCGCAGTCTCCCTCGCAGTCTCCCTCGCAGTCTCCCTCGCAGTCTCTCTCGCTGTCTCTCTCGCTGTCTCTCTCGCTGTCTCTCTCGCTGTCTCTCTCGCTGTCTCCCTCGCTGTCTCCCTCGCTGTCTCCCTCGCTGTCTCCCTCGCTGTCTCCCTCGCTGTCTCACACGCAGTCTCTCTCGCAGTCTCTCTCGCTGTCTCCAGCGCTGTCTCCCTCGCTGTCTCCCTCGCTGTCTCCCTCGCTGTCTCCCTCGCTGTCTCCCACGCAGTCTCTCTCGCTGTCTCTCTCGCTGTCTCCATCGCTTTCTCCCTCGCCGTCTCTCTCGCAGTCTCTCTCGCAGTCTCTCTCGCAGTCTCTCTCGCTGTCTCTCTCGCTGTCTCCATCGCTTTCTCCCTCGCTGTCTCTCTCGCTGTCTCTCTCGCTGTCTCCCTTGCAGTCTCTCTTGCAGTCTCTCTCGCTGTCTCCCTCGCTGTCTCCCTCGCTGTCTCCCTCGCTGTGTCTCTCGCTCTCTCCCTCGCTGTCTCCCTCGCTGTCTCCCTCGCTTTCTCCCTCGCCGTCTCTCTCGCAGTCTCTCTCGCAGTCTCTCTCGCAGTCTCTCTCGCAGTCTCCCTCACAGTCTCTCTCGCTGTCTCTCTCGCTGTCTCTCTCGCTGTCTCTCTCGCTGTCTCTCTCGCTGTCTCTCTCGCAGTCTCCCTCGCAGTCTGCCTCGCAGTTTCCCTCGCAGTCTCTTTCGCTGTCTCCCTCGCTGTTTCCCTCACAGTCTCTTTCGCAGTCTCCCTCGCAGTCTCCCTCGCAGTCTCTAACGCAGTCGCTCTCACTTTCTCCCTCGCTGTCTCTCTCGCAGTCCTTCTCGCAGTCCTTCTCGCAGTCCTTCTCGCAGTCCTTCTCGCAGTCCTTCTCGCAGTCCTTCTCGCAGTCCTTCTCGCAGTCCTTCTCGCTGTCTCTCTCGCTGTCTCCGTCGCTGTCTCCCTCGCTGTCTCCCTCGCTGTCTCCCTCGCTGTCTCCCTCGCTGTCTCCCTCGCTGTCTCCCTCGCTGTCTCCCACGCTGTCTCCCACGCTGTCTCCCATGCTGTCTCCCTCGCAGTCTCCCTCGCAGTCTCCCTCGCAGTCTCCCTCGCAGTCTCCCTCGCAGTCTCTCTCGCTGTCTCTCTCGCTGTCTCCCTCGCTGTCTCACTCTCTCTATCCCTCGCTGTATCTCTCGCAGTCTCTCTCGCAGTCTCTCTCGCAGTCTCTCTCGCTGTCTCTCTCGCAGTCTCTCTCGCAGTCTCTCTCGCAGGCTCCCTCGCAGTCTCCCTCGCAGTCTCCCTCGCAGTCACTCTCGCAGTCTCTCTCGCAGTCTCCCTCGCAGTCTCCCTCGCAGTCTCCCTCGCAGTCTCTCTCGCAGTCTCCCTCGCAGTCTCTCTCGCTGTCTCCCTCGCTGTTTCCCTCACAGTCTCTCTCGCTGTCTGCCTCGCAGTCTCTCTCGAAGTCGCTCTCGCTTTCTCCCTCGCTGTCTCTCTCGCAGTCCTTCTCGCAGTCTCTCTCGCTGTCTCCAGCGCTGTCTCCCTCGCTGTCTCCCTCGCTGTCTCCCTCGCTGTCTCCCTCGCTGTCTCCCTCGCTGTCTCTCTCGCTGTCTCTCTCGCTGTCTCTCTCGCTGTCTCCATCGCTTTCTCCCTCGCTGTCTCTCTCGCTGTCTCTCTCGCTGTCTCTCTCGCAGTCTCCCTCGCAGTCTCTCTCGCAGTCTCTCTCGCAGTCTCTCTCGCTGTCCCTCTCGCAGTCTCTCTCGCAGTCTCTCTCGCTGTCCCTCTCGCTGTCTCTCTCGCTGTCTCTCTCGCAGTCTCCTTTGCAGTCTCTCTCGCTGTCTCTCTCGCTGTCTCTCTCGCTGTCTCTCTCGCAGTCTCCCTCGCAGTCTGCCTCGCAGTTTCCCTCGCAGTCTCTTTCGCTGTCTCCCTCGCTGTTTCCCTCACAGTCTCTTTCGCTGTCTCCCTCGCAGTCTCCCTCGTTGTCGCTCTCACTTTCTCCCTCGCTGTCTCTCTCGCAGTCCTTCTCGCAGTCCTTCTCGCAGTCCTTCTCGCAGTCCTCTCGCAGTCCTTCTCGCAGTCCTTCTCGCAGTCCTTCTCGCAGTCTCCCTCGCTGTCTCCCTCGCTGTCTCCCTCGCTGTCTCCCACGCTGTCTCCCACGCTGTCTCCCTCGCAGTCTCCCTCGCAGTCTCCCTCGCAGTCTCCCTCGCAGTCTCCCTCGCTGTCTCTCTCGCTGTCTCTCTCGCTGTCTCCCTCGCTTTCTCCCTCGCTGTCTCTCTCGCTGTCTCCCTCGCAGTCTCCCTCGCAGTCTCCCTCGCAGTCTCCCTCGCAGTCTCTCTCGCTGTCTCTCTCGCTGTCTCTCTCGCTGTCTCTCTCGCTGTCTCTCTCGCTGTCTCCCTCGCTGTCTCCCTCGCTGTCTCCCTCGCTGTCTCCCTCGCTGTCTCCCACGCAGTCTCTCTCGCTGTCTCTCTCGCTGTCTCTCTCGCTGTCTCTCTCGCTGTCTCCATCGCTTTCTCCCTCACTGTCTCTCTCGCTGTCTCTCTCGCTGTCTCTCTCGCTGCCTCTCTCGCTGTCTCTCTCGCTGTCTCCCTTGCAGTCTCTCTCGCAGTCTCTCTCGCTGTGTGTCTCGCTCTCTCGCTCGCTGTCTCACGCGTTATCTCCATAGCATTCTCTCTCACTGTCTCTGTCGCTGTCTCTGTCGCTGTCTCTGTCGCTGTCTCTGTCGCTGTCTCTGTCGCTGTCTCTGTCGCTGTCTCCCTCGCTGTCTCCCTCGCTGTCTCCCTCGCTGTCTCCCTCGCCGTCTCCCTGGCCGTCTCCCTGGCCGTCTCCCTGGCCGTCTCCCTGGCCGTCTCTCTCGCAGTCTCTCTCGCAGTCTCTCTCGCAGTCTCTCTCGCTGTCTCTCTCGCTGTCTCGCTCGCTGACTCTCTCAATGTACTCTCGCTGTCTCCCTCGCTGTCTCACTCTCTCTATCCCTCGCTGTATCTCTCGCAGTCTCTCTTGCAGTCTCTCTTGCAGTCTCTCTCGCAGTCTCTCTCGCTGTCTCTCTCGCAGTCTCTCTCGCTGTCTCTCTCGCAGGCTCCCTCGCAGTCTCCCTCGCAGTCTCTCTCGCAGTCTCTCTCGCAGTCAGTCTCGCAGTCTCTCTCGCAGTCTCTCTCGCAGTCTCCCTCGCAGTCTCCCTCGCAGTCTCCCTCGCAGTCTCCCTCGCAGTCTCCCTCGCAGTCTCTCTCGCTGTCTCCCTCGCTGTTTCCCTCACAGTCTCTCTCGCTGTCTGCCTCGCAGTCTCTCTCGAAGTCGCTCTCGCTTTCTCCCTCGCTGTCTCTCTCGCAGTCCTTCTCGCAGTCTCTCTCGCTGTCTCCCTCGCTGTCTCCCTCGCTGTCTCCCTCGCTGTCTCCCTCGCTGTCTCCCTCGCTGTATCCCACGCAGTCTCTCTCGCTGTCTCTCTCGCTGTCTCCATCGCTTTCTCCCTCGCTGTCTCTCTCGCTGTCTCTCTCGCTGTCTCTCTCGCTGTCTCTCTCGCTGTCTCTCTCGCTGTCTCCCTTGCAGTCTCTCTTGCAGTCTCTCTCGCAGTCTCCCTCGCTGTCTCCCTCGCTGTCTCCCTCGCTGTCTCCCTCGCTGTGTCTCTCGCTCTCTCCCTCGCTGTCTCCCTCGCTGTCTCACACGCTCTCGCTCGCAGTCTCTCTCGCTGTCTCCCTCACTGTGTCCCTCGCAGTCTCCCTCGCAGTCTCCCTCGCTGTCTCCCTCGCTGTCTCCCTCATCGTCTCCCTCGCCGTCTCCCTTGCAGTCACTCTCTCTGTATCCCCGGCTGTCTCTCTCGCTATCTCCATAGCAGTCTCTCTCACTGTCTCCCTCGCTGTCTCTGTCGCTGTCTCCCTCACAGTCTCTCTCGCTGTCTCCCTCGCTGTCTCCCTCGAGGTCTCTCTCGCAGTCTCTCTCGCAGTCTCTCTCGCAGTCTCTCTCGCAGTCTCTCTCGCAGTCTCTCTCGCTGTCTCTCTCGCTGTCTCTCTCGCTGACTCCCTCGCAGTTTCTATCGCTGTCTCCCTCGCAGTCTCTCTCGCTCTCTCCCTCGCAGTCTCTCTCGCAGTCTCTCTCGCAGTCTCTCTCGCAGTCTCGCTCGCTGTCTCCCTCGCAGTCTCCCTCGCTGTTTCCCTCGCTGTCTACCTCGCTCTCTCTCTCGCTGTCACCCTCGCTGTCACCCTCGCTGTCACCCTCGCTGTCACCCTCGCTGTCACCCTCGCTGTCACCCTCGCTGTCACCCTCGCTGTCTCCCTCGCTGTCTCCCTCGCTGTCTCCCTCGCAGTCTCCCTCACTATCCCTCTCGCAGTCTCTCTCGCTGTCTCCCTCACAGTCTCTCTCGCTGTCTCCCTTGCAGTCTCCCACACAGTCTCTTTCGCTTTCTCACTCGCTTTCTCCCTCGCAGTCTCTCTCGCAGTCTCTCTCGCAGTCTCTCTCGCAGTCTCTCTCGCAGTCTCTCTCGCTGTCCCTCTCGCAGTCTCTCTCGCTGTCTCCCTCACAGTCTCTCTCGCTGTCTCCCTTGCAGTCTCCCACACAGTCTCTCACGCTTTCTCCCTCGCTTTCTCCCTCGCTTTCTCCCTCGCCGTCTCTCTCGCAGTCTCCCTCGCTGTCTCTCTCACAGTCTCTCTCGCAGTCTCTCTCGCTGTCCCTCTCGCAGTCTCTCTCGCTGTCTCCTTTGCAGTCTCTCTCGCTGTCTCTCTCGCTGTCTCTCTCGCTGTCTCTCTCGCTGTCTCTCTCGCTGTCTCTCTCGCTGTCTCTCTCGCAGTCTCCCTCGCAGTCTGCCTCGCAGTTTCCCTCGCAGTCTCTTTCGCTGTCTCCCTCGCTGTTTCCCTCACAGTCTCTTTCGCTGTCTCCCTCGCAGTCTCTCTCGCAGTCGCTCTCACTTTCTCCCTCGCTGTCTCTCTCGCAGTCCTTCTCGCAGTCCTTCTCGCTGTCTCTCTCGCTGTCTCTCTCGCTGTCTCTCTCGCTGTCTCCCTCGCTGTCTCCCTCGCTGTCTCCCTCGCTGTCTCCCTCGCTGTCTCCCTCGCTGTCTCCCTCGCTGTCTCCCTCGCTGTCTCCCACGCTGTCTCCCACGCTGTCTCCCACGCTGTCTCCCACGCTGTCTCCCTCGCAGTCTCCCTCGCAGTCTCTCTCGCTGTCTCTCTCGCTGTCTCCCTCGCTTTCTCCCTCGCTGTCTCTCTCGCTGTCTCTCTCGCTGTCTCCCTCGCTGTCTCACTCGCAGTCTCACTCGCAGTCTCTCTCGCAGTCTCTCTCGCAGTCTCTCTCGCAGTCTCTCTCGCTGTCTCCCTCGCTGTCTACCTCGCTGTCTCCCTCGCTGTCTCCCTCGCTGTCTCCCTCGCTGTCTCTCTCGCTGTCTCTCTCGCTGTCTCCATCGCTTTCTCCCTCGCTGTCTCTCTCGCTGTCTCTCTCGCTGTCTCTCTCGCTGCCTCTCTCGCTGTCTCTCTCGCTGTCTCCCTTGCAGTCTCTCTCGCAGTCTCTCTCGCTGTGTGTCTCGCTCTCTCGCTCGCTGTCTCACGCGCTATCTCCATAGCATTCTCTCTCACTGTCTCTGTCACTGTCTCTGTCGTTGTCTCTGTCGCTGTCTCCGTCGCTGTCTCTGTCGCTGTCTCTGTCGCTGTCTCCGTCGCTGTCTCCGTCGCTGTCTCCCTCGCTGTCTCCCTCGCTGTCTCCCTCGCTGTCTCCCTCGCCGTCTCCCTCGCCGTCTCCCTCGTCGTCTCCCTCTTCGTCTCCCTGGCCGTCTCCCTGGCCGTCTCCCTGGCCGTCTCTCTCGCAGTCTCTCTCGCAGTCTCTCTCGCTGTCTCTCTCGCTGTCTCTCTCGCTGTCTCTCTCGCTGTCTCTCTCAATGTACTCTCGCTGTCTCCCTCGCTCTCTCACTCTCTCTATCCCTCGCTGTATCTCTCGCAGTCTCTCTCGCAGTCTCTCTCACAGTCTCTCTCGCTGTCTCTCTCGCAGTCTCTCTCGCAGGCTCCCTCGCAGGCTCCCTCGCAGTCTCCCTCGCAGTCTCCCTCGCAGTCACTCTCGCAGTCTCTCTTGCAGTCTCCCTCGCAGTCTCCCTCGCAGTCTCCCTCGCAGTCTCCCTCGCAGTCTCTCTCGCTGTCTCCCTCGCTGTTTCCCTCACAGTCTCACTCGCTGTCTGCCTCGCAGTCTCTCTCGAAGTCGCTCTCGCTTTCTCCCTCGCTGTCTCTCTCGCAGTCCTTCTCGCAGTCTCTCTCGCTGTCTCCAGCGCTGTCTCCCTCGCTGTCTCCCTCGCTGTCTCCCTCGCTGTCTCCCTCGCTGTCTCCCACGCAGTCTCTCTCGCTGTCTCTCTCGCTGTCTCCATCGCTTTCTCCCTCGCCGTCTCTCTCGCAGTCTCTCTCGCAGTCTCTCTCGCAGTCTCTCTCGCTGTCTCTCTCGCTGTCTCCATCGCTTTCTCCCTCGCTGTCTCTCTCGCTGTCTCTCTCGCTGTCTCTCTCGCTGTCTCCCTTGCAGTCTCCCTTGCAGTCTCTCTTGCAGTCTCTCTCGCTGTCTCCCTCGCTGTCTCCCTCGCTGTCTCCCTCGCTGTGTCTCTCGCTCTCTCCCTCGCTGTCTCCCTCGCTGTCTCCCTCGCTTTCTCCCTCGCCGTCTCTCTCGCAGTCTCTCTCGCAGTCTCTCTCGCAGTCTCCCTCACAGTCTCTCTCGCTGTCTCTCTCGCTGTCTCTCTCGCTGTCTCTCTCGCTGTCTCTCTCGCTGTCTCTCTCGCAGTCTCCCTCGCAGTCTGCCTCGCAGTTTCCCTCGCAGTCTCTTTCGCTGTCTCCCTCGCTGTTTCCCTCACAGTCTCTTTCGCAGTCTCCCTCGCAGTCTCCCTCGCAGTCTCTAACGCAGTCGCTCTCACTTTCTCCCTCGCTGTCTCTCTCGCAGTCCTTCTCGCAGTCCTTCTCGCAGTCCTTCTCGCAGTCCTTCTCGCAGTCCTTCTCGCAGTCCTTCTCGCAGTCCTTCTCGCAGTCCTTCTCGCTGTCTCTCTCGCTGTCTCCGTCGCTGTCTCCCTCGCTGTCTCCCTCGCTGTCTCCCTCGCTGTCTCCCTCGCTGTCTCCCACGCTGTCTCCCACGCTGTCTCCCTCGCAGTCTCCCTCGCAGTCTCCCTCGCAGTCTCCCTCGCAGTCTCTCTCGCTGTCTCTCTCGCTGTCTCCCTCGCTGTCTCACTCTCTCTATCCCTCGCTGTATCTCTCGCAGTCTCTCTCGCAGTCTCTCTCGCAGTCTCTCTCGCTGTCTCTCTCGCAGTCTCTCTCGCAGTCTCTCTCGCAGGCTCCCTCGCAGTCTCCCTCGCAGTCTCCCTCGCAGTCACTCTCGCAGTCTCTCTCGCAGTCTCCCTCGCAGTCTCCCTCGCAGTCTCCCTCGCAGACTCTCTCGCAGTCTCCCTCGCAGTCTCTCTCGCTGTCTCCCTCGCTGTTTCCCTCACAGTCTCTCTCGCTGTCTGCCTCGCAGTCTCTCTCGAAGTCGCTCTCGCTTTCTCCCTCGCTGTCTCTCTCGCAGTCCTTCTCGCAGTCTCTCTCGCTGTCTCCAGCGCTGTCTCCCTCGCTGTCTCCCTCGCTGTCTCCCTCGCTGTCTCCCTCGCTGTCTCCCTCGCTGTCTCTCTCGCTGTCTCTCTCGCTGTCTCTCTCGCTGTCTCCATCGCTTTCTCCCTCGCTGTCTCTCTCGCTGTCTCTCTCGCTGTCTCTCTCGCAGTCTCCCTCGCAGTCTCTCTCGCAGTCTCTCTCGCAGTCTCTCTCGCTGTCCCTCTCGCAGTCTCTCTCGCAGTCTCTCTCGCTGTCCCTCTCGCTGTCTCTCTCGCTGTCTCTCTCGCAGTCTCCTTTGCAGTCTCTCTCGCTGTCTCTCTCGCTGTCTCTCTCGCTGTCTCTCTCGCTGTCTCTCTCGCTGTCTCTCTCGCAGTCTCCCTCGCAGTCTGCCTCGCAGTTTCCCTCGCAGTCTCTTTCGCTGTCTCCCTCGCTGTTTCCCTCACAGTCTCTTTCGCTGTCTCCCTCGCAGTCTCCCTCGTTGTCGCTCTCACTTTCTCCCTCGCTGTCTCTTTCGCAGTCCTTCTCGCAGTCCTTCTCGCAGTCCTTCTCGCAGTCCTTCTCGCAGTCCTCTCGCAGTCCTTCTCGCAGTCCTTCTCGCAGTCCTTCTCGCAGTCTCCCTCGCTGTCTCCCTCGCTGTCTCCCTCGCTGTCTCCCTCGCTGTCTCCCACGCTGTCTCCCACGCTGTCTCCCACGCTGTCTCCCTCGCAGTCTCCCTCGCAGTCTCCCTCGCAGTCTCCCTCGCTGTCTCTCTCGCTGTCTCTCTCGCTGTCTCCCTCGCTTTCTCCCTCGCTGTCTCTCTCGCTGTCTCCCTCGCAGTCTCCCTCGCAGTCTCCCTCGCAGTCTCTCTCGCTGTCTCTCTCGCTGTCTCTCTCGCTGTCTCTCTCGCTGTCTCCCTCGCTGTCTCCCTCGCTGTCTCCCTCGCTGTCTCCCTCGCTGTCTCCCACGCAGTCTCTCTCGCTGTCTCTCTCGCTGTCTCTCTCGCTGTCTCTCTCGCTGTCTCCATCGCTTTCTCCCTCACTGTCTCTCTCGCTGTCTCTCTCGCTGTCTCTCTCGCTGCCTCTCTCGCTGTCTCTCTCGCTGTCTCCCTTGCAGTCTCTCTCGCAGTCTCTCTCGCTGTGTGTCTCGCTCTCTCGCTCGCTGTCTCACGCGTTATCTCCATAGCATTCTCTCTCACTGTCTCTGTCGCTGTCTCTGTCGCTGTCTCTGTCGCTGTCTCTGTCGCTGTCTCTGTCGCTGTCTCTGTCGCTGTCTCCCTCGCTGTCTCCCTCGCTGTCTCCCTCGCTGTCTCCCTCGCCGTCTCCCTGGCCGTCTCCCTGGCCGTCTCCCTGGCCGTCTCCCTGGCCGTCTCTCTCGCAGTCTCTCTCGCAGTCTCTCTCGCTGTCTCTCTCGCTGTCTCGCTCGCTGACTCTCTCAATGTACTCTCGCTGTCTCCCTCGCTGTCTCACTCTCTCTATCCCTCGCTGTATCTCTCGCAGTCTCTCTTGCAGTCTCTCTCGCAGTCTCTCTCGCTGTCTCTCTCGCAGTCTCTCTCGCTGTCTCTCTCGCAGGCTCCCTCGCAGTCTCCCTCGCAGTCTCTCTCGCAGTCTCTCTCGCAGTCAGTCTCGCAGTCTCTCTCGCAGTCTCTCTCGCAGTCTCCCTCGCAGTCTCCCTCGCAGTCTCCCTCGCAGTCTCCCTCGCAGTCTCCCTCGCAGTCTCCCTCGCAGTCTCTCTCGCTGTCTCCCTCGCTGTTTCCCTCACAGTCTCTCTCGCTGTCTGCCTCGCAGTCTCTCTCGAAGTCGCTCTCGCTTTCTCCCTCGCTGTCTCTCTCGCAGTCCTTCTCGCAGTCTCTCTCGCTGTCTCCCTCGCTGTCTCCCTCGCTGTCTCCCTCGCTGTCTCCCTCGCTGTCTCCCTCGCTGTCTCCCTCGCTGTATCCCACGCAGTCTCTCTCGCTGTCTCTCTCGCTGTCTCCATCGCTTTCTCCCTCGCTGTCTCTCTCGCTGTCTCTCTCGCTGTCTCTCTCGCTGTCTCTCTCGCTGTCTCTCTCGCTGTCTCCCTTGCAGTCTCTCTTGCAGTCTCTCTCGCAGTCTCCCTCGCTGTCTCCCTCGCTGTCTCCCTCGCTGACTCCCTCGCTGTGTCTCTCGCTCTCTCCCTCGCTGTCTCCCTCGCTGTCTCACACGCTCTCGCTCGCAGTCTCTCTCGCTGTCTCCCTCACTGTGTCCCTCGCAGTCTCCCTCGCAGTCTCCCTCGCAGTCTCCCTCGCAGTCTCCCTCGCTGTCTCCCTCGCTGTCTCCCTCATCGTCTCCCTCGCCGTCTCCCTTGCAGTCACTCTCTCTGTATCCCCGGCTGTCTCTCTCGCTATCTCCATAGCAGTCTCTCTCACTGTCTCCCTCGCTGTCTCTGTCGCTGTCTCTGTCGCTGTCTCTGTCGCTGTCTCTGTCGCTGTCTCTGTCGCTGTCTCTGTCGCTGTCTCCCTCGCCGTCTCCCTCGCCATCTCCCTCGCAGTCTCTCTCGCTGTCTCTCTCAATGTACTCTCGCTGTCTCACTCACTGTCTCACTCGCTCTATCCCTCGCTGTATCTCTCGCAGTCTCTCTCGCAGTCTCTCTCGCAGTCTCTCTCACAGTCTCTCTCGCTGTCTCTCTCGCTGTCTCCCTCGCAGTCTCTCTCGCTCTCTCCCTCACTGTCTCTCTCGCAGTCTCTCTCGCCGTCTCTCTCTCCATCTCTCTCGCCATCTCTCTCGCCGTCTCTCTCGCAGTCTCCCTCGCTGTCTCCCTCGCTGTCTCCCTCGCTGTCTCCCTCGCTGTCTCCCTCGCTGTCTCCCTCGCTGTCTCCCTCGCAGTCTCTCTCGCAGTCTCTCTCGCAGTCTCCCTCGCTGTCTCCCTCACAGTCTCTCTCGCTGTCTCCCTTGCAGTCTCCCACACAGTCTCTCACGCTTTCTCCCTCGCTTTCTCCCTCGCTTTCTCTCTCGCAGTCTCTCTCGCAGTCTCTCTCGCAGTCTCTCTCGCAGTCTCTCTCGCTGTCCCTCTCGCAGTCTCTCTCGCTGTCCCTCTCGCTGTCTCCCTCGCAGTCTCTCTCGCTGTCTCTCTCGCAGTCTCACTCGCAGTCTGCCTCGCAGTCTCCCTCGCAGTCTCTCTCGTAGTCTCCCATGCAGTCTCTCTCGCTGTCTCTCTCGCTGTCTCTCTCGCTGTCTCTCTCGCTGTCTCTCTCGCATTCTCTCTCGCATTCTCTCTCGCAGTCTCCCTCGCAGTCTCCCTCGCAGTCTCTCTCGCAGTCTCCCTCGCTGTCTCCCTCGCTGTCTCCCTTGCAGTCTCCCACACAGTCTCTCACGCTTTCTCCCTCGCTTTCTCCCTCGCTTTCTCTCTCGCAGTCTCTCTCGCAGTCTCTCTCGCAGTCTCTCTCGCAGTCTCTCTCGCTGTCCCTCTCGCAGTCTCTCTCGCTGTCCCTCTCGCTGTCTCCCTCGCAGTCTCCCTCGCTGTCTCTCTCGCAGTCTCCCTCGCAGTCTGCCTCGCAGTCTCCCTCGCAGTCTCTCTCGTAGTCTCCCATGCAGTCTCTCTCGCTGTCTCTCTCGCTGTCTCTCTCGCTGTCTCTCTCACTGTCTCTCTCGCTGTCTCTCTCGCATTCTCTCTCGCATTCTCTCTCGCAGTCTCCCTCGCAGTCTCCCTCGCAGTCTCTTTCGCTGTCTCCCTCGCTGTTTCCCTCAGAGTCTCTTTCGCTGTCTCCCTCGCAGTCTCTTTCGCTGTCTCCCTCGCTGTTTCCCTCAGAGTCTCTTTCGCTGTCTCCCTCGCAGTCTCTCTCGCAGTCGCTCTCACTTTCTCCCTCGCTGTCTCTCTCGCAGTCCTTCTCGCTGTCTCTCTCGCAGTCTCCCACGCAGTCTCCCTCGCAGTCTCCCTCGCAGTCTCCCTCGCAGTCTCTCTCGCTGTCTCCCTCGCTTTCTCCCTCGCTGTCTCTCTCGCTGTCTCTCTCGCTGTCTCTCTCGCTGTCTCTCTCGCTGTCTCCCTCGCTGTCTCCCTCGCTGTCTCCCTCGCTGTCTCCCTCGCTGTCTCCCTCACTGTGTCCCTCGCTCTCTCCCTCGCAGTCTCCCTCGCCGTCTCCCTCGCCGTCTCTCTCGCAGTCTCTCTCGCTGTCTTCCTCGCAGTTTCTCTCGCTGTCTCCCTCGCTGCCTCCCTCGCTGTCTCCCAAGCAGTCTCTCTCGCTGTCTCCCTCGCTGTCTCCCTCACTGCCTCCCTCGCTGTCTCCCTAGCAGTCGCTCTCGCAGTCTCTCTCGCTGTCTTCCTCGCTGTGTCCCTCGCAGTCTCTCTCGCAGTCTCTCTCGCAGTCTTACTCGCAGTTTCTCTCGCTGTTTCCCTCGCTGCCTCCCACGCTGTCTCCCTCGCTGTCTCACGCGATCTCTCTCGCATTCTCTCTCGTTGTCTCCCTTGCAGTCTCTCTCGCTGTGTCCCTCGCAGTCTCCCTCGCTGTCTCCCTCGCTGTCTCCCTCGCTGTCTCCCTCGCTGTCTCCCTCGCTGTCTCCCTCGCTGTCTCCCTCGCTGTCTCCCTCGCTGCCTCCCTCGCTGCCTCCCTCGCAGTCTCTCTCGAAGTCTCTCTCGCTGTCTACCTCGCTGTCTCCCTCGCTCTCTCTCTCGCTCTCTCTCTCTCTCGCTCTCTCTCTCGCCGTCTCCCTCGCCGTCTTAATCGCTGTCTCCCTCGCATTCTCTCTCGCAGTGTCTCTCGCTGTCTCCCACGCAGTCTCCCACACAGTCTCTCACGCTTTCTCCCTCGCTTTCTCCCTCGCAGTCTCTCTCGCAGTCTCTCTCGCAGTCTCTCTCGCAGTCTCTCTCGCTGTCCCTCTCGCAGTCTCTCTCGCAGTCTCTCTCGCTGTCCCTCTCGCAGTCTCTCTCGCAGTCTCTCTCGCTGTCTCCCTCGCAGTCTCTCTCGCAGTCTCCTTTGCAGTCTCTCTCGCTGTCTCTCTCGCTGTCTCTCTCGCTGTCTCTCTCGCTGTCTCTCTCGCTGTCTCTCTCGCTGTCTCTCTCGCAGTCTCCCTCGCAGTCTCCCTCGCAGTCTGCCTCGCAGTCTCCCTCGCAGTCTCTCTCGTAGTCTCCTTTGCAGTCTCTCTCGCTGTCTCTCTCGCTGTCTCTCTCGCTGTCTCTCTCGCTGTCTCTCTCGCTGTCTCTCTCGCTGTCTCTCTCGCTGTCTCTCTCGCTGTCTCTCTCGCATTCTCTCTCGCAGTCTCCCTCGCAGTCTCCCTCGCAGTCTCTTTCGCTGTCTCCCTCGCTTTTTCCCTCACAGTCTCTTTCGCTGTCTCCCTCGCAGTCTCCCTCGCAGTCGCTCTGACTTTCTCCCTCGCTGTCTCTCTCTCAGTCTCCCTCGCTGTCTCCCTCACAGTCTCTCTCGCTGTCTCCCTTGCAGTCTCCCACACAGTCTCTCACGCTTTCTCCCTCGCTTTCTCCCTCGCTTTCTCTCTCGCAGTCTCTCTCGCAGTCTCTCTCGCAGTCTCTCTCGCAGTCTCTCTCGCAGTCTCTCTCGCTGTCCCTCTCGCAGTCTCTCTCGCTGTCCCTCTCGCTGTCTCCCTCGCAGTCTCTCTCGCTGTCTCTCTCGCAGTCTCCCTCGCAGTCTCCCTCGCAGTCTCCCTCGCAGTCTCTCTCGTAGTCTCCCATGCAGTCTCTCTCGCTGTCTCTCTCGCTGTCTCTCTCGCTGTCTCTCTCACTGTCTCTCTCGCTGTCTCTCTCGCATTCTCTCTCGCATTCTCTCTCGCAGTCTCCCTCGCAGTCTCCCTCGCAGTCTCTCTCGCAGTCTCCCTCGCTGTCTCCCTCACAGTCTCTCTCGCTGTCTCCCTTGCAGTCTCCCACACAGTCTCTCACGCTTTCTCCCTCGCTTTCTCCCTCGCTTTCTCTCTCGCAGTCTCTCTCGCAGTCTCTCTCGCAGTCTCTCTCGCAGTCTCTCTCGCTGTCCCTCTCGCAGTCTCTCTCGCTGTCCCTCTCGCTGTCTCCCTCGCAGTCTCTCTCGCTGTCTCTCTCGCAGTCTCCCTCGCAGTCTGCCTCGCAGTCTCCCTCGCAGTCTCTCTCGTAGTCTCCCATGCAGTCTCTCTCGCTGTCTCTCTCGCTGTCTCTCTCGCTGTCTCTCTCACTGTCTCTCTCGCTGTCTCTCTCGCATTCTCTCTCGCATTCTCTCTCGCAGTCTCCCTCGCAGTCTCCCTCGCAGTCTCTTTCGCTGTCTCCCTCGCTGTTTCCCTCAGAGTCTCTTTCGCTGTCTCCCTCGCAGTCTCTTTCGCTGTCTCCCTCGCTGTTTCCCTCAGAGTCTCTTTCGCTGTCTCCCTCGCAGTCTCTCTCGCAGTCGCTCTCACTTTCTCCCTCGCTGTCTCTCTCGCAGTCCTTCTCGCAGTCTCTCTCGCAGTCTCCCACGCTGTCTCCCTCGCTGTCTCCCTCGCAGTCTCCCTCGCAGTCTCCCTCGCAGTCTCCCTCGCAGTCTCTCTCGCTGTCTCCCTCGCTTTCTCCCTCGCTGTCTCTCTCGCTGTCTCTCTCGCTGTCTCTCTCGCTGTCTCTCTCGCTGTCTCCCTCGCTGTCTCCCTCGCTGTCTCCCTCGCTGTCTCCCTCGCTGTCTCCCTCACTGTGTCCCTCGCTCTCTCCCTCGCAGTCTCCCTCGCCGTCTCCCTCGCCGTCTCTCTCGCAGTCTCTCTCGCTGTCTTCCTCGCAGTTTCTCTCGCTGTCTCCCTCGCTGCCTCCCTCGCTGTCTCCCAAGCAGTCTCTCTCGCTGTCTCCCTCGCTGTCTCCCTCACTGCCTCCCTCGCTGTCTCCCTAGCAGTCGCTCTCGCAGTCGCTCTCGCAGTCTCTCTCGCTGTCTTCCTCGCTGTGTCCCTCGCAGTCTCTCTCGCAGTCTCTCTCGCAGTCTTACTCGCAGTTTCTCTCGCTGTTTCCCTCGCTGCCTCCCACGCTGTCTCCCTCGCTGTCTCACGCGATCTCTCTCGCATTCTCTCTCGTTGTCTCCCTTGCAGTCTCTCTCGCTGTGTCCCTCGCAGTCTCTCTCGCAGTCTCCCTCGCTGTCTCCCTCGCTGTCTCCCTCGCTGTCTCCCTCGCTGTCTCCCTCGCTGTCTCCCTCGCTGTCTCCCTCGCTGTCTCCCTCGCTGTCTCCCTCGCTGCCTCCCTCACAGTCTCTCTCGAAGTCTCTCTCGCTGTCTACCTCGCTGTCTCCCTCGCTCTCTCTCTCGCTCTCTCTCTCGCTCTCTCTCTCTCTCGCTCTCTCTCTCGCCGTCTCCCTCGCCGTCTTAATCGCTGTCTCCCTCGCATTCTCTCTCGCAGTGTCTCTCGCTGTCTCCCACGCAGTCTCCCACACAGTCTCTCACGCTTTCTCCCTCGCTTTCTCCCTCGCAGTCTCTCTCGCAGTCTCTCTCGCAGTCTCTCTCGCAGTCTCTCTCGCTGTACCTCTCGCAGTCTCTCTCGCAGTCTCTCTCGCAGTCTCTCTCGCTGTCCCTCTCGCAGTCTCTCTCGCAGTCTCTCTCGCTGTCTCCCTCGCAGTCTCTCTCGCAGTCTCCTTTGCAGTCTCTCTCGCTGTCTCTCTCGCTGTCTCTCTCGCTGTCTCTCTCGCTGTCTCTCTCGCTGTCTCTCTCGCAGTCTCCCTCGCAGTCTCCCTCGCAGTCTGCCTCGCAGTCTCCCTCGCAGTCTCTCTCGTAGTCTCCTTTGCAGTCTCTCTCGCTGTCTCTCTCGCTGTCTCTCTCGCTGTCTCTCTCGCTGTCTCTCTCGCTGTCTCTCTCGCTGTCTCTCTCGCTGTCTCTCTCGCATTCTCCCTCGCAGTCTCCCTCGCAGTCTCTTTCGCTGTCTCCCTCGCTTTTTCCCTCACAGTCTCTTTCGCTGTCTCCCTCGCAGTCTCCCTCGCAGTCGCTCTGACTTTCTCCCTCGCTGTCTCTCTCGCAGTCCTTCTCGCAGTCTCTCTCGCAGTCTCTCTCGCTGTCTCTCTCGCTGTCTCCCTCGCTGTCTCTCTCGCTGTCTCCCTCGCTGTCTCCCTCACTGTCTCCCACGCTGTCTCCCTCGCAGTCTCCCTCGCAGTCTCCCTCGCAGTCTCCCTCGCAGTCTCCCTCGCAGTCTCTCTCGCTGTCTCCCTCGCTGTCTCCCTCGCTGTCTCCCTCGCTGTCTCCCTCGCTGTCTCCCTCGCAGTCTCTCTCGCTGTCTCTCTCGCTGTCTCCCTCGCTGTCTCCCTCGCTGTCTCCCTCGCTGTCTCCCTCACTGTCTCCCTCACTGTGTCCCTCGCTCTCTCCCTCGCAGTCTTCCTCACCGTCTCCCTCGCCGTCTCTCTCGCAGTCTCTCTCGCTGTCTTCCTCGCAGTTTCTCTCGCTGTCTCCCTCGCTGTCTCCCTCGCTGCCTCCCTCGCTGTATCCCAAGCAGTCGCTCTCGCAGTCTCCCTCGCTGTCTCCCTCACTGCCTCCCTCGCTGTCTCCCTCGCTGTCTCCCTAGCAGTCGCTCTCGCAGTCTCTCTCGCTGTCTTCCTCGCTGTGTCCCTCGCAGTCTCTCTCGCAGTCTCTCTCGCAGTCTCTCTCGCAGTCTCTCTCGCAGTCTCTCTCGCAGTCTTACTCGCAGTTTCTCTCGCTGTCTCCCACGCTGTCTCCCTCGCTGTCTCACGCGATCTCTCTCACATTCTCTGTCGCTGTCTCCCTCGCTGTCTCCCTCGCTGTCTCCCTCGCTGTCTCCCTCGCTGTCTCCCTCGCTGCCTCCCTCGCAGTCTCTCTCGAAGTCTCTCTCGCTGTCTACCTCGCTGTCTCCCTCGCTCTCTCTCTCGCTCTCTCTCTCGCCGTCTCCCTCGCCGTCTTAATCGCTGTCTCCCTCGCATTCTCTCTCGCAGTGTCTCTCGCAGTCTCCCTCGCAGTCTCCCTCGCAGTCTCCCTCGCAGTCTCTCTCGCTGTCTCCCTCACAGTCTCTCTCGCTGTCTCCCTCGCAGTCTCTCTCGAAGTAGCTCTCGCTTTCTCCCTCGCTGTCTCTCTCGCAGTCCTTCTCGCAGTCCTTCTCGCAGTCTCTCTCGCTGTCTCCAGCGCTGTCTCCCTTGCTGTCTCCCTTGCTGTCTCCCTCGCTGTCTCCCTCGCTGTCTCCCTCGCTGTCTCCCTCGCTGTCTCCCTCGCTGTCTCCCTCGCTGTCTCCCACGCAGTCTCCCACGCAGTCTCTCTCGCTGTCTCTCTCGCTGTCTCCATGGCTTTCTCCCTCGCTGTCTCTCTCGCTGTCTCTCTCGCTGTCTCTCTCGCTGTCACTCTCGCTGTCTCTCTCGCTGTCTCTCTCGCTGTCTCTCTCGCTGTCTCTCTCGCTGTCTCCCTTGCAGTCTCTCTTGCAGTCTCTCTCGCTGTCTCCCTCACTGTGTCTCTCGCTCTCTCCCTCGCTGTCTCCCTCGCTGTCTCATGCGCTCTCTCTCGCAGTCTCCCTCGCTGTCTCCCTCGCTTTCTCTCTCGCTTTCTCTCTCGCTGTCTCCCTCGCTTTCTCTCTCGCTTTCTCCCTCGCTCTCTCCCTCGCAGTCTCCCTCGCTGTCTCCCTCGCTGTCTCCCTCGCTGTCTCCCTCGCTGTCTCCCTCGCCGTCTCCCTCGCCGTCTCCCTCGCAGTCACTCTCTCTGTATCCCTCGCTGTCTCCCTCGCTGTCTCCCTCGCTGTCTCCCTCGCTGTCTCCCTCGCTTTCTCTCTCGCTGTCTCCCTCGCTTTCTCTCTCGCTTTCTCCCTCGCTATCTCCATAGCAGTCTCTCTCACTGTCACTCTCACTGTCTCTCTCAATGTACTCTCGCTGTCTCCCTCGCTGTCTCCCTCGCTGTCTCCCTCGCTGTATCTCTCGCAGTCTCTCTCGCAGTCTCTCTCGCAGTCTCTCTCGCAGTCTCTCTCGCAGTCTCTCTCGCAGTCTCTCTCGCTGTCTCCCTCTCAGGCTCTCTCGCAGTCTCTCTCGCCGTCTCTCTCTCCGTCTCTCTCTCCGTCTCTCTCGCCGTCTCTCTCGCCGTCTCTCTCGCCGTCTCTCTCGCAGTCTCCCTCGCAGTCTCTCTCGCAGTCTCTCTCGCAGTCTCTCTCGCAGTCTCTCTCGCAGTCTCCCTCGCAGTCTCCCTCGCAGTCTCCCTCGCAGTCTCCCTCGCAGTCTCCCTCGCAGTCTCCCTCACAGTCTCTCTCGCTGTCTCCATTGCAGTCTCCCACACAGTCTCTGTCGCTTTCTCCCTCGCTTTCTCCCTCGCTTTCTCCCTCGCAGTCTCTCTCGCAGTCTCTCTCGCAGTCTCTCTCGCAGTCTCTCTCGCTGTCCCTCTCGCAGTCTCTCTCGCTGTCTCTCTCGCTGTCTCTCTCGCTGTCTCTCTCGCTGTCTCTCTCGCTGTCTCTCTCGCTGTCTCTCTCGCAGTCTCTCTCGCTGTCCCTCTCGCAGTCTCTCTCGCTGTCCCTCTCGCAGTCTCTCTCGCTGTCTCTCTCGCAGTCTCTCTCGCAGTCTTCCTCGCAGTCTTCCTCGCAGTCTTCCTCCCAGTCTCCCTCGCTGTCTCCCTCGCTGTCTCTCTTGCAGTCTCTCTTGCTGTCTCTCTTGCTGTCTCCCTCGCAGTCTCCCTCGCAGTCTCCCTCGCAGTCTCCCTCGCAGTCTCCCTCGCAGTCTCCCTCGCAGTCTCCCTCGCAGTCTCCCTCGCAGTCTCCCATGCAGTCGCCCTCGCAGTCTCCCTCGCAGTCTCACTCGCAGTCTCCCTCGCAGTCTCCCTCGCTGTCTCCCTCGCTGTCTCCCTCGCTGTCTCCCTCGCTGTCTCCCTCGCCGCCTCCCTCGCCGTCTCCCTCGCCGTCTCCCTCGCAGTCACTCTCTCTGTATCCCCCGCTGTCTCTCTCGCTATCTCCGTAGCAGTCTCTCTCGCTGTCTCCCTCGCTGTCTCCCTCGCTGTCTCCCTCGCTGTCTCCCTCGCTGTCGCTGTCTCTGTCGCTGTCTCTCTCGCAGTCTCCCTCGCTGTCTCCCTCGCTATCTCCCTCGCTGTCTCCCTCGCTGTCTCACGCGATCTCTCTCACATTCTATCTCGTTGTCTCCCTCGCAGTCTCTCTCGCTGTGTCCCTCGCAGTCTCTCTCGCAGTCTCTATTGCTGTCTCCCTCGCTGTGTCCCTCGCTGTCTCCCTCGCTGTCTCCCTCGCTGTCTCCCTCGCTGTCTCCCTCGCTGTCTCTCTCGAAGTCTCTCTCGCTGTCTCCCTCGCTGTCTCCCTCGCTGTCTCCCTCGCTTTCTCTCTCGCTTTCTCCCTCGCAGTCTCCCTCGCAGTCTCCCTCGCAGTCTCTCTCGCAGTCTCTCTCGCAGTCTCTCTCGCTGTCTCTCTCGCTGTCTCCCTCGCTGTCTCCCTCGCTGTCTCCCTCGCTGTCTCCCTCGCTGTCTCCCTCGCTGTCTCCCTCGCTTTCTCTCTCGCTTTCTCCCTCGCTCTCTCCCGCAGTCTCTCTCGCAGTCTCTCTCGCAGTCTCCCTCGCAGTCTCTCTCGCAGTCTCTCTCGCAGTCTCTCTCGCAGTCTCCCTGGCAGTCTCTCTCGCAGTCTCTCTCGCAGTCTCTCTCGCAGTCTCTCTCGCAGTCTCCCTCGCAGTCTCTCTCGCAGTCCCCTCGCTGTCTCCCTCGCTGTTTCCCTCACAGTCTCTCTCGCTGTCTCCCTCGCAGTCTCTCTCGAAGTCGCTCTCGCTTTCTCCCTCGCTGTCTCTCTCGCAGTCCTTCTCGCATTCTCTCTCGCTGTCTCCAGCGCTGTCTCCCTCGGTGTCTCCCTCGCTGTCTCCCACGCAGTCTCTCTCGCTGTCTCTCAAGCGCTCTCTCTCGCAGTCTCTCTCGCTGTCTCCCTCGCAGTCTCCCTCGCTGTCTCCCTCGCTGTCTCCCTCGCTGTCTCCCTCGCTGTCTCCCTCGCTGTCTCCCTCGCTGTCTCCCTCGCTGTGTCCCTCGCTGTGTCCCTCGCTGTCTCTCTCGCAGTTTCCCTCGCTGTCTCTCTCGCTGTCTCTCTCGCAGTTTCCCTCGCTGTCTCCCTCGCTGTCTCCCTCGCTGTCTCCCTCGCTGTCTCCCTCGCAGTCTCCCTCGCAGTCTCCCTCGCAGTCTCTCTCGCAGTCTCTCTCGCAGTCTCTCTCGCAGTCTCTCTCGCAGTCTCTCTCGCAGTCTCTCTCGCAGTCTCCCTCGCTGTCTCCCTCGCTGTCTCCCTCGCTGTCTCCCTCGCCGTCTCCCTCGCCGTCTCCCTCGCAGTCACTCTCTCTGTATCCCCGGCTGTCGCTGTCTCTGTCGCTGTCTCTGTCGCTGTCTCTGTCGCTGTCTCTGTCGCTGTCTCCCTCTCTGTCTCCCTCTCTGTCTCCCTCGCTGTCTCCCTCGTCGTCTTCCTCGTCGTCTCCCTCGTCGTCTCCCTCGTCGTCTCCCTCGTCGTCTCCCTCGACGTCTCCCTCGCAGTCTCCCTCGCAGTCTCTCTCGCAGTCTCTCTCGCTGTCTCTCTCGCTGTCTCTCTCGCTGTCTCTCTCGCTGTCTCTCTCAATGTACTCTCGCTGTCTCACTCGCTCTATCCCTCGCTGTATCTCTCGCAGTCTCTCTCGCAGTCTCTCTCGCAGTCTCTCTCGCAGTCTCTCTCGCAGTCTCTGTTGCAGTCTCTCTCGCAGTCTCTCTCGCTGTCTCTCTCGCTGTCTCCCTCTCAGTCTCTCTCACTCTCTCTCTCGCAGTCTCCCTCGCAGTCTCCCTGACAGTCTCTCTCGCTGTCTCCATTGCAGTCTCCCACACAGTCTCTGTCGCTTTCTCCCTCGCTTTCTCCCTCGCAGTCTCTCTCGCAGTCTCTCTCGCAGTCTCTCTCGCAGTCTCTCTCGCTGTCCCTCTCGCAGTCTCTCTCGCAGTCTCTCTCGCAGTCTCTCTCGCTGTCTCCCTCGCAGTCTCTCTCGCAGTCTCTCTCGCTGTCTCTCTCGCTGTCTCCCTCGCAGTCTCCCTCGCAGTCTCCCTCGCAGTCTCCCTCGCAGTCTCCCTCGCAGTCTCCCTCGCTGTCTCTCTCGCTGTCTCTCTCGCTGTCTCCCTCACAGTCTCCCTCGCTGTCTCCCTCGCTGTCTCTCACGCAGTCGCTCTCACTTTCTCCCTCGCTGTCTCTCTCGCAGTCCTTCTCGCAGTCTCTGTTGCTATCTCCCTCGCTGTCTCCCTCGCTGTCTCCCTCGCTGTCTCCCTCGCTGTCTCCCTCGCAGTCTCCCTCGCAGTCTTCCTCGCAGTCTCTCTCGCAGTCTCTCTCGCAGTCTCTCTCGCAGTCTCTCTCGCTGTCTCTCTCGCTGTCTCCCTCGCTTTCTCCCTCGCTTTCTCCCTCGCTGTCTCTCTCGCTGTCTCTCTCGCTGTCTCTCTCGCTGTCTCTCTCGCTGTCTCTCTCGCTGTCTCCCTCGCAGTCTCTCTCGCTGTCTCTCTCGCTGTCTCTCTCGCTGTCTCTCTCGCTGTCTCTCTCGCAGTTTCCCTCGCTGTCTCCCTCGCTGTCTCCCTCGCTGTCTCCCTCGCTGTCTTCCACGCAGTCTCCCTCGCAGTCTCCCTCGCAGTCTCCCTCGCAGTCTCTCTCGCAGTCTCTCTCGCTGTCTCCCTCGCTTTCTCCCTCGCTGTCTCTCTCGCTGTCTCTCTCGCTGTCTCCCTCGCTGTCTCTCTCGCAGTCTCTCTCGCAGTCTCTCTCGCAGTCTCTCTCGCAGTCTCTCTCGCTGTCTCTCTCGCTGTCTCTCTCGCTGTCTCTCTCGCTGTCTCTCTCGCTGTCTCCCTCGCAGTCTCCCTCGCTGTCTCCCTCGCTGTGTCCCTCGCTGTCTCTCTCGCAGTTTCCCTCGCTGTCTCTCTCGCAGTTTCCCTCGCTGTCTCCCTCGCTGTCTCCCTCGCAGTCTCCCTCGCAGTCTCCCTCGCAGTCTCCCATGCAGTCTCCCATGCAGTCTCCCTCGCATTCACTCTCGCAGTCTCTCTCGCAGTCTCTCTCGCAGTCTCCCTCGCAGTCTCCCTCGCAGTCTCCCTCGCAGTCTCCCTCGCTGTCTCCCTCGCTGTCTCCCTCGCTGTCTCCCTCGCTGTCTCCCTCGCTGTCTCCCTCGCCGCCTCCCTCGCCGTCTCCCTCGCCGTCTCCCTCGCAGTCACTCTCTCTGTATCCCCCGCTGTCTCTCTCGCTATCTCCGTAGCAGTCTCTCTCGCTGTCTCCCTCGCTGTCTCCCTCGCTGTCTCCCTCGCTGTCTCCCTCGCTGTCGCTGTCTCTGTCGCTGTCTCTGTCGCTGTCTCTGTCGCTGTCTCTGTCGCTGTCTCCCTCTCTGTCTCTGTCGCTGTCTCCCTCTCTGTCTCCCTCTCTGTCTCCCTCGTCGTCTCCCTCGTCGTCTCCCTCGTCGTCTCCCTCGTCGTCTCCCTCGTCGTCTCCCTCGTCGTCTCCCTCGTCGTCTCCCTCGCCGTCTACCTCGCAGTCTCTCTCGCTGTCTCTCTCGCTGTCTCTCTCGCTGTCTCTCTCAATGTACTCTCGCTGTCTCCCTCGCTGTCTCCCTCGCTGTCTCCCTCGCTGTCTCCCTCGCTGTCTCCCTCGCTGTCTCCCTCGCTCTATCCCTCGCTCTATCCCTCGCTGTATTACTCGCAGTCTCACTCGCAGTCTCTCTCGCAGTCTCTCTCGCAGTCTCTCTCGCAGTCTCTCTCGCAGTCTCTCTCGCTGTCTCTCTCGCTGTCTCTCTCGCTGTCTCTCTCGCTGTCTCCCTCTCAGTCTCTCTCACTCTCTCTCTCGCAGTCTCTCTCGCAGTCTCACTCGCAGTCTCTCTCGCAGTCTCTCTCGCAGTCTCTCTCGTCGTCTCTCTCTCCATCTCTCTCTCCATCTCTCTCGCCGTCTCTCTCGCCGTCTCTCTCGCAGTCTCCCTCGCAGTCTCCCTCGCAGTCTCCCTCGCAGTCTCCCTCGCAGTCTCCCTCGCTGTCTCCCTCGCAGTCTCTCTCGCAGTCTCTCGCAGTCTCTCTCGCAGTCTCTCTCGCAGTCTCTCTCGCTGTCCCTCTCGCAGTCCCTCTCACAGTCTCTCTCGCTGTCTCCCTCGCAGTCTCTCTCGCAGTCTCTCTCGCTGTCTCTCTCAATGTACTCTCGCTGTCTCCCTCGCTGTCTCCCTCGCTGTCTCCCTCGGTGTCTCCCTCGCTCTATCCCTCGCTCTATCCCTCGCTGTATCTCTCGCAGTCTCTCTCGCAGTCTCTCTCGCAGTCTCTCTCGCAGTCTCTCTCGCTGTCTCCCTCTCAGTCTCTCTCGCTGTCTCCCTCGCAGTCCCCCTCGCAGTCTCCCTCGCAGTCTCCCTCGCAGTCTCCCTCGCTGTCTCTCTCGCTGTCTCCCTCGCTGTTTCCCTCACAGTCTCCCTCGCTGTCTCCCTCGCGGTCTCCCTCGCTGTCTCCCTCGCAGTCTCTCACGCAGTCGCTCTCACTTTCTCCCTCGCTGTCTCTCTTGCAGTCCTTCTCGCAGTCTCCCTCGCTGTCTCCCTCGCTGTCTCCCTCGCTGTCTCCCTCGCTGTCTCCCTCGCTGTCTCCCTCGCTGTCTCCCTCGCTGTCTTCCACGCTGTCTTCCACGCTGTCTCCCTCGCAGTCTCCCTCGCAGTCTCCCTCGCAGTCTCCCTCGCAGTCTCCCTCGCAGTCTCCCTCGCAGTCTCTCTCGCTGTCTCCCTCGCTTTCTCTCTCGCTGTCTCTCTCGCTTTCTCTCTCGCTGTCTCTCTCGCTGTCTCTCTCGCTGTCTCTCTCGCTGTCTCTCTCGCTGTCTCTCTCGCTGTCTCTCTCGCAGTCTCTCTCGCTGTCTCCCTCGCTGTCTCCCTCGCTGTCTCCCTCGCTGTCTCCCTCGCTGTCTCCCTCGCTGTGTCCCTCGCTCTCCCCCTCGCTCTCCCCCTCGCTCTCTCCCTCGCAGTCTCCCTCGTTGTCTCCCTCGCTGTCTCTCTCGCAGTCTCTCTCGCTGTCTTCCTCGCAGTCTCTCTCGCAGTCTCTCTCACAGTCTCTCTCGCAGTCTCTCTCGTTGTCTCCCTTGCAGTCTCTCTCGCTGTGTCCCTCGCAGTCTCTCTCGCAGTCTCTATTGCTGCCTCTGTCGCTGTCTCCCTCGCTGTCTCCCTCGCTGTCTCCCTCGCTGTCTCCCTCGCTGTCTCCCTCGCTGTCTCCCTCGCTGCCTCCCTCGCAGTCTCTCTCCAAGTCTCTCTCCAAGTCTCTCTCGCTGTCTACCTCCCTGTCTCCCTCACTGTCTCTCTCGCTGCCTCCCTCGCAGTCTCTCTCGAAGTCTCTCTCGCTGTCTACCTCGCTGTCTCCCTCGCTGTCTCTCTCGCTCTCTCTCTCGCCGTCTCCCTCGCCATCTTAATCGCTGTCTCCCTCGCATTCTCTCTCGCTGTCTCCCTCGCAGTCCCCCTCGCAGTCTCCCTCGCAGTCCCCCTCGCAGTCTCCCTCGCAGTCTCCCTCGCAGTCTCTCTCGCTGTCTCCCTCGCTGTTTCCCTCACAGTCTCCCTCGCTGTCTCCCTCGCTGTCTCCCTCGCAGTCTCTCACGCAGTCGCTCTCACTTTCTCCCTCGCTGTCTCTCTTGCAGTCCTTCTCGCAGTCTCTGTTGCTGTCTCCCTCGCTGTCTCCCTCGCTGTCTCCCTCGCTGTCTCCCTCGCTGTCTCCCTCGCTGTCTCCCTCGCTGTCTCCCTCGCTGTCTTCCACGCTGTCTTCCACGCTGTCTTCCACGCTGTCTTCCACGCTGTCTCCCTCGCAGTCTCCCTCGCAGTCTCCCTCGCAGTCTCCCTCGCAGTCTCTCTCGCTGTCTCTCTCGCTGTCTCCCTCGCTTTCTCTCTCGCTGTCTCTCTCGCTGTCTCTCTCGCTGTCTCTCTCGCTGTCTCCCTCGCTGTCTCCCTCGCTGTCTCCCTCGCTGTCTCCCTCGCTGTCTCCCTCGCTCTCCCCCTCGCTCTCCCCCTCGCTCTCCCCCTCGCTCTCCCCCTCGCTCTCTCCCTCGCAGTCTCCCTCGTTGTCTCCCTCGCTGTCTCTCTCGCAGTCTCTCTCGCTGTCTTCCTCGCAGTCTCTCTCGCAGTCTCTCTCGCAGTCTCTCTCGCAGTCTCTCTCGTTGTCTCCCTTGCAGTCTCTCTCGCTGTGTCCCTCGCAGTCTCTCTCGCAGTCTCTATTGCTGCCTCTGTCGCTGTCTCCCTCGCTGTCTCCCTCGCTGTCTCCCTCGCTGTCTCCCTCGCTGTCTCCCTCGCTGTCTCCCTCGCTGCCTCCCTCGCAGTCTCTCTCGAAGTCTCTCTCGCTGTCTACCTCGCTGTCTCCCTCGCTGTCTCTCTCGCTGCCTCCCTCGCAGTCTCTCTCGAAGTCTCTCTCGCTGTCTACCTCGCTGTCTCCCTCGCTGTCTCTCTCGCTCTCTCTCTCGCTGTCTCCCTCGCCGTCTTAATCGCTGTCTCCCTCGCATTCTCTCTCGCAGTGTCTCTCGCTGTATCCCTCGCTGTCTCTCTCGCTATCTCCATAGCAGTCTCTCTCGCAGTTTCTCTCGCTTCCTCCCTCGCAGTCTCTCTCGCTGTCTCCCTCGCTGTCTCCCTCACAGTGTCTCTCGCTGTCTCTCTCACTGTCTCCCTCGCTGTCTCCCTCACAGTCTCTCTCGCTGTCTCCCTCGCTGTCTCCCTCGAGGTCTCTCTCGCAGTCTCTCTCGCAGTCTCTCTCGCAGTCTCTCTCGCAGTCTCTCTCGCAGTCTCTCTCGCTGTCTCTCTCGCTGTCTCTCTCGCTGACTCCCTCGCAGTTTCTATCGCTGTCTCCCTCGCAGTCTCTCTCGCTTTCTCCCTCGCTCTCTCCCTCGCAGTCTCTCTCGCAGTCTCTCTCGCAGTCTCTCTCGCAGTCTCGCTCGCTGTCTCCCTCGCAGTCTCCCTCGCTGTTTCCCTCGCTGTCTACCTCGCTCTCTCTCTCGCTGTCACCCTTGCTGTCACCCTCGCTGTCACCCTCGCTGTCACCCTCGCTGTCACCCTCGCTGTCACCCTCGCTGTCACCCTCGCTGTCTCCCTCGCTGTCTCCCTCGCTGTCTCCCTCGCAGTCTCCCTCACTATCCCTCTCGCAGTCTCTCTCGCTGTCTCCCTCACAGTCTCTCTCGCTGTCTCCCTTGCAGTCTCCCACACAGTCTCTTTCGCTTTCTCACTCGCTTTCTCCCTCGCAGTCTCTCTCGCAGTCTCCCTCGCAGTCTCTCTCGCAGTCTCTCTCGCAGTCTCTCTCGCAGTCTCTCTCGCAGTCTCTCTCGCAGTCTCTCTCGCTGTCTCCCTCGCAGTCTCTCTCGCAGTCTCCTTTGCAGTCTCTCTCGCTGTCTCTCTCGCTGTCTCTCTCGCTGTCTCCCTCGCAGTCTCCCTCGCAGTCTCCCTCGCAGTCTCCCTCGCAGTCTCCCTCGCAGTCTCCCTCGCTGTCTCTCTCGCTGTCTCTCTCGCTGTCTCCCTCACAGTCTCCCTCGCTGTCTCCCTCGCTGTCTCTCACGCAGTCGCTCTCACTTTCTCCCTCGCTGTCTCTCGCGCAGTCCTTCTCGCAGTCTCTGTTGCTATCTCCCTCGCTGTCTCCCTCGCTGTCTCCCTCGCTGTCTCCCTCGCTGTCTCCCTCGCAGTCTCCCTCGCAGTCTCCCTCGCAGTCTCTCTCGCAGTCTCTCTCGCAGTCTCTCTCGCAGTCTCTCTCGCTGTCTCTCTCGCTGTCTCCCTCGCTTTCTCCCTCGCTTTCTCCCTCGCTGTCTCTCTCGCTGTCTCTCTCGCTGTCTCTCTCGCTGTCTCTCTCGCTGTCTCTCTCGCTGTCTCCCTCGCAGTCTCTCTCGCTGTCTCTCTCGCTGTCTCTCTCGCTGTCTCTCTCGCTGTCTCTCTCGCAGTTTCCCTCGCTGTCTCCCTCGCTGTCTCCCTCGCTGTCTCCCTCGCTGTCTCCCTCGCTGTCTTCCACGCAGTCTCCCTCGCAGTCTCCCTCGCAGTCTCCCTCGCAGTCTCCCTCGCAGTCTCCCTCGCAGTCTCTCTCGCAGTCTCTCTCGCTGTCTCCCTCGCTTTCTCCCTCGCTGTCTCTCTCACTGTCTCTCTCGCTGTCTCCCTCGCTGTCTCTCTCGCAGTCTCTCTCGCAGTCTCTCTCGCAGTCTCTCTCGCAGTCTCTCTCGCTGTCTCTCTCGCTGTCTCTCTCGCTGTCTCTCTCGCTGTCTCCCTCGCAGTCTCCCTCGCTGTCTCCCTCGCTGTGTCCCTCGCTGTCTCTCTCGCAGTTTCCCTCGCTGTCTCTCTCGCAGTTTCCCTCGCTGTCTCCCTCGCTGTCTCCCTCGCAGTCTCCCTCGCAGTCTCCCTCGCAGTCTCCCATGCAGTCTCCCATGCAGTCTCCCTCGCATTCTCTCTCGCAGTCTCTCTCGCAGTCTCTCTCGCAGTCTCCCTCGCAGTCTCCCTCGCAGTCTCCCTCGCTGTCTCCCTCACAGTCTCTCTCGCTGTCTCCCTCGCAGTCTCTCTCGAAGTCGCTCTCGCTTTCTCCCTCGCTGTCTCTCTCGCAGTCCTTCTCGCAGTCCTTCTCGCAGTCTCTCTCGCTGTCTCCAGCGCTGTCTCCCTTGCTGTCTCCCTTGCTGTCTCCCTTGCTGTCTCCCTTGCTGTCTCCCTCGCTGTCTCCCTCGCTGTCTCCCTCGCTGTCTCCCTCGCTGTCTCCCTCGCTGTCTCCCTCGCTGTCTCCCACGCAGTCTCTCTCGCTGTCTCTCTCGCTGTCTCCATGGCTTTCTCCCTCGCTGTCTCTCTCGCTGTCTCTCTCGCTGTCTCTCTCGCTGTCTCTCTCGCTGTCTCTCTCGCTGTCTCTCTCGCTGTCTCTCTCGCTGTCTCCCTTGCAGTCTCTCTTGCAGTCTCTCTCGCTGTCTCCCTCACTGTGTCTCTCGCTCTCTCCCTCGCTGTCTCCCTCGCTGTCTCATGCGCTCTCTCTCGCAGTCTCTCTCGCTGTCTCCCTCGCTTTCTCTCTCGCTTTCTCTCTCGCTGTCTCCCTCGCTTTCTCTCTCGCTTTCTCCCTCGCTCTCTCCCTCGCAGTCTCCCTCGCTGTCTCCCTCGCTGTCTCCCTCGCTGTCTCCCTCGCCGTCTCCCTCGCCGTCTCCCTCGCAGTCACTCTCTCTGTATCCCTCGCTGTCTCCCTCGCTGTCTCCCTCGCTGTCTCCCTCGCTGTCTCCCTCGCTTTCTCTCTCGCTGTCTCCCTCGCTTTCTCTCTCGCTTTCTCCCTCGCTATCTCCATAGCAGTCTCTCTCACTGTCACTCTCACTGTCTCTCTCAATGTACTCTCGCTGTCTCCCTCGCTGTCTCCCTCGCTGTCTCCCTCGCTGTCTCCCTCGCTGTCTCCCTCGCTGTATCTCTCGCAGTCTCTCTCGCAGTCTCTCTCGCAGTCTCTCTCGCAGTCTCTCTCGCAGTCTCTCTCGCAGTCTCTCTCGCTGTCTCCCTCGCTGTCTCCCTCGCTGTCTCCCTCGCTGTCTCCCTCGCTGTCTCCCTCGCTGTCTCCCTCGCTGTGTCCCTCGCTCTCCCCCTCGCTCTCCCCCTCGCTCTCCCCCTCGCTCTCTCCCTCGCAGTCTCCCTCGTTGTCTCCCTCGCTGTCTCTCTCGCAGTCTCTCTCGCTGTCTTCCTCGCAGTCTCTCTCGCAGTCTCTCTCGCAGTCTCTCTCGCAGTCTCTCTCGTTGTCTCCCTTGCAGTCTCTCTCGCTGTGTCCCTCGCAGTCTCTCTCGCAGTCTCTATTGCTGCCTCTGTCGCTGTCTCCCTCGCTGTCTCCCTCGCTGTCTCCCTCGCTGTCTCCCTCGCTGTCTCCCTCGCTGTCTCCCTCGCTGCCTCCCTCGCAGTCTCTCTCGAAGTCTCTCTCGCTGTCTACCTCGCTGTCTCCCTCGCTGTCTCTCTCGCTGCCTCCCTCGCAGTCTCTCTCGAAGTCTCTCTCGCTGTCTACCTCGCTGTCTCCCTCGCTGTCTCTCTCGCTCTCTCTCTCGCCGTCTCCCTCGCCGTCTTAATCGCTGTCTCCCTCGCATTCTCTCTCGCAGTGTCTCTCGCTGTATCCCTCGCTGTCTCTCTCGCTATCTCCATAGCAGTCTCTCTCGCAGTTTCTCTCGCTTCCTCCCTCGCAGTCTCTCTCGCTGTCTCCCTCGCTGTCTCCCTCACAGTGTCTCTCGCTGTCTCTCTCACTGTCTCCCTCGCTGTCTCCCTCACAGTCTCTCTCGCTGTCTCCCTCGCTGTCTCCCTCGAGGTCTCTCTCGCAGTCTCTCTCGCAGTCTCTCTCGCAGTCTCTCTCGCAGTCTCTCTCGCAGTCTCTCTCGCTGTCTCTCTCGCTGTCTCTCTCGCTGACTCCCTCGCAGTTTCTATCGCTGTCTCCCTCGCAGTCTCTCTCGCTTTCTCCCTCGCTCTCTCCCTCGCAGTCTCTCTCGCAGTCTCTCTCGCAGTCTCTCTCGCAGTCTCGCTCGCTGTCTCCCTCGCAGTCTCCCTCGCTGTTTCCCTCGCTGTCTACCTCGCTCTCTCTCTCGCTGTCACCCTTGCTGTCACCCTCGCTGTCACCCTCGCTGTCACCCTCGCTGTCACCCTCGCTGTCACCCTCGCTGTCTCCCTCGCTGTCTCCCTCGCTGTCTCCCTCGCAGTCTCCCTCACTATCCCTCTCGCAGTCTCTCTCGCTGTCTCCCTCACAGTCTCTCTCGCTGTCTCCCTTGCAGTCTCCCACACAGTCTCTTTCGCTTTCTCACTCGCTTTCTCCCTCGCAGTCTCTCTCGCAGTCTCCCTCGCAGTCTCTCTCGCAGTCTCTCTCGCAGTCTCTCTCGCTGTCCCTCTCGCAGTCTCTCTCGCAGTCTCTCTCGCAGTCTCTCTCGCTGTCTCCCTCGCAGTCTCTCTCGCAGTCTCCTTTGCAGTCTCTCTCGCTGTCTCTCTCGCTGTCTCTCTCGCTGTCTCCCTCGCAGTCTCCCTCGCAGTCTCCCTCGCAGTCTCCCTCGCAGTCTCCCTCGCAGTCTCCCTCGCTGTCTCTCTCGCTGTCTCTCTCGCTGTCTCCCTCACAGTCTCCCTCGCTGTCTCCCTCGCTGTCTCTCACGCAGTCGCTCTCACTTTCTCCCTCGCTGTCTCTCTCGCAGTCCTTCTCGCAGTCTCTGTTGCTATCTCCCTCGCTGTCTCCCTCGCTGTCTCCCTCGCTGTCTCCCTCGCTGTCTCCCTCGCTGTCTCCCTCGCAGTCTCCCTCGCAGTCTCCCTCGCAGTCTCTCTCGCAGTCTCTCTCGCAGTCTCTCTCGCTGTCTCTCTCGCTGTCTCCCTCGCTTTCTCCCTCGCTTTCTCCCTCGCTGTCTCTCTCGCTGTCTCTCTCGCTGTCTCTCTCGCTGTCTCTCTCGCTGTCTCTCTCGCTGTCTCCCTCGCAGTCTCTCTCGCTGTCTCTCTCGCTGTCTCTCTCGCTGTCTCTCTCGCTGTCTCTCTCGCAGTTTCCCTCGCTGTCTCCCTCGCTGTCTCCCTCGCTGTCTCCCTCGCTGTCTCCCTCGCTGTCTTCCACGCAGTCTCCCTCGCAGTCTCCCTCGCAGTCTCCCTCGCAGTCTCCCTCGCAGTCTCCCTCGCAGTCTCTCTCGCAGTCTCTCTCGCTGTCTCCCTCGCTTTCTCTCTCGCTGTCTCTCTCGCTGTCTCTCTCGCTGTCTCCCTCGCTGTCTCTCTCGCAGTCTCTCTCGCAGTCTCTCTCGCAGTCTCTCTCGCAGTCTCTCTCGCTGTCTCTCTCGCTGTCTCTCTCGCTGTCTCTCTCGCTGTCTCCCTCGCAGTCTCCCTCGCTGTCTCCCTCGCTGTGTCCCTCGCTGTCTCTCTCGCAGTTTCCCTCGCTGTCTCTCTCGCAGTTTCCCTCGCTGTCTCCCTCGCTGTCTCCCTCGCAGTCTCCCTCGCAGTCTCCCTCGCAGTCTCCCATGCAGTCTCCCATGCAGTCTCCCATGCAGTCTCCCTCGCATTCTCTCTCGCAGTCTCTCTCGCAGTCTCTCTCGCAGTCTCCCTCGCAGTCTCCCTCGCAGTCTCCCTCGCTGTCTCCCTCACAGTCTCTCTCGCTGTCTCCCTCGCAGTCTCTCTCGAAGTCGCTCTCGCTTTCTCCCTCGCTGTCTCTCTCGCAGTCCTTCTCGCAGTCCTTCTCGCAGTCTCTCTCGCTGTCTCCAGCGCTGTCTCCCTTGCTGTCTCCCTTGCTGTCTCCCTTGCTGTCTCCCTTGCTGTCTCCCTCGCTGTCTCCCTCGCTGTCTCCCTCGCTGTCTCCCTCGCTGTCTCCCTCGCTGTCTCCCACGCAGTCTCTCTCGCTGTCTCTCTCGCTGTCTCCATGGCTTTCTCCCTCGCTGTCTCTCTCGCTGTCTCTCTCGCTGTCTCTCTCGCTGTCTCTCTCGCTGTCTCTCTCGCTGTCTCTCTCGCTGTCTCCCTTGCAGTCTCTCTTGCAGTCTCTCTCGCTGTCTCCCTCACTGTGTCTCTCGCTCTCTCCCTCGCTGTCTCCCTCGCTGTCTCATGCGCTCTCTCTCGCAGTCTCTCTCGCTGTCTCCCTCGCTTTCTCTCTCGCTTTCTCTCTCGCTGTCTCCCTCGCTTTCTCTCTCGCTTTCTCCCTCGCTCTCTCCCTCGCAGTCTCCCTCGCTGTCTCCCTCGCTGTCTCCCTCGCTGTCTCCCTCGCTGTCTCCCTCGCCGTCTCCCTCGCCGTCTCCCTCGCAGTCACTCTCTCTGTATCCCTCGCTGTCTCCCTCGCTGTCTCCCTCGCTGTCTCCCTCGCTGTCTCCCTCGCTTTCTCTCTCGCTGTCTCCCTCGCTTTCTCTCTCGCTTTCTCCCTCGCTATCTCCATAGCAGTCTCTCTCACTGTCACTCTCACTGTCTCTCTCAATGTACTCTCGCTGTCTCCCTCGCTGTCTCCCTCGCTGTCTCCCTCGCTGTCTCCCTCGCTGTCTCCCTCGCTGTATCTCTCGCAGTCTCTCTCGCAGTCTCTCTCGCAGTCTCTCTCGCAGTCTCTCTCGCAGTCTCTCTCGCTGTCTCCCTCTCAGGCTCTCTCGCAGTCTCTCTCGCCGTCTCTCTCTCCGTCTCTCTCTCCGTCTCTCTCGCCGTCTCTCTCGCCGTCTCTCTCGCCGTCTCTCTCGCAGTCTCCCTCGCAGTCTCTCTCGCAGTCTCTCTCGCAGTCTCTCTCGCAGTCTCTCTCGCAGTCTCCCTCGCAGTCTCCCTCGCAGTCTCCCTCGCAGTCTCCCTCGCAGTCTCCCTCGCAGTCTCCCTCACAGTCTCTCTCGCTGTCTCCATTGCAGTCTCCCACACAGTCTCTGTCACTTTCTCCCTCGCTTTCTCCCTCGCTTTCTCCCTCGCAGTCTCTCTCGCAGTCTCTCTCGCAGTCTCTCTCGCAGTCTCTCTCGCTGTCCCTCTCGCAGTCTCTCTCGCTGTCTCTCTCGCTGTCTCTCTCGCTGTCTCTCTCGCTGTCTCTCTCGCAGTCTCTCTCGCTGTCCCTCTCGCAGTCTCTCTCGCTGTCCCTCTCGCAGTCTCTCTCGCTGTCTCTCTCGCAGTCTCTCTCGCAGTCTTCCTCGCAGTCTTCCTCGCAGTCTTCCTCCCAGTCTCCCTCGCTGTCTCCCTCGCTGTCTCCCTCGCTGTCTCCCTCGCTGTCTCTCTTGCAGTCTCTCTTGCTGTCTCTCTTGCTGTCTCCCTCGCAGTCTCCCTCGCAGTCTCCCTCGCAGTCTCCCTCGCAGTCTCCCTCGCAGTCTCCCATGCAGTCGCCCTCGCAGTCTCCCTCGCAGTCTCCCTCGCAGTCTCCCTCGCAGTCTCCCTCGCAGTCTCCCTCGCTGTCTCCCTCGCTGTCTCCCTCGCTGTCTCCCTCGCTGTCTCCCTCGCTGTCTCCCTCGCCGCCTCCCTCGCCGTCTACCTCGCCGTCTCCCTCGCAGTCACTCTCTCTGTATCCCCCGCTGTCTCTCTCGCTATCTCCGTAGCAGTCTCTCTCGCTGTCTCCCTCGCTGTCTCCCTCGCTGTCTCCCTCGCTGTCTCCCTCGCTGTCGCTGTCTCTGTCGCTGTCTCTCTCGCAGTCTCCCTCGCAGTCTCTCTCGCAGTCTCTCTCGCAGTCTCTCTCGCAGTCTCTCTCGCAGTCTCCCTCGCAGTCTCCCTCGCAGTCTCCCTCGCAGTCTCCCTCGCAGTCTCCCTCACAGTCTCTCTCGCTGTCTCCATTGCAGTCTCCCACACAGTCTCTGTCGCTTTCTCCCTCGCTTTCTCCCTCGCTTTCTCCCTCGCTTTCTCCCTCGCAGTCTCTCTCGCAGTCTCTCTCGCAGTCTCTCTCGCAGTCTCTCTCGCTGTCCCTCTCGCAGTCTCTCTCGCTGTCTCTCTCGCTGTCTCTCTCGCTGTCTCTCTCGCTGTCTCTCTCGCAGTCTCTCTCGCTGTCCCTCTCGCAGTCTCTCTCGCTGTCCCTCTCGCAGTCTCTCTCGCTGTCTCTCTCGCAGTCTCTCTCGCAGTCTTCCTCGCAGTCTTCCTCGCAGTCTTCCTCCCAGTCTCCCTCGCTGTCTCCCTCGCTGTCTCCCTCGCTGTCTCTCTTGCAGTCTCTCTTGCTGTCTCTCTTGCTGTCTCCCTCGCAGTCTCCCTCGCAGTCTCCCTCGCAGTCTCCCTCGCAGTCTCCCTCGCAGTCTCCCTCGCAGTCTCCCATGCAGTCGCCCTCGCAGTCTCCCTCGCAGTCTCCCTCGCAGTCTCCCTCGCAGTCTCCCTCGCAGTCTCCCTCGCTGTCTCCCTCGCTGTCTCCCTCGCTGTCTCCCTCGCTGTCTCCCTCGCCGCCTCCCTCGCCGTCTCCCTCGCCGTCTTCCTCGCAGTCACTCTCTCTGTATCCCCCGCTGTCTCTCTCGCTATCTCCGTAGCAGTCTCTCTCGCTGTCTCCCTCGCTGTCTCCCTCGCTGTCTCCCTCGCTGTCTCCCTCGCTGTCGCTGTCTCTGTCGCTGTCTCTCTCGCAGTCTCCCTCGCTGTCTCCCTCGCTATCTCCCTCGCTGTCTCCCTCGCTGTCTCACGCGATCTCTCTCACATTCTATCTCGTTGTCTCCCTCGCAGTCTCTCTCGCTGTGTCCCTCGCAGTCTCTCTCGCAGTCTCTATTGCTGTCTCTCTCGCTGTGTCCCTCGCTGTCTCCCTCGCTGTCTCCCTCGCTGTCTCCCTCGCTGTCTCCCTCGCTGTCTCTCTCGAAGTCTCTCTCGCTGTCTCCCTCGCTGTCTCCCTCGCTGTCTCCCTCGCTTTCTCTCTCGCTTTCTCCCTCGCAGTCTCCCTCGCAGTCTCCCTCGCAGTCTCTCTCGCAGTCTCTCTCGCAGTCTCTCTCGCTGTCTCTCTCGCTGTCTCCCTCGCTGTCTCCCTCGCTGTCTCCCTCGCTGTCTCCCTCGCTGTCTCCCTCGCTGTCTCCCTCGCTTTCTCTCTCGCTTTCTCCCTCGCTCTCTCCCGCAGTCTCTCTCGCAGTCTCTCTCGCAGTCTCCCTCGCAGTCTCTCTCGCAGTCTCTCTCCCAGTCTCTCTCGCAGTCTCCCTGGCAGTCTCTCTCGCAGTCTCTCTCGCAGTCTCTCTCGCAGTCTCTCTCGCAGTCTCTCTCGCAGTCTCCCTCGCAGTCTCTCTCGCAGTCCCCTCGCTGTCTCCCTCGCTGTTTCCCTCACAGTCTCTCTCGCTGTCTCCCTCGCAGTCTCTCTCGAAGTCGCTCTCGCTTTCTCCCTCGCTGTCTCTCTCGCAGTCCTTCTCGCATTCTCTCTCGCTGTCTCCAGCGCTGTCTCCCTCGGTGTCTCCCTCGCTGTCTCCCACGCAGTCTCTCTCGCTGTCTCTCAAGCGCTCTCTCTCGCAGTCTCTCTCGCTGTCTCCCTCGCAGTCTCCCTCGCTGTCTCCCTCGCTGTCTCCCTCGCTGTCTCCCTCGCTGTCTCCCTCGCTGTGTCCCTCGCTGTGTCCCTCGCTGTCTCTCTCGCAGTTTCCCTCGCTGTCTCTCTCGCTGTCTCTCTCGCAGTTTCCCTCGCTGTCTCCCTCGCTGTCTCCCTCGCTGTCTCCCTCGCTGTCTCCCTCGCTGTCTCCCTCGCAGTCTCCCTTGCAGTCTCTCTCGCAGTCTCTCTCGCAGTCTCTCTCGCAGTCTCTCTCGCAGTCTCTCTCGCAGTCTCTCTCGCAGTCTCTCTCGCAGTCTCCCTCGCTGTCTCCCTCGCTGTCTCCCTCGCCGTCTCCCTCGCCGTCTCCCTCGCCGTCTCCCTCGCAGTCACTCTCTCTGTATCCCCGGCTGTCGCTGTCTCTGTCGCTGTCTCTGTCGCTGTCTCTGTCGCTGTCTCTGTCGCTGTCTCTGTCGCTGTCTCCCTCTCTGTCTCCCTCTCTGTCTCCCTCGCTGTCTCCCTCGTCGTCTTCCTCGTCGTCTCCCTCGTCGTCTCCCTCGTCGTCTCCCTCGTCGTCTCCCTCGTCGTCTCCCTCGACGTCTCCCTCGCAGTCTCCCTCGCAGTCTCTCTCGCAGTCTCTCTCGCAGTCTCTCTCGCTGTCTCTCTCGCTGTCTCTCTCGCTGTCTCTCTCGCTGTCTCTCTCAATGTACTCTCGCTGTCTCACTCGCTCTATCCCTCGCTGTATCTCTCGCAGTCTCTCTCGCAGTCTCTCTCGCAGTCTCTCTCGCAGTCTCTCTCGCAGTCTCTGTTGCAGTCTCTCTCGCTGTCTCTCTCGCTGTCTCCCTCTCAGTCTCTCTCACTCTCTCTCTCGCAGTCTCCCTCGCAGTCTCCCTGACAGTCTCTCTCGCTGTCTCCATTGCAGTCTCCCACACAGTCTCTGTCGCTTTCTCCCTCGCTTTCTCCCTCGCAGTCTCTCTCGCAGTCTCTCTCGCAGTCTCTCTCGCAGTCTCTCTCGCTGTCCCTCTCGCAGTCTCTCTCGCAGTCTCTCTCGCAGTCTCTCTCGCTGTCTCCCTCGCAGTCTCTCTCGCAGTCTCTCTCGCTGTCTCTCTCGCTGTCTCCCTCGCAGTCTCCCTCGCAGTCTCCCTCGCAGTCTCCCTCGCAGTCTCCCTCGCAGTCTCCCTCGCTGTCTCTCTCGCTGTCTCTCTCGCTGTCTCCCTCACAGTCTCCCTCGCTGTCTCTCACGCAGTCGCTCTCACTTTCTCCCTCGCTGTCTCTCTCGCAGTCCTTCTCGCAGTCTCTGTTGCTATCTCCCTCGCTGTCTCCCTCGCTGTCTCCCTCGCAGTCTCCCTCGCAGTCTCCCTCGCAGTCTCTCTCGCAGTCTCTCTCGCAGTTTCTCTCGCAGTCTCTCTCGCTGTCTCTCTCGCTGTCTCCCTCGCTTTCTCCCTCGCTTTCTCCCTCGCTGTCTCTCTCGCTGTCTCTCTCGCTGTCTCTCTCGCTGTCTCTCTCGCTGTCTCTCTCGCTGTCTCCCTCGCAGTCTCTCTCGCTGTCTCTCTCGCTGTCTCTCTCGCTGTCTCTCTCGCTGTCTCTCTCGCAGTTTCCCTCGCTGTCTCCCTCGCTGTCTCCCTCGCTGTCTTCCACGCAGTCTCCCTCGCAGTCTCCCTCGCAGTCTCCCTCGCAGTCTCCCTCGCAGTCTCCCTCGCAGTCTCTCTCGCAGTCTCTCTCGCTGTCTCCCTCGCTTTCTCCCTCGCTGTCTCTCTCGCTGTCTCTCTCGCTGTCTCCCTCGCTGTCTCTCTCGCAGTCTCTCTCGCAGTCTCTCTCGCAGTCTCTCTCGCAGTCTCTCTCGCTGTCTCTCTCGCTGTCTCTCTCGCTGTCTCTCTCGCTGTCTCCCTCGCAGTCTCCCTCGCTGTCTCCCTCGCTGTGTCCCTCGCTGTCTCTCTCGCAGTTTCCCTCGCTGTCTCTCTCGCAGTTTCCCTCGCTGTCTCCCTCGCTGTCTCCCTCGCAGTCTCCCTCGCAGTCTCCCTCGCAGTCTCCCATGCAGTCTCCCATGCAGTCTCCCTCGCATTCTCTCTCGCAGTCTCTCTCGCAGTCTCTCTCGCAGTCCCTCGCAGTTTCCCTCGCTGTCTCCCTCGCTGTCTCCCTCGCTGTCTCCCTCGCTGTCTCCCTCGCTGTCTCCCTCGCCGCCTCCCTCGCCGTCTCCCTCACCGTCTCCCTCGCAGTCACTCTCTCTGTATCCCCCGCTGTCTCTCTCGCTATCTCCGTAGCAGTCTCTCTCGCTGTCTCCCTCGCTGTCTCCCTCGCTGTCTCCCTCGCTGTCGCTGTCTCTGTCGCTGTCTCTGTCGCTGTCTCTGTCGCTGTCTCTGTCGCTGTCTCTGTCGCTGTCTCCCTCTCTGTCTCTGTCGCTGTCTCCCTCTCTGTCTCCCTCGCTGTCTCCCTCGCTGTCTCCCTCGTCGTCTCCCTCGTCGTCTCCCTCGTCGTCTCCCTCGTCGTCTCCCTCGTCGTCTCCCTCGTCGTCTCCCTCGTCGTCTCCCTCGCCGTCTACCTCGCAGTCTCTCTCGCAGTCTCTCTCGCAGTCTCTCTCGCAGTCTCTCTCGCTGTCTCTCTCGCTGTCTCTCTCGCTGTCTCTCTCGCTTTCTCCCTCTCAGTCTCTCTCACTCTCTCTCTCGCAGTCTCTCTCGCAGTCTCTCTCGTCGTCTCTCTCTCCATCTCTCTCTCCATCTCTCTCGCCGTCTCTCTCGCAGTCTCCCTCGCAGTCTCCCTCGCAGTCTCTCTCGCAGTCTCTCTCGCAGTCTCCCTCGCAGTCTCCCTCGCAGTCTCCCTCGCAGTCTCCCTCACAGTCTCCCTCGCTGTCTCCCTCGCAGTCTCTCTCGCAGTCTCTCGCAGTCTCTCTCGCAGTCTCTCTCGCAGTCTCTCTCGCAGTCTCTCTCGCAGTCTCTCTCGCTGTCCCTCTCGCAGTCCCTCTCACAGTCTCTCTCGCTGTCTCCCTCGCAGTCTCTCTCGCAGTCTCTCTCGCTGTCTCTCTCAATGTACTCTCGCTGTCTCCCTCGCTGTCTCCCTCGCTGTCTCCCTCGGTGTCTCCCTCGCTCTATCCCTCGCTCTATCCCTCGCTGTATCTCTCGCAGTCTCTCTCGCAGTCTCTCTCGCAGTCTCTCTCGCAGTCTCTCTCGCTGTCTCCCTCTCAGTCTCTCTCGCTGTCTCCCTCGCAGTCCCCCTCGCAGTCTCCCTCGCAGTCTCCCTCGCAGTCTCCCTCGCAGTCTCCCTCGCAGTCTCCCTCGCTGTCTCCCTCGCTGTTTCCCTCACAGTCTCCCTCGCTGTCTCCCTCGCGGTCTCCCTCGCTGTCTCCCTCGCAGTCTCTCACGCAGTCGCTCTCACTTTCTCCCTCGCTGTCTCTCTTGCAGTCCTTCTCGCAGTCTCCCTCGCTGTCTCCCTCGCTGTCTCCCTCGCTGTCTCCCTCGCTGTCTCCCTCGCTGTCTCCCACGCTGTCTTCCACGCTGTCTCCCTCGCAGTCTCCCTCGCAGTCTCCCTCGCAGTCTCCCTCGCAGTCTCCCTCGCAGTCTCCCTCGCAGTCTCCCTCGCTGTCTCCCTCGCTTTCTCTCTCGCTGTCTCTCTCGCTTTCTCTCTCGCTGTCTCTCTCGCTGTCTCTCTCGCTGTCTCTCTCGCTGTCTCTCTCGCTGTCTCTCTCGCTGTCTCTCTCGCAGTCTCTCTCGCAGTCTCTCTCGCTGTCTCCCTCGCTGTCTCCCTCGCTGTCTCCCTCGCTGTCTCCCTCGCTGTGTCCCTCGCTGTGTCCCTCGCTCTCCCCCTCGCTCTCCCCCTCGCTCTCTCCCTCGTTGTCTCCCTCGCTGTCTCTCTCGCTGTCTCTCTCGCTGTCTTCCTCGCAGTCTCTCTCGCAGTCTCTCTCACAGTCTCTCTCGCAGTCTCTCTCGTTGTCTCCCTTGCAGTCTCTCTCGCTGTGTCCCTCGCAGTCTCTCTCGCAGTCTCTATTGCTGCCTCTGTCGCTGTCTCCCTCGCTGTCTCCCTCGCTGTCTCCCTCGCTGTCTCCCTTGCTGTCTCCCTCGCTGCCTCCCTCGCAGTCTCTCTCCAAGTCTCTCTCCAAGTCTCTCTCGCTGTCTACCTCGCTGTCTCCCTCGCTGTCTCTCTCGCTGCCTCCCTCGCAGTCTCTCTCGAAGTCTCTCTCGCTGTCTACCTCGCTGTCTCCCTCGCTGTCTCTCTCGCTCTCTCTCTCGCCGTCTCCCTCGCCGTCTTAATCGCTGTCTCCCTCGCATTCTCTCTCGCAGTGTCTCTCGCTGTATCTCTCGCAGTCTCCCTCGCAGTCTCCCTCGCAGTCTCTCTCGCTGTCTCCCTCGCTGTTTCCCTCACAGTCTCCCTCGCTGTCTCCCTCGCTGTCTCCCTCGCAGTCTCTCACGCAGTCGCTCTCACTTTCTCCCTCGCTGTCTCTCTTGCAGTCCTTCTCGCAGTCTCTGTTGCTGTCTCCCTCGCTGTCTCCCTCGCTGTCTCCCTCGCTGTCTCCCTCGCTGTCTCCCTCGCTGTCTTCCACGCTGTCTTCCACGCTGTCTCCCTCGCAGTCTCCCTCGCAGTCTCCCTCGCAGTCTCCCTCGCAGTCTCCCTCGCAGTCTCCCTAGCAGTCTCTCTCGCTGTCTCCCTCGCTTTCTCTCTCGCTGTCTCTCTCGCTGTCTCTCTCGCTGTCTCTCTCGCTGTCTCCCTCGCTGTCTCCCTCGCTGTCTCCCTCGCTGTCTCCCTCGCTGTGTCCCTCGCTCTCCCCCTCGCTCTCCCCCTCGCTCTCCCCCTCGCTCTCCCCCTCGCTCTCTCCCTCGCAGTCTCCCTCGTTGTCTCCCTCGCTGTCTCTCTCGCAGTCTCTCTCGCTGTCTTCCTCGCAGTCTCTCTCGCAGTCTCTCTCGCAGTCTCTCTCGCAGTCTCTCTCGTTGTCTCCCTTGCAGTCTCTCTCGCTGTGTCCCTCGCAGTCTCTCTCGCAGTCTCTATTGCTGCCTCTGTCGCTGTCTCCCTCGCTGTCTCCCTCGCTGTCTCCCTCGCTGTCTCCCTCGCTGTCTCCCTCGCTGCCTCCCTCGCAGTCTCTCTCGAAGTCTCTCTCGCTGTCTACCTCGCTGTCTCCCTCGCTGTCTCTCTCGCTGCCTCCCTCGCAGTCTCTCTCGAAGTCTCTCTCGCTGTCTACCTCGCTGTCTCCCTCGCTGTCTCTCTCGCTCTCTCTCTCGCCGTTTCCCTCGCCGTCTTAATCGCTGTCTCCCTCGCATTCTCTCTCGCAGTGTCTCTCGCTGTATCCCTCGCTGTCTCTCTCGCTATCTCCATAGCAGTCTCTCTCGCAGTTTCTCTCGCTTCCTCCCTCGCAGTCTCTCTCGCTGTCTCCCTCGCTGTCTCCCTCACAGTGTCTCTCGCTGTCTCTCTCACTGTCTCCCTCGCTGTCTCCCTCACAGTCTCTCTCGCTGTCTCCCTCGCTGTCTCCCTCGAGGTCTCTCTCGCAGTCTCTCTCGCAGTCTCTCTCGCAGTCTCTCTCGCAGTCTCTCTCGCAGTCTCTCTCGCTGTCTCTCTCGCTGACTCCCTCGCAGTTTCTATCGCTGTCTCCCTCGCAGTCTCTCTCGCTTTCTCCCTCGCTCTCTCCCTCGCAGTCTCTCTCGCAGTCTCTCTCGCAGTCTCTCTCGCAGTCTCGCTCGCTGTCTCCCTCGCAGTCTCCCTCGCTGTTTCCCTCGCTGTCTACCTCGCTCTCTCTCTCGCTGTCACCCTTGCTGTCACACTCGCTGTCACCCTCGCTGTCACCCTCGCTGTCACCCTCGCTGTCACCCTCGCTGTCTCCCTCGCTGTCTCCCTCGCTGTCTCCCTCGCAGTCTCCCTCACTATCCCTCTCGCAGTCTCTCTCGCTGTCTCCCTCACAGTCTCTCTCGCTGTCTCCCTTGCAGTCTCCCACACAGTCTCTTTCGCTTTCTCACTCGCTTTCTCCCTCGCAGTCTCTCTCGCAGTCTCCCTCGCAGTCTCTCTCGCAGTCTCTCTCGCAGTCTCTCTCGCTGTCCCTCTCGCAGTCTCTCTCGCAGTCTCTCTCGCAGTCTCTCTCGCAGTCTCTCTCGCTGTCTCCCTCGCAGTCTCTCTCGCAGTCTCCTTTGCAGTCTCTCTCGCTGTCTCTCTCGCTGTCTCTCTCGCTGTCTCCCTCGCTGTCTCCCTCGCAGTCTCCCTCGCAGTCTCCCTCGCAGTCTCCCTCGCAGTCTCCCTCGCAGTCTCCCTCGCTGTCTCTCTCGCTGTCTCTCTCGCTGTCTCCCTCACAGTCTCCCTCGCTGTCTCCCTCGCTGTCTCTCACGCAGTCGCTCTCACTTTCTCCCTCGCTGTCTCTCTCGCAGTCCTTCTCGCAGTCTCTGTTGCTATCTCCCTCGCTGTCTCCCTCGCTGTCTCCCTCGCTGTCTCCCTCGCAGTCTCCCTCGCAGTCTCCCTCGCAGTCTCTCTCGCAGTCTCTCTCGCAGTCTCTCTCGCTGTCTCTCTCGCTGTCTCCCTCGCTTTCTCCCTCGCTTTCTCCCTCGCTGTCTCTCTCGCTGTCTCTCTCGCTGTCTCTCTCGCTGTCTCTCTCGCTGTCTCTCTCGCTGTCTCCCTCGCAGTCTCTCTCGCTGTCTCTCTCGCTGTCTCTCTCGCTGTCTCTCTCGCTGTCTCTCTCGCAGTTTCCCTCGCTGTCTCCCTCGCTGTCTCCCTCGCTGTCTCCCTCGCTGTCTCCCTCGCTGTCTTCCACGCAGTCTCCCTCGCAGTCTCCCTCGCAGTCTCCCTCGCAGTCTCCCTCGCAGTCTCTCTCGCAGTCTCTCTCGCTGTCTCCCTCGCTTTCTCCCTCGCTGTCTCTCTCGCTGTCTCTCTCGCTGTCTCCCTCGCTGTCTCTCTCGCAGTCTCTCTCGCTGTCTTCCTCGCAGTCTCTCTCGCAGTCTCTCTCGCAGTCTCTCTCGCAGTCTCTCTCGTTGTCTCCCTTGCAGTCTCTCTCGCTGTGTCCCTCGCAGTCTCTCTCGCAGTCTCTATTGCTGCCTCTGTCGCTGTCTCCCTCGCTGTCTCCCTCGCTGTCTCCCTCGCTGTCTCCCTCGCTGTCTCCCTCGCTGCCTCCCTCGCAGTCTCTCTCGAAGTCTCTCTCGCTGTCTACCTCGCTGTCTCCCTCGCTGTCTCTCTCGCTGCCTCCCTCGCAGTCTCTCTCGAAGTCTCTCTCGCTGTCTACCTCGCTGTCTCCCTCGCTGTCTCTCTCGCTCTCTCTCTCGCCGTTTCCCTCGCCGTCTTAATCGCTGTCTCCCTCGCATTCTCTCTCGCAGTGTCTCTCGCTGTATCCCTCGCTGTCTCTCTCGCTATCTCCATAGCAGTCTCTCTCGCAGTTTCTCTCGCTTCCTCCCTCGCAGTCTCTCTCGCTGTCTCCCTCGCTGTCTCCCTCACAGTGTCTCTCGCTGTCTCTCTCACTGTCTCCCTCGCTGTCTCCCTCACAGTCTCTCTCGCTGTCTCCCTCGCTGTCTCCCTCGAGGTCTCTCTCGCAGTCTCTCTCGCAGTCTCTCTCGCAGTCTCTCTCGCAGTCTCTCTCGCAGTCTCTCTCGCTGTCTCTCTCGCTGACTCCCTCGCAGTTTCTATCGCTGTCTCCCTCGCAGTCTCTCTCGCTTTCTCCCTCGCTCTCTCCCTCGCAGTCTCTCTCGCAGTCTCTCTCGCAGTCTCTCTCGCAGTCTCGCTCGCTGTCTCCCTCGCAGTCTCCCTCGCTGTTTCCCTCGCTGTCTACCTCGCTCTCTCTCTCGCTGTCACCCTTGCTGTCACACTCGCTGTCACCCTCGCTGTCACCCTCGCTGTCACCCTCGCTGTCACCCTCGCTGTCTCCCTCGCTGTCTCCCTCGCTGTCTCCCTCGCAGTCTCCCTCACTATCCCTCTCGCAGTCTCTCTCGCTGTCTCCCTCACAGTCTCTCTCGCTGTCTCCCTTGCAGTCTCCCACACAGTCTCTTTCGCTTTCTCACTCGCTTTCTCCCTCGCAGTCTCTCTCGCAGTCTCCCTCGCAGTCTCTCTCGCAGTCTCTCTCGCAGTCTCTCTCGCTGTCCCTCTCGCAGTCTCTCTCGCAGTCTCTCTCGCAGTCTCTCTCGCAGTCTCTCTCGCTGTCTCCCTCGCAGTCTCTCTCGCAGTCTCCTTTGCAGTCTCTCTCGCTGTCTCTCTCGCTGTCTCTCTCGCTGTCTCCCTCGCTGTCTCCCTCGCAGTCTCCCTCGCAGTCTCCCTCGCAGTCTCCCTCGCAGTCTCCCTCGCAGTCTCCCTCGCTGTCTCTCTCGCTGTCTCTCTCGCTGTCTCCCTCACAGTCTCCCTCGCTGTCTCCCTCGCTGTCTCTCACGCAGTCGCTCTCACTTTCTCCCTCGCTGTCTCTCTCGCAGTCCTTCTCGCAGTCTCTGTTGCTATCTCCCTCGCTGTCTCCCTCGCTGTCTCCCTCGCTGTCTCCCTCGCAGTCTCCCTCGCAGTCTCCCTCGCAGTCTCTCTCGCAGTCTCTCTCGCAGTCTCTCTCGCTGTCTCTCTCGCTGTCTCCCTCGCTTTCTCCCTCGCTTTCTCCCTCGCTGTCTCTCTCGCTGTCTCTCTCGCTGTCTCTCTCGCTGTCTCTCTCGCTGTCTCTCTCGCTGTCTCCCTCGCAGTCTCTCTCGCTGTCTCTCTCGCTGTCTCTCTCGCTGTCTCTCTCGCTGTCTCTCTCGCAGTTTCCCTCGCTGTCTCCCTCGCTGTCTCCCTCGCTGTCTCCCTCGCTGTCTCCCTCGCTGTCTTCCACGCAGTCTCCCTCGCAGTCTCCCTCGCAGTCTCCCTCGCAGTCTCCCTCGCAGTCTCTCTCGCAGTCTCTCTCGCTGTCTCCCTCGCTTTCTCCCTCGCTGTCTCTCTCGCTGTCTCTCTCGCTGTCTCCCTCGCTGTCTCTCTCGCAGTCTCTCTCGCAGTCTCTCTCGCAGTCTCTCTCGCTGTCTCTCTCGCTGTCTCTCTCGCTGTCTCTCTCGCTGTCTCTCTCGCTTTCTCTCTCGCTGTCTCCCTCGCAGTCTCCCTCGCTGTCTCCCTCGCTGTGTCCCTCGCTGTCTCTCTCGCAGTTTCCCTCGCTGTCTCTCTCGCAGTTTCCCTCGCTGTCTCCCTCGCTGTCTCCCTCGCAGTCTCCCTCGCAGTCTCCCTCGCAGTCTCCCATGCAGTCTCCCATGCAGTCTCCCTCGCATTCTCTCTCGCAGTCTCTCTCGCAGTCTCCCTCGCAGTCTCCCTCGCTGTCTCCCTCGCTGTCTCCCTCGCTGTCTCCCTCGCTGTCGCTGTCTCTGTCGCTGTCTCTGTCGCTGTCTCTGTCGCTGTCTCTGTCGCTGTCTCCCTCTCTGTCTCTGTCGCTGTCTCCCTCTCTGTCTCCCTCGCTGTCTCCCTCGTCGTCTCCCTCGTCGTCTCCCTCGTCGTCTCCCTCGTCGTCTCCCTCGTCGTCTCCCTCGCCGTCTACCTCGCAGTCTCTCTCGCAGTCTCTCTCGCTGTCTCTCTCGCTGTCTCTCTCGCTGTCTCTCTCGCTGTCTCTCTCAATGTACTCTCGCTGTCTCCCTCGCTGTCTCCCTCGCTGTCTCCCTCGCTGTCTCCCTCGCTGTCTCCCTCGCTGTCTCCCTCGCTGTCTCCCTCGCTCTATCCCTCGCTCTATCCCTCGCTGTATTACTCGCAGTCTCACTCGCAGTCTCTCTCGCAGTCTCTCTCGCAGTCTCTCTCGCAGTCTCTCTCGCAGTCTCTCTCGCTGTCTCTCTCGCTGTCTCTCTCGCTGTCTCCCTCTCAGTCTCTCTCACTCTCTCTCTCGCAGTCTCTCTCGCAGTCTCTCTCGTCGTCTCTCTCTCCATCTCTCTCTCCATCTCTCTCGCCGTCTCTCTCGCCGTCTCTCTCGCCGTCTCTCTCGCAGTCTCCCTCGCAGTCTCTCTCGCAGTCTCTCTCGCAGTCTCCCTCGCAGTCTCCCTCGCAGTCTCCCTCGCAGTCTCCCTCGCAGTCTCCCTCGCAGTCTCTCTCGCTGTCTCCCTCGCAGTCTCTCTCGCAGTCTCTCGCAGTCTCTCTCGCAGTCTCTCTCGCAGTCTCTCTCGCAGTCTCTCTCGCAGTCTCTCTCGCTGTCCCTCTCGCAGTCTCTCTCGCTGTCCCTCTCGCAGTCTCTCTCACAGTCTCTCTCGCTGTCTCCCTCGCAGTCTCTCTCGCAGTCTCTCTCGCTGTCTCTCTCAATGTACTCTCGCTGTCTCCCTCGCTGTCTCCCTCGCTGTCTCCCTCGGTGTCTCCCTCGCTCTATCCCTCGCTCTATCCCTCGCTGTATCTCTCGCAGTCTCTCTCGCAGTCTCTCTCGCAGTCTCTCTCGCAGTCTCTCTCGCTGTCTCCCTCTCAGTCTCTCTCGCTGTCTCCCTCGCAGTCCCCCTCGCAGTCTCCCTCGCAGTCTCCCTCGCAGTCTCCCTCGCAGTCTCCCTCGCAGTCTCTCTCGCTGTCTCCCTCGCTGTTTCCCTCACAGTCTCCCTCGCTGTCTCCCTCGCTGTCTCCCTCGCTGTCTCCCTCGCAGTCTCTCACGCAGTCGCTCTCACTTTCTCCCTCGCTGTCTCTCTTGCAGTCGTTCTCGCAGTCTCCCTCGCTGTCTCCCTCGCTGTCTCCCTCGCTGTCTCCCTCGCTGTCTCCCTCGCTGTCTCCCTCGCTGTCTCCCTCGCTGTCTTCCACGCTGTCTTCCACGCTGTCTCCCTCGCAGTCTCCCTCGCAGTCTCCCTCGCAGTCTCCCTCGCAGTCTCCCTCGCAGTCTCCCTCGCAGTCTCTCTCGCTGTCTCCCTCGCTGTCTCCCTCGCTTTCTCTCTCGCTGTCTCTCTCGCTGTCTCTCTCGCTGTCTCTCTCGCTGTCTCTCTCGCTGTCTCTCTCGCAGTCTCTCTCGCAGTCTCTCTCGCTGTCTCCCTCGCTGTCTCCCTCGCTGTCTCCCTCGCTGTCTCCCTCGCTGTCTCCCTCGCTGTCTCCCTCGCTGTGTCCCTCGCTGTGTCCCTCTCTCTCCCCCTCGCTCTCCCCCTCGCTCTCTCCCTCGCAGTCTCCCTCGTTGTCTCCCTCGCTGTCTCTCTCGCAGTCTCTCTCGCTGTCTTCCTCGCAGTCTCTCTCGCAGTCTCTCTCACAGTCTCTCTCGCAGTCTCTCTCGTTGTCTCCCTTGCAGTCTCTCTCGCTGTGTCCTTCGCAGTCTCTCTCGCAGTCTCTATTGCTGCCTCTGTCGCTGTCTCCCTCGCTGTCTCCCTCGCTGTCTCCCTCGCTGTCTCCCTCGCTGCCTCCCTCGCAGTCTCTCTCCAAGTCTCTCTCCAAGTCTCTCTCGCTGTCTACCTCGCTGTCTCCCTCGCTGTCTCTCTCGCTGCCTCCCTCGCAGTCTCTCTCGAAGTCTCTCTCGCTGTCTACCTCGCTGTCTCCCTCGCTGTCTCTCTCGCTCTCTCTCTCGCCGTCTCCCTCGCCGTCTTAATCGCTGTCTCCCTCGCATTCTCTCTCGCAGTGTCTCTCGCTGTATCTCTCGCTGTCTCCCTCGCAGTCCCCCTCGCAGTCTCCCTCGCAGTCTCCCTCGCAGTCTCCCTCGCAGTCTCTCTCGCTGTCTCCCTCGCTGTTTCCCTCACAGTCTCCCTCGCTGTCTCCCTCGCTGTCTCCCTCGCAGTCTCTCACGCAGTCGCTCTCACTTTCTCCCTCGCTGTCTCTCTTGCAGTCCTTCTCGCAGTCTCTGTTGCTGTCTCCCTCGCTGTCTCCCTCGCTGTCTCCCTCGCTGTCTCCCTCGCTGTCTCCCTCGCTGTCTTCCACGCTGTCTTCCACGCTGTCTCCCTCGCAGTCTCCCTCGCAGTCTCCCTCGCAGTCTCCCTCGCAGTCTCTCTCGCTGTCTCCCTCGCTTTCTCTCTCGCTGTCTCTCTCGCTGTCTCTCTCGCTGTCTCTCTCGCTGTCTCCCTCGCTGTCTCCCTCGCTGTCTCCCTCGCTGTCTCCCTCGCTGTCTCCCTCGCTGTCTCCCTCGCTGTCTCCCTCGCTGTGTCCCTCGCTCTCCCCGTCGCTCTCCCCCTCGCTCTCCCCCTCGCTCTCCCCCTCGCTCTCTCCCTCGCAGTCTCCCTCGTTGTCTCCCTCGCTGTCTCTCTCGCAGTCTCTCTCGCTGTCTCCCTCGCAGTCTCTCTCGCAGTCTCTCTCGCAGTCTCTCTCGCAGTCTCTCTCGTTGTCTCCCTTGCAGTCTCTCTCGCTGTGTCCCTCGCAGTCTCTCTCGCAGTCTCTATTGCTGCCTCTGTCGCTGTCTCCCTCGCTGTCTCCCTCGCTGTCTCCCTCGCTGTCTCACTCGCTGTCTCCCTCGCTGCCTCCCTCGCAGTCTCTCTCGAAGTCTCTCTCGCTGTCTACCTCGCTGTTTCCCTCGCTGTCTCTCTCGCTGCCTCCCTCGCAGTCTCTCTCGAAGTCTCTCTCGCTGTCTACCTCGCTGTCTCCCTCGCTGTCTCTCTCGCTCTCTCTCTCGCCGTCTCCCTCGCCGTCTTAATCGCTGTCTCCCTCGCATTCTCTCTCGCAGTGTCTCTCGCTGTATCCCTCGCTGTCTCTCTCGCTATCTCCATAGCAGTCTCTCTCGCAGTTTCTCTCGCTTCCTCCCTCGCAGTCTCTCTCGCTGTCTCCCTCGCTGTCTCCCTCACAGTGTCTCTCGCTGTCTCTCTCACTGTCTCCCTCGCTGTCTCCCTCACAGTCTCTCTCGCTGTCTCCCTCGCTGTCTCCCTCGAGGTCTCTCTCGCAGTCTCTCTCGCAGTCTCTCTCGCAGTCTCTCTCGCAGTCTCTCTCGCAGTCTCTCTCGCTGTCTCTCTCGCTGACTCCCTCGCAGTTTCTATCGCTGTCTCCCTCGCAGTCTCTCTCGCTTTCTCCCTCGCTCTCTCCCTCGCAGTCTCTCTCGCAGTCTCTCTCGCAGTCTCTCTCGCAGTCTCGCTCGCTGTCTCCCTCGCAGTCTCCCTCGCTGTTTCCCTCGCTGTCTACCTCGCTCTCTCTCTCGCTGTCACCCTCGCTGTCACCCTCGCTGTCACCCTCGCTGTCACCCTCGCTGTCACCCTCGCTGTCACCCTCGCTGTCTCCCTCGCTGTCTCCCTCGCTGTCTCCCTCGCAGTCTCCCTCACTATCCCTCTCGCAGTCTCTCTCGCTGTCTCCCTCACAGTCTCTCTCGCTGTCTCCCTTGCAGTCTCCCACACAGTCTCTTTCGCTTTCTCACTCGCTTTCTCCCTCGCAGTCTCTCTCGCAGTCTCCCTCGCAGTCTCTCTCGCAGTCTCTCTCGCTGTCCCTCTCGCAGTCTCTCTCGCTGTCTCCCTCACAGTCTCTCTCGCTGTCTCCCTTGCAGTCTCCCACACAGTCTCTCACGCTTTCTCCCTCGCTTTCTCCCTCGCTTTCTCCCTCGCCGTCTCTCTCGCAGTCTCTCTCGCAGTCTCTCTCACAGTCTCTCTCGCAGTCTCTCTCGCTGTCCCTCTCGCAGTCTCTCTCGCTGTCTCCTTTGCAGTCTCTCTCGCTGTCTCTCTCGCTGTCTCTCTCGCTGTCTCTCTCGCTGTCTCTCTCGCTGTCTCTCTCGCAGTCTCCCTCGCAGTCTGCCTCGCAGTTTCCCTCGCAGTCTCTTTCGCTGTCTCCCTCGCTGTTTCCCTCACAGTCTCTTTCGCTGTCTCCCTCGCAGTCTCCCTCGCAGTCTCTCTCGCAGTCGCTCTCACTTACTCCCTCGCTGTCTCTCTCGCAGTCCTTCTCGCAGTCCTTCTCGCAGTCCTTCTCGCTGTCTCTCTCGCTGTCTCTCTCGCTGTCTCCCTCGCTGTCTCCCTCGCTGTCTCCCTCGCTGTCTCCCTCGCTGTCTCCCTCGCTGTCTCCCACGCTGTCTCCCACGCTGTCTCCCACGCTGTCTCCCTCGCAGTCTCCCTCGCAGTCTCTCTCGCTGTCTCTCTCGCTGTCTCCCTCGCTTTCTCCCTCGCTGTCTCTCTCGCTGTCTCTCTCGCTGTCTCCCTCGCTGTCTCACTCGCAGTCTCTCTCGCAGTCTCTCTCGCAGTCTCTCTCGCAGTCTCTCTCGCAGTCTCTCTCGCTGTCTCCCTCGCTGTCTCCCTCGCTGTCTCCCTCGCTGTCTACCTCGCTGTCTCCCTCGCTGTCTCCCTCGCTGTCTCCCTCGCTGTCTCCCTCGCTGTCTCTCTCGCTGTCTCTCTCGCTGTCTCCATCGCTTTCTCCCTCGCTGTCTCTCTCGCTGTCTCTCTCGCTGTCTCTCTCGCTGCCTCTCTCGCTGTCTCTCTCGCTGTCTCCCTTGCAGTCTCTCTCGCAGTCTCTCTCGCTGTGTGTCTCGCTCTCTCGCTCGCTGTCTCACGCGCTATCTCCATAGCATTCTCTCTCACTGTCTCTGTCACTGTCTCTGTCGCTGTCTCTGTCGCTGTCTCCGTCGCTGTCTCTGTCGCTGTCTCCGTCGCTGTCTCCGTCGCTGTCTCCGTCGCTGTCTCCCTCGCTGTCTCCCTCGCTGTCTCCCTCGCCGTCTCCCTCGCCGTCTCCCTCGTCGTCTCCCTCTTCGTCTCCCTGGCCGTCTCCCTGGCCGTCTCTCTCGCAGTCTCTCTCGCTGTCTCTATCGCTGTCTCTCTCGCTGTCTCTCTCGCTGTCTCTCTCAATGTACTCTCGCTGTCTCCCTCGCTGTCTCACTCTCTCTATCCCTCGCTGTATCTCTCGCAGTCTCTCTCGCAGTCTCTCTCACAGTCTCTCTCGCTGTCTCTCTCGCAGTCTCTCTCGCAGGCTCCCTCGCAGTCTCCCTCGCAGTCTCCCTCGCAGTCACTCTCGCAGTCTCTCTCGCAGTCTCTCTCGCAGTCTCCCTCGCAGTCTCCCTCGCAGTCTCCCTCGCAGTCTCTCTCGCTGTCTCCCTCGCTGTTTCCCTCACAGTCTCTCTCGCTGTCTGCCTCGCAGTCTCTCTCGAAGTCGCTCTCGCTTTCTCCCTCGCTGTCTCTCTCGCAGTCCTTCTCGCAGTCTCTCTCGCTGTCTCCAGCGCTGTCTCCCTCGCTGTCTCCCTCGCTGTCTCCCTCGCTGTCTCCATCGCTGTCTCCCACGCAGTCTCTCTCGCTGTCTCTCTCGCTGTCTCCATCGCTTTCTCCCTCGCCCTCTCTCTCGCAGTCTCTCTCGCAGTCTCTCTCGCAGTCTCTCTCGCAGTCTCTCTCGCTGTCTCTCTCGCTGTCTCCATCGCTTTCTCCCTCGCTGTCTCTCTCGCTGTCTCTCTCGCTGTCTCTCTCGCTGTCTCCCTTGCAGTCTCTCTTGCAGTCTCTCTCGCTGTCTCCCTCGCTGTCTCCCTCGCTGTCTCCCTCGCTGTGTCTCTCGCTGTCTCCCTCGCTGTCTCCCTCGCTGTCTCCCTCGCTTTCTCCCTCGCCGTCTCTCTCGCAGTCTCTCTCGCAGTCTCTCTCGCAGTCTCCCTCACAGTCTCTCTCGCTGTATCTCTCGCTGTCTCTCTCGCTGTCTCTCTCGCTGTCTCTCTCGCTGTCTCTCTCGCAGTCTCCCTCGCAGTCTGCCTCGCAGTTTCCCTCGCAGTCTCTTTCGCTGTCTCCCTCGCTGTTTCCCTCACAGTCTCTTTCGCTGTCTCCCTCGCAGTCTCCCTCGCAGTCTCTCTCGCAGTCGCTCTCACTTTCTCCCTCGCAGTCCTTCTCGCAGTCCTTCTCGCAGTCCTTCTCGCAGTCCTTCTCGCAGTCCTTCTCGCAGTCCTTCTCGCTGTCTCTCTCGCTGTCTCCCTCGCTGTCTCCCTCGCTGTCTCCCTCGCTGTCTCCCTCGCTGTCTCCCTCGCTGTCTCCCACGCTGTCTCCCATGCTGTCTCCCATGCTGTCTCCCTCGCAGTCTCCCTCGCAGTCTCCCTCGCTGTCTCTCTCGCTGTCTCTCTCGCTGTCTCACTCTCTCTATCCCTCGCTGTATCTCTCGCAGTCTCTCTCGCAGTCTCTCTCGCTGTCTCCCTCGCTGTTTCCCTCACAGTCTCTCTCGCTGTCTGCCTCGCAGTCTCTCTCGAAGTCGCTCTCGCTTTCTCCCTCGCTGTCTCTCTCGCAGTCCTTCTCGCAGTCTCTCTCGCTGTCTCCCTCGCTGTCTCCCTCGCTGTCTCCCTCGCTGTCTCCCTCGCTGTCTCCCTCGCTGTCTCCCTCGCTGTCTCTCTCGCTGTCTCTCTCGCTGTCTCCATCGCTTTCTCCCTCGCTGTCTCTCTCGCTGTCTCTCTCGCTGTCTCTCTCGCTGTCTCTCTCGCTGTCTCTCTCGCTGTCTCTCTCGCTGTCTCTCTTGCAGTCTCTCTCGCTGTCTCCCTCGCTGTCTCCCTCCCTGTGTCTCTCGCTGTCTCCCTCGCTGTCTCCCTCGCTGTCTCCCTCGCTTTCTCCCTCGCCGTCTCTCTCGCCGTCTCTCTCGCCGTCTCTCTCGCAGTCTCTCTCGCAGTCTCTCTCGCAGTCTCTCTCGCAGTCTCTCTCGCAGTCTCTCTCGCAGTCTCTCTCGCTGTCTCTCTCGCTGTCTCTCTCGCTGTCTCTCTCGCTGTCTCTCTCGCAGTCTCCCTCGCAGTCTCTCTCGCAGTCTCTCTCGCAGTCTCTCTCGCTGTCCCTCTCGCAGTCTCTCTCGCAGTCTCTCTCGCTGTCCCTCTCGCTGTCTCTCTCGCTGTCTCTCTCGCAGTCTCCTTTGCAGTCTCTCTCGCTGTCTCTCTCGCTGTCTCTCTCGCTGTCTCTCTCGCTGTCTCTCTCGCTGTCTCTCTCGCTGTCTCTCTCGCAGTCTCCCTCGCAGTCTGCCTCGCAGTTTCCCTCGCAGTCTCTTTCGCTGTCTCCCTCGCTGTTTCCCTCACAGTCTCTTTCGCTGTCTCCCTCGCAGTCTCCCTCGCAGTCTCTCTCGCAGTCGCTCTCACTTTCTCCCTCGCTGTCTCTCTCGCAGTCCTTCTCGCAGTCCTTTCTCGCAGTCCTTCTCGCAGTCCTTCTCGCAGTCCTTCTCGCAGTCCTTCTCGCAGTCCTTCTCGCAGTCTCCCTCGCAGTCTCCCTCGCAGTCTCCCTCGCAGTCTCCCTCGCTGTCTCTCTCGCTGTCTCTCTCGCTGTCTCCCTCGCTTTCTCCCTCGCTGTCTCTCTCGCTGTCTCCCTCGCAGTCTCCCTCGCAGTCTCCCTCGCAGTCTCTCTCGCAGTCTCTCTCGCTGTCTCTCTCACTGTCTCTCTCGCTGTCTCCCTCGCTGTCTCCCTCGCTGTCTCCCTCGCTGTCTCCCTCGCTGTCTCCCACGCAGTCTCTCTCGCTGTCTCTCTCGCTGTCTCTCTCGCTGTCTCTCTCGCTGTCTCCATCGCTTTCTCCCTCACTGTCTCTCTCGCTGTCTCTCTCGCTGTCTCTCTCGCTGCCTCTCTCGCTGTCTCTCTCGCTGTCTCCCTTGCAGTCTCTCTCGCAGTCTCTCTCGCTGTGTGTCTCGCTCTCTCGCTCGCTGTCTCACGCGCTATCTCCATAGCATTCTCTCTCACTGTCTCTGTCGCTGTCTCTGTCGCTGTCTCTGTCGCTGTCTCTGTCGCTGTCTCTGTCGCTGTCTCTGTCGCTGTCTCCCTCGCTGTCTCCCTCGCTGTCTCCCTCGCCGTCTCCCTGGCCGTCTCCCTGGCCGTCTCCCTGGCCGTCTCCCTGGCCGTCTCCCTGGCCGTCTCCCTGGCCGTCTCCCTGGCCGTCTCCCTGGCCGTCTCCCTGGCCGTCTCCCTGGCCGTCTCTCTCGCAGTCTCTCTCGCAGTCTCTCTCGCTGTGTCTCTCGCTCTCTCCCTCGCTGTCTCCCTCGCTGTCTCCCTCGCTTTCTCCCTCGCCGTCTCTCTCGCAGTCTCTCTCGCAGTCTCTCTCGCAGTCTCCCTCACAGTCTCTCTCGCTGTCTCTCTCGCTGTCTCTCTCGCTGTCTCTCTCGCAGTCTCCCTCGCAGTCTGCCTCGCAGTTTCCCTCGCAGTCTCTTTCGCTGTCTCCCTCGCTGTTTCCCTCACAGTCTCTTTCGCTGTCTCCCTCGCAGTCTCCCTCGCAGTCTCTCTCGCAGTCGCTCTCGCTTTCTCCCTCGCTGTCTCTCTCGCAGTCCTTCTCGCAGTCCTTCTCGCAGTCCTTCTCGCAGTCCTTCTCGCTGTCTCTCTCGCTGTCTCCCTCGCTGTCTCCCTCGCTGTCTCCCTCGCTGTCTCCCTCGCTGTCTCCCACGCTGTCTCCCATGCTGTCTCCCTCGCAGTCTCCCTCGCAGTCTCCCTCGCAGTCTCTCTCGCTGTCTCTCTCGCTGTCTCCCTCGCTGTCTCACTCTCTCTATCCCTCGCAGTCTCTCTCGCAGTCTCTCTCGCAGTCTCTCTCGCTGTCTCTCTCGCTGTCTCTCTCGCAGTCTCTCTCGCAGTCTCTCTCGCAGGCTCCCTCGCAGTCTCCCTCGCAGTCTCCCTCGCAGTCACTCTCGCAGTCTCCCTCGCAGTCTCCCTCGCAGTCTCCCTCGCAGTCTCCCTCGCAGTCTCCCTCGCAGTCTCTCTCGCTGTCTCCCTCGCTGTTTCCCTCACAGTCTCTCTCGCTGTCTGCCTCGCAGTCTCTCTCGAAGTCGCTCTCGCTTTCTCCCTCGCTGTCTCTCTCGCAGTCCTTCTCGCAGTCTCTCTCGCTGTCTCCAGCACTGTCTCCCTCGCTGTCTCCCTCGCTGTCTCCCTCGCTGTCTCCCTCGCTGTCTCCCTCGCTGTCTCCCTCGCTGTCTCCCTCGCTGTCTCTCTCGCTGTCTCTCTCGCTGTCTCCATCGCTTTCTCCCTCGCTGTCTCTCTCGCTGTCTCTCTCGCTGTCTCTCTCGCTGTCTCTCTCGCTGTCTCTCTTGCAGTCTCTCTCGCTGTCTCCCTCGCTGTCTCCCTCGCTGTCTCCCTCGCTGTCTCCCTCACTGTCTCCCTCCCTGTGTCTCTCGCTGTCTCCCTCGCTGTCTCCCTCGCTGTCTCCCTCGCTTTCTCCCTCGCCGTCTCTCTCGCAGTCTCTCTCGCAGTCTCTCTCGCAGTCTCTCTCGCAGTCTCTCTCGCAGTCTCTCTCGCAGTCTCTCTCGCTGTCTCTCTCGCTGTCTCTCTCGCAGTCTCCCTCGCAGTCTCTCTCGCAGTCTCTCTCGCAGTCTCTCTCGCTGTCCCTCTCGCAGTCTCTCTCGCAGTCTCTCTCGCTGTCCCTCTCGCTGTCTCTCTCGCTGTCTCTCTCGCAGTCTCCTTTGCAGTCTCTCTCGCTGTCTCTCTCGCTGTCTCTCTCGCTGTCTCTCTCGCTGTCTCTCTCGCAGTCTCCCTCGCAGTCTGCCTCGCAGTTTCCCTCGCAGTCTCTTTCGCTGTCTCCCTCGCTGTTTCCCTCACAGTCTCTTTCGCTGTCTCCCTCGCAGTCTCCCTCGCAGTCTCTCTCGCAGTCGCTCTCACTTTCTCCCTCGCTGTCTCTCTCGCAGTCATTCTCGCAGTCCTTCTCGCAGTCCTTCTCGCAGTCCTTCTCGCAGTCCTTCTCGCAGTCCTTCTCGCAGTCCTTCTCGCAGTCCTTCTCGCAGTCTCCCTCGCTGTCTCCCTCGCTGTCTCCCTCGCTGTCTCCCACGCTGTCTGCCACGCTGTCTCCCACGCTGTCTCCCACGCTGTATCCCTCGCAGTCTCCCTCGCAGTCTCCCTCGCAGTCTCCCTCGCTGTCTCTCTCGCTGTCTCTCTCGCTGTCTCCCTCGCTTTCTCCCTCGCTGTCTCTCTCGCTGTCTCCCTCGCAGTCTCCCTCGCAGTCTCCCTCGCAGTCTCTCTCGCAGTCTCTCTCGCTGTCTCTCTCACTGTCTCTCTCGCTGTCTCTCTCGCTGTCTCTCTCGCTGTCTCCCTCGCTGTCTCCCTCGCTGTCTCCCTCGCTGTCTCCCTCGCTGTCTCCCACGCAGTCTCTCTCGCTGTCTCTCTCGCTGTCTCTCTCGCTGTCTCTCTCGCTGTCTCTCTCGCTGTCTCTCTCGCTGTCTCTCTCGCTGCCTCTCTCGCTGTCTCTCTCGCTGTCTCCCTTGCAGTCTCTCTCGCTGTGTGTCTCGCTCTCTCGCTCGCTCTCTCGCTCGCTGTCTCACGCGCTATCTCCATAGCATTCTCTCTCACTGTCTCTGTCGCTGTCTCTGTCGCTGTCTCTGTCGCTGTCTCTGTCGCTGTCTCTGTCACTGTCTCTGTCACTGTCTCCCTCGCTGTCTCCCTCGCTGTCTCCCACGCAGTCTCTCTCGCTGTCTCTCTCGCTGTCTCTCTCGCTGTCTCTCTCGCTGTCTCCATCGCTTTCTCCCTCACTGTCTCTCTCGCTGTCTCTCTCGCTGTCTCTCTCGCTGCCTCTCTCGCTGTCTCTCTCGCTGTCTCCCTTGCAGTCTCTCTCGCAGTCTCTCTCGCTGTGTGTCTCGCTCTCTCGCTCGCTGTCTCACGCGTTATCTCCATAGCATTCTCTGTCGCTGTCTCTGTCGCTGTCTCTGTCGCTGTCTCTGTCGCTGTCTCTGTCGCTGTCTCTGTCGCTGTCTCCCTCGCTGTCTCCCTCGCTGTCTCCCTCGCTGTCTCCCTCGCCGTCTCCCTGGCCGTCTCCCTGGCCGTCTCCCTGGCCGTCTCCCTGGCCGTCTCCCTGGCCGTCTCCCTGGCCGTCTCTCTCGCAGTCTCTCTCGCAGTCTCTCTCGCTGTGTCTCTCGCTCTCTCCCTCGCTGTCTCCCTCGCTTTCTCCCTCGCCGTCTCTCTCGCAGTCTCTCTCGCAGTCTCTCTCGCAGTCTCCCTCACAGTCTCTCTCGCTGTCTCTCTCGCTGTCTCTCTCGCTGTCTCTCTCGCTGTCTCTCTCGCAGTCTCCCTCGCAGTCTGCCTCGCAGTTTCCCTCGCAGTCTCTTTCGCTGTCTCCCTCGCTGTTTCCCTCACAGTCTCTTTCGCTGTCTCCCTCGCAGTCTCCCTCGCAGTCTCTCTCGCAGTCGCTCTCGCTTTCTCCCTCGCTGTCTCTCTCGCAGTCCTTCTCGCAGTCCTTCTCGCAGTCCTTCTCGCAGTCCTTCTCGCAGTCCTTCTCGCAGTCCTTCTCGCAGTCCTTCTCGCTGTCTCTCTCGCTGTCTCCCTCGCTGTCTCCCTCGCTGTCTCCCTCGCTGTCTCCCTCGCTGTCTCCCTCGCTGTCTCCCACGCTGTCTCCCATGCTGCCTCCCTCGCAGTCTCCCTCGCAGTCTCCCTCGCAGTCTCCCTCGCAGTCTCCCTCGCAGTCTCCCTCGCAGTCTCTCTCGCTGTCTCTCTCGCTGTCTCCCTCGCTGTCTCACTCTCTCTATCCCTCGCAGTCTCTCTCGCAGTCTCTCTCGCAGTCTCTCTCGCTGTCTCTCTCGCTGTCTCTCTCGCAGTCTCTCTCGCAGTCTCTCTCGCAGGCTCCCTCGCAGTCTCCCTCGCAGTCTCCCTCGCAGTCTCCCTCGCAGTCACTCTCGCAGTCTCTCTCGCAGTCTCCCTCGCAGTCTCCCTCGCAGTCTCCCTCGCAGTCTCCCTCGCAGTCTCTCTCGCTGTCTCCCTCGCTGTTTCCCTCACAGTCTCTCTCGCTGTCTGCCTCGCAGTCTCTCTCGAAGTCGCTCTCGCTTTCTCCCTCGCTGTCTCTCTCGCAGTCCTTCTCGCAGTCTCTCTCGCTGTCTCCAGCACTGTCTCCCTCGCTGTCTCCCTCGCTGTCTCCCTCGCTGTCTCTCTCGCTGTCTCCCTCGCTGTCTCTCTCGCTGTCTCTCTCGCTGTCTCCATCGCTTTCTCCCTCGCTGTCTCTCTCGCTGTCTCTCTCGCTGTCTCTCTCGCTGTCTCTCTTGCAGTCTCTCTCGCTGTCTCCCTCGCTGTCTCCCTCGCTGTCTCCCTCGCTGTCTCCCTCGCTGTCTCCCTCGCTGTCTCCCTCCCTGTGTCTCTCGCTGTCTCCCTCGCTGTCTCCCTCGCTGTCTCCCTCGCTGTCTCCCTCGCCGTCTCTCTCGCAGTCTCTCTCGCAGTCTCTCTCGCAGTCTCTCTCGCAGTCTCTCTCGCAGTCTCTCTCGCAGTCTCTCTCGCTGTCTCTCTCGCTGTCTCTCTCGCTGTCTCTCTCGCAGTCTCCCTCGCAGTCTCTCTCGCAGTCTCTCTCGCAGTCTCTCTCGCTGTCCCTCTCGCAGTCTCTCTCGCAGTCTCTCTCGCTGTCCCTCTCGCTGTCTCTCTCGCTGTCTCTCTCGCAGTCTCCTTTGCAGTCTCTCTCGCTGTCTCTCTCGCTGTCTCTCTCGCTGTCTCTCTCGCTGTCTCTCTCGCTGTCTCTCTCGCAGTCTCCCTCGCAGTCTGCCTCGCAGTTTCCCTCGCAGTTTCCCTCGCAGTCTCTTTCGCTGTCTCCCTCGCTGTTTCCCTCACAGTCTCTTTCGCTGTCTCCCTCGCAGTCTCCCTCGCAGTCTCTCTCGCAGTCGCTCTCACTTTCTCCCTCGCTGTCTCTCTCGCAGTCCTTCTCGCAGTCCTTCTCGCAGTCCTTCTCGCAGTCCTTCTCGCAGTCCTTCTCGCAGTCCTTCTCGCAGTCTCCCTCGCTGTCTCCCTCGCTGTCTCCCTCGCTGTCTCCCTCGCTGTCTCCCACGCTGTCTCCCACGCTGTCTCCCACGCTGTCTCCCACGCTGTCTCCCACGCTGTCTCCCACGCTGTCTCCCACGCTGTCTCCCTCGCAGTCTCCCTCGCAGTCTCCCTCGCAGTCTCCCTCGCAGTCTCCCTCGCTGTCTCTCTCGCTGTCTCTCTCGCTGTCTCCCTCGCTTTCTCCCTCGCTGTCTCTCTCGCTGTCTCCCTCGCAGTCTCCCTCGCAGTCTCCCTCGCAGTCTCTCTCGCAGTCTCTCTCGCTGTCTCTCTCGCTGTCTCTCTCGCTGTCTCTCTCGCTGTCTCCCTCGCTGTCTCCCTCGCTGTCTCCCTCGCTGTCTCCCACGCTGTCTCTCTCGCTGTCTCTCTCGCTGTCTCTCTCGCTGTCTCTCTCGCTGTCTCTCTCGCTGTCTCTCTCGCTGTCTCTCTCGCTGCCTCTCTCGCTGTCTCTCTCGCTGTCTCCCTTGCAGTCTCTCTCGCAGTCTCTCTCGCTGTGTGTCTCGCTCTCTCGCTCGCTGTCTCACGCGCTATCTCCATAGCATTCTCTCTCACTGTCTCTGTCGCTGTCTCTGTCGCTGTCTCTGTCGCTGTCTCTGTCGCTGTCTCTGTCGCTGTCTCCCTCGCTGTCTCCCTCGCTGTCTCCCTCGCCGTCTCCCTCGCCGTCTCCCTGGCCGTCTCCCTGGCCGTCTCCCTGGCCGTCTCCCTGGCCGTCTCCCTGGCCGTCTCCCTGGCCGTCTCCCTGGCCGTCTCCCTGGCCGTCTCCCTGGCCGTCTCTCTCGCAGTCTCTCTCGCAGTCTCTCTCGCTGTCTCTCTCGCTGTCTCTCTCGCTGACTCTCTCAATGTACTCTCGCTGTCTCCCTCGCTGTCTCACTCTCTCTATCCCTCGCTGTATCTCTCGCAGTCTCTCTCGCAGTCTCTCTCAGTCTCTCTCGCTGTCTCTCTCGCAGTCTCTCTCGCAGGCTCCCTCGCAGTCTCCCTCGCAGTCTCTCTCGCAGTCTCTCTCGCAGTCTCTCTCGCAGTCTCTCTCGCAGTCTCCCTCGCAGTCTCCCTCGCAGTCTCCCTCGCAGTCTCCCTCGCAGTCTCCCTCGCAGTCTCTCTCGCTGTCTCCCTCGCTGTTTCCCTCACAGTCTCTCTCGCTGTCTGCCTCGCAGTCTCTCTCGAAGTCGCTCTCGCTTTCTCCCTTGCTGTCTCTCTCGCAGTCCTTCTCGCAGTCTCTCTCGCTGTCTCCCTCGCTGTCTCCCTCGCTGTCTCCCTCGCTGTCTCCCTCGCTGTCTCCCACGCAGTCTCTCTCGCTGTCTCTCTCGCTGTCTCCATCGCTTTCTCCCTCGCTGTCTCTCTCGCTGTCTCTCTCGCTGTCTCTCTCGCTGTCTCTCTCGCTGTCTCTCTCGCTGTCTCCCTCGCAGTCTCCCTCGCAGTCTCTCTTGCAGTCTCTCTCGCTGTCTCCCTCGCTGTCTCCCTCGCTGTCTCCCTCGCTGTCTCCCTCGCTGTCTCCCTCGCTGTGTCTCTCGCTCTCTCCCTCGCTGTCTCCCTCGCTGTCTCACACGCTCTCTCTCGCAGTCTCTCTCGCTGTCTCCCTCACTGTGTCCCTCGCAGTCTCCCTCGCAGTCTCCCTCGCTGTCTCCCTCATCGTCTCCCTCGCCGTCTCCCTTGCAGTCACTCTCTCTGTATCCCCGGCTGTCTCTCTCGCTATCTCCATAGCAGTCTCTCTCACTGTCTCCCTCGCTGTCTCTGTCGCTGTCTCTGTCGCTGTCTCTGTCGCTGTCTCTGTCGCTGTCTCTGTCGCTGTCTCTGTCGCTGTCTCCCTCGCCGTCTCCCGCGCCATCTCCCTCGCAGTCTCTCTCGCTGTCTCTCTCAATGTACTCTCGCTGTCTCACTCACTGTCTCACTCGCTCTATCCCTCGCTGTATCCCTCGCAGTCTCTCTCGCAGTCTCTCTCGCAGTCTCTCTCACAGTCTCTCTCGCTGTCTCTCTCGCTGTCTCCCTCGCAGTCTCTCTCGCTCTCTCCCTCACTGTCTCTCTCGCAGTCTCTCTCGCCGTCTCTCTCTCCATCTCTCTCGCCATCTCTCTCGCCGTCTCTCTCGCAGTCTCCCTCGCTGTCTCCCTCGCTGTCTCCCTCGCTGTCTCCCTCGCTGTCTCCCTCGCAGTCTCTCTCGCAGTCTCTCTCGCAGTCTCCCTCGCTGTCTCCCTCACAGTCTCTCTCGCTGTCTCCCTTGCAGTCTCCCACACAGTCTCTCACGCTTTCTCCCTCGCTTTCTCCCTCGCTTTCTCTCTCGCAGTCTCTCTCGCAGTCTCTCTCGCAGTCTCTCTCGCAGTCTCTCTCGCAGTCTCTCTCGCTGTCCCTCTCGCAGTCTCTCTCGCTGTCCCTCTCGCTGTCTCCCTCGCAGTCTCTCTCGCAGTCTCCTTTGCAGTCTCTCTCGCTGTCTCTCTCGCTGTCTCTCTCGCTGTCTCTCTCGCAGTCTCCCTCGCAGTCTGCCTCGCAGTCTCCCTCGCAGTCTCTCTCGTAGTCTCCCATGCAGTCTCTCTCGCTGTCTCTCTCGCTGTCTCTCTCGCTGTCTCTCTCGCTGTCTCTCTCGCTGTCTCTCTCGCATTCTCTCTCGCATTCTCTCTCGCAGTCTCCCTCGCAGTCTCCCTCGCAGTCTCTTTCGCTGTCTCCCTCGCTGTTTCCCTCAGAGTCTCTTTCGCTGTCTCCCTCGCAGTCTCCCTCGCAGTCTCTCTCGCAGTCGCTCTCACTTTCTCCCTCGCTGTCTCTCTCGCAGTCCTTCTCGCAGTCTCTCTCGCAGTCTCCCTCACTGTCTCCTTCACTGTCTCCCACGCTGTCTCCCTCGCTGTCTCCCTCGCTGTCTCCCTCGCAGTCTCCCTCGCAGTCTCCCTCGCAGTCTCCCTCGCAGTCTCTCTCGCTGTCTCCCTCGCTTTCTCCCTCGCTGTCTCTCTCGCTGTCTCTCTCGCTGTCTCTCTCGCTGTCTCCCTCGCTGTCTCCCTCGCTGTCTCCCTCGCTGTCTCCCTCGCTGTCTCCCTCACTGTGTCCCTCGCTCTCTCCCTCGCAGTCTCCCTCGCCGTCTCCCTCGCCGTCTCCCTCGCCGTCTCTCTCGCAGTCTCTCTCGCTGTCTTCCTCGCAGTTTCTCTCGCTGTCTCCCTCGCTGCCTCCCTCGCTGTCTCCCAAGCAGTCGCTCTCGCAGTCTCTCTCGCTGTCTCCCTCGCTGTCTCCCTCTCTGCCTCCCTCGCTGTCTCCCTAGCAGTCGCTCTCGCAGTCTCTCTCGCTGTCTTCCTCGCTGTGTCCCTCGCAGTCTCTCTCGCAGTCTCTCTCGCAGTCTCTCTCGCAGTCTTACTCGCAGTTTCTCTCGCTGTCTCCCTCGCTGCCTCCCACGCTGTCTCCCTCGCTGTCTCACGCGATCTCTCTCGCATTCTCTCTCGTTGTCTCCCTTGCAGTCTCTCTCGCTGTGTCCCTCGCAGTCTCTCTCGCAGTCTCCCTCGCTGTCTCCCTCGCTGTCTCCCTCGCTGTCTCCCTCGCTGTCTCCCTCGCTGTCTCCCTCGCTGTCTCCCTCGCTGCCTCCCTCGCTGCCTCCCTCGCAGTCTCTCTCGAAGTCTCTCTCGCTGTCTACCTCGCTGTCTCCCTCGCTCTCTCTCTCGCTCTCTCTCTCGCCGTCTCCCTCGCCGTCTTAATCGCTGTCTCCCTCGCATTCTCTCTCGCAGTGTCTCTCGCTGTCTCCCACGCAGTCTCCCACACAGTCTCTCACGCTTTCTCCCTCGCTTTCTCCCTCGCAGTCTCTCTCGCAGTCTCTCTCGCAGTCTCTCTCGCAGTCTCTCTCGCTGTCCCTCTCGCAGTCTCTCTCGCTGTCCCTCTCGCAGTCTCTCTCGCAGTCTCTCTCGCTGTCTCCCTCGCAGTCTCTCTCGCAGTCTCCTTTGCAGTCTCTCTCGCTGTCTCTCTCGCTGTCTCTCTCGCTGTCTCTCTCGCTGTCTCTCTCGCTTTCTCTCTCGCTGTCTCTCTCGCAGTCTCCCTCGCAGTCTCCCTCGCAGTCTCCCTCGCAGTCTGCCTCGCAGTCTCCCTCGCAGTCTCCCTCGCAGTCTCCCTCGCAGTCTCCCTCGCAGTCTCTCTCGTAGTCTCCTTTGCAGTCTCTCTCGCTGTCTCTCTCGCTGTCTCTCTCGCTGTCTCTCTCGCTGTCTCTCTCGCTGTCTCTCTCGCTGTCTCTCTCGCATTCTCTCTCGCAGTCTCCCTCGCAGTCTCTTTCGCTGTCTCCCTCGATTTTTCCCTCACAGTCTCTTTCGCTGTCTCCCTCGCAGTCTCCCTCGCAGTCGCTCTCACTTTCTCCCTCGCTGTCTCTCTCGCAGTCCTTCTCGCAGTCTCTCTCGCAGTCTCTCTCGCTGTCTCTCTCGCTGTCTCCCTCGCTGTCTCTCTCGCTGTCTCCCTCGCTGTCTCCCTCGCTGTCTCCCTCGCTGTCTCCCTCACTGTCTCCCACGCTGTCTCCCTCGCAGTCTCCCTCGCAGTCTCCCTCGCAGTCTCCCTCGCAGTCTCCCTCACAGTCTCCCTCGCAGTCTCTCTCGCTGTCTCCCTCGCTGTCTCCCTCGCTGTCTCTCTCGCTGTCTCCCTCGCTGTCTCCCTCGCAGTCTCTCTCGCTGTCTCCCTCGCTGTCTCTCTCGCTGTCTCCCTCGCTGTCTCCCTCGCTGTCTCCCTCGCTGTCTCCCTCGCTGTCTCCCTCACTGTGTCCCTCGCTCTCTCCCTCGCTCTCTCCCTCGCAGTCTTCCTCGCCGTCTCCCTCGCCGTCTCTCTCGCAGTCTCTCTCGCTGTCTTCCTCGCAGTTTCTCTCGCTGTCTCCCTCGCTGTCTCCCTCGCTGCCTCCCTCGCTGTATCCCAAGCAGTCGCTCTCGCAGTCTCCCTCGCTGTCTCCCTCACTGCCTCCCTCGCTGTCTCCCTCGCTGTCTCCCTCGCTGTCTCCCTAGCAGTCGCTCTCGCAGTCTCTCTCGCTGTCTTCCTCGCTGTGTCCCTCGCAGTCTCTCTCGCAGTCTCTCTCGCAGTCTCTCTCGCAGTCTCTCTCGCAGTCTTACTCGCAGTTTCTCTCGCTGTCTCCCACGCTGTCTCCCTCGTTGTCTCACGCGATCTCTCTCGCATTCTCTCTCGTTGTCTCCCTTGCAGTCTCTCTCGCTGTGTCCCTCGCAGTCTCTCTCGCAGTCTCTATTGCTGTCTCTGTCGCTGTCTCCCTCGCTGTCTCCCTCGCTGTCTCCCTCGCTGTCTCCCTCGCTGCCTCCCTCGCTGCCTCCCTCGCAGTCTCTCTCGAAGTCTCTCTCGCTGTCTACCTCGCTGTCTCCCTCGCTCTCTCTCTCGCTCTCTCTCTCGCCGTCTCCCTCGCCGTCTTAATCGCTGTCTCCCTCGCATTCTCTCTCGCAGTGTCTCTCGCAGTCTCCCTCGCAGTCTCCCTCGCAGTCTCTCTCGCTGTCTCCCTCACAGTCTCTCTCGCTGTCTCCCTCGCAGTCTCTCTCGAAGTCGCTCTCGCTTTCTCCCTCGCTGTCTCTCTCGCAGTCCTTCTCGCAGTCCTTCTCGCAGTCTCTCTCGCTGTCTCCAGCGCTGTCTCCCTTGCTGTCTCCCTTGCTGTCTCCCTTGCTGTCTCCCTCGCTGTCTCCCTCGCTGTCTCCCTCGCTGTCTCCCTCGCTGTCTCCCTCGCTGTCTCCCTCGCTGTCTCCCTCGCTGTCTCCCTCGCTGTCTCCCTCGCTGTCTCCCACGCAGTCTCTCTCGCTGTCTCTCTCGCTGTCTCCATGGCTTTCTCCCTCGCTGTCTCTCTCGCGGTCTCTCTCGCTGTCACTCTCGCTGTCTCTCTCGCTGTCTCTCTCGCTGTCTCTCTCGCTGTCTCTCTCGCTGTCTCTCTCGCTGTCTCTCTCGCTGTCTCTCTCGCTGTCTCCCTTGCAGTCTCTCTTGCAGTCTCTCTCGCTGTCTCCCTCACTGTGTCTCTCGCTCTCTCCCTCGCTGTCTCCCTTGCTGTCTCATGCGCTCTCTCTCGCAGTCTCTCTCGCTGTCTCCCTCGCTGTCTCCCTCGCTGTCTCTGTCTCTGTCGCTGTCTCTGTCGCTGTCTCTGTCGCTGTCTCTGTCGCTGTCTCTGTCGCTGTCTCTGTCGCTGTCTCCCTCGCAGTCTCCCTCGCCGTCTCCCTGGCCGTCTCCCTGGCCGTCTCCCTGGCCGTCTCCCTGGCCGTCTCCCTGGCCGTCTCTCTCGCAGTCTCTCTCGCTGTCTCTCTCGCTGTCTCTCTCAATGTACTCTCGCTGTCTCCCTCGCTGTCTCACTCGCTCTATCCCACGCTGTATATCTCGCTGTCTCTCTCGCTGTCTCCCTCGCAGTCTCTCTCGCTCTCTCCCTCACTGTCTCTCTCGCCGTCTCTCTCTCCATCTCTCTCGCCATCTCTCTCGCAGTCTCCCTCGCTGTCTCCCTCGCTGTCTCCCTCGCAGTCTCTCTCGCAATCTCTCTCGCAGTCTCTCTCGCTGTCCCTCTCGCAGTCTCTCTCGCTGTCTCCCTCACTGTGTCCCTCGCAGTCTCCCTCGCTGTCTCCCTCGCTGTCTCCCTCGCTGTCTCCCTCATCGTCTCCCTCGCCGTCTCCCTTGCAGTCACTCTCTCTGTATCCCCGGCTGTCTCTCTCGCTGTCTCTCTCGCTTTCTCTCTCGCTGTCTCTCTCGCAGTCTCCCTCGCAGTCTCCCTCGCAGTCTCCCTCGCAGTCTGCCTCGCAGTCTCCCTCGCAGTCTCCCTCGCAGTCTCCCTCGCAGTCTCCCTCGCAGTCTCTCTCGTAGTCTCCTTTGCAGTCTCTCTCGCTGTCTCTCTCGCTGTCTCTCTCGCTGTCTCTCTCGCTGTCTCTCTCGCTGTCTCTCTCGCTGTCTCTCTCGCATTCTCTCTCGCAGTCTCCCTCGCAGTCTCTTTCGCTGTCTCCCTCGATTTTTCCCTCACAGTCTCTTTCGCTGTCTCCCTCGCAGTCTCCCTCGCAGTCGCTCTCACTTTCTCCCTCGCTGTCTCTCTCGCAGTCCTTCTCGCAGTCTCTCTCGCAGTCTCTCTCGCTGTCTCTCTCGCTGTCTCCCTCGCTGTCTCTCTCGCTGTCTCCCTCGCTGTCTCCCTCGCTGTCTCCCTCGCTGTCTCCCTCACTGTCTCCCACGCTGTCTCCCTCGCAGTCTCCCTCGCAGTCTCCCTCGCAGTCTCCCTCGCAGTCTCCCTCACAGTCTCCCTCGCAGTCTCTCTCGCTGTCTCCCTCGCTGTCTCCCTCGCTGTCTCTCTCGCTGTCTCCCTCGCTGTCTCCCTCGCAGTCTCTCTCGCTGTCTCCCTCGCTGTCTCTCTCGCTGTCTCCCTCGCTGTCTCCCTCGCTGTCTCCCTCGCTGTCTCCCTCGCTGTCTCCCTCACTGTGTCCCTCGCTCTCTCCCTCGCTCTCTCCCTCGCAGTCTTCCTCGCCGTCTCCCTCGCCGTCTCTCTCGCAGTCTCTCTCGCTGTCTTCCTCGCAGTTTCTCTCGCTGTCTCCCTCGCTGTCTCCCTCGCTGCCTCCCTCGCTGTATCCCAAGCAGTCGCTCTCGCAGTCTCCCTCGCTGTCTCCCTCACTGCCTCCCTCGCTGTCTCCCTCGCTGTCTCCCTCGCTGTCTCCCTAGCAGTCGCTCTCGCAGTCTCTCTCGCTGTCTTCCTCGCTGTGTCCCTCGCAGTCTCTCTCGCAGTCTCTCTCGCAGTCTCTCTCGCAGTCTCTCTCGCAGTCTTACTCGCAGTTTCTCTCGCTGTCTCCCACGCTGTCTCCCTCGTTGTCTCACGCGATCTCTCTCGCATTCTCTCTCGTTGTCTCCCTTGCAGTCTCTCTCGCTGTGTCCCTCGCAGTCTCTCTCGCAGTCTCTATTGCTGTCTCTGTCGCTGTCTCCCTCGCTGTCTCCCTCGCTGTCTCCCTCGCTGTCTCCCTCGCTGCCTCCCTCGCTGCCTCCCTCGCAGTCTCTCTCGAAGTCTCTCTCGCTGTCTACCTCGCTGTCTCCCTCGCTCTCTCTCTCGCTCTCTCTCTCGCCGTCTCCCTCGCCGTCTTAATCGCTGTCTCCCTCGCATTCTCTCTCGCAGTGTCTCTCGCAGTCTCCCTCGCAGTCTCCCTCGCAGTCTCTCTCGCTGTCTCCCTCACAGTCTCTCTCGCTGTCTCCCTCGCAGTCTCTCTCGAAGTCGCTCTCGCTTTCTCCCTCGCTGTCTCTCTCGCAGTCCTTCTCGCAGTCCTTCTCGCAGTCTCTCTCGCTGTCTCCAGCGCTGTCTCCCTTGCTGTCTCCCTTGCTGTCTCCCTTGCTGTCTCCCTCGCTGTCTCCCTCGCTGTCTCCCTCGCTGTCTCCCTCGCTGTCTCCCTCGCTGTCTCCCTCGCTGTCTCCCTCGCTGTCTCCCTCGCTGTCTCCCTCGCTGTCTCCCACGCAGTCTCTCTCGCTGTCTCTCTCGCTGTCTCCATGGCTTTCTCCCTCGCTGTCTCTCTCGCGGTCTCTCTCGCTGTCACTCTCGCTGTCTCTCTCGCTGTCTCTCTCGCTGTCTCTCTCGCTGTCTCTCTCGCTGTCTCTCTCGCTGTCTCTCTCGCTGTCTCTCTCGCTGTCTCCCTTGCAGTCTCTCTTGCAGTCTCTCTCGCTGTCTCCCTCACTGTGTCTCTCGCTCTCTCCCTCGCTGTCTCCCTTGCTGTCTCATGCGCTCTCTCTCGCAGTCTCTCTCGCTGTCTCCCTCGCTGTCTCCCTCGCTGTCTCTGTCTCTGTCGCTGTCTCTGTCGCTGTCTCTGTCGCTGTCTCTGTCGCTGTCTCTGTCGCTGTCTCCCTCGCAGTCTCCCTCGCCGTCTCCCTGGCCGTCTCCCTGGCCGTCTCCCTGGCCGTCTCCCTGGCCGTCTCCCTGGCCGTCTCTCTCGCAGTCTCTCTCGCTGTCTCTCTCGCTGTCTCTCTCAATGTACTCTCGCTGTCTCCCTCGCTGTCTCACTCGCTCTATCCCACGCTGTATATCTCGCTGTCTCTCTCGCTGTCTCCCTCGCAGTCTCTCTCGCTCTCTCCCTCACTGTCTCTCTCGCCGTCTCTCTCTCCATCTCTCTCGCCATCTCTCTCGCAGTCTCCCTCGCTGTCTCCCTCGCTGTCTCCCTCGCAGTCTCTCTCGCAATCTCTCTCGCAGTCTCTCTCGCTGTCCCTCTCGCAGTCTCTCTCGCTGTCTCCCTCACTGTGTCCCTCGCAGTCTCCCTCGCTGTCTCCCTCGCTGTCTCCCTCGCTGTCTCCCTCATCGTCTCCCTCGCCGTCTCCCTTGCAGTCACTCTCTCTGTATCCCCGGCTGTCTCTCTCGCTATCTCCATAGCAGTCTCCCTCGCTGTCTCTGTCGCTGTCTCTGTCGCTGTCTCTGTCGCTGTCTCTGTCGCTGTCTCTGTCGCTGTCTCTGTCGCTGTCTCCCTCGCCGTCTCCCTCGCAGTCTCTCTCGCAGTCTCTCTCGCTGTCTCTCTCAATGTACTCTCGCTGTCTCCCTCACTGTCTCACTCGCTCTATCCCTCGCTCTATCCCTCGCTGTATCTCTCGCAGTCTCTCTCGCAGTCTCTCTCACAGTCTCTCTCGCAGTCTCTCTCGCTGTCTCTCTCGCTGTCTCCCTCGCAGTCTCTCTCGCTCTCTCCCTCACTGTCTCTCTCGCAGTCTCTCTCGCCGTCTCTCTCTCCATCTCTCTCGCCATCTCTCTCGCCGTCTCTCTCGCAGTCTCCCTCGCTGTCTCCCTCGCAGTCTCCCTCGCAGTCTCCCTCGCAGTCTCCCTCGCAGTCTCCCTCGCAGTCTCTCTCGCAGTCTCTCTCTCAGTCTCCCTCGCTGTCTCCCTCACAGTCTCTCTCGCTGTCTCCCTTGCAGTCTCCCACACAGTCACTCACGCTTTCTCCCTCGCTTTCTCCCTCGCTTTCTCCCTCGCTTTCTCCCTCGCAGTCTCTCTCGCAGTCTCTCTCGCAGTCTCTCTCGCAGTCTCTCTCGCAGTCTCTCTCGCAGTCTCTCTCGCTGTCCCTCTCGCAGTCTCTCTCGCTGTCCCTCTCGCTGTCTCTCTCACTGTCTCCCTCGCAGTCTCTCTCGCAGTCTCCTTTGCAGTCTCTCTCGCTGTCTCTCTCGCTGTCTCTCTCGCTGTCTCTCTCGCTGTCTCTCTCGCAGTCTCCCTCGCAATCTGCCTCGCAGTCTCCCTCGCAGTCTCTCTCGTAGTCTCCTTTGCAGTCTCTCTCGCTGTCTCTCTCGCTGTCTCTCTCGCTGTCTCTCTCGCTGTCTCTCTCGCTGTCTCTCTCGCAGTCTCTCTCGCAGTCTCTCTTGCAGTCTCACTCGCAGTCTCCCTCGCAGTCTCCCTCGCAGTCTCTTTCGCTGTCTCCCTCGCTGTTTCCCTCACAGTCTCTTTCGCTGTCTCCCTCGCAGTCTCCCTCGCAGTCTCTCTCGCAGTTGCTCTCACTTTCTCCCTCGCTGTCTCTCTCGCAGTCCTTCTCGCAGTCCTTCTCGCAGTCCTTCTCGCAGTCCTTCTCGCAGTCCTTCTCGCAGTCTCTCTCGCTGTCTCTCTCGCTGTCTCTCTCGCTGTCTCCCTCGCTGTCTCCCTCGCTGTCTCCCTCGCTGTCTCCCTCGCTGTCTCCCTCGCTGTCTCCCTCACTGTCTCCCACGCTGTCTCCCTCGCTGTCTCCCTCGCTGTCTCCCTCGCTGTCTCCCTCGCTGTCTCCCTCGCAGTCTCCCTCGCAGTCTCCCTCGCTGTCTCCCTCGCTTTCTCCCTCGCTGTCTCCCTCGCTGTCTCCCTCGCTGTGTCCCTCGCTCTCTCCCTCGCAGTCTCCCTCGCCGTCTCCCTCGCCGTCTCCCTCGCCGTCTCCCTCGCTGTCTCCCTAGCAGTCGCTCTCGCACTCTCTCTCGCTGTCTTCCTCGCTGTCTTCCTCGCTGTGTCCCTCGCAGTCTCTCTCGCAGTCTCTCTCGCAGTCTCTCTCGCAGTCTCTCTCGCAGTCTTCCTCGCAGTTTCTCTCGCTGTCTCCCTCGCTGCCTCCCACGCTGTCTCCCTCACTGTCTCACGCGATCTCTCTCGCATTCTCTCTCGTTGTCTCCCTTGCAGTCTCTCTCGCTGTGTCCCTCGCAGTCTCTCTCGCAGTCTCTATTGCTGTCTCCCTCGCTGTCTCCCTCGCTGTCTCCCTCACTGCCTCCCTCGCTGTCTCCCTAGCAGTCTCTCTCGCAGTCGCTCTCACTTTCTCCCTCGCTGTCTCTCTCGCAGTCCTTCTCGCAGTCCTTCTCGCAGTCCTTCTCGCTGTCTCTCTCGCTGTCTCTCTCGCTGTCTCCCTCGCTGTCTCCCTCGCTGTCTCCCTCGCTGTCTCCCTCGCTGTCTCCCTCGCTGTCTCCCTCGCTGTCTCCCACGCTGTCTCCCACGCTGTCTCCCACGCTGTCTCCCTCGCAGTCTCCCTCGCAGTCTCTCTCGCTGTCTCTCTCGCTGTCTCTCTCGCTGTCTCCCTCGCTTTCTCCCTCGCTGTCTCTCTCGCTGTCTCTCTCGCTGTCTCACTCGCAGTCTCTCTCGCAGTCTCTCTCGCAGTCTCTCTCGCAGTCTCTCTCGCTGTCTCCCTCGCTGTCTCCCTCGCTGTCTCCCTCGCTGTCTACCTCGCTGTCTACCTCGCTGTCTACCTCGCTGTCTCCCTCGCTGTCTCCCTCGCTGTCTCCCTCGCTGTCTCCCTCGCTGTCTCCCTCGCTGTCTCTCTCGCTGTCTCTCTCGCTGTCTCCATCGCTTTCTCCCTCGCTGTCTCTCTCGCTGTCTCTCTCGCTGCCTCTCTCGCTGTCTCTCTCGCTGTCTCCCTTGCAGTCTCTCTCGCAGTCTCTCTCGCTGTGTGTCTCGCTCTCTCGCTCGCTGTCTCACGCGCTATCTCCATAGCATTCTCTCTCACTGTCTCTGTCACTGTCTCTGTCGCTGTCTCTGTCGCTGTCTCTGTCGCTGTCTCCGTCGCTGTCTCTGTCGCTGTCTCTGTCGCTGTCTCCGTCGCTGTCTCCGTCGCTGTCTCCGTCGCTGTCTCCCTCGCTGTCTCCCTCGCTGTCTCCCTCGCTGTCTCCCTCACTGTCTCCCACGCTGTCTCCCTCGCTGTCTCCCTCGCAGTCTCCCTCGCAGTCTCCCTCGCAGTCTCCCTCGCTGTCTCCCTCGCTTTCTCCCTCGCTGTCTCTCTCGCTGTCTCCCTCGCTGTCTCCCTCGCTGTCTCCCTCGCTGTCTCCCTCGCTGTGTCCCTCGCTCTCTCCCTCGCAGTCTCCCTCGCCGTCTCCCTCGCCGTCTCCCTCGCCGTCTCCCTCGCTGTCTCCCTAGCAGTCGCTCTCGCAGTCTCTCTCGCTGTCTTCCTCGCTGTCTTCCTCGCTGTGTCCCTCGCAGTCTCTCTCGCAGTCTCTCTCGCAGTCTCTCTCGCAGTCTCTCTCGCAGTCTTCCTCGCAGTTTCTCTCGCTGTCTCCCTCGCTGCCTCCCACGCTGTCTCCCTCACTGTCTCACGCGATCTCTCTCGCATTCTCTCTCGTTGTCTCCCTTGCAGTCTCTCTCGCTGTGTCCCTCGCAGTCTCTCTCGCAGTCTCTATTGCTGTCTCCCTCGCTGTCTCCCTCGCTGTCTCCCTCACTGCCTCCCTCGCTGTCTCCCTAGCAGTCTCTCTCGCAGTCGCTCTCACTTTCTCCCTCGCTGTCTCTCTCGCAGTCCTTCTCACAGTCCTTCTCGCAGTCCTTCTCGCTGTCTCTCTCGCTGTCTCTCTCGCTGTCTCCCTCGCTGTCTCCCTCGCTGTCTCCCTCGCTGTCTCCCTCGCTGTCTCCCTCGCTGTCTCCCACGCTGTCTCCCACGCTGTCTCCCACGCTGTCTCCCTCGCAGTCTCCCTCGCAGTCTCTCTCGCTGTCTCTCTCGCTGTCTCCCTCGCTTTCTCCCTCGCTGTCTCTCTCGCTGTCTCACTCGCAGTCTCTCTCGAAGTCTCTCTCGCAGTCTCTCTCGCAGTCTCTCTCGCAGTCTCTCTCGCTGTCTCCCTCGCTGTCTCCCTCGCTGTCCACCTCGCTGTCTCCCTCGCTGTCGCCCTCGCTGTCTCCCTCGCTGTCTCTCTCGCTGTCTCTCTCGCTGTCTCTCTCGCTGTCTCTCTCGCTGTCTCCATCGCTTTCTCCCTCGCTGTCTCTCTCGCTGTCTCTCTCGCTGTCTCTCTCGCTGCCTCTCTCGCTGTCTCTCTCGCTGTCTCCCTTGCAGTCTCTCTCGCAGTCTCTCTCGCTGTGTGTCTCGCTCTCTCGCTCGCTGTCTCACGCGCTATCTCCCTAGCATTCTCTCTCACTGTCTCTGTCGCTGTCTCTGTCGCTGTCTCTGTCGCTGTCTCCGTCGCTGTCTCCGTCGCTGTCTCTGTCGCTGTCTCTGTCGCTGTCTCCGTCGCTGTCTCCGTCGCTGTCTCCGTCGCTGTCTCCCTCGCTGTCTCCCTCGCTGTCTCCCTCGCCGTCTCCCTCGCCGTCTCCCTCGCCGTCTCCCTCGCCGTCTCCCTCGCCGTCTCCCTCGTCGTCTCCCTCGTCGTCTCCCTCTTCGTCTCCCTGGCCGTCTCCCTGGCCGTCTCTCTCGCAGTCTCTCTCGCTGTCTCTCTCGCTGTCTCTCTCGCTGTCTCTCTCGCTGTCTCCCTTGCAGTCTCTCTTGCAGTCTCTCTCGCTGTCTCCCTCACTGTGTCTCTCGCTCTCTCCCTCGCTGTCTCCCTTGCTGTCTCATGCGCTCTCTCTCGCAGTCTCTCTCGCTGTCTCCCTCGCTGTCTCCCTCGCTGTCTCTGTCTCTGTCGCTGTCTCTGTCGCTGTCTCCCTCGCTGTCTCTGTCGCTGTCTCTGTCGCTGTCTCCCTCGCTGTCTCCCTCGCAGTCTCCCTCGCCGTCTCCCTGGCCGTCTCCCTGGCCGTCTCCCTGGCCGTCTCCCTGGCCGTCTCTCTCGCAGTCTCTCTCGCTGTCTCTCTCGCTGTCTCTCTCAATGTACTCTCGCTGTCTCCCTCGCTGTCTCACTCGCTCTATCCCACGCTGTATATCTCGCTGTCTCTCTCGCTGTCTCCCTCGCAGTCTCTCTCGCTCTCTCCCTCACTGTCTCTCTCGCCGTCTCTCTCTCCATCTCTCTCTCCATCTCTCTCGCCATCTCTCTCGCAGTCTCCCTCGCTGTCTCCCTCGCTGTCTCCCTCGCAGTCTCTCTCGCAATCTCTCTCGCAGTCTCTCTCGCTGTCCCTCTCGCAGTCTCTCTCGCTGTCTCCCTCACTGTGTCCCTCGCAGTCTCCCTCGCTGTCTCCCTCGCTGTCTCCCTCGCTGTCTCCCTCATCGTCTCCCTCGCCGTCTCCCTTGCAGTCACTCTCTCTGTATCCCCGGCTGTCTCTCTCGCTATCTCCATAGCAGTCTCCCTCGCTGTCTCTGTCGCTGTCTCTGTCGCTGTCTCTGTCGCTGTCTCTGTCGCTGTCTCTGTCGCTGTCTCTGTCGCTGTCTCCCTCGCCGTCTCCCTCGCCGTCTCCCTCGCAGTCTCTCTCGCAGTCTCTCTCGCTGTCTCTCTCAATGTACTCTCGCTGTCTCCCTCACTGTCTCACTCGCTCTATCCCTCGCTCTATCCCTCGCTGTATCTCTCGCAGTCTCTCTCGCAGTCTCTCTCACAGTCTCTCTCGCAGTCTCTCTCGCTGTCTCTCTCGCTGTCTCCCTCGCAGTCTCTCTCGCTCTCTCCCTCACTGTCTCTCTCGCAGTCTCTCTCGCCGTCTCTCTCTCCATCTCTCTCGCCATCTCTCTCGCAGTCTCCCTCGCTGTCTCCCTCGCTGTCTCCCTCGCAGTCTCCCTCGCAGTCTCCCTCGCAGTCTCCCTCGCAGTCTCCCTCGCAGTCTCTCTCGCAGTCTCTCTCGCAGTCTCTCTCTCAGTCTCCCTCGCTGTCTCCCTCACAGTCTCTCTCGCTGTCTCCCTTGCAGTCTCCCACACAGTCACTCACGCTTTCTCCCTCGCTTTCTCCCTCGCAGTCTCTCTCGCAGTCTCTCTCGCAGTCTCTCTCGCAGTCTCTCTCGCAGTCTCTCTCGCAGTCTCTCTCGCTGTCCCTCTCGCTGTCCCTCTCGCTGTCTCTCTCACTGTCTCCCTCGCAGTCTCTCTCGCAGTCTCCTTTGCAGTCTCTCTCGCTGTCTCTCTCGCTGTCTCTCTCGCTGTCTCTCTCGCTGTCTCTCTCGCTGTCTCTCTCGCAGTCTCCCTCGCAATCTGCCTCGCAGTCTCCCTCGCAGTCTCTCTCGTAGTCTCCTTTGCAGTCTCTCTCGCTGTCTCTCTCGCTGTCTCTCTCGCTGTCTCTCTCGCTGTCTCTCTCGCAGTCTCTCTCGCAGTCTCTCTTGCAGTCTCACTCGCAGTCTCCCTCGCAGTCTCCCTCGCAGTCTCTTTCGCTGTCTCCCTCGCTGTTTCCCTCACAGTCTCTTTCGCTGTCTCCCTCGCAGTCTCCCTCGCAGTCTCTCTCGCAGTTGCTCTCACTTTCTCCCTCGCTGTCTCTCTCGCAGTCCTTCTCGCAGTCCTTCTCGCAGTCCTTCTCGCAGTCCTTCTCGCAGTCTCTCTCGCAGTCTCTCTCGCTGTCTCTCTCGCTGTCTCTCTCGCTGTCTCCCTCGCTGTCTCCCTCGCTGTCTCCCTCGCTGTCTCCCTCGCTGTCTCCCTCGCTGTCTCCCTCACTGTCTCCCACGCTGTCTCCCTCGCTGTCTCCCTCGCTGTCTCCCTCGCTGTCTCCCTCGCAGTCTCCCTCGCAGTCTCCCTCGCAGTCTCCCTCGCAGTCTCCCTCGCTGTCTCCCTCGCTGTCTCTCTCGCTGTCTCCCTCGCTGTCTCCCTCGCTGTCTCCCTCGCTGTCTCCCTCGCTGTGTCCCTCGCTCTCTCCCTCGCAGTCTCCCTCGCCGTCTCCCTCGCCGTCTCCCTCGCCGTCTCCCTCGCTGTCTCCCTAGCAGTCGCTCTCGCAGTCTCTCTCGCTGTCTTCCTCGCTGTCTTCCTCGCTGTGTCCCTCGCAGTCTCTCTCGCAGTCTCTCTCGCAGTCTCTCTCGCAGTCTCTCTCGCAGTCTCTCTCGCAGTCTTCCTCGCAGTTTCTCTCGCTGTCTCCCTCGCTGCCTCCCACGCTGTCTCCCTCACTGTCTCACGCGATCTCTCTCGCATTCTCTCTCGTTGTCTCCCTTGCAGTCTCTCTCGCTGTGTCCCTCGCAGTCTCTCTCGCAGTCTCTATTGCTGTCTCCCTCGCTGTCTCCCTCGCTGTCTCCCTCACTGCCTCCCTCGCTGTCTCCCTAGCAGTCTCTCTCGCAGTCGCTCTCACTTTCTCCCTCGCTGTCTCTCTCGCAGTCCTTCTCGCAGTCCTTCTCGCAGTCCTTCTCGCTGTCTCTCTCGCTGTCTCTCTCGCTGTCTCCCTCGCTGTCTCCCTCGCTGTCTCCCTCGCTGTCTCCCTCGCTGTCTCCCTCGCTGTCTCCCTCGCTGTCTCCCACGCTGTCTCCCACGCTGTCTCCCACGCTGTCTCCCACGCTGTCTCCCTCGCAGTCTCCCTCGCAGTCTCTCTCGCTGTCTCTCTCGCTGTCTCCCTCGCTTTCTCCCTCGCTGTCTCTCTCGCTGTCTCTCTCGCTGTCTCACTCGCAGTCTCTCTCGCAGTCTCTCTCGCAGTCTCTCTCGCAGTCTCTCTCGCAGTCTCTCTCGCTGTCTCCCTCGCTGTCTCCCTCGCTGTCTACCTCGCTGTCTCCCTCGCTGTCTCCCTCGCTGTCTCCCTCGCTGTCTCTCTCGCTGTCTCTCTCGCTGTCTCCATCGCTTTCTCCCTCGCTGTCTCTCTCGCTGTCTCCCTCGCTGTCTCTCTCGCTGCCTCTCTCGCTGTCTCTCTCGCTGTCTCCCTTGCAGTCTCTCTCGCAGTCTCTCTCGCTGTGTGTCTCGCTCTCTCGCTCGCTGTCTCACGCGCTATCTCCATAGCATTCTCTCTCACTGTCTCTGTCACTGTCTCTGTCGCTGTCTCTGTCGCTGTCTCTGTCGCTGTCTCCGTCGCTGTCTCTGTCGCTGTCTCTGTCGCTGTCTCCGTCGCTGTCTCCGTCGCTGTCTCCGTCGCTGTCTCCCTCGCTGTCTCCCTCGCTGTCTCCCTTGCTGTCTCCCTCGCTGTCTCCCTCGCCGTCTCCCTCGCCGTCTCCCTCGTCGTCTCCCTCTTCGTCTCCCTGGCCGTCTCCCTGGCCGTCTCTCTCGCAGTCTCTCTCGCTGTCTCTCTCGCTGTCTCTCTCGCTGTCTCTCTCGCTGTCTCTCTCGCTGTCTCTCTCAATGTACTCTCGCTGTCTCCCTCGCTGTCTCACTCTCTCTATCCCTCGCTGTATCTCTCGCAGTCTCTCTCGCAGTCTCTCTCACAGTCTCTCTCGCTGTCTCTCTCGCAGTCTCTCTCGCAGGCTCCCTCGCAGTCTCCCTCGCAGTCTCCCTCGCAGTCTCCCTCGCAGTCACTCTCGCAGTCTCCCTCGCAGTCTCCCTCGCAGTCTCCCTCGCAGTCTCCCTCGCAGTCTCTCTCGCTGTCTCCCTCGCTGTTTCCCTCACAGTCTCTCTCGCTGTCTGCCTCGCAATCTCTCTCGAAGTCGCTCTCGCTTTCTCCCTCGCTGTCTCTCTCGCAGTCCTTCTCGCAGTCCTTCTCGCTGTCTCCAGCGCTGTCTCCCTCGCTGTCTCCCTCGAAATCTCCCTCGCTGTCTCCCTCGCTGTCTCCCACGCAGTCTCTCTCGCTGTCTCTCTCGCTGTCTCCATCGCTTTCTCCCTCGCCGTCTCTCTCGCAGTCTCTCTCGCAGTCTCTCTCGCAGTCTCTCTCGCAGTCTCTCTCGCTGTCTCTCTCGCTGTCTCCATCGCTTTCTCCCTCGCTGTCTCTCTCGCTGTCTCTCTCGCTGTCTCTCTCGCTGTCTCTCTCGCTGTCTCCCTTGCAGTCTCTCTTGCAGTCTCTCTCGCTGTCTCCCTCGCTGTCTCCCTCGCTGTCTCCCTCGCTGTGTCTCTCGCTCTCTCCCTCGCTGTCTCCCTCGCTGTCTCCCTCGCTTTCTCCCTCGCCGTCTCTCTCGCAGTCTCTCTCGCAGTCTCTCTCGCAGTCTCCCTCACAGTCTCTCTCGCTGTCTCTCTCGCTGTCTCTCTCGCTGTCTCTCTCGCTGTCTCTCTCGCTGTCTCTCTCGCTGTCTCTCTCGCAGTCTCCCTCGCAGTCTGCCTCGCAGTTTCCCTCGCAGTCTCTTTCGCTGTCTCCCTCGCTGTTTCCCTCACAGTCTCTTTCGCTGTCTCCCTCGCAGTCTCCCTCGCAGTCTCTCTCGCAGTCGCTCTCACTTTCTCCCTCGCTGTCTCTCTCGCAGTCCTTCTCGCAGTCCTTCTCGCAGTCCTTCTCGCAGTCCTTCTCGCAGTCCTTCTCGCAGTCCTTCTCGCAGTCCTTCTCGCAGTCCTTCTCGCTGTCTCTCTCTCTGTCTCCCTCGCTGTCTCCCTCGCTGTCTCCCTCGCTGTCTCCCTCGCTGTCTCCCTCGCTGTCTCCCTCGCTGTCTCCCACGCTGTCTCCCATGCTGTCTCCCTCGCAGTCTCCCTCGCAGTCTCCCTCGCAGTCTCCCTCGCAGTCTCCCTCGCAGTCTCCCTCGCAGTCTCTCTCGCTGTCTCTCTCGCTGTCTCCCTCGCTGTCTCACTCTCTCTATCCCTCGCTGTATCTCTCGCAGTCTCTCTCGCAGTCTCTCTCGCTGTCTCTCTCGCAGTCTCTCTCGCAGTCTCTCTCGCAGGCTCCCTCGCAGTCTCCCTCGCAGTCTCCCTCGCAGTCTCCCTCGCAGTCTCCCTCGCAGTCTCTCTTGCTGTCTCCCTCGCTGTTTCCCTCACAGTCTCTCTCGCTGTCTGCCTCGCAGTCTCTCTCGAAGTCGCTCTCGCTTTCTCCCTCGCTGTCTCTCTCGCAGTCCTTCTCGCAGTCTCTCTCGCTGTCTCCAGCGCTGTCTCCCTCGCTGTCTCCCTCGCTGTCTCCCTCGCTGTCTCCCTCGCTGTCTCCATCGCTTTCTCCCTCGCTGTCTCTCTCGCTGTCTCTCTCGCTGTCTCTCTCGCTGTCTCTCTCGCTGTCTCTCTCGCTGTCTCTCTCGCTGTCTCTCTTGCAGTCTCTCTCGCTGTCTCCCTCGCTGTCTCCCTCGCTGTCTCCCTCCCTGTGTCTCTCGCTGTCTCCCTCGCTGTCTCCCTCGCTGTCTCCCTCGCTTTCTCCCTCGCCGTCTCTCTCGCCGTCTCTCTCGCAGTCTCTCTCGCAGTCTCTCTCGCAGTCTCTCTCGCAGTCTCTCTCGCAGTCTCTCTCGCTGTCTCCATCGCTTTCTCCCTCGCTGTCTCTCTCGCTGTCTCTCTCGCTGTCTCTCTCGCTGTCTCTCTTGCAGTGTCTCTCGCTGTCTCCCTCGCTGTCTCCCTCGCTGTCTCCCTCCCTGTGTCTCTCGCTGTCTCCCTCGCTGTCTCCCTCGCTGTCTCCCTCGCTTTCTCCCTCGCCGTCTCTCTCGCAGTCTCTCTCGCAGTCTCTCTCGCAGTCTCTCTCGCAGTCTCTCTCGCAGTCTCTCTCGCTGTCTCTCTCGCTGTCTCTCTCGCTGTCTCTCTCGCTGTCTCTCTCGCAGTCTCCCTCGCAGTCTCTCTCGCAGTCTCTCTCGCAGTCTCTCTCGCTGTCCCTCTCGCAGTCTCTCTCGCAGTCTCTCTCGCTGTCCCTCTCGCTGTCTCTCTCGCTGTCTCTCTCGCTGTCTCTCTCGCAGTCTCCTTTGCAGTCTCTCTCGCTGTCTCTCTCGCTGTCTCTCTCGCTGTCTCTCTCGCTGTCTCTCTCGCTGTCTCTCTCGCAGTCTCCCTCGCAGTCTGCCTCGCAGTTTCCCTCGCAGTCTCTTTCGCTGTCTCCCTCGCTGTTTCCCTCACAGTCTCTTTCGCTGTCTCCCTCGCAGTCTCCCTCGCAGTCTCTCTCGCAGTCGCTCTCACTTTCTCCCTCGCTGTCTCTCTCGCAGTCCTTCTCGCAGTCCTTCTCGCAGTCCTTCTCGCAGTCCTTCTCGCAGTCCTTCTCGCAGTCCTTCTCGCAGTCCTTCTCGCAGTCCTTCTCGCAGTCTCCCTCGCTGTCTCCCTCGCTGTCTCCCACGCTGTCTCCCACGCTGTCTCCCTCGCAGTCTCCCTCGCAGTCTCCCTCGCAGTCTCCCTCGCAGTCTCCCTCGCCGTCTCTCTCGCTGTCTCTCTCGCTGTCTCCCTCGCTGTCTCCTTCGCTTTCTCCCTCGCTGTCTCTCTCGCTGTCTCCCTCGCTGTCTCCCTCGCAGTCTCTCTCGCAGTCCCTCTCGCAGTCTCTCTCGCTGTCTCTCTCGCTGTCTCTCTCGCTGTCTCTCTCGCTGTCTCTCTCGCTGTCTCTCTCGCTGTCTCCCTCGCTGTCTCCCTCGCTGTCTCCCTCGCTGTCTCCCACGCAGTCTCTCTCGCTGTCTCTCTCGCTGTCTCTCTCGCTGTCTCTCTCGCTGTCTCCATCGCTTTCTCCCTCACTGTCTCTCTCGCTGTCTCTCTCGCTGTCTCTCTCGCTGCCTCTCTCGCTGTCTCTCTCGCTGTCTCCCTTGCAGTCTCTCTCGCAGTCTCTCTCGCTGTGTGTCTCGCTATCTCGCTCGCTGTCTCACGCGCTATCTCCATAGCATTCTCTCTCACTGTCTCTGTCGCTGTCTCTGTCGCTGTCTCTGTCGCTGTCTCTGTCGCTGTCTCTGTCTCTGTCGCTGTCTCTGTCCGCTGTCTCTGTCGCTGTCTCTGTCGCTGTCTCTGTCGCTGTCTCCCTCGCTGTCTCCCTCGCCGTCTCCCTGGCCGTCTCCCTGGCCGTCTCCCTGGCCGTCTCCCTGGCCGTCTCCCTGGCCGTCTCCCTGGCCGTCTCTCTCGCAGTCTCTCTCGCAGTCTCTCTCGCTGTCTCTCTCGCTGACTCTCTCAATGTACTCTCTCAATGTACTCTCGCTGTCTCCCTCGCTGTCTCACTCTCTCTATCCCTCGCTGTATCTCTCGCAGTCTCTCTCGCAGTCTCTCTCACAGTCTCTCTCGCTGTCTCTCTCGCAGTCTCTCTCGCAGGCTCCCTCGCAGTCTCCCTCGCAGTCTCTCTCGCAGTCTCTCTCGCAGTCAGTCTCGCAGTCTCTCTCGCAGTCAGTCTCGCAGTCTCTCTCGCAGTCTCCCTCGCAGTCTCCCTCGCAGTCTCCCTCGCAGTCTCCCTCGCAGTCTCCCTCGCAGTCTCCCTCGCAGTCTCCCTCGCAGTCTCTCTCGCTGTCTCCCTCGCTGTTTCCCTCACAGTCTCTCTCGCTGTCTGCCTCGCAGTCTCTCTCGAAGTCGCTCTCGCTTTCTCCCTCGCTGTCTCTCTTGCAGTCCTTCTCGCAGTCTCTCTCGCTGTCTCCCTCGCTGTCTCCCTCGCTGTCTCCCTCGCTGTCTCCCTCGCTGTCTCCCTCGCTGTCTCCCTCGCTGTCTCTCTCGCTGTCTCTCTCGCTGTCTCCATCGCTTTCTCCCTCGCTGTCTCTCTCGCTGTCTCTCTCGCTGTCTCTCTCGCTGTCTCTCTCGCTGTCTCCCTTGCAGTCTCTCTTGCAGTCTCTCTTGCAGTCTCTCTCGCTGTCTCCCTCGCTGTCTCCCTCGCTGTCTCCCTCGCTGTCTCCCTCGCTGTCTCCCTCGCTGTCTCCCTCGCTGTGTCTCTCGCTCTCTCCCTCGCTGTCTCCCTCGCTGTCTCACACGCTCTCTCTCGCAGTCTCTCTCGCTGTGTCCCTCGCAGTCTCCCTCGCTGTCTCCCTCGCTGTCTCCCTCATCGTCTCCCTCGCCGTCTCCCTTGCAGTCACTCTCTCTGTATCCCCGGCTGTCTCTCTCGCTATCTCCATAGCAGTCTCTCTCACTGTCTCCCTCGCTGTCTCTGTCGCTGTCTCTGTCGCTGTCTCTGTCGCTGTCTCTGTCGCTGTCTCTGTCGCTGTCTCTGTCGCTGTCTCTGTCGCTGTCTCCCTCGCCGTCTCCCTCGCCGTCTCCCTCGCAGTCTCTCTCGCTGTCTCTCTCAATGTACTCTCGCTGTCTCACTCACTGTCTCACTCGCTCTATCCCTCGCTGTATCTCTCGCAGTCTCTCTCGCAGTCTCTCTCACAGTCTCTCTCGCAGTCTCTCTCACAGTCTCTCTCGCTGTCTCTCTCGCTGTCTCCCTCGCAGTCTCTCTCGCTCTCTCCCTCACTGTCTCTCTCGCAGTCTCTCTCGCCGTCTCTCTCTCCATCTCTCTCGCCATCTCTCTCGCCGTCTCTCTCGCAGTCTCCCTCGCTGTCTCCCTCGCTGTCTCCCTCGCTGTCTCCCTCGCTGTCTCCCTCGCAGTCTCTCTCGCAGTCTCTCTCGCAGTCTCCCTCGCTGTCTCCCTCACAGTCTCTCTCGCTGTCTCCCTTGCAGTCTCCCACACAGTCTCTCACGCTTTCTCCCTCGCTTTCTCCCTCGCTTTCTCCCTCGCTTTCTCCCTCGCAGTCTCTCTCGCAGTCTCTCTCGCAGTCTCTCTCGCAGTCTCTCTCGCTGTCCCTCTCGCAGTCTCTCTCGCTGTCCCTCTCGCTGTCTCCCTCGCAGTCTCTCTCGCAGTCTCCTTTGCAGTCTCTCTCGCTGTCTCTCTCGCTGTCTCTCTCGCTGTCTCTCTCGCTGTCTCTCTCGCAGTCTCCCTCGCAGTCTGCCTCGCAGTCTCCCTCGCAGTCTCTCTCGTAGTCTCCCATGCAGTCTCTCTCGCTGTCTCTCTCGCTGTCTCTCTCGCTGTCTCTCTCGCTGTCTCTCTCACTGTCTCTCTCGCTGTCTCTCTCGCATTCTCTCTCGCATTCTCTCTCGCAGTTTCCCTCGCAGTCTCCCTCGCAGTCTCTTTCGCTGTCTCCCTCGCTGTTTCCCTCAGAGTCTCTTTCGCTGTCTCCCTCGCAGTCTCCCTCGCAGTCTCTCTCGCAGTCGCTCTCACTTTCTCCCTCGCTGTCTCTCTCGCAGTCCTTCTCGCAGTCTCTCTCGCAGTCTCCCTCACTGTCTCCTTCACTGTCTCCCACGCTGTCTCCCTCGCTGTCTCCCTCGCAGTCTCCCTCGCAGTCTCTCTCGCAGTCTCTCTCGCTGTCTCCCTCGCTTTCTCCCTCGCTGTCTCTCTCGCTGTCTCTCTCGCTGTCTCTCTCGCTGTCTCCCTCGCTGTCTCCCTCGCTGTCTCCCTCGCTGTCTCCCTCACTGTGTCCCTCGCTCTCTCCCTCGCAGTCTCCCTCGCCGTCTCCCTCGCCGTCTCTCTCGCAGTCTCTCTCGCTGTCTTCCTCGCAGTTTCTCTCGCTGTCTCCCTCGCTGCCTCCCTCGCTCTCTCCCAAGCAGTCGCTCTCGCAGTCTCTCTCGCTGTCTCCCTCGCAGTCTCTCTCGCTGTCTCCCTCGCTGTCTCCCTCACTGCCTCCCTCGCTGTCTCCCTAGCAGTCGCTCTCGCAGTCTCTCTCGCTGTCTTCCTCGCTGTGTCCCTCGCAGTCTCTCTCGCAGTCTCTCTCGCAGTTTCTCTCGCTGTCTCCCTCGCTGCCTCCCACGCTGTCTCCCTCGCTGTCTCACGCGATCTCTCTCGCATTCTCTCTCGTTGTCTCCCTTGCAGTCTCTCTCGCTGTGTCCCTCGCAGTCTCTCTCGCAGTCTCCCTCGCTGTCTCCCTCGCTGTCTCCCTCGCTGTCTCCCTCGCTGTCTCCCTCGCTGTCTCCCTCGCTGCCTCCCTCGCTGCCTCCCTCGCAGTCTCTCTCGAAGTCTCTCTCGCTGTCTACCTCGCTGTCTCCCTCGCTCTCTCTCTCGCTCTCTCTCTCGCCGTCTCCCTCGCCGTCTTAATCGCTGTCTCCCTCGCATTCTCTCTCGCAGTGTCTCTCGCTGTCTCCCACGCAGTCTCCCACACAGTCTCTCACGCTTTCTCCCTCGCTTTCTCCCTCGCAGTCTCTCTCGCAGTCTCTCTCGCAGTCTCTCTCGCAGTCTCTCTCGCAGTCTCTCTCGCTGTCCCTCTCGCAGTCTCTCTCGCTGTCCCTCTCGCAGTCTCTCTCGCAGTCTCTCTCGCTGTCTCCCTCGCAGTCTCTCTCGCAGTCTCCTTTGCAGTCTCCTTTGCAGTCTCCTTTGCAGTCTCTCTCGCTGTCTCTCTCGCTGTCTCTCTCGCTGTCTCTCTCGCTGTCTCTCTCGCTGTCTCTCTCGCAGTCTCCCTCGCAGTCTCCCTCGCAGTCTGCCTCGCAGTCTCCCTCGCAGTCTCTCTCGTAGTCTCCTTTGCAGTCTCTCTCGCTGTCTCTCTCGCTGTCTCTCTCGCTGTCTCTCTCGCTGTCTCTCTCGCTGTCTCTCTCGCTGTCTCTCTCGCTGTCTCTCTCGCATTCTCTCTCGCAGTCTCCCTCGCAGTCTCCCTTGCAGTCTCTTTCGCTGTCTCCCTCGCTTTTTCCCTCACAGTCTCTTTCGCTGTCTCCCTCGCAGTCTCCCTCGCAGTCGCTCTCACTTTCTCCCTCGCTGTCTCTCTCGCAGTCCTTCTCGCAGTCTCTCTCGCAGTCTCTCTCGCTGTCTCTCTCGCTGTCTCCCTCGCTGTCTCTCTCGCTGTCTCCCTCGCTGTCTCCCTCGCTGTCTCCCTCACTGTCTCCCACGCTGTCTCCCTCGCTGTCTCCCTCGCAGTCTCCCTCGCAGTCTCCCTCGCAGTCTCCCTCGCAGTCTCCCTCGCAGTCTCTCTCGCTGTCTCCCTCGCTGTCTCCCTCGCTGTCTCCCTCGCTGTCTCCCTCGCTGTCTCCCTCGCTGTCTCTCTCGCTGTCTCCCTCGCTGTCTCCCTCGCTGTCTCCCTCGCTGTCTCCCTCGCTGTCTCCCTCACTGTCTCCCTCGCTCTCTCCCTCGCAGTCTTCCTCACCGTCTCCCTCGCCGTCTCTCTCGCAGTCTCTCTCGCTGTCTTCCTCGCAGTTTCTCTCGCTGTCTCCCTCGCTGTCTCCCTCGATGCCTCCCTCGCTGTATCCCAAGCAGTCGCTCTCGCAGTCTCCCTCGCTGTCTCCCTCACTGCCTCCCTCGCTGTCTCCCTCGCTGTCTCCCTAGCAGTCGCTCTCGCAGTCTCTCTCGCTGTCTTCCTCGCTGTGTCCCTCGCAGTCTCTCTCGCAGTCTCTCTCGCAGTCTCTCTCGCAGTCTCTCTCGCAGTCTTACTCGCAGTTTCTCTCGCTGTCTCCCACGCTGTCTCCCTCGCTGTCTCACGCGATCTCTCTCGCATTCTCTCTCGTTGTCTCCCTTGCAGTCTCTCTCGCTGTGTCCCTCGCAGTCTCTCTCGCAGTCTCTATTGCTGTCTCTGTCGCTGTCTCCCTCGCTGTCTCCCTCGCTGTCTCCCTCGCTGTCTCCCTCGCTGTCTCCCTCGCTGCCTCCCTCGCAGTCTCTCTCGAAGTCTCTCTCGCTGTCTACCTCGCTGTCTCCCTCGCTCTCTCTCTCGCTCTATCTCTCGCCGTCTCCCTCGCCGTCTTAATCGCTGTCTCCCTCGCATTCTCTCTCGCAGTGTCTCTCGCAGTCTCCCTCGCAGTCTCCCTCGCAGTCTCTCTCGCTGTCTCCCTCACAGTCTCTCTCGCTGTCTCCCTCGCAGTCTCTCTCGAAGTCGCTCTCGCTTTCTCCCTCGCTGTCTCTCTCGCAGTCCTTCTCGCAGTCCTTCTCGCAGTCACTCTCGCTGTCTCCAGCGCTGTCTCCCTTGCTGTCTCCCTTGCTGTCTCCCTCGCTGTCTCCCTCGCTGTCTCCCTCGCTGTCTCCCTCGCTGTCTCCCTCGCTGTCTCCCTCGCTGTCTCCCTCGCTGTCTCCCTCGCTGTCTCCCACGCAGTCTCTCTCGCTGTCTCTCTCGCTGTCTCCATGGCTTTCTCCCTCGCTGTCTCTCTCGCTGTCTCTCTCGCTGTCTCTCTCGCTGTCTCTCTCGCTGTCACTCTCGCTGTCTCTCTCGCTGTCTCTCTCGCTGTCTCTCTCGCTGTCTCTCTCGCTGTCTCTCTCGCTGTCACTCTCGCTGTCTCTCTCGCTGTCTCTCTCGCTGTCTCTCTCGCTGTCTCTCTCGCTGTCTCTCTCGCTGTCTCCCTTGCAGTCTCTCTTGCAGTCTCTCTCGCTGTCTCCCTCACTGTGTCTCTCGCTCTCTCCCTCGCTGTCTCCCTCGCTGTCTCATGCGCTCTCTCTCGCAGTCTCTCTCGCTGTCTCCCTCGCTGTCTCCCTCGCTGTCTCTGTCTCTGTCGCTGTCGCTGTCTCTGTCGCTGTCTCTGTCGCTGTCTCTGTCGCTGTCTCTGTCGCTGTCTCCGTCGCTGTCTCCCTCGCTGTCTCCCTCGCAGTCTCCCTCGCCGTCTCCCTGGCCGTCTCCCTGGCCGTCTCCCTGGCCGTCTCACTGGCCGTCTCCCTGGCCGTCTCCCTGGCCGTCTCTCTCGCAGTCTCTCGCTGTCTCTCTCGCTGTCTCTCTCAATGTACTCTCGCTGTCTCCCTCGCTGTCTCACTCACTCTATCCCACGCTGTATATCTCGCTGTCTCTCTCGCTGTCTCCCTCGCAGTCTCTCTCGCTCTCTCCCTCACTGTCTCTCTCGCCGTCTCTCTCTCCATCTCTCTCGCCATCTCTCTCGCAGTCTCCCTCGCTGTCTCCCTCGCTGTCTCCCTCGCAGTCCCTCTCGCAGTCTCTCTCGCTGTCTCCCTCACTGTGTCCCTCGCTGTCTCCCTCGCTGTCTCCCTCATCGTCTCCCTCGCCGTCTCCCTTGCAGTCACTCTCTCTGTATCCCCGGCTGTCTCTCTCGCTATCTCCATAGCAGTCTCTCTCACTGTCTCCCTCGCTGTCTCTGTCGCTGTCTCTGTCGCTGTCTCTGTCGCTGTCTCTGTCGCTGTCTCTGTCGCTGTCTCCCTCGCTGTCTCCCTCGCCGTCTCCCTCGCAGTCTCTCTCGCAGTCTCTCTCGCTGTCTCTCTCAATGTACTCTCGCTGTCTCCCTCACTGTCTCACTCGCTCTATCCCTCGCTCTATCCCTCGCTGTATCTCTCGCAGTCTCTCTCGCAGTCTCTCTCACAGTCTCTCTCGCAGTCTCTCTCGCTGTCTCTCTCGCTGTCTCCCTCGCAGTCTCTCTCGCTCTCTCCCTCACTGTCTCTCTCGCAGTCTCTCTCGCCGTCTCTCTCTCCATCTCTCTCGCCATCTCTCTCGCAGTCTCCCTCGCTGTCTCCCTCGCAGTCTCCCTCGCAGTCTCCCTCGCAGTCTCCCTCGCTGTCTCTCTCGCAGTCTCTCTCGCAGTCTCTCTCTCAGTCTCCCTCGCTGTCTCCCTCACAGTCTCTCTCGCTGTCTCCCTTGCAGTCTCCCACACAGTCACTCACGCTTTCTCCCTCGCTTTCTCCCTCGCTTTCTCTCTCGCAGTCTCTCTCGCAGTCTCTCTCGCAGTCTCTCTCGCAGTCTCTCTCGCAGTCTCTCTCGCAGTCTCTCTCGCTGTCCCTCTCGCAGTCTCTCTCGCTGTCCCTCTCGCTGTCTCTCTCGCTGTCTCCCTCGCAGTCTCTCTCGCAGTCTCCTTTGCAGTCTCTCTCGCTGTCTCTCTCGCTGTCTCTCTCGCAGTCTCCCTCGCAATCTGCCTCGCAGTCTCCCTCGCAGTCTCTCTCGTAGTCTCCTTTGCAGTCTCTCTCGCTGTCTCTCTCGCTGTCTCTCTCGCTGTCTCTCTCGCTGTCTCTCTCGCAGTCTCTCTCGCAGTCTCTCTTGCAGTCTCACTCGCAGTCTCCCTCGCAGTCTCCCTCGCAGTCTCTTTCGCTGTCTCCCTCGCTGTTTCCCTCACAGTCTCTTTCGCTGTCTCCCTCGCAGTCTCCCTCGCAGTCTCTCTCGCAGTTGCTCTCACTTTCTCCCTCGCTGTCTCTCTCGCAGTCCTTCTCGCAGTCCTTCTCGCAGTCCTTCTCGCAGTCCTTCTCGCAGTCTCTCTCGCAGTCTGTCTCGCTGTCTCTCTCGCTGTCTCCCTCGCTGTCTCCCTCGCTGTCTCCCTCGCTGTCTCCCTCGCTGTCTCCCTCGCTGTCTCCCTCGCTGTCTCCCTCGCTGTCTCCCTCACTGTCTCCCACGCTGTCTCCCTCGCTGTCTCCCTCGCTGTCTCCCTCGCAGTCTCCCTCGCAGTCTCCCTCGCAGTCTCCCTCGCAGTCTCCCTCGCAGTCTCCCTCGCTGTCTCCCTCGCTTTCTCCCTCGCTGTCTCTCTCGCTGTCTCCCTCGCTGTCTCCCTCGCTGTCTCCCTCGCTGTGTCCCTCGCTCTCTCCCTCGCAGTCTCCCTCGCCGTCTCCCTCGCCGTCTCCCTCGCCGTCTCCCTCGCTGTCTCCCTAGCAGTCGCTCTCGCAGTCTCTCTCGCTGTCTTCCTCGCTGTGTCCCTCGCAGTCTCTCTCGCAGTCTCTCTCGCAGTCTCTCTCGCAGTCTCTCTCGCAGTCTTCCTCGCAGTTTCTCTCGCTGTCTCCCTCGCTGCCTCCCACGCTGTCTCCCTCACTGTCTCACGCGATCTCTCTCGCATTCTCTCTCGTTGTCTCCCTTGCAGTCTCTCTCGCTGTGTCCCTCGCAGTCTCTCTCGCAGTCTCTCTCGCAGTCTCTATTGCTGTCTCCCTCGCTGTCTCCCTCGCTGTCTCCCTCACTGCCTCCCTCGCTGTCTCCCTAGCAGTCGCTCTCGCAGTCTCTCTCGCTGTCTTCCTCGCTGTGTCCCTCGCAGTCTCTCTCGCAGTCTCTCTCGCAGTCTTACTCGCAGTTTCTCTCGCTGTCTCCCTCGCTGTCTCCCTCGCTGTGTCCCTCGCTGTGTCCCTCGCTGTGTCCCTCGCTGTCTCCCTCGCAGTCTCCCTCGCTGTCTCCCTCGCTGTCTCCCTCGCTGTCTCCCTCGTCGTCTCCCTCGCCGTCTCCCTTGCAGTCACTCTCTCTGTATCCCCGGCTGTCTCTCTCGCTATCTCCATAGCAGTCTCTCTCACTGTCTCCCTCGCTGTCTCTGTCTCTGTCTCTGTCGCTGTCTCTGTCGCTGTCTCTGTCGCTGTCTCTGTCGCTGTCTCCCTCGCTGTCTCCCTCGCAGTCTCCCTCGTCGTCTCCCTGGCCGTCTCACTGGCCGTCTCACTGGCCGTCTCCCTGGCCGTCTCCCTGGCCGTCTCCCTGGCCGTCTCCCTGGCCGTCTCTCTCGCAGTCTCTCTCGCTGTCTCTCTCGCTGTCTCTCTCAATGTACTCTCGCTGTCTCCCTCGCTGTCTCACTCGCTCTATCCCACGCTGTATATCTCGCTGTCTCTCTCGCTGTCTCCCTCGCAGTCTCTCTCGCTCTCTCCCTCACTGTCTCTCTCGCCGTCTCTCTCTCCATCTCTCTCGCCATCTCTCTCGCAGTCTCCCTCGCTGTCTCCCTCGCTGTCTCCCTCGCAGTCTCTCTCGCAATCTCTCTCGCAGTCTCTCTCGCAGTCTCTCTCGCAGTCTCTCTCGCAGTCTCTCTCGCTGTCCCTCTCGCAGTCTCTCTCGCTGTCTCCCTCACTGTGTCCCTCGCAGTCTCCCTCGCTGTCTCCCTCGCTGTCTCCCTCATCGTCTCCCTCGCCGTCTCCCTTGCAGTCACTCTCTCTGTATCCCCGGCTGTCTCTCTCGCCAGCTCCATAGCAGTCTCTCTCGCTGTCTCTGTCGCTGTCTCTGTCGCTGTCTCTGTCGCTGTCTCTGTCGCTGTCTCTGTCGCTGTCTCTGTCGCTGTCTCTGTCGCTGTCTCCCTCGCCGTCTCCCTCGCAGTCTCCCTCGCAGTCTCTCTCGCAGTCTCTCTCGCTGTCTCTCTCAATGTACTCTCGCTGTCTCCCTCACTGTCTCACTCGCTCTATCCCTCGCTCTATCCCTCGCTCTATCCCTCGCTCTATCCCTCACTGTATCTCTCGCAGTCTCTCTCGCAGTCTCTCTCGCAGTCTCTCTCGCAGTCTCTCTCTCGCAGTCTCTCTCGCTGTCTCTCTCGCTGTCTCCCTCGCAGTCTCTCTCGCTCTCTCCCTCACTGTCTCTCTCGCAGTCTCTCTCGCCGTCTCTCTCTCCATCTCTCTCGCCATCTCTCTCGCCATCTCTCTCGCAGTCTCCCTCGCTGTCTCCCTCGCAGTCTCCCTCGCAGTCTCCCTCGCAGTCTCCCTCGCAGTCTCTCTCGCAGTCTCTCTCGCAGTCTCTCTCGCAGTCTCTCTCTCAGTCTCCCTCGCTGTCTCCCTCACAGTCTCTCTCGCTGTCTCCCTTGCAGTCTCCCACACAGTCTCTCACGCTTTCTCCCTCGCTTTCTCCCTCGCAGTCTATCTCGCAGTCTCTCTCGCAGTCTCTCTCGCAGTCTCTCTCGCAGTCTCTCTCGCAGTCTCTCTCTCAGTCTCCCTCGCTGTCTCCCTCACAGTCTCTCTCGCTGTCTCCCTTGCAGTCTCCCACACAGTCTCTCACACTTTCTCCCTCGCTTTCTCTCTCGCAGTCTCTCTCGCAGTCTCTCTCGCTGTCCCTCTCGCAGTCTCTCTCGCTGTCCCTCTCGCTGTCTACCTCGCAGTCTCTCTCACTGTCTCCCTCGCAGTCTCTCTCGCAGTCTCCTTTGCAGTCTCTCTCGCTGTCTCTCTCGCTGTCTCTCTCGCTGTCTCTCTCGCTGTCTCTCTCTCTGTCTCTCTCGCAGTCTCCCTCGCAATCTGCCTCGCAGTCTCCCTCGCAGTCTCTCTCGTAGTCTCCTTTGCAGTCTCTCTCGCTGTCTCTCTCGCTGTCTCTCTCGCTATCTCTCTCGCTGTCTCTCTCGCTGTCTCTCTCGCAGTCTCTCTCGCAGTCTCTCTCGCAGTCTCCCTCGCAGTCTCCCTCGCAGTCTCTTTCGCTGTCTCCCTCGCTGTTTCCCTCACAGTCTCTTTCGCTGTCTCCCTCGCAGTCTCCCTCGCAGTCTCTCTCGCAGTCGCTCTCACTTTCTCCCTCGCTGTCTCTCTCGCTGTCTCTCTCGCAGTCCTTCTCGCAGTCCTTCTCGCAGTCTCTCTCGCTGTCTCTCTCGCTGTCTCTCTCGCTGTCTCTCTCGCTGTCTCCCTCGCTGTCTCCCTCGCTGTCTCCCTCGCTGTCTCCCTCGCTGTCTCCCTCGCTGTCTCCCACGCTGTCTCCCTCGCTGTCTCCCTCGCTGTCTCCCTCGCTGTCTCCCTCGCAGTCTCCCTCGCAGTCTCCCTCGCAGTCTCCCTCGCTGTCTCCCTCGCTTTCTCCCTCGCTGTCTCCCTCGCTGTCTCCCTCGCTGTCTCCCTCGCTGTCTCCCTCACTGTGTCCCTCGCTCTCTCCCTCGCCGTCTCCCTCGCCGTCTCCCTCGCCGTCTCCCTCGCCGTCTCCCTCGCTGTCTCCCTAGCAGTCGCTCTCGCAGTCTCTCTCGCAGTCTCTCTCGCTGTCTTCCTCGCTGTGTCCCTCGCAGTCTCTCTCGCAGTCTCTCTCGCAGTCTCTCTCGCAGTCTCTCTCGCAGTCTCTCTCGCAGTCTCTCTCGCAGTCTTCCTCGCAGTTTCTCTCGCTGTCTCCCTCGCTGCCTCCCACGCTGTCTCCCTCACTGTCTCACGCGATCTCTCTCGCATTCTCTCTCGCATTCTCTCTCGTTGTCTCCCTTGCAGTCTCTCTCGCTGTGTCCCTCGCAGTCTCTCTCGCAGTCTCTATTGCTGTCTCCCTCGCTGTCTCCCTCGCTGTCTCCTTCACTGCCTCCCTCGCTGTCTCCCTAGCAGTCGCTCTCGCAGTCTCTCTCGCTGTCTTCCTCGCTGTGTCCCTCGCAGTCTCTCTCGCAGTCTTACTCGCAGTTTCTCTCGCTGTCTCCCTCGCTGCCTCCCACGCTGTCTCCCTCGCTGTCTCACGCGATCTCTCTCGCATTCTCTCTCGTTGTCTCCCTTGCAGTCTCTCTCGCTGTGTCCCTCGCAGTCTCTCTCGCAGTCTCTATTGCTGTCTCTGTCGCTGTCTCCCTCGCTGTCTCCCTCGCTGCCTCCCTCGCAGTCTCTCTCGAAGTCTCTCTCGCTGTCTACCTCGCTGTCTCCCTCGCTCTCTCTCTCGCTCTCTCTCTCGCTGTCTCCCTCGCCGTCTTAATCGCTGTCTCCCTCGCATTCTCTCTCGCAGTGTCTCTCGCTGTCTCCCTCGCAGTCTCCCTCGCAGTCTCCCTCGCAGTCTCCCTCGCAGTCTCTCTCGCTGTCTCCCTCGCAGTCTCTCTCGAAGTCGCTCACGCTTTCTCCAGCGCTGTCTCCCTCGCTGTCTCCCTCGCTGTCTCCCTCGCTGTCTCCCTCGCTGTCTCCCTCGCTGTCTCCCTCGCTGTCTCCCTCGCTGTCTCCCACGCAGTCTCTCTCGCTGTCTCTCTCGCTGTCTCCATGGCTTTCTCCCTCGCTGTCTCTCTCGCTGTCTCTCTCGCTGTCTCTCTCGCTGTCTCTCTCGCTGTCTCTCTCGCTGTCTCTCTCGCTGCCTCTCTCGCTGTCTCTCTCGCTGTCTCCCTTGCAGTCTCTCTTGCAGTCTCTCTCGCTGTCTCCCTCACTGTGTCTCTCGCTCCCTCCCTCGCTGTCTCCCTCGCTGTCTCATGCGCTCTCTCTCGCAGTCTCTCTCGCTGTCTCCCTCGCTGTCTCCCTCGCTGTGTCCCTCGCTGTGTCCCTCGCTGTGTCCCTCACTGTCTCTCTCGCAGTCTCCCTCGCTGTCTCCCTCGCTGTCTCCCTCGCAGTCTCTCTCGCTGTCTCCCTCGCTGTCTCCCACGCAGTCTCTCTCGCTGTCTCTCTCGCTGTCTCTCTCGCTGTCTCTCTCGCTGTCTCTCTCGCTGTCTCTCTCGCTGTCTCTCTCGCTGTCTCTCTCGCTGCCTCTCTCGCTGTCTCTCTCGCTGTCTCCCTTGCAGTCTCTCTTGCAGTCTCTCTCGCTGTCTCCCTCACTGTGTCTCTTGCTCTCTCCCTCGCTGTCTCCCTCGCTGTCTCATGCGCTCTCTCTCGCAGTCTCTCTCGCTGTCTCCCTCGCTGTGTCCCTCGCTGTGTCCCTCGCTGTGTCCCTCGCTGTGTCCCTCACTGTCTCTCTCGCAGTCTCCCTCGCTGTCTCCCTCGCTGTCTCCCTCGCAGTCTCTCTCGCTGTCTCCCTTGCAGTCACTCTCTCTGTATCCCCGGCTGTCTCTCTCGCTATCTCCATAGCAGTCTCTCTCACTGTCTCCCTCGCTGTCTCTGTCTCTGTCGCTGTCTCTGTCGCTGTCTCTGTCGCTGTCTCTGTCGCTGTCTCTCTCGCTGTCTCTCTCGCTGCCTCTCTCGCTGTCTCTCTCGCTGTCTCCCTTGCAGTCTCTCTTGCAGTCTCTCTCGCTGTCTCCCTCACTGTGTCTCTTGCTCTCTCCCTCGCTGTCTCCCTCGCTGTCTCATGCGCTCTCTCTCGCAGTCTCTCTCGCTGTCTCCCTCGCTGTGTCCCTCGCTGTGTCCCTCGCTGTGTCCCTCGCTGTGTCCCTCGCTGTGTCCCTCACTGTCTCTCTCGCAGTCTCCCTCGCTGTCTCCCTCGCTGTCTCCCTCGCAGTCTCTCTCGCTGTCTCCCTTGCAGTCACTCTCTCTGTATCCCCGGCTGTCTCTCTCGCTATCTCCATAGCAGTCTCTCTCACTGTCTCCCTCGCTGTCTCTGTCTCTGTCGCTGTCTCTGTCGCTGTCTCTGTCGCTGTCTCTGTCGCTGTCTCTGTCGCTGTCTCTGTCGCTGTCTCCCTGGCCGTCTCCCTGGCCGTCTCCCTGGCCGTCTCCCTGGCCGTCTCCCTGGCCGTCTCCCTGGCCGTCTCCCTCGCAGTCTCTCTCGCTGTCTCTCTCGCTGTCTCTCTCAATGTACTCTCGCTGTCTCCCTTGCAGTCTCTCTTGCAGTCTCTCTCGCTGTCTCCCTCACTGTGTCTCTCGCTCTCTCCCTCGCTGTCTCCCTCGCTGTCTCATGCGCTCTCTCTCGCAGTCTCTCTCGCAGTCTCTCTCGCTGTCTCCCTCGCTGTCTCCCTCGCTGTCTCCCTCGCTGTGTCCCTCGCTGTGTCCCTCGCTGTCTCTCTCGCTGTCTCCCTTGCAGTCTCCCTCGCTGTCTCCCTCGCTGTCTCCCTCGCTGTCTCCCTCGTCGTCTCCCTCGCTGTCTCCCTCGTCGTCTCCCTCGCCGTCTCCCTTGCAGTCACTCTCTCTGTATCCCTGGCTGTCTCTCTTGCTATCTCCATAGCAGTCTCTCTCACTGTCTCCCTCGCTGTCTCTGTCTCTGTCGCTGTCTCTGTCGCTGTCTCTGTCGCTGTCTCTGTCGCTGTCTCTGTCGCTGTCTCCCTCGCTGTCTCCCTCGCAGTCTCCCTCGCCGTCTCCCTGGCCGTCTCACTGGCCGTCTCACTGGCCGTCTCACTGGCCGTCTCCCTGGCCGTCTCCCTGGCCGTCTCCCTGGCCGTCTCCCTGGCCGTCTCCCTCGCAGTCTCTCTCGCTGTCTCTCTCGCTGTCTCTCTCAATGTACTCTCGCTGTCTCCCTCGCTGTCTCACTCGCTCTATCCCACGCTGTATATCTCGCTGTCTCTCTCGCTGTCTCCCTCGCAGTCTCTCTCGCTCTCTCCCTCACTGTCTCTCTCGCCGTCTCTCTCTCCATCTCTCTCGCCATCTCTCTCGCAGTCTCCCTCGCTGTCTCCCTCGCTGTCTCCCTCGCTGTCTCCCTCGCAGTCTCTCTCGCAATCTCTCTCGCAGTCTCTCTCGCTGTCCCTCTCGCAGTCTCTCTCGCTGTCTCCCTCGCAGTCTCCCTCGCAGTCTCCCTCGCTGTCTCCCTCATCGTCTCCCTCGCCGTCTCCCTTGCAGTCACTCTCTCTGTATCCCCGGCTGTCTCTCTCGCTATCTCCATAGCAGTCTCTCTCACTGTCTCCCTCGCTGTCTCTGTCGCTGTCTCTGTCGCTGTCTCTGTCGCTGTCTCTGTCGCTGTCTCTGTCGCTGTCTCTGTCGCTGTCTCCCTCGCCGTCTCCCTCGCAGTCTCTCTCGCAGTCTCTCTCGCAGTCTCTCTCGCTGTCTCCCTCACTGTCTCACTCGCTCTATCCCTCGCTCTATCCCTCGCTGTATCTCTCGCAGTCTCTCTCGCAGTCTCTCTCACAGTCTCTCTCGCAGTCTCTCTCACAGTCTCTCTCGCTGTCTCTCTCGCTGTCTCCCTCGCAGTCTCTCTCGCTCTCTCCCTCACTGTCTCTCTCGCAGTCTCTCTCGCCGTCTCTCTCTCCATCTCTCTCGCCATCTCTCTCGCAGTCTCCCTCGCAGTCTCCCTCGCAGTCTCCCTCGCAGTCTCCCTCGCAGTCTCCCTCGCAGTCTCCCTCGCAGTCTCTCTCGCAGTCTCTCTCGCAGTCTCTCTCTCAGTCTCCCTCGCTGTCTCCCTCACAGTCTCTCTCGCTGTCTCCCTTGCAGTCTCCCACACAGTCTCTCACGCTTTCTCCCTCGCTTTCTCCCTCGCAGTCTCTCTCGCAGTCTCCCTCGCAGTGTCTCTCGCAGTCTCTCTCGCAGTCTCTCTCGCTGTCTCTCTCGCTGTCCCTCTCGCAGTCTCTCTCGCTGTCCCTCTCGCAGTCTCTCTCACTGTCTCCCTCGCAGTCTCTCTCGCAGTCTCCTTTGCAGTCTCTCTCGCTGTCTCTCTCGCTGTCTCTCTCGCTGTCTCTCTCGCTGTCTCTCTCGCAGTCTCCCTCGCAATCTGCCTCGCAGTCTCCCTCGCAGTCTCTCTCGTAGTCTCCGTTGCAGTCTCTCTCGCTGTCCCTCTCGCTGTCTCTCTCGCTGTCTCTCTCGCTGTCTCTCTCGCTGTCTCTCTCGCTGTCTCTCTCGCAGTCTCTCTCGCAGTCTCCCTCGCAGTCTCCCTCGCAGTCTCTCTCGCAGTCTCTCTCGCAGTCTCTCTCGCTGTCTCCCTCGCAGTCTCCCTCGCAGTCTCTTTCGCTGTCTCCCTCGCTGTTTCCCTCAAAGTCTCTTTCGCTGTCTCCCTCGCAGTCTCCCTCGCAGTCTCTCTCGCAGTCGCTCTCACTTTCTCCCTCGCTGTCTCTCTCGCAGTCCTTCTCGCAGTCCTTCTCGCAGTCCTTCTCGCAGTCCTTCTCGCAGTCTCTCTCACTGTCTCTCTCGCTGTCTCACTCGCTGTCTCCCTCGCTGTCTCCCTCGCTGTCTCCCTCGCTGTCTCCCTCGCTGTCTCCCTCACTGTCTCCCACGCTGTCTCCCTCGCTGTCTCCCTCACTGTCTCCCTCGCAGTCTCCCTCGCAGTCTCCCTCGCAGTCTCCCTCGCAGTCTCCCTCGCAGTCTCCCTCGCTGTCTCCCTCGCTGTCTCCCTCGCTGTCTCCCTCGCTGTCTCCCTCACTGTGTCCCTCGCTCTCTCCCTCGCTCTCTCCCTCGCTCTCTCCCTCGCAGTCTCCCTCGCAGTCTCCCTCGCCGTCTCCCTCGCCGTCTCCCTCGCCGTCTCCCTCGCCGTCTCCCTCGCTGTCTCCCTAGCAGTCGCTCTCGCAGTCTCTCTCGCTGTCTTCCTCGCTGTGTCCCTCGCAGTCTCTCTCGCAGTCTCTCTCGCAGTCTCTCTCGCAGTCTCTCTCGCAGTCTCTCTCGCAGTCTCTCTCGCAGTCTTCCTCGCAGTTTCTCTCGCTGTCTCCCTCACTGTCTCACGCGATCTCTCTCGCATTCTCTCTCGTTGTCTCCCTTGCAGTCTCTCTCGCTGTGTCCCTCGCAGTCTCTCTCGCAGTCTCTATTGCTGTCTCCCTCGCTGTCTCCCTCGCTGTCTCCCTCACTGCCTCCCTCGCTGTCTCCCTAGCAGTCGCTCTCGCAGTCTCTCTCGCTGTCTTCCTCGCTGTGTCCCTCGCAGTCGCTCTCGCAGTCGCTCTTGCAGTCTCTCTCGCTGTCTCCCTCGCTGTCTCCCTCACTGCCTCCCTCGCTGTCTCCCTAGCAGTCGCTCTCGCAGTCTCTCTCGCTGTCTTCCTCGCTGTGTCCCTCGCAGTCTCTCTCGCAGTCTCTCTCGCAGTCTTACTCGCAGTTTCTCTCGCTGTCTCCCTCGCTGCCTCCCACGCTGTCTCCCTCGCTGTCTCACGCGATCTCTCTCGCATTCTCTCTCGTTGTCTCCCTTGCAGTCTCTCTCGCTGTGTCCCTCGCAGTCTCTCTCGCAGTCTCTATTGCTGTCTCTGTCGCTGTCTCCCTCGCTGTCTCCCTCGCTGCCTCCCTCGCAGTCTCTCTCGAAGTCTCTCTCGCTGTCTACCTCGCTGTCTCCCTCGCTCTCTCTCTCGCTCTCTCTCTCGCCGTCTCCCTCGCCGTCTTAATCGCTGTCTCCCTCGCATTCTCTCTCGCAGTGTCTCTCGCTGTCTCCCTCGCAGTCTCCCTCGCAGTCTCTCTCGCTGTCTCCCTCGCAGTCTCTCTCGAAGTCGCTCTCGCTTTCTCCAGCGCTGTCTCCCTCGCTGTCTCCCTCGCTGTCTCCCTCGCTGTCTCCCTCGCTGTCTCCCACGCAGTCTCTCTCGCTGTCTCTCTCGCTGTCTCCATGGCTTTCTCCCTCGCTGTCTCTCTCGCTGTCTCTCTCGCTGTCTCTCTCGCTGTCTCTCTCGCTGTCTCTCTCGCTGTCTCTCTCGCTGTCTCCCTTGCAGTCTCTCTTGCAGTCTCTCTCGCTGTCTCCCTCACTGTGTCTCTCGCTCTCTCCCTCGCTGTCTCCCTCGCTGTCTCATGCGCTCTCTCTCGCAGTCTCTCTCGCTGTCTCCCTCGCTGTGTCCCTCGCTGTGTCCCTCACTGTCTCTCTCGCAGTCTCCCTCGCTGTCTCCCTCGCTGTCTCCCTCGCAGTCTTCCTCGCAGTTTCTCTCGCTGTCTCCCTCGCTGCCTCCCACGCTGTCTCCCTCACTGTCTCACGCGATCTCTCTCGCATTCTCTCTCGTTGTCTTCCTTGCAGTCTCTCTCGCTGTGTCCCTCGCAGTCTCTCTCGCAGTCTCTATTGCTGTCTCCCTCGCTGTCTCCCTCGCTGTCTCCTTCACTGCCTCCCTCGCTGTCTCCCTAGCAGTCGCTCTCGCAGTCTCTCTCGCTGTCTTCCTCGCTGTGTCCCTCGCAGTCTCTCTCGCAGTCTTACTCGCAGTTTCTCTCGCTGTCTCCCTCGCTGCCTCCCACGCTGTCTCCCTCGCTGTCTCACGCGATCTCTCTCGCATTCTCTCTCGTTGTCTCCCTTGCAGTCTCTCTCGCTGTGTCCCTCGCAGTCTCTCTCGCAGTCTCTATTGCTGTCTCTGTCGCTGTCTCCCTCGCTGTCTCCCTCGCTGCCTCCCTCGCAGTCTCTCTCGCAGTCTCTCTCGAAGTCTCTCTCGCTGTCTACCTCGCTGTCTCCCTCGCTCTCTCTCTCGCTCTCTCTCTCGCCGTCTCCCTCGCCGTCTTAATCGCTGTCTCCCTCGCATTCTCTCTCACAGTGTCTCTCGCTGTCTCCCTCGCAGTCTCCCTCGCAGTCTCCCTCGCAGTCTCCCTCGCAGTCTCCCTCGCAGTCTCTCTCGCTGTCTCCCTCGCAGTCTCTCTCGAAGTCGCTCTCGCTTTCTCCAGCGCTGTCTCCCTCGCTGTCTCCCTCGCTGTCTCCCTCGCTGTCTCCCTCGCTGTCTCCCTCGCTGTCTCCCTCGCTGTCTCCCACGCAGTCTCTCTCGCTGTCTCTCTCGCTGTCTCCATGGCTTTCTCCCTCGCTGTCTCTCTCGCTGTCTCTCTCGCTGTCTCTCTCGCTGTCTCTCTCGCTGTCTCTCTCACTGTCTCTCTCGCTGTCTCTCTCGCTGCCTCTCTCGCTGTCTCTCTCGCTGTCTCCCTTGCAGTCTCTCTTGCAGTCTCTCTCGCTGTCTCCCTCGCTGTGTCCCTCGCTGTGTCCCTCGCTGTGTCCCTCACTGTCTCTCTCGCAGTCTCCCTCGCTGTCTCCCTCGCTGTCTCCCTCGCAGTCTCTCTCGCTGTCTCCCTCGCTGTCTCCCACGCAGTCTCTCTCGCTGTCTCTCTCGCTGTCTCCATGGCTTTCTCCCTCGCTGTCTCTCTCGCTGTCTCTCTCGCTGTCTCTCTCGCTGTCTCTCTCGCTGTCTCTCTCGCTGCCTCTCTCGCTGTCTCTCTCGCTGTCTCCCTTGCAGTCTCTCTTGCAGTCTCTCTCGCTGTCTCCCTCACTGTGTCTCTCGCTCCCTCCCTCGCTGTCTCCCTCGCTGTCTCATGCGCTCTCTCTCGCAGTCTCTCTCGCTGTCTCCCTCGCTGTCTCCCTCGCTGTGTCCCTCGCTGTGTCCCTCGCTGTGTCCCTCACTGTCTCTCTCGCAGTCTCCCTCGCTGTCTCCCTCGCTGTCTCCCTCGCTGTCTCCCTCGCAGTCTCTCTCGCTGTCTCCCTCGCTGTCTCCCACGCAGTCTCTCTCGCTGTCTCTCTCGCTGTCTCTCTCGCTGTCTCTCTCGCTGTCTCTCTCGCTGTCTCTCTCGCTGTCTCTCTCGCTGTCTCTCTCGCTGCCTCTCTCGCTGTCTCTCTCGCTGTCTCCCTTGCAGTCTCTCTTGCAGTCTCTCTCGCTGTCTCCCTCACTGTGTCTCTTGCTCTCTCCCTCGCTGTCTCCCTCGCTGTCTCATGCGCTCTCTCTCGCAGTCTCTCTCGCTGTCTCCCTCGCTGTGTCCCTCGCTGTGTCCCTCGCTGTGTCCCTCGCTGTGTCCCTCACTGTCTCTCTCGCAGTCTCCCTCGCTGTCTCCCTCGCTGTCTCCCTCGCAGTCTCTCTCGCTGTCTCCCTTGCAGTCACTCTCTCTGTATCCCCGGCTGTCTCTCTCGCTATCTCCATAGCAGTCTCTCTCACTGTCTCCCTCGCTGTCTCTGTCTCTGTCGCTGTCTCTGTCGCTGTCTCTGTCGCTGTCTCTGTCGCTGTCTCTCTCGCTGTCTCTCTCGCTGCCTCTCTCGCTGTCTCTCTCGCTGTCTCCCTTGCAGTCTCTCTTGCAGTCTCTCTCGCTGTCTCCCTCACTGTGTCTCTTGCTCTCTCCCTCGCTGTCTCCCTCGCTGTCTCATGCGCTCTCTCTCGCAGTCTCTCTCGCTGTCTCCCTCGCTGTGTCCCTCGCTGTGTCCCTCGCTGTGTCCCTCGCTGTGTCCCTCGCTGTGTCCCTCACTGTCTCTCTCGCAGTCTCCCTCGCTGTCTCCCTCGCTGTCTCCCTCGCAGTCTCTCTCGCTGTCTCCCTTGCAGTCACTCTCTCTGTATCCCCGGCTGTCTCTCTCGCTATCTCCATAGCAGTCTCTCTCACTGTCTCCTTCGCTGTCTCTGTCTCTGTCGCTGTCTCTGTCGCTGTCTCTGTCGCTGTCTCTGTCGCTGTCTCTGTCGCTGTCTCCCTGGCCGTCTCCCTGGCCGTCTCCCTGGCCGTCTCCCTGGCCGTCTCCCTGGCCGTCTCCCTCGCAGTCTCTCTCGCAGTCTCTCTCGCTGTCTCTCTCAATGTACTCTCGCTGTCTCCCTTGCAGTCTCTCTTGCAGTCTCTCTCGCTGTCTCCCTCACTGTGTCTCTCGCTCTCTCCCTCGCTGTCTCCCTCGCTGTCTCATGCGCTCTCTCTCGCAGTCTCTCTCGCAGTCTCTCTCGCTGTCTCCCTCGCTGTCTCCCTCGCTGTCTCCCTCGCTGTGTCCCTCGCTGTGTCCCTCGCTGTGTCCCTCGCTGTCTCTCTCGCTGTCTCTCTCGCTGTCTCCCTTGCAGTCTCCCTCGCTGTCTCCCTCGCTGTCTCCCTCGCTGTCTCCCTCGTCGTCTCCCTCGCTGTCTCCCTCGTCGTCTCCCTCGCCGTCTCCCTTGCAGTCACTCTCTCTGTATCCCTGGCTGTCTCTCTTGCTATCTCCATAGCAGTCTCTCTCACTGTCTCCCTCGCTGTCTCTGTCTCTGTCGCTGTCTCTGTCGCTGTCTCTGTCGCTGTCTCTGTCGCTGTCTCTGTCGCTGTCTCCCTCGCTGTCTCCCTCGCAGTCTCCCTCGTCGTCTCCCTGGCCGTCTCACTGGCCGTCTCACTGGCCGTCTCACTGGCCGTCTCCCTGGCCGTCTCCCTGGCCGTCTCCCTCGCAGTCTCTCTCGCTGTCTCTCTCGCTGTCTCTCTCAATGTACTCTCGCTGTCTCCCTCGCTGTCTCACTCGCTCTATCCCACGCTGTATATCTCGCTGTCTCTCTCGCTGTCTCCCTCGCAGTCTCTCTCGCTCTCTCCCTCACTGTCTCTCTCGCCGTCTCTCTCTCCATCTCTCTCGCCATCTCTCTCGCAGTCTCCCTCGCTGTCTCCCTCGCTGTCTCCCTCGCTGTCTCCCTCGCAGTCTCTCTCGCAATCTCTCTCGCAGTCTCTCTCGCTGTCTCTCTCGCTGTCTCTCTCGCTGTCTCCCTCGCAGTCTCCCTCGCAGTCTCCCTCGCTGTCTCCCTCATCGTCTCCCTCGCCGTCTCCCTTGCAGTCACTCTCTCTGTATCCCCGGCTGTCTCTCTCGCTATCTCCATAGCAGTCTCTCTCACTGTCTCCCTCGCTGTCTCTGTCGCTGTCTCTGTCGCTGTCTCTGTCGCTGTCTCTGTCGCTGTCTCTGTCGCTGTCTCTGTCGCTGTCTCCCTCGCCGTCTCCCTCGCAGTCTCTCTCGCAGTCTCTCTCGCAGTCTCTCTCGCTGTCTCCCTCACTGTCTCACTCGCTCTATCCCTCGCTCTATCCCTCGCTGTATCTCTCGCAGTCTCTCTCGCAGTCTCTCTCACAGTCTCTCTCGCAGTCTCTCTCACAGTCTCTCTCGCTGTCTCTCTCGCTGTCTCCCTCGCAGTCTCTCTCGCTCTCTCCCTCACTGTCTCTCTCGCAGTCTCTCTCGCCGTCTCTCTCTCCATCTCTCTCGCCATCTCTCTCGCAGTCTCCCTCGCAGTCTCCCTCGCAGTCTCCCTCGCAGTCTCCCTCGCAGTCTCCCTCGCAGTCTCCCTCGCAGTCTCCCTCGCAGTCTCTCTCGCAGTCTCTCTCGCAGTCTCTCTCTCAGTCTCCCTCGCTGTCTCCCTCACAGTCTCTCTCGCTGTCTCCCTTGCAGTCTCCCACACAGTCTCTCACGCTTTCTCCCTCGCTTTCTCCCTCGCAGTCTCTCTCGCAGTCTCCCTCGCAGTCTCTCTCGCAGTCTCTCTCGCAGTCTCTCTCGCTGTCTCTCTCGCTGTCCCTCTCGCAGTCTCTCTCGCTGTCCCTCTCGCAGTCTCTCTCACTGTCTCCCTCGCAGTCTCTCTCGCAGTCTCCTTTGCAGTCTCTCTCGCTGTCTCTCTCGCTGTCTCTCTCGCTGTCTCTCTCGCTGTCTCTCTCGCAGTCTCCCTCGCAATCTGCCTCGCAGTCTCCCTCGCAGTCTCTCTCGTAGTCTCCGTTGCAGTCTCTCTCGCTGTCCCTCTCGCTGTCTCTCTCGCTGTCTCTCTCGCTGTCTCTCTCGCTGTCTCTCTCGCTGTCTCTCTCGCAGTCTCTCTCGCAGTCTCCCTCGCAGTCTCCCTCGCAGTCTCTCTCGCAGTCTCTCTCGCAGTCTCTCTCGCTGTCTCCCTCGCAGTCTCCCTCGCAGTCTCTTTCGCTGTCTCCCTCGCTGTTTCCCTCACAGTCTCTTTCGCTGTCTCCCTCGCAGTCTCCCTCGCAGTCTCTCTCGCAGTCGCTCTCACTTTCTCCCTCGCTGTCTCTCTCGCAGTCCTTCTCGCAGTCCTTCTCGCAGTCCTTCTCGCAGTCCTTCTCGCAGTCTCTCTCACTGTCTCTCTCGCTGTCTCACTCGCTGTCTCCCTCGCTGTCTCCCTCGCTGTCTCCCTCGCTGTCTCCCTCGCTGTCTCCCTCACTGTCTCCCACGCTGTCTCCCTCGCTGTCTCCCTCACTGTCTCCCTCGCAGTCTCCCTCGCAGTCTCCCTCGCAGTCTCCCTCGCAGTCTCCCTCGCAGTCTCCCTCGCTGTCTCCCTCGCTGTCTCCCTCGCTGTCTCCCTCGCTGTCTCCCTCACTGTGTCCCTCGCTCTCTCCCTCGCTCTCTCCCTCGCTCTCTCCCTCGCAGTCTCCCTCGCAGTCTCCCTCGCCGTCTCCCTCGCCGTCTCCCTCGCCGTCTCCCTCGCCGTCTCCCTCGCTGTCTCCCTAGCAGTCGCTCTCGCAGTCTCTCTCGCTGTCTTCCTCGCTGTGTCCCTCGCAGTCTCTCTCGCAGTCTCTCTCGCAGTCTCTCTCGCAGTCTCTCTCGCAGTCTCTCTCGCAGTCTCTCTCGCAGTCTTCCTCGCAGTTTCTCTCGCTGTCTCCCTCACTGTCTCACGCGATCTCTCTCGCATTCTCTCTCGTTGTCTCCCTTGCAGTCTCTCTCGCTGTGTCCCTCGCAGTCTCTCTCGCAGTCTCTATTGCTGTCTCCCTCGCTGTCTCCCTCGCTGTCTCCCTCACTGCCTCCCTCGCTGTCTCCCTAGCAGTCGCTCTCGCAGTCTCTCTCGCTGTCTTCCTCGCTGTGTCCCTCGCAGTCGCTCTCGCAGTCGCTCTTGCAGTCTCTCTCGCTGTCTCCCTCGCTGTCTCCCTCACTGCCTCCCTCGCTGTCTCCCTAGCAGTCGCTCTCGCAGTCTCTCTCGCTGTCTTCCTCGCTGTGTCCCTCGCAGTCTCTCTCGCAGTCTCTCTCGCAGTCTTACTCGCAGTTTCTCTCGCTGTCTCCCTCGCTGCCTCCCACGCTGTCTCCCTCGCTGTCTCACGCGATCTCTCTCGCATTCTCTCTCGTTGTCTCCCTTGCAGTCTCTCTCGCTGTGTCCCTCGCAGTCTCTCTCGCAGTCTCTATTGCTGTCTCTGTCGCTGTCTCCCTCGCTGTCTCCCTCGCTGCCTCCCTCGCAGTCTCTCTCGAAGTCTCTCTCGCTGTCTACCTCGCTGTCTCCCTCGCTCTCTCTCTCGCTCTCTCTCTCGCCGTCTCCCTCGCCGTCTTAATCGCTGTCTCCCTCGCATTCTCTCTCGCAGTGTCTCTCGCTGTCTCCCTCGCAGTCTCCCTCGCAGTCTCTCTCGCTGTCTCCCTCGCAGTCTCTCTCGAAGTCGCTCTCGCTTTCTCCAGCGCTGTCTCCCTCGCTGTCTCCCTCGCTGTCTCCCTCGCTGTCTCCCTCGCTGTCTCCCACGCAGTCTCTCTCGCTGTCTCTCTCGCTGTCTCCATGGCTTTCTCCCTCGCTGTCTCTCTCGCTGTCTCTCTCGCTGTCTCTCTCGCTGTCTCTCTCGCTGTCTCTCTCGCTGTCTCCCTTGCAGTCTCTCTTGCAGTCTCTCTCGCTGTCTCCCTCACTGTGTCTCTCGCTCTCTCCCTCGCTGTCTCCCTCGCTGTCTCATGCGCTCTCTCTCGCAGTCTCTCTCGCTGTCTCCCTCGCTGTGTCCCTCGCTGTGTCCCTCACTGTCTCTCTCGCAGTCTCCCTCGCTGTCTCCCTCGCTGTCTCCCTCGCAGTCTTCCTCGCAGTTTCTCTCGCTGTCTCCCTCGCTGCCTCCCACGCTGTCTCCCTCACTGTCTCACGCGATCTCTCTCGCATTCTCTCTCGTTGTCTTCCTTGCAGTCTCTCTCGCTGTGTCCCTCGCAGTCTCTCTCGCAGTCTCTATTGCTGTCTCCCTCGCTGTCTCCCTCGCTGTCTCCTTCACTGCCTCCCTCGCTGTCTCCCTAGCAGTCGCTCTCGCAGTCTCTCTCGCTGTCTTCCTCGCTGTGTCCCTCGCAGTCTCTCTCGCAGTCTTACTCGCAGTTTCTCTCGCTGTCTCCCTCGCTGCCTCCCACGCTGTCTCCCTCGCTGTCTCACGCGATCTCTCTCGCATTCTCTCTCGTTGTCTCCCTTGCAGTCTCTCTCGCTGTGTCCCTCGCAGTCTCTCTCGCAGTCTCTATTGCTGTCTCTGTCGCTGTCTCCCTCGCTGTCTCCCTCGCTGCCTCCCTCGCAGTCTCTCTCGCAGTCTCTCTCGAAGTCTCTCTCGCTGTCTACCTCGCTGTCTCCCTCGCTCTCTCTCTCGCTCTCTCTCTCGCCGTCTCCCTCGCCGTCTTAATCGCTGTCTCCCTCGCATTCTCTCTCACAGTGTCTCTCGCTGTCTCCCTCGCAGTCTCCCTCGCAGTCTCCCTCGCAGTCTCCCTCGCAGTCTCCCTCGCAGTCTCTCTCGCTGTCTCCCTCGCAGTCTCTCTCGAAGTCGCTCTCGCTTTCTCCAGCGCTGTCTCCCTCGCTGTCTCCCTCGCTGTCTCCCTCGCTGTCTCCCTCGCTGTCTCCCTCGCTGTCTCCCTCGCTGTCTCCCACGCAGTCTCTCTCGCTGTCTCTCTCGCTGTCTCCATGGCTTTCTCCCTCGCTGTCTCTCTCGCTGTCTCTCTCGCTGTCTCTCTCGCTGTCTCTCTCGCTGTCTCTCTCACTGTCTCTCTCGCTGTCTCTCTCGCTGCCTCTCTCGCTGTCTCTCTCGCTGTCTCCCTTGCAGTCTCTCTTGCAGTCTCTCTCGCTGTCTCCCTCGCTGTGTCCCTCGCTGTGTCCCTCGCTGTGTCCCTCACTGTCTCTCTCGCAGTCTCCCTCGCTGTCTCCCTCGCTGTCTCCCTCGCAGTCTCTCTCGCTGTCTCCCTCGCTGTCTCCCACGCAGTCTCTCTCGCTGTCTCTCTCGCTGTCTCCATGGCTTTCTCCCTCGCTGTCTCTCTCGCTGTCTCTCTCGCTGTCTCTCTCGCTGTCTCTCTCGCTGTCTCTCTCGCTGCCTCTCTCGCTGTCTCTCTCGCTGTCTCCCTTGCAGTCTCTCTTGCAGTCTCTCTCGCTGTCTCCCTCACTGTGTCTCTCGCTCTCTCCCTCGCTGTCTCCCTCGCTGTCTCATGCGCTCTCTCTCGCAGTCTCTCTCACTGTCTCCCTCGCTGTCTCCCTCGCTGTGTCCCTCGCTGTGTCCCTCGCTGTGTCCCTCACTGTCTCTCTCGCAGTCTCCCTCGCTGTCTCCCTCGCTGTCTCCCTCGTCGTCTCCCTCGCCGTCTCCCTTGCAGTCACTCTCTCTGTATCCCCGGCTGTCTCTCTCGCTATCTCCATAGCAGTCTCTCTCACTGTCTCCCTCGCTGTCTCTGTCTCTGTCGCTGACTCTGTCGCTGTCTCTGTCGCTGTCTCTGTCGCTGTCTCTGTCGCTGTCTCTGTCGCTGTCTCTGTCGCTGTCTCCCTGGCCGTCTCCCTGGCCGTCTCCCTGGCCGTCTCCCTGGCCGTCTCCCTGGCCGTCTCCCTGGCCGTCTCCCTCGCAGTCTCTCTCGCAGTCTCTCTCGCTGTCTCTCTCAATGTACTCTCGCTGTCTCCCTTGCAGTCTCTCTTGCAGTCTCTCTCGCTGTCTCCCTCACTGTGTCTCTCGCTCTCTCCCTCGCTGTCTCCCTCGCTGTCTCATGCGCTCTCTCTCGCAGTCTCTCTCGCAGTCTCTCTCGCTGTCTCCCTCGCTGTCTCCCTCGCTGTGTCCCTCGCTGTGTCCCTCGCAGTCTCTCTCGCAATCTCTCTCGCAGTCTCTCTCGCTGTCCCTCTCGCAGTCTCTCTCGCTGTCTCCCTCGCAGTCTCCCTCGCAGTCTCCCTCGCTGTCTCCCTCGCTGTCTCCCTCATCGTCTCCCTCGCCGTCTCCCTTGCAGTCACTCTCTCTGTATCCCCGGCTGTCTCTCTCGCTATCTCCATAGCAGTCTCTCTCACTGTCTCCCTCGCTGTCTCTGTCGCTGTCTCTGTCGCTGTCTCTGTCGCTGTCTCTGTCGCTGTCTCTGTCGCTGTCTCTGTCGCTGTCTCCCTCGCCGTCTCCCTCGCAGTCTCTCTCGCAGTCTCTCTCGCAGTCTCTCTCGCTGTCTCCCTCACTGTCTCACTCGCTCTATCCCTCGCTGTATCTCTCGCAGTCTCTCTCGCAGTCTCTCTCACAGTCTCTCTCGCAGTCTCTCTCACAGTCTCTCTCGCTGTCTCTCTCGCTTTCTCCCTCGCAGTCTCTCTCGCAGTCTCCCTCGCAGTCTCCCTCGCAGTCTCTCTCGCAGTCTCTCTCGCAGTCTCTCTCGCAGTCTCTCTCACTGTCTCCCTCGCAGTCTCTCTCGCAGTCTCCTTTGCAGTCTCTCTCGCTGTCTCTCTCGCTGTCTCTCTCGCAGTCTCTCTCGCAGTCTCTCTCGCAGTCTCTCTCGCAGTCTCCCTCGCAGTCTCTCTCGCAGTCTCTCTCGCAGTCTCTCTCGCAGTCTCTCTCGCAGTCTCCCTCGCAGTCTCCCTCGCAGTCTCTTTCGCTGTCTCCCTCGCTGTTTCCCTCACAGTCTCTTTCGCTGTCTCCCTCGCAGTCTCCCTTGCAGTCTCCCTCGCAGTCTCTCTCGCAGTCGCTCTCACTTTCTCCCTCGCTGTCTCTCTCGCAGTCCTTCTCGCAGTCCTTCTCGCAGTCCTTCTCGCAGTCCTTCTCGCAGTCTCTCTCACTGTCTCTCTCGCTGTCTCACTCGCTGTCTCCCTCGCTGTCTCCCTCGCTGTCTCCCTCGCTGTCTCCCTCGCTGTCTCCCTCGCTGTCTCCCTCGCTGTCTCCCTCGCTGTCTCCCTCGCTGTCTCCCTCGCTGTCTCCCTCGCTGTCTCCCACGCTGTCTCCCTCGCTCTCTCCCTCGCAGTCTCCCTCGCAGTCTCCCTCGCAGTCTCCCTCGCAGTCTCCCTCGCAGTCTCCCTCGCTGTCTCCCTCGCTGTCTCCCTCGCTGTCTCCCTCGCTGTGTCCCTCGCTCTCTCCCTCGCAGTCTCCCTCGCCGTCTCCCTCGCCGTCTCCCTCGCTGTCTCCCTCGCTGTCTCCCTAGCAGTCGCTCTCGCAGTCTCTCTCGCTGTCTTCCTCGCTGTCTTCCTCGCTGTGTCCCTCGCAGTCTCTCTCGCAGTCTCTCTCGCAGTCTCTCTCGCAGTCTCTCTCGCAGTCTCTCTCGCAGTCTCTCTCGCAGTCTTCCTCGCAGTTTCTCTCGCTGTCTCCCTCACTGTCTCACGCGATCTCTCTCGCATTCTCTCTCGTTGTCTCCCTTGCAGTCTCTCTCGCTGTGTCCCTCGCAGTCTCTCTCGCAGTCTCTATTGCTGTCTCCCTCGCTGTCTCCCTCGCTGTCTCCCTCACTGCCTCCCTCGCTGTCTCCCTAGCAGTCGCTCTCGCAGTCTCTCTCGCTGTCTTCCTCGCTGTGTCCCTCGCAGTCGCTCTCGCAGTCGCTCTCGCAGTCGCTCTTGCAGTCTCTCTCGCTGTCTCCCTCGCTGTCTCCCTCACTGCCTCCCTCGCTGTCTCCCTAGCAGTCGCTCTCGCAGTCTCTCTCGCTGTCTTCCTCGCTGTGTCCCTCGCAGTCTCTCTCGCAGTCTCTCTCGCAGTCTTACTCGCAGTTTCTCTCGCTGTCTCCCTCGCTGCCTCCCACGCTGTCTCCCTCGCTGTCTCACGCGATCTCTCTCGCATTCTCTCTCGTTGTCTCCCTTGCAGTCTCTCTCGCTGTGTCCCTCGCAGTCTCTCTCGCAGTCTCTATTGCTGTCTCTGTCGCTGTCTCCCTCGCTGTCTCCCTCGCTGCCTCCCTCGCAGTCTCTCTCGAAGTCTCTCTCGCTGTCTACCTCGCTGTCTCCCTCGCTCTCTCTCTCGCTCTCTCTCTCGCCGTCTCCCTCGCCGTCTTAATCGCTGTCTCCCACGCATTCTCTCTCGCAGTGTCTCTCGCTGTCTCCCTCGCAGTCTCCCTCGCAGTCTCCCTCGCAGTCTCCCTCGCAGTCTCCCTCGCAGTCTCCCTCGCAGTCTCTCTCGCTGTCTCCCTCGCAGTCTCTCTCGAAGTCGCTCTCGCTTTCTCCAGCGCTGTCTCCCTCGCTGTCTCCCTCGCTGTCTCCCTCGCTGTCTCCCTCGCTGTCTCCCTCGCTGTCTCCCTCGCTGTCTCCCACGCAGTCTCTCTCGCTGTCTCTCTCGCTGTCTCCATGGCTTTCTCCCTCGCTGTCTCTCTCGCTGTCTCTCTCGCTGTCTCTCTCGCTGTCTCTCTCGCTGTCTCTCTCGCTGCCTCTCTCGCTGTCTCTCTCGCTGTCTCCCTTGCAGTCTCTCTTGCAGTCTCTCTCGCTGTGTCCCTCGCTGTGTCCCTCGCTGTGTCCCTCACTGTCTCTCTCGCAGTCTCCCTCGCTGTCTCCCTCGCTGTCTCCCTCGCTGTCTCCCTCGCAGTCTCTCTCGCTGTCTCCCTCGCTGTCTCCCTCGTCGTCTCCCTCGCCGTCTCCCTTGCAGTCACTCTCTCTGTATCCCCGGCTGTCTCTCTCGCTATCTCCATAGCAGTCTCTCTCACTGTCTCCCTCGCTGTCTCCCTCGCTGTCTCTGTCTCTGTCGCTGTCTCTGTCGCTGTCTCTGTCGCTGTCTCTGTCGCTGTCTCTGTCGCTGTCTCTGTCGCTGTCTCCCTGGCCGTCTCCCTGGCCGTCTCCCTGGCCGTCTCCCTCGCCGTCTCTCTCGCATTCTCTCTCGCAGTCTCTCTCGCTGTCTCTCTCAATGTACTCTCGCTGTCTCCCTCGCTGTCTCACTCGCTCTATCCCTCGCTGTATCTCTCGCAGTCTCTCTCACAGTCTCTCTCACAGTCTCTCTCGCTGTCTCCCTCGCAGTCTCTCTCGAAGTCGCTCTCGCTTTCTCCCTCGCTTTCTCCCTCGCTGTCTCTCTCGCAGTCCTTCTCGCAGTCCTTCTCGCAGTCTCTCTCGCTGTCTCCAGCGCTGTCTCCCTCGCTGTCTCCCTCGCTGTCTCCCTCGCTGTCTCCCTCGCTGTCTCCCTCGCTGTCTCCCTCGCTGTCTCCCTCGCTGTCTCCCTCGCTGTCTCCCTCGCTGTCTCCCTCGCTGGCTCTCTCGCTGTCTCCCTCGCTGTCTCCCTCGCTGTCTCTCTCGCTGTCTCTCTCGCTGTCTCTCTCGCTGTCTCTCTCGCTGCCTCTCTCGCTGTCTCTCTCGCTGCCTCCCTTGCAGTCTCCCTTGCAGTCTCTCTTGCAGTCTCTCTTGCAGTCTCTCTTGCAGTCTCTCTTGCAGTCTCTCTCGCAGTCTCCCTCGCTGTCTCTCTCGCTGTCTCTCTCGCTGTCTCTCTCGCAGTCTCCCTCGCTGTGTCTCTCGCTCTCTCCCTCGCTGTCTCCCTCGCTGTCTCATGCGCTCTCTCTCGCAGTCTCTCTCGCTGTCTCCCTCGCAGTCTCCCTCGCAGTCTCCCTCGCAGTCTCCCTCGCAGTCTCCCTCGCTGTCTCCCTCGCCGTCTCCCTCGCCGTCTCCCTCGCCGTCTCCCTCGCCGTCTCCCTCGCCGTCTCCCTTGCAGTCACTCTCTCTGTATCCCCGGCTGTCTCTCTCGCTATTTTTTTTTTTTTTTTTAGAATTAGAATATTACAGCGCAGTACAGGCCCTTCGGCCCTCGATGTTGCGCCGATCATCTGACCTACACTATTCCATTTACATCCATATGTCTATCCAATGACCACTTAAATGCCCTTAAAGTTGGCGAGTCTACTACTGTTGCAGGCAGGGCGTTCCACGCCCCTACTACTCTCTGCGTAAAGAAACTACCTCTGACATCTGTCCTATATCTTTCACCCCTCAACTTAAAGCTATGTCCCCTCGTGTTTGCCATCCTCATCCGAGGAAAAAGACTCTCACTATCCACCCTATCTAACCCTCTGATTATCTTGTATGTCTCTATTAAGTCACCTCTCCTCCTCCTTCTCTCTAACGAAAACAACCCCAAGTCCCTCAGCCTTTCCTCGTAAGACCTTCCTTCCATACCAGGCAACATCCTAGTAAATCTCCTCTGCACCCTTTCCAAAGCTTCGACATCCTTCCTATAATGCGGTGACCAGAACTGCACGCAATACTCCAGGTGCGGCCTCACCAGAGTTTTGTACAGCTGCATCATGACCCCGTGGCTCCGAAACTCGATCCCCCTACTAATAAAGGCTAACACACCATATGCCTTCTTAACAGCCCTATTAACCTGGGTAGCAACTTTCAGGGATTTATGTACCTGGATACCAAGATCTCTCTGCTCATCTACACTACCAAGAATCTTCCCATTAGCCCAGTACTCTGCATTGCTGTTACTCCTTCCAAAGTGAATCACCTCACACTTCTCCGCATTAAACTCCATTTGCCATCTCTCAGCCCAGCTCTGCAGCCTATCTATGTCCCTCTGTACCCTACAACACCCTTCGACACTATCCACAACTCCACCGACCTTCGTGTCATCCGTAAATTTACTAACCCACCCTTCTACACCCTCATCCAGGTCGTTTATAAAAATGACAAACAGCAGTGGCCCCAAAACAGAACCTTGCGGTACACCACTAGTAACTAAACTCCAGGATGAACATTTGCCATCAACCACCACCCTCTGTCTTCTTTCAGCTAGCCAATTTCTGATCCAAAGCTCTAAATCACCTTCAACCCCATACTTCCGTATTTTCTGCAATAGCCTACCGTGGGGAACCTTATCAAACGCCTTACTGAAATCCATATACACCACATCCACGGCTTTACCCTCATCCACCTGTTTGGTCACCTTCTCGAAAAACTCAATAAGGTTTGTGAGGCACGACCTACCATTCACAAAACCGTGCTGACTATCGCAAATGAACTTATTCTTTTCAAGATGATTATAAATCCTGTCTCTTATAACCTTTTCCAACATTTTACCCACAACCGAAGTAAGGCTCACAGGTCTATAATTACCAGGGCTGTCTCTACTCCCCTTCTTGAACAAGGGGACAACATTTGCTATCCTCCAGTCCTCCGGCACTACTCCTGTCGACAATGACGACTTAAAGATCAACAACAACGGCTCTGCAATCTCCTCCCTGGCTTCCCAGAGAATCCTAGGATAAATCCCATCTGGCCCAGGGGACTTATCTATTTTCACTCTTTCCAAAATTGCTAACACCTCCTCCTTGTGAATCTCAATCCCATCTAGCCTAGTAGGCTGTATCTCAGTAATCTCCTCGGCAACATTTTCTTTTTCTACTGTAAATACTGACGAAAAATATTCATTTAACGCTTCCCCTATCTCCTCTGATTCCGCACACAACTTCCCACTACTATCCTTGATTGGCCCTGTTCTAACTCTTATCATTCGTTTATTCCTGATATACCTATAGAAAGCCTTAGGGTTTTCTTTGATCCTATCCGCCAATGACTTCTCGTGTCCTCTCCTTGCTCTTCTTAGCCCTCCCTTTAGATCCTTCCTGGCTAGCTTGTAACTCTCAAGCGCCCTAACTGAGCCTTCACGTCTCATCCTAACATAAGCCGCCCTCTTCCTCTTGACAAGCGCTTCAACTTCTTGAGTAAACCACGGCTCCCTCGCTCGACAACTTCCTCCCTGCCTGACAGGTACATACTTATCAAGGACACGCATTAGCTGCTCCTTGAATAAGCTCCACATTTCGTTTGTGCCCATCCCCTGCAGTTTCCTTCCCCATCCTACACATCCTAAATCTTGCCTAATCGCGTCATAATTTCCTTTCCCCCAGCTATAATTCTTGCCCTGCGGTATATACCTGTCCCTGCCCATCGCTAAGGTAAACCTAACCGAATTGTGATCACTATCGCCAAAGTGCTCACCTACATCTAAATCGAACACCTGGCCGGGTTCATTACCCAGTACCAAATCCAATGTGGCATCGCCCCTGGTTGGCCTGTCCACATACTGTGTCAGAAAACCCTCCTGCACACACTGAACAAAAACAGACCCATCTAAAGTACTCGAACTATAGTATTTCCAGTCAATATTTGGAAAGTTAAAGTCCCCCATAACCACTACCCTGTTACTCTCGCTCCTGTCGAGAATCATCTTCGCTATCCTTTCCTCTACATCTCTGGAACTATTCGGAGGTCTATAGAAAACTCCCAACAGGGTGACCTCTCCTCTCCTGTTTCTAACCTCGGCCCATACTACCTCAGTAGACGAGTCCTCAAACGTCCTTTCTGCCGCTGTAATACTTTCCTTGATTAACAATGCCACACCCCCCCCTCTTTTACCCTCTTCTCTGTTCTTTCTGAAACATCTAAATCCCGGAACCTGCAACATCCATTCCTGCCCCTGCTCTACCCATGTCTCTGAAATGGCCAGAACATCAGGATCCCAGGTACCAACCCATGCTGCAAGCTCACCCACCTTATTCCGGATGCTCCTGGCGTTGAAGTAGACACACTTTAAACCAAGTTCTTGCTTGCCAGTGCCCTCTTGCGTCCCTGTAACCTTATCCCCTACCTCACTACTCTCAACAGCCTGTACACTGGAACTACAATTTAGGTTCCCATTCCCCTGCTGATTTAGTTTAAACCCCCCCGAAGAGCACTAACAAATCTCCCCCCCAGGATATTGGTACCCCTCTGGTTCAGGTGAAGACCATCCTGTTTGTAGAGGTCCCACCTACCCCAGAAAGAGCCCCAATTATCCAGGAAACCAAAACCCTCCCTCCTACACCATCCCTGCAGCCACGTGTTCAACTCCTCTCTCTCCCTATTCCTCTCTTCGCTAGCACGTGGCACAGGCAACAACCCAGAGATAACAACTCTGGTTGTTCTCGCTCTAAGCTTCCACCCTAGCTCCCTGAATTTCTGCCTTAAATCCCCATCTCCCTTCCTACCTATGTCGTTGGTGCCTATGTGGACCATGACTTGGGGGTGCTCCCCCTCCCCCTTAAGGATCCCAAAAACACGATCGGAGACATCACGTACCCTGGCACCTGGGAGGCAACACACCAACCGTGAGTCTCTCTCGTTCCCACAGAACCTCCTATCTGTTCCCCTAACTATGGAGTCCCCAATGACTAATGCTCTGCTCCTCTTCCCTTTTCCCTTCTGAGCAACAGGGACAGACTCTGTGCCAGAGACCTGCACCCCATTGCTTACCCCTGGTAAGTCGTCTCCCCCAACAGTATCCAAAACGGTATACCTGTTGTTGAGGGAAACGGCCACAGGGGATCCCTGCACTGCCTGCTGGTTCCCTTTCCTTCCCCTGACGGTAACGCATCTACCTACTTCTTTTACCTGAGGTGTGACTGCCTCCCTATAACTCCTGTCAATAATCCCCTCCGCCTCCCGAATGATCCGAAGTTCATCCAGCTCCAGCTCCAGTTCCCTAACGCGGTCTGCGAGGAGCTGGAGTTGGGTGCACTTCCCGCAGATGCAGTCAGCAGGGACACTCTTGGCGACCCCTACCTCCCACATTCTGCAGGAGGAACATACAACTGCCTTTACCTCCATTCCCACTATTCTAGATTCCCAATAAATCTACTGAAAAACCAAACGAAAAAAAAAGTCAAAACTTGTTCGCTTAGCAATCCGACGGACTGAACTTTTTAAATAAAAAGCTTACCTTATCTCCATAGCAGTCTCTCTCACTGTCTCCCTCGCTGTCTCTGTCGCTGTCTCTGTCGCTGTCTCTGTCGCTGTCTCTGTCGCTGTCTCTGTCCCTGTCGCTGTCTCTGTCGCTGTCTCTGTCGCTGTCACTGTCGCTGTCTCTGTCGCTGTCTCCCTCGTCGTCTCTCTCGCTGTCTCTCTCGCTGTCTCTCTCGCTGTCTCTCTCAATGTACTCTCGCAGTCTCTCTCGCTGTCTCACTCGCTCTATCCCTCGCTGTATCTCTCGCAGTCTCTCTCGCTGTCTCTCTCACAGTCTCTCTCGCTGTCTCTCTCGCTGTCTACCTCGCAGTCTCTCTCGCTCTCTCCCTCACTGTCTCTCTCGCAGTCTCTCTCGCCGTCTCTCTCGCCATCTCTCTCGCAGTCTCCCTCGCTGTCTCCCTCGCTGTCTCCCTCGCTGTCTCCCTCGCAGTCTCTCTCGCAGTCTCCCTCGCTGTCTCCCTCACAGTCTCTCTCGCTGTCTCCCTTGCAGTCTCCCACACAGTCTCTCACGCTTTCTCCCTCGCTTTCTCCCTCGCTTTCTCCCTCGCAGTCTCTCTCGCAGTCTCTCTCGCAGTCTCTCTCGCAGTCTCTCTCGCAGTCTCTCTCGCAGTCTCTCTCGCTGTCCCTCTCGCAGTCTCTCTCGCTGTCTCCCTCGCAGTCTCTCTCGCAGTCTCCTTTGCAGTCTCTCTCGCTGTCTCTCTCGCTGTCTCTCTCGCAGTCTCTCTCGCAGTCTCTCTCGCAGTCTCTCTCGCAGTCTCTCTCGCAGTCTCCCTCGCAGTCTGCCTCGCAGTCTCCCTCGCAGTCTCCCTCGCAGTCTCCCTCGCAGTCTCCCTCGCTGTCTCCCTCGCTCTCTCCCTCGCTCTCTCCCTCGCAGTCTCCCTCGCCGTCTCCCTCGCCGTCTCTCTCGCAGTCTCTCTCGCTGTCTTCCTCGCAGTTTCTCTCGCTGTCTCCCTCGCTGTCTCCCTCGCTGTCTCCCTTGCTGCCTCCCTCGCTGCCTCCCTCGCTGCCTCCCTAGCAGTCGCTCTCGCAGTCGCTCTCGCAGTCGCTCTCGCAGTCGCTCTCGCAGTCGCTCTCGCAGTCTCTCTCGCTGTCTCCCTCGCTGTCTCTCTCGCTGTCTCTCTCAATGTACTCTCGCTGTCTCCCTCGCTGTCTCACTCTCTCTATCCCTCGCTGTATCTCTCGCAGTCTCTCTCACAGTCTCTCTCGCTGTCTCTCTCGCAGTCTCCCTCGCAGTCTCCCTCGCAGTCTCCCTCGCAGTCTCTCTCGCAGTCACTCTCGCAGTCTCCCTCGCAGTCTCCCTCGCAGTCTCCCTCGCAGTCTCCCTCGCAGTCTCTCTCGCTGTCTCCCTCGCTGTTTCCCTCACAGTCTCTCTCGCTGTCTGCCTCGCAGTCTCTCTCGAAGTCGCTCTAGCTTTCTCCCTCGCTGTCTCTCTCGCAGTCCTTCTCGCAGTCTCTCTCGCTGTCTCCAGCGCTGTCTCCCTCGCTGTCTCCCTCGCTGTCTCCCTCGCTGTCTCCCTCGCTGTCTCCCTCGCTGTCTCCCTCGCTGTCTCCCACGCAGTCTCTCTCGCTGTCTCTCTCGCTGTCTCCATCGCTTTCTCCCTCGCTGTCTCTCTCGCTGTCTCTCTCGCTGTCTCTCTCGCTGTCTCTCTCGCTGTCTCTCTCGCTGTCTCCCTTGCAGTCTCTCTTGCAGTCTCTCTCGCTGTCTCCCTCGCTGTCTCCCTCGCTGTCTCCCTCGCTGTGTCTCTCGCTCTCTCCCTCGCTCTCTCCCTCGCTCTCTCCCTCGCTGTCTCCCTCGCTTTCTCCCTCGCCGTCTCTCTCGCAGTCTCTCTTGCAGTCTCTCTCGCAGTCTCTCTCGCAGTCTCTCTCGCTGTCCCTCTCGCAGTCTCTCTCGCAGTCTCTCTCGCTGTCTCTCTCGCTGTCTCTCTCGCTGTCTCTCTCGCTGTCTCTCTCGCTGTCTCTCTCGCTGTCTCTCTCGCTGTCTCTCTCGCAGTCTCCCTCGCAGTCTGCCTCGCAGTTTCCCTCGCAGTCTCTTTCGCTGTCTCCCTCGCTGTTTCCCTCACAGTCTCTTTCGCTGTCTCCCTCGCAGTCTCCCTCGCAGTCTCTCTCGCAGTCGCTCTCACTTTCTCCCTCGCTGTCTCTCTCGCAGACCTTCTCGCAGTCCTTCTCGCAGTCCTTCTCGCAGTCCTTCTCGCAGTCCTTCTCGCTGTCTCCCACGCTGTCTCCCTCGCAGTCTCCCTCGCAGTCTCTCTCGCTGTCTCTCTCGCTGTCTCTCTCGCTGTCTCTCTCGCTGTCTCCCTCGCTGTCTCTCTCGCTGTCTCTCTCGCTGTCTCCCTCGCAGTCTCCCTCGCAGTCTCCCTCGCAGTCTCTCTCGCTGTCTCTCTCGCTGTCTCCCTCGCTGTCTCCCTCGCTGTCTCCCTCGCTGTCTCTCTCGCTGTCTCCCACGCTGTCTCTCTCGCTGTCTCTCTCGCTGTCTCTCTCGCTGTCTCTCTCGCTGTCTCCATCGCTTTCTCCCTCGCTGTCTCTCTCGCTGTCTCTCTCGCTGCCTCTCTCGCTGTCTCTCTCGCTGTCTCCCTTGCAGTCTCTCTCGCAGTCTCTCTCGCTGTGTGTCTCGCTCTCTCGCTCTCTGTCTCACGCGCTATCTCCATAGCATTCTCTCTCACTGTCTCTGTCACTGTCTCTGTCGCTGTCTCTGTCGCTGTCTCTGTCGCTGTCTCTGTCGCTGTCTCTGTTGCTGTCTCTGTCGCTGTCTCCCTCGCTGTCTCCCTCGCTGTCTCCCTCGCTGTCTCCCTCGTCGTCTCCCTCGTCGTCTCCCTGGCCGTCTCCCTGGCCGTCTCCCTGGCCGTCTCCCTGGCCGTCTCCCTGGCCGTCTCCCTGGCCGTCTCCCTGGCCGTCTCCCTCGCAGTCTCTCTCGCTGTCTCTCTCGCTGTCTCTCTCGCTGTCTCTCTCAATGTACTCTCGCTGTCTCCCTCGCTGTCTCTCTCACAGTCTCTCTCGCTGTCTCTCTCGCAGTCTCTCTCGCAGGCTCCCTCGCAGGCTCCCTCGCAGTCTCCCTCGCAGTCTCTCTCGCAGTCTCCCTCGCAGTCTCCCTCGCAGTCTCCCTCGCAGTCTCCCTCGCAGTCTCCCTCGCAGTCTCCCTCGCTGTCTCTCTCGCTGTCTCCCTCGCTGTTTCCCTCACAGTCTCTCTCGCTGTCTGCCTCGCAGTCTCTCTCGAAGTCGCTCTCGCTTTCTCCCTCGCTGTCTCTCTCGCAGTCCTTCTCGCAGTCTCTCTCGCTGTCTCCAGCGCTGTCTCCCTCACTGTCTCCCTCGCTGTCTCCCTCGCTGTCTCCCTCGCTGTCTCCCTCGCTGTCTCCCTCGCTGTCTCCCTCGCTGTCTCCCTCGCTGTCTCCCACGCAGTCTCTCTCGCTGTCTTTCTCGCTGTCTCCATCGCTTTCTCCCTCGCTGTCTCTCTCGCTGTCTCTCTCGCTGTCTCTCTCGCTGTCTCTCTCGCTGTCTCCCTTGCAGTCTCTCTTGCAGTCTCTCTCGCTGTCTCCCTCGCTGTCTCCCTCGCTGTCTCCCTCGCTGTCTCCCTCGCTGTCTCCCTCGCTGTCTCCCTCGCTGTCTCCCTCGCTGTCTCCCTCGCTCTCTCTCGCTGTCTCTCTCGCTGTCTCCCTCACTATGTCCCTCGCAGTCTCCCTCGCTGTCTCCCTCGCTGTCTCCCTCATCGTCTCCCTCGCCGTCTCCCTTGCAGTCACTCTCTCTGTATCCCCGGCTGTCTCTCTCGCTATCTCCATAGCAGTCTCTGTCGCTGTCTCTGTCGCTGTCTCTGTCGCTGTCTCTGTCGCTGTCTCTGTCGCTGTCTCTGTCGCTGTCTCCCTCGCCGTCTCCCTCGCCGTCTCCCTCGCAGTCTCTCTCGCTGTCTCTCTCAATGTACTCTCGCTGTCTCCCTCACTGTCTCACTCGCTCTATCCCTCGCTGTATCTCTCGCAGTCTCTCTCGCAGTCTCTCTCACAGTCTCTCTCGCAGTCTCTCTCACAGTCTCTCTCGCTGTCTCCCTCACTGTCTCTCTCGCAGTCTCTCTCGCCGTCTCTCTCTCCATCTCTCTCGCCGTCTCTCTCGCCGTCTCTCTCGCAGTCTCCCTCGCTGTCTCCCTCGCTGTCTCCCTCGCTGTCTCCCTCGCTGTCTCCCTCGCTGTCTCCCTCGCACTCTCTCTCGCAGTCTCTCTCGCAGTCTCCCTCGCTGTCTCCCTCACAGTCTCTCTCGCTGTCTCCCACACAGTCTCTCACGCTTTCTCCCTCGCTTTCTCCCTCGCAGTCTCTCTCGCAGTCTCTCTCGCAGTCTCTCTCGCAGTCTCTCTCGCTGTCCCTCTCGCAGTCTCTCTCGCTGTCCCTCTCGCTGTCCCTCTCGCAGTCTCTCTCGCAGTCTCTCTCGCAGTCTCCTTTGCAGTCTCTCTCGCTGTCTCTCTCGCTGTCTCTCTCGCTGTCTCTCTCGCTGTCTCTCTCGCTGTCTCTCTCGCTGTCTCTCTCGCAGTCTCCCTCGCTGTCCCTCTCGCAGTCTCTCTCGCTGTCTCTCTCGCATTCTCTCTCGCATTCTCTCTCGCATTCTCTCACGCAGTCTCCCTCGCAGTCTCCCTCGCAGTCTCTTTCGCTGTCTCCCTCGCTGTTTCCCTCACAGTCTCTTTCGCTGTCTACTCGCAGTCTCCCTCGCAGTCTCTCTCGCAGTCGCTCTCACTTTCTCCCTCGCTGTCTCTCTCGCAGTCCTTCTCGCAGTCTCTCTCGCAGTCTCTCTCGCTGTCTCTCTCGCTGTCTCCCTCGCTGTCTCCCTCGCTGTCTCCCTCACTGTCTCCTTCACTGTCTCCCTCGCAGTCTCCCTCGCAGTCTCCCTCGCAGTCTCTCTCGCAGTCTCCCTCGCTGTCTCCCTCGCTGTCTCTCTCGCTGTCTCTCTCGCTGTCTCCCTCGCAGTCTCCCTCGCTGTCTCCCTCGCTGTCTCCCTCACTGTGTCCCTCGCTCTCTCCCTCGCAGTCTCCCTCACCGTCTCCCTCGCCGTCTCTCTCGCTGTCTTCCTCGCAGTTTCTCTCGCTGTCTCCCTCGCTGCCTCCCTCGCTGTCTCCCAAGCAGTCGCTCTCGCAGTCTCTCTCGCTGTCTCCCTCGCTGTCTCCCTCGCTGCCTCCCTCGCTGTCTCCCTAGCAGTCGCTCTCGCAGTCTCTCTCGCTGTCTTCCTCGCTGTGTCCCTCGCAGTCTCTCTCGCAGTCTCTCTCGCAGTCTTACTCGCAGTTTCTCTCGCTGTCTCCCTCGCTGCCTCCCACGCTGTCTCCCTCGCTGTCTCACGCGATCTCTCTCGCATTCTCTCTCATTGTCTCCCTTGCAGTCTCTCTCGCTGTGTCCCTCGCAGTCTCTCTCGCAGTCTCTATCGCTGTCTCCCTCGCTGTCTCCCTCGCTGTCTCCCTCGCTGTCTCCCTCGCTGTCTCCCTCGCTGTCTCCCTCGCTGTCTCCCTCGCTGCCTCCCTCGCAGTCTCCCTCGCAGTCTCTCTCGAAGTCTCTCTCGCTGTCTACCTCGCTGTCTCCCTCGCTCTCTCTCTCGCTCTCTCTCTCGCCGTCTCCCTCGCCGTCTTAATCGCTGTCTCCCTCGCATTCTCTCTCGCAGTGTCTCTCGCTGTCTCCCTCGCAGTCTCCCACACAGTCTCTCACGCTTTCTCCCTCGCTTTCTCCCTCGCAGTCTCTCTCGCAGTCTCTCTCGCAGTCTCTCTCGCAGTCTCTCTCGCAGTCTCTCTCGCAGTCTCTCTCGCAGTCTCTCTCGCAGTCTCTCTCGCTGTCCCTCTCGCAGTCTCTCTCGCAGTCTCCTTTGCAGTCTCTCTCGCTGTCTCTCTCGCTGTCTCTCTCGCTGTCTCTCTCGCTGTCTCTCTCGCTGTCTCTCTCGCAGTCTCCCTCGCAGTCTGCCTCGCAGTCTCCCTCGCAGTCTCTCTCGTAGTCTCCTTTGCAGTCTCTCTCGCTGTCTCTCTCGCTGTCTGTCTCGCTGTCTCTCTCGCTGTCTCTCTCGCTGTCTCTCTCGCATTCTCTCTCGCATTCTCTCTCGCATTCTCTCTCGCAGTCTCCCTCGCAGTCTCCCTCGCAGTCTCCCTCGCAGTCTCTTTCGCTGTCTCCCTCGCAGTCGCTCTCACTTTCTCCCTCGCTGTCTCTCTCGCAGTCCTTCTCGCAGTCTCTCTTGCAGTCTCTCTCGCTGTCTCTCTCGCTGTCTCTCTCGCTGTCTCCCTCGCTGTCTCCCTCGCTGTCTCCCTCGCTGTCTCCCTCACTGTCTCCCACGCTGTCTCCCTCGCAGTCTCCCTCGCAGTCTCCCTCGCTGTCTCCCTCGCTTTCTCCCTCGCTGTCTCCCTCGCTGTCTCTCTCGCTGTCTCCCTCGCAGTCTCCCTCGCTGTCTCCCTCGCTGTCTCCCTCGCTGTCTCCCTCGCTGTGTCCCTCGCTGTCTCCCTCGCTGTGTCCCTCGCTCTCTCCCTCGCAGTCTCCCTCACCGTCTCCCTCGCCGTCTCTCTCGCAGTCTCTCTCGCTGTCTTCCTCGCAGTTTCTCTCGCTTTCTCCCTCGCTGCCTCCCTCGCTGTATCCCAAGCAGTCGCTCTCGTAGTCTCCCTCGCTGTCTCCCTCACTGCCTCCCTCGCTGTCTCCCTCGCTGTCTCCCTCGCTGTCTCCCTAGCAGTCGCTCTCGCAGTCTCTCTCGCTGTCTTCCTCGCTGTGTCCCTCGCAGTCTCTCTCGCAGTCTCTCTCGCAGTCTTACTCGCAGTTTCTCTCGCTGTCTCCCACGCTGTCTCCCACGCTGTCTCCCTCGCTGTCTCACGCGATCTCTCTCGCATTCTCTCTCGTTGTCTCCCTTGCAGTCTCTCTCGCTGTGTCCCTCGCAGTCTCTCTCGCAGTCTCTATTGCTGTCTCTGTCGCTGTCTCCCTCGCTGTCTCCCTCGCTGCCTCCCTCGCAGTCTCTCTCGAAGTCTCTCTCGCTGTCTACCTCGCTGTCTCCCTCGCTCTCTCTCTCGCTCTCTCTCTCGCCGTCTCCCTCGCCGTCTTAATCGCTGTCTCCCTCGCATTCTCTCTCGCAGTGTCTCTCGCTGTCTCCCTCGCAGTCTCCCTCGCAGTCTCTCTCGCTGTCTCCCTCACAGTCTCTCTCGCTGTCTCCCTCGCAGTCTCTCTCGAAGTCGCTCTCGCTTTCTCCCTCGCTTTCTCCCTCGCTGTCTCTCTCGCAGTCCTTCTCGCAGTCCTTCTCGCAGTCTCTCTCGCTGTCTCCAGCGCTGTCTCCCTCGCTGTCTCCCTCGCTGTCTCCCTCGCTGTCTCCCTTGCTGTCTCCCTTGCTGTCTCCCTCGCTGTCTCCCTCGCTGTCTCCCTCGCTGTCTCCCTCGCTGTCTCCCTCGCTGTCTCCCTCGCTGTCTCCCACGCAGTCTCTCTCGCTGTCTCTCTCGCTGTCTCTCTCGCTGTCTCCATGGCTTTCTCCCTCGCTGTCTCTCTCGCTGTCTCTCTCGCTGTCTCTCTCGCTGTCTCTCTCGCTGTCTCTCTCGCTGTCTCTCTCGCTGTCTCTCTAGCTGTCTCTCTTGCAGTCTCTCTCGCTGTCTCCCTCACTGTGTCTCTCGCTCTCTCCCTCGCTGTCTCCCTCGCTGTCTCATGCGCTCTCTCTCGCAGTCTCTCTCGCTGTCTCCCTCGCTGTCTCCCTCGCTGTCTCCCTCGCTGTGTCCCTCGCTGTCTCTCTCGCAGTCTCCCTCGCTGTCTCCCTCGCAGTCTCCCTCGCAGTCTCCCTCGCTGTCTCCCTCGCTGTCTCCCTCGTCGTCTCCCTCGCCGTCTCCCTTGCAGTCACTCTCTCTGTATCCCCGGCTGTCTCTCTCGCTATCTCCATAGCAGTCTCTCTCACTGTGTCCCTCGCTGTCTCTGTCGCTGTCTCTGTCGCTGTCTCTGTCGCTGTCTCTGTCGCTGTCTCCCTCGCTGTCTCCCTCGTCGTCTCCCTGGCTGTCTCACTGGCCGTCTCCCTGGCCGTCTCCCTGGCCGTCTCCCTGGCCGTCTCCCTGGCCGTCTCTCTCGCAGTCTCTCTCGCAGTCTCTCTCGCTGTCTCTCTCAATGTACTCTCGCTGTCTCCCTCGCTGTCTCACTCGCTCTATCCCACGCTGTATCTCTCGCAGTCTCTCTCACAGTCTCTCTCACTGTCTCTCTCGCTGTCTCCCTCGCAGTCTCTCTCGCTCTCTCCCTCACTGTCTCTCTCGCCGTCTCTCTCTCCATCTCTCTCGCCATCTCTCTCGCAGTCTCCCTCGCTGCCTCCCACGCTGTCTCCCTCGCAGTCTCTCTCGCAGTCTCTCTCGCAGTCTCTCTCGCAGTCTCTCTCGCAGTCTCTCTCGCAATCTCTCTCGCAGTCTCTCTCGCTGTCCCTCTCGCAGTCTCTCTCGCTGTCTCCCTCGCTGTGTCCCTCGCAGTCTCCCTCGCTGTCTCCCTCGCTGTCTCCCTCGCTGTCTCCCTCATCGTCTCCCTCGCCGTCTCCCTTGCAGTCACTCTCTCTGTATCCCCGGCTGTCTCTCTCGCTATCTCCATAGCAGTCTCTCTCACTGTCTCCCTCGCTGTCTCTGTCGCTGTCTCTGTCGCTGTCTCTGTCGCTGTCTCTGTCGCTGTCTCTGTCGCTGTCTCCCTCGCCGTCTCCCTCGCAGTCTCTCTCGCAGTCTCTCTCGCTGTCTCTCTCAATGTACTCTCGCTGTCTCTCTCGCTGTCTCTCTCGCTGTCTCCCTTGCAGTCTCTCTTGCAGTCTCTCTCGCTGTCTCCCTCACTGTGTCTCTCGCTCTCTCCCTCGCTGTCTCCCTCGCTGTCTCATGCGCTCTCTCTCGCAGTCTCTCTCGCTGTCTCCCTCGCTGTCTCCCTCGCTGTGTCCCTCGCTGTGTCCCTCGCTGTGTCCCTCACTGTGTCCCTCACTGTCTCTCTCGCAGTCTCCCTCGCTGTCTCCCTCGCTGTCTCCCTCGCAGTCTCTCTCGCTGTCTCCCTCGCTGTCTCCCTCGCTGTCTCCCTCGTCGTCTCCCTCGCCGTCTCCCTTGCAGTCACTCTCTCTGTATCCCCGGCTGTCTCTCTCGCTATCTCCATAGCAGTCTCTCTCACTGTCTCCCTCGCTGTCTCTGTCTCTGTCGCTGTCTCTGTCGCTGTCTCTGTCGCTGTCTCTGTCGCTGTCTCCCTGGCCGTCTCCCTGGCCGTCTCCCTGGCCGTCTCCCTGGCCGTCTCCCTGGCCGTCTCCCTCGCAGTCTCTCTCGCAGTCTCTCTCGCTGTCTCTCTCAATGTACTCTCGCTGTCTCCCTTGCAGTCTCTCTTGCAGTCTCTCTCGCTGTCTCCCTCGCTGTCTCCCTCGCTGTCTCATGCGCTCTCTCTCGCAGTCTCTCTCGCAGTCTCTCTCGCTGTCTCCCTCGCTGTCTCCCTCGCTGTGTCCCTCGCTGTGTCCCTCGCTGTGTCCCTCGCTGTGTCCCTCGCTGTGTCCCTCGCTGTCTCCCTCGCTGTCTCCCTTGCAGTCTCCCTCGCTGTCTCCCTCGCTGTCTCCCTCGCTGTCTCCCTCGTCGTCTCCCTCGCTGTCTCCCTCGTCGTCTCCCTCGCCGTCTCCCTTGCAGTCACTCTCTCTGTATCCCCGGCTGTCTCTCTTGCTATCTCCATAGCAGTCTCTCTCACTGTCTCCCTCGCTGTCTCTGTCTCTGTCGCTGTCTCTGTCGCTGTCTCTGTCGCTGTCTCTGTCGCTGTCTCTGTCGCTGTCTCTGTCGCTGTCTCCCTCGCTGTCTCCCTCGCAGTCTCCCTCGCCGTCTCCCTGGCCGTCTCACTGGCCGTCTCACTGGCCGTCTCCCTGGCCGTCTCCCTGGCCGTCTCCCTGGCCGTCTCCCTGGCCGTCTCCCTGGCCGTCTCCCTGGCCGTCTCTCTCGCAGTCTCTCTCGCTGTCTCTCTCGCTGTCTCTCTCAATGTACTCTCGCTGTCTCCCTCGCTGTCTCACTCGCTCTATCCCACGCTGTATATCTCGCTGTCTCTCTCGCTGTCTCCCTCGCAGTCTCTCTCGCTCTCTCCCTCACTGTCTCTCTCGCCGTCTCTCTCTCCATCTCTCTCGCCATCTCTCTCGCAGTCTCCCTCGCTGTCTCCCTCGCTGTCTCCCTCGCAGTCTCTCTCGCAATCTCTCTCGCAGTCTCTCTCGCTGTCCCTCTCGCAGTCTCTCTCGCTGTCTCCCTCGCAGTCTCCCTCGCAGTCTCCCTCGCTGTCTCCCTCGCTGTCCCTCGCTGTCTCCCTCATCGTCTCCCTCGCCGTCTCCCTTGCAGTCACTCTCTCTGTATCCCCGGCTGTGTCTCTCGCTATCTCCATAGCAGTCTCTCTCACTGTCTCCCTCGCTGTCTCTGTCGCTGTCTCTGTCGCTGTCTCTGTCGCTGTCTCTGTCGCTGTCTCTGTCGCTGTCTCTGTCGCTGTCTCCCTCGCCGTCTCCCTCGCAGTCTCTCTCGCAGTCTCTCTCGCAGTCTCTCTCGCTGTCTCCCTCGCAGTCTCTCTCGCTCTCTCCCTCACTGTCTCTCTCGCAGTCTCTCTCGCCGTCTCTCTCTCCATCTCTCTCGCCATCTCTCTCGCAGTCTCCCTCGCAGTCTCCCTCGCAGTCTCCCTCGCAGTCTCCCTCGCAGTCTCCCTCGCAGTCTCCCTCGCAGTCTCCCTCGCAGTCTCTCTCGCAGTCTCTCTCTCAGTCTCCCTCGCTGTCTCCCTCACAGTCTCTCTGGCTGTCTCCCTTGCAGTCTCCCACACAGTCTCTCACGCTTTCTCCCTCGCTTTCTCCCTCGCAGTCTCTCTCGCAGTCTCCCTCGCAGTCTCTCTCGCAGTCTCTCTCGCAGTCTCTCTCGCAGTCTCTCTCGCTGTCTCTCTCGCTGTCCCTCTCGCTGTCTCCCTTGCAGTCTCCCACACAGTCTCTCACGCTTTCTCCCTCGCTTTCTCCCTCGCAGTCTCTCTCGCAGTCTCCCTCGCAGTCTCTCTCGCAGTCTCTCTCGCAGTCTCTCTCGCAGTCTCTCTCGCTGTCTCCCTCGCAGTCTCTCTCGCAGTCTCCTTTGCAGTCTCTCTCGCTGTCTCTCTCGCTGTCTCTCTCGCAGTCTCTCTCGCAGTCTCTCTCGCAGTCTCCCTCGCAGTCTCTCTCGCAGTCTCTCTCGCAGTCTCTCTCGCAGTCTCCCTCGCAGTCTCCCTCGCAGTCTCCCTCGCAGTCTCTTTCGCTGTCTCCCTCGCTGTTTCCCTCACAGTCTCTTTCGCTGTCTCCCTCGCAGTCTCCCTCGCAGTCTCTCTCGCAGTCGCTCTCACTTTCTCCCTCGCTGTCTCTCTCGCAGTCCTTCTCGCAGTCCTTCTCGCAGTCCTTCTCGCAGTCCTTCTCGCAGTCTCTCTCACTGTCTCTCTCGCTGTCTCACTCGCTGTCTCCCTCGCTGTCTCCCTCGCTGTCTCCCTCGCTGTCTCCCTCGCTGTCTCCCTCGCTGTCTCCCTCCCTGTCTCCCTCGCTGTCTCCCACGCTGTCTCCCTCGCTGTCTCCCTCGCTGTCTCCCTCGCAGTCTCCCTCGCAGTCTCCCTCGCAGTCTCCCTCGCAGTCTCCCTCGCAGTCTCCCTCGCTGTCTCCCTCGCTGTCTCCCTCGCTGTCTCCCTCCCTGTGTCCCTCGCTCTCTCCCTCGCAGTCTCCCTCGCCGTCTCCCTCGCCGTCTCCCTCGCTGTCTCCCTCGCTGTCTCCCTCGCTGTCTCCCTAGCAGTCGCTCTCGCTGTCTCTCTCGCTGTCTTCCTCGCTGTCTACCTCGCTGTGTCCCTCGCAGTCTCTCTCGCAGTCTCTCTCGCAGTCTCTCTCGCAGTCTCTCTCGCAGTCTCTCTCGCAGTCTCTCTCGCAGTCTTCCTCGCAGTTTCTCTCGCTGTCTCCCTCACTGTCTCACGCGATCTCTCTCGCATTCTCTCTCGTTGTCTCCCTTGCAGTCTCTCTCGCTGTGTCCCTCGCAGTCTCTCTCGCAGTCTCTATTGCTGTCTCCCTCGCTGTCTCCCTCGCTGTCTCCCTCACTGCCTCCCTCGCTGTCTCCCTAGCAGTCGCTCTCGCAGTCTCTCTCGCTGTCTTCCTCGCTGTGTCCCTCGCAGTCGCTCTCGCAGTCGCTCTCGCAGTCGCTCTTGCAGTCTCTCTCGCTGTCTCCCTCGCTGTCTCCCTCACTGCCTCCCTCGCTGTCTCCCTAGCAGTCGCTCTCGCAGTCTCTCTCACTGTCTTCCTCGCTGTGTCCCTCGCAGTCTCTCTCGCAGTCTCTCTCGCAGTCTTACTCGCAGTTTCTCTCGCTGTCTCCCTCGCTGCCTCCCACGCTGTCTCCCTCGCTGTCTCACGCGATCTCTCTCGCATTCTCTCTCGTTGTCTCCCTTGCAGTCTCTCTCGCTGTGTCCCTCGCAGTCTCTCTCGCAGTCTCTATTGCTGTCTCTGTCGCTGTCTCCCTCGCTGTCTCCCTCGCTGCCTCCCTCGCAGTCTCTCTCGAAGTCTCTCTCGCTGTCTACCTCGCTGTCTCCCTCGCTCTCTCTCTCGCTCTCTCTCTCGCCGTCTCCCTCGCCGTCTTAATCGCTGTCTCCCACGCATTCTCTCTCGCAGTGTCTCTCGCTGTCTCCCTCGCAGTCTCCCTCGCAGTCTCCCTCGCAGTCTCCCTCGCAGTCTCCCTCGCAGTCTCCCTCGCAGTCTCTCTCGCTGTCTCCCTCGCAGTCTCTCTCGAAGTCGCTCTCGCTTTCTCCAGCGCTGTCTCCCTCGCTGTCTCCCTCGCTGTCTCCCTCGCTGTCTCCCTCGCTGTCTCCCTCGCTGTCTCCCTCGCTGTCTCCCTCGCTGTCTCCCTCGCTGTCTCCCTCGCTGTCTGCCTCGCTGTCTCCCTCGCTGTCTCCCACGCAGTCTCTCTCGCTGTCTCTCTCGCTGTCTCCATGGCTTTCTCCCTCGCTGTCTCTCTCGCTGTCTCTCTCGCTGTCTCTCTCGCTGTCTCTCTCGCTGTCTCTCTCGCTGTCTCTCTCGCTGTCTCTCTCGCTGTCTCTCTCGCTGCCTCTCTCGCTGTCTCTCTCGCTGTCTCCCTTGCAGTCTCTCTTGCAGTCTCTCTCGCTGTCTCCCTCACTGTGTCTCTCGCTCTCTCCCTCGCTGTCTCCCTCGCTGTCTCATGCGCTCTCTCTCGCAGTCTCTCTCGCTGTCTCCCTCGCTGTGTCCCTCGCTGTGTCCCTCGCTGTCTCTCTCGCAGTCTCCCTCGCTGTCTCCCTCGCTGTCTCCCTCGCTGTCTCCCTCGCTGTCTCCCTCGCAGTCTCTCTCGCTGTCTCCCTCGCTGTCTCCCTCGTCGTCTCCCTCGCCGTCTCCCTTGCAGTCACTCTCTCTGTATCCCCGGCTGTCTCTCTCGCTATCTCCATAGCAGTCTCTCTCACTGTCTCCCTCGCTGTCTCCCTCGCTGTCTCTGTCTCTGTCGCTGTCTCTGTCGCTGTCTCTGTCGCTGTCTCTGTCGCTGTCTCCCTGGCCGTCTCCCTGGCCGTCTCCCTGGCCGTCTCCCTGGCCGTCTCCCTCGCCGTCTCTCTCGCAGTCTCTCTCGCAGTCTCTCTCGCTGTCTCTCTCAATGTACTCTCGCTGTCTCCCTCGCTGTCTCACTCGCTCTATCCCTCGCTGTATCTCTCGCAGTCTCTCTCACAGTCTCTCTCACAGTCTCTCTCGCTGTCTCCCTCGCAGTCTCTCTCGAAGTCGCTCTCGCTTTCTCCCTCGCTTTCTCCCTCGCTGTCTCTCTCGCAGTCCTTCTCGCAGTCCTTCTCGCAGTCTCTCTCGCTGTCTCCAGCGCTGTCTCCCTCGCTGTCTCCCTCGCTGTCTCCCTCGCTGTCTCCCTCGCTGTCTCCCTCGCTGTCTCCCTCGCTGTCTCCCTCGCTGTCTCCCTCGCTGGCTCTCTCGCTGTCTCAATCGCTTTCTCCCTCGCTGTCTCTCTCGCTGTCTCTCTCGCTGTCTCTCTCGCTGTCTCTCTCGCTGTCTCTCTCGCTGTCTCTCTCGCTGCCTCTCTCGCTGTCTCTCTCGCTGTCTCCCTTGCAGTCTCTCTTGCAGTCTCTCTTGCAGTCTCTCTTGCAGTCTCTCTCGCAGTCTCCCTCGCTGTCTCTCTCGCTGTCTCTCTCGCAGTCTCTCTCGCTGTGTCTCTCGCTCTCTCCCTCGCTGTCTCCCTCGCTGTCTCATGCGCTCTCTCTCGCAGTCTCTCTCGCTGTCTCCCTCGCAGTCTCCCTCGCAGTCTCCCTCGCAGTCTCCCTCGCAGTCTCCCTCGCAGTCTCCCTCGCCGTCTCCCTCGCCGTCTCCCTCGCCGTCTCCCTCGCCGTCTCCCTCGCCGTCTCCCTTGCAGTCACTCTCTCTGTATCCCCGGCTGTCTCTCTCGCTATTTTTTTTTTTTTTATAATTAGAATATTACAGCGCAGTACAGGCCCTTCGGCCCTCGATGTTGCGCCGATCATCTGACCTACACTATTCCATTTACATCCATATGTCTATCCAATGACCACTTAAATGCCCTTAAAGTTGGCGAGTCTACTACTGTTGCAGGCAGGGCGTTCCACGCCCCTACTACTCTCTGCGTAAAGAAACTACCTCTGACATCTGTCCTATATCTTTCACCCCTCAACTTAAAGCTATGTCCCCTCGTGTTTGCCATCCTCATCCGAGGAAAAAGACTCTCACTATCCACCCTATCTAACCCTCTGATTATCTTGTATGTCTCTATTAAGTCACCTCTCCTCCTCCTTCTCTCTAACGAAAACAACCCCAAGTCCCTCAGCCTTTCCTCGTAAGACCTTCCTTCCATACCAGGCAACATCCTAGTAAATCTCCTCTGCACCCTTTCCAAAGCTTCGACATCCTTCCTATAATGCGGTGACCAGAACTGCACGCAATACTCCAGGTGCGGCCTCACCAGAGTTTTGTACAGCTGCATCATGACCCCGTGGCTCCGAAACTCGATCCCCCTACTAATAAAGGCTAACACACCATATGCCTTCTTAACAGCCCTATTAACCTGGGTAGCAACTTTCAGGGATTTATGTACCTGGATACCAAGATCTGTCTGCTCATCTACACTACCAAGAATCTTCCCATTAGCCCAGTACTCTGCATTGCTGTTACTCCTTCCAAAGTGAATCACCTCACACTTCTCCGCATTAAACTCCATTTGCCATCTCTCAGCCCAGCTCTGCAGCCTATCTATGTCCCTCTGTACCCTACAACACCCTTCGACACTATCCACAACTCCACCGACCTTCGTGTCATCCGTAAATTTACTAACCCACCCTTCTACACCCTCATCCAGGTCGTTTATAAAAATGACAAACAGCAGTGGCCCCAAAACAGAACCTTGCGGTACACCACTAGTAACTAAACTCCAGGATGAACATTTGCCATCAACCACCACCCTCTGTCTTCTTTCAGCTAGCCAATTTCTGATCCAAAGCTCTAAATCACCTTCAACCCCATACTTCCGTATTTTCTGCAATAGCCTACCGTGGGGAACCTTATCAAACGCCTTACTGAAATCCATATACACCACATCCACGGCTTTACCCTCATCCACCTGTTTGGTCACCTTCTCGAAAAACTCAATAAGGTTTGTGAGGCACGACCTACCATTCACAAAACCGTGCTGACTATCGCAAATGAACTTATTCTTTTCAAGATGATTATAAATCCTGTCTCTTATAACCTTTTCCAACATTTTACCCACAACCGAAGTAAGGCTCACAGGTCTATAATTACCAGGGCTGTCTCTACTCCCCTTCTTGAACAAGGGGACAACATTTGCTATCCTCCAGTCCTCCGGCACTACTCCTGTCGACAATGACGACTTAAAGATCAACAACAACGGCTCTGCAATCTCCTCCCTGGCTTCCCAGAGAATCCTAGGATAAATCCCATCTGGCCCAGGGGACTTATCTATTTTCACTCTTTCCAAAATTGCTAACACCTCCTCCTTGTGAATCTCAATCCCATCTAGCCTAGTAGGCTGTATCTCAGTAATCTCCTCGGCAACATTTTCTTTTTCTACTGTAAATACTGACGAAAAATATTCATTTAACGCTTCCCCTATCTCCTCTGATTCCGCACACAACTTCCCACTACTATCCTTGATTGGCCCTGTTCTAACTCTTATCATTCGTTTATTCCTGATATACCTATAGAAAGCCTTAGGGTTTTCTTTGATCCTATCCGCCAATGACTTCTCGTGTCCTCTCCTTGCTCTTCTTAGCCCTCCCTTTAGATCCTTCCTGGCTAGCTTGTAACTCTCAAGCGCCCTAACTGAGCCTTCACGTCTCATCCTAACATAAGCCGCCCTCTTCCTCTTGACAAGCGCTTCAACTTCTTGAGTAAACCACGGCTCCCTCGCTCGACAACTTCCTCCCTGCCTGACAGGTACATACTTATCAAGGACACGCATTAGCTGCTCCTTGAATAAGCTCCACATTTCGTTTGTGCCCATCCCCTGCAGTTTCCTTCCCCATCCTACACATCCTAAATCTTGCCTAATCGCGTCATAATTTCCTTTCCCCCAGCTATAATTCTTGCCCTGCGGTATATACCTGTCCCTGCCCATCGCTAAGGTAAACCTAACCGAATTGTGATCACTATCGCCAAAGTGCTCACCTACATCTAAATCGAACACCTGGCCGGGTTCATTACCCAGTACCAAATCCAATGTGGCATCGCCCCTGGTTGGCCTGTCCACATACTGTGTCAGAAAACCCTCCTGCACACACTGAACAAAAACAGACCCATCTAAAGTACTCGAACTATAGTATTTCCAGTCAATATTTGGAAAGTTAAAGTCCCCCATAACCACTACCCTGTTACTCTCGCTCCTGTCGAGAATCATCTTCGCTATCCTTTCCTCTACATCTCTGGAACTATTCGGAGGTCTATAGAAAACTCCCAACAGGGTGACCTCTCCTCTCCTGTTTCTAACCTCGGCCCATACTACCTCAGTAGACGAGTCCTCAAACGTCCTTTCTGCCGCTGTAATACTTTCCTTGATTAACAATGCCACACCCCCCCCTCTTTTACCCTCTTCTCTGTTCTTTCTGAAACATCTAAATCCCGGAACCTGCAACATCCATTCCTGCCCCTGCTCTACCCATGTCTCTGAAATGGCCAGAACATCAGGATCCCAGGTACCAACCCATGCTGCAAGCTCACCCACCTTATTCCGGATGCTCCTGGCGTTGAAGTAGACACACTTTAAACCAAGTTCTTGCTTGCCAGTGCCCTCTTGCGTCCCTGTAACCTTATCCCCTACCTCACTACTCTCAACAGCCTGTACACTGGAACTACAATTTAGGTTCCCATTCCCCTGCTGATTTAGTTTAAACCCCCCCGAAGAGCACTAACAAATCTCCCCCCCAGGATATTGGTACCCCTCTGGTTCAGGTGAAGACCATCCTGTTTGTAGAGGTCCCACCTACCCCAGAAAGAGCCCCAATTATCCAGGAAACCAAAACCCTCCCTCCTACACCATCCCTGCAGCCACGTGTTCAACTCCTCTCTCTCCCTATTCCTCTCTTCGCTAGCACGTGGCACAGGCAACAACCCAGAGATAACAACTCTGGTTGTTCTCGCTCTAAGCTTCCACCCTAGCTCCCTGAATTTCTGCCTTAAATCCCCATCTCCCTTCCTACCTATGTCGTTGGTGCCTATGTGGACCACGACTTGGGGGTACTCCCCCTCCCCCTTAAGGATCCCAAAAACACGATCGGAGACATCACGTACCCTGGCACCTGGGAGGCAACACACCAACCGTGAGTCTCTCTCGTTCCCACAGAACCTCCTATCTGTTCCCCTAACTATGGAGTCCCCAATGACTAATGCTCTGCTCCTCTTCCCTTTTCCCTTCTGAGCAACAGGGACAGACTCTGTGCCAGAGACCTGCACCCCATTGCTTACCCCTGGTAAGTCGTCTCCCCCAACAGTATCCAAAACGGTATACCTGTTGTTGAGGGAAACGGCCACAGGGGATCCCTGCACTGCCTGCTGGTTCCCTTTCCTTCCCCTGACGGTAACGCATCTACCTACTTCTTTTACCTGAGGTGTGACTGCCTCCCTATAACTCCTGTCAATAATCCCCTCCGCCTCCCGAATGATCCGAAGTTCATCCAGCTCCAGCTCCAGTTCCCTAACGCGGTCTGCGAGGAGCTGGAGTTGGGTGCACTTCCCGCAGATGCAGTCAGCAGGGACACTCTTGGCGACCCCTACCTCCCACATTCTGCAGGAGGAACATACAACTGCCTTTACCTCCATTCCCACTATTCTAGATGCCCAATAAATCTCCTGAAAAACCAAACGAAAAAAAAAGTCAAAACTTGTTCGCTTAGCAATCCGACGGACTGAACTTTTTAAATAAAAAGCTTACCTTATCTCCATAGCAGTCTCTCTCACTGTCTCTGTCGCTGTCTCTGTCGCTGTCTCTGTCGCTGTCGCTGTCTCTGTCGCTGTCTCTGTCGCTGTCCCTGTCGCTGTCTCTGTCGCTGTCTCTGTCGCTGTCACTGTCGCTGTCTCTGTCGCTGTCTCCCTCGCTGTCTCCCTCGTCGTCTCTCTCGCTGTCTCTCTCGCTGTCTCTCTCAATGTACTCTCGCAGTCTCTCTCGCTGTCTCACTCGCTCTATCCCTCGCTGTATCTCTCGCAGTCTCTCTCGCTGTCTCTCTCACAGTCTCTCTCGCTGTCTCTCTCGCTGTCTACCTCGCAGTCTCTCTCGCTCTCTCCCTCACTGTCTCTCTCGCAGTCTCTCTCGCCGTCTCTCTCGCCATCTCTCTCGCAGTCTCCCTCGCTGTCTCCCTCGCTGTCTCCCTCGCAGTCTCTCTCGCAGTCTCCCTCGCTGTCTCCCTCACAGTCTCTCTCGCTGTCTCCCTTGCAGTCTCCCACACAGTCTCTCACGCTTTCTCCCTCGCTTTCTCCCTCGCAGTCTCTCTCGCAGTCTCTCTCGCAGTCTCTCTCGCAGTCTCTCTCGCAGTCTCTCTCGCAGTCTCTCTCGCTGTCCCTCTCGCAGTCTCTCTCGCTGTCTCCCTCGCAGTCTCTCTCGCAGTCTCCTTTGCAGTCTCTCTCGCTGTCTCTCTCGCTGTCTCTCTCGCTGCCTCTCTCGCAGTCTCTCTCGCAGTCTCTCTCGCAGTCTCTCTCGCAGTCTCTCTCGCAGTCTCTCTCGCAGTCTCCCTCGCAGTCTGCCTCGCAGTCTCCCTCGCAGTCTCCCTCGCAGTCTCCCTCGCAGTCTCCCTCGCTGTCTCCCTCGCTCTCTCCCTCGCTCTCTCCCTCGCAGTCTCCCTCGCCGTCTCCCTCGCCGTCTCTCTCGCAGTCTCTCTCGCTGTCTTCCTCGCAGTTTCTCTCGCTGTCTCCCTCGCTGTCTCCCTCGCTGCCTCCCTCGCTGCCTCCCTCGCTGCCTCCCTCGCTGCCTCCCTAGCAGTCGCTCTCGCAGTCGCTCTCGCAGTCGCTCTCGCAGTCTCTCTCGCTGTCTCCCTCGCTGTCTCTCTCGCTGTCTCTCTCAATGTACTCTCGCTGTCTCCCTCGCTGTCTCACTCTCTCTATCCCTCGCTGTATCTCTCGCAGTCTCTCTCACAGTCTCTCTCGCTGTCTCTCTCGCAGTCTCCCTCGCAGTCTCCCTCGCAGTCTCCCTCGCAGTCTCTCTCGCAGTCACTCTCGCAGTCACTCTCGCAGTCTCCCTCGCAGTCTCCCTCGCAGTCTCCCTCGCAGTCTCCCTCGCAGTCTCCCTCGCAGTCTCTCTCGCTGTCTCCCTCGCTGTTTCCCTCACAGTCTCTCTCGCTGTCTGCCTCGCAGTCTCTCTCGAAGTCGCTCTAGCTTTCTCCCTCGCTGTCTCTCTCGCAGTCCTTCTCGCAGTCTCTCTCGCTGTCTCCAGCGCTGTCTCCCTCGCTGTCTCCCTCGCTGTCTCCCTCGCTGTCTCCCTCGCTGTCTCCCTCGCTGTCTCCCTCGCTGTCTCCCACGCAGTCTCTCTCGCTGTCTCTCTCGCTGTCTCCATCGCTTTCTCCCTCGCTGTCTCTCTCGCTGTCTCTCTCGCTGTCTCTCTCGCTGTCTCTCTCGCTGTCTCTCTCGCTGTCTCTCTCGCTGTCTCCCTTGCAGTCTCTCTTGCAGTCTCTCTCGCTGTCTCCCTCGCTGTCTCCCTCGCTGTCTCCCTCGCTGTGTCTCTCGCTCTCTCCCTCGCTCTCTCCCTCGCTCTCTCCCTCGCTGTCTCCCTCGCTTTCTCCCTCGCCGTCTCTCTCGCAGTCTCTCTCGCAGTCTCTCTCGCAGTCTCTCTCGCAGTCTCTCTCGCAGTCTCTCTCGCAGTCTCTCTCGCAGTCTCTCTCGCTGTCCCTCTCGCAGTCTCTCTCGCAGTCTCCGTTGCTGTCTCTCTCGCTGTCTCTCTCACTGTCTCTCTCGCTGTCTCTCTCGCTGTCTCTCTCGCTGTCTCTCTCGCTGTCTCTCTCGCAGTCTCCCTCGCAGTCTGCCTCGCAGTTTCCCTCGCAGTCTCTTTCGCTGTCTCCCTCGCTGTTTCCCTCACAGTCTCTTTCGCTGTCTCCCTCGCAGTCTCCCTCGCAGTCTCCCTCGCAGTCTCTCTCGCAGTCGCTCTCGCTTTCTCCCTCGCTGTCTCTCTCGCAGTCCTTCTCGCAGTCCTTCTCGCAGTCCTTCTCGCAGTCCTTCTCGCAGTCCTTCTCGCAGTCCTTCTCGCTGTCTCTCTCGCTGTCTCTCTCGCTGTCTCTCTCGCTGTCTCCCTCGCTGTCTCCCTCGCTGTCTCCCTCGCTGTCTCCCTCGCTGTCTCCCTCGCTGTCTCCCTCGCTGTCTCCCACGCTGTCTCCCACGCTGTCTCCCACGCTGTCTCCCTCGCAGTCTCCCTCGCAGTCTCTCTCGCTGTCTCTCTCGCTGTCTCTCTCGCTGTCTCTCTCGCTGTCTCTCTCGCTGTCTCCCTCGCTTTCTCCCTCGCTGTCTCTCTCGCTGTCTCCCTCGCAGTCTCCCTCGCAGTCTCTCTCGCAGTCTCTCTCGCTGTCTCTCTCGCTGTCTCTCTCGCTGTCTCCCTCGCTGTCTCCCTCGCTGTCTCCCTCGCTGTCTCCCTCGCTGTCTCCCACGCTGTCTCTCTCGCTGTCTCTCTCGCTGTCTCTCTCGCTGTCTCTCTCGCTGTCTCTCTCGCTGTCTCCATCGCTTTCTCCCTCGCTGTCTCTCTCGCTGTCTCTCTCGCTGCCTCTCTCGCTGTCTCTCTCGCTGTCTCCCTTGCAGTCTCTCTCGCAGTCTCTCTCGCTGTGTGTCTCGCTCTCTCGCTCGCTGTCTCACGCGCTATCTCCATAGCATTCTCTCTCACTGTCTCTGTCACTGTCTCTGTCACTGTCTCTGTCGCTGTCTCTGTCGCTGTCTCTGTCGCTGTCTCTGTTGCTGTCTCTGTCGCTGTCTCCCTCGCTGTCTCCCTCGCTGTCTCCCTCGCTGTCTCCCTCGCTGTCTCCCTCGTCGTCTCCCTGGCCGTCTCCCTGGCCGTCTCCCTGGCCGTCTCCCTGGCCGTCTCCCTGGCCGTCTCCCTGGCCGTCTCCCTGGCCGTCTCCCTGGCCGTCTCTCTCGCAGTCTCTCTCGCTGTCTCTCTCGCTGTCTCTCTCAATGTACTCTCGCTGTCTCCCTCGCTGTCTCACTCTCTCTATCTCTCGCAGTCTCTCTCGCAGTCTCTCTCACAGTCTCTCTCGCTGTCTCTCTCGCTGTCTCTCTCGCAGTCTCTCTCGCAGTCTCCCTCGCAGTCTCCCTCGCAGTCTCCCTCGCAGTCTCCCTCGCAGTCTCCCTCGCAGTCTCCCTCGCAGTCTCCCTCGCAGTCTCCCTCGCTGTCTCTCTCGCTGTTTCCTCACAGTCTCTCTCGCTGTCTGCCTCGCAGTCTCTCTCGAAGTCGCTCTCGCTTTCTCCCTCGCTGTCTCTCTCGCAGTCCTTCTCGCAGTCTCTCTCGCTGTCTCCAGCGCTGTCTCCCTCGCTGTCTCCCTCGCTGTCTCCCTCGCTGTCTCCCTCGCTGTCTCCCTCGCTGTCTCCCACGCAGTCTCTCTCGCTGTCTTTCTCGCTGTCTCCATCGCTTTCTCCCTCGCTGTCTCCCTCGCTGTCTCTCTCGCTGTCTCTCTCGCTGTCTCTCTCGCTGTCTCTCTCGCTGTCTCTCTCGCTGTCTCTCTCGCTGTCTCTCTCGCTGTCTCCCTTGCAGTCTCTCTTGCAGTCTCTCTCGCTGTCTCCCTCGCTGTCTCCCTCGCTGTCTCCCTCGCTGTCTCCCTCGCTGTCTCCCTCGCTGTCTCACACGCTCTCTCTCGCAGTCTCTCTCGCTGTCTCCCTCACTATGTCCCTCGCAGTCTCCCTCGCAGTCTCCCTCGCAGTCTCCCTCGCTGTCTCCCTCGCTGTCTCCCTCATCGTCTCCCTCGCCGTCTCCCTTGCAGTCACTCTCTCTGTATCCCCGGCTGTCTCTCTCGCTATCTCCATAGCATTCTCTCTCGCTGTCTCTGTCGCTGTCTCTGTCGCTGTCTCTGTCGCTGTCTCTGTCGCTCTCTCTGTCGCTGTCTCTGTCGCTGTCTCTGTCGCTGTCTCCCTCGCCGTCTCCCTCGCCGTCTCCCTCGCCGTCTCCCTCGCTGTCTCTCTCAATGTACTCTCGCTGTCTCCCTCACTGTCTCACTCGCTCTATCCCTCGCTGTATCTCTCGCAGTCTCTCTCGCAGTCTCTCTCACAGTCTCTCTCGCAGTCTCTCTCACAGTCTCTCTCGCTGTCTCCCTCGCTGTCTCCCTCGCTGTCTCCCTCGCTGTCTCCCTCGCTGTCTCCCTCGCTGTCTCACACGCTCTCTCTCGCAGTCTCTCTCGCTGTCTCCCTCACTATGTCCCTCGCAGTCTCCCTCGCAGTCTCCCTCGCAGTCTCCCTCGCTGTCTCCCTCGCTGTCTCCCTCATCGTCTCCCTCGCCGTCTCCCTTGCAGTCACTCTCTCTGTATCCCCGGCTGTCTCTCTCGCTATCTCCATAGCATTCTCTCTCGCTGTCTCTGTCGCTGTCTCTGTCGCTGTCTCTGTCGCTCTCTCTGTCGCTCTCTCTGTCGCTGTCTCTGTCGCTGTCTCTGTCGCTGTCTCCCTCGCCGTCTCCCTCGCCGTCTCCCTCGCCGTCTCCCTCGCTGTCTCTCTCAATGTACTCTCGCTGTCTCCCTCACTGTCTCACTCGCTCTATCCCTCGCTGTATCTCTCGCAGTCTCTCTCGCAGTCTCTCTCACAGTCTCTCTCGCAGTCTCTCTCACAGTCTCTCTCGCTGTCTCCCTCACTGTCTCTCTCGCAGTCTCTCTCGCCGTCTCTCTCTCCATCTCTCTCGCCATCTCTCTCGCCGTCTCTCTCGCCGTCTCCCTCGCTGTCTCCCTCGCTGTCTCCCTCGCTGTCTCCCTCGCTGTCTCCCTCGCTGTCTCCCTCGCACTCTCTCTCGCAGTCTCTCTCACAGTCTCCCTCGCTGTCTCCCTCACAGTCTCTCTCGCTGTCTCCCACACAGTCTCTCACGCTTTCTCCCTCGCTTTCTCCCTCGCAGTCTCTCTCGCAGTCTCTCTCGCAGTCTCTCTCGCAGTCTCTCTCGCTGTCCCTCTCGCAGTCTCTCTCGCTGTCCCTCTCGCAGTCTCTCTCGCAGTCTCTCTCGCAGTCTCCTTTGCAGTCTCTCTCGCTGTCTCTCTCGCTGTCTCTCTCGCTGTCTCTCTCGCTGTCTCTCTCGCTGTCTCTCTCGCTGTCTCCCTCGCTGTCCCTCTCGCAGTCTCCCTCGCTGTCCCTCTCGCAGTCTCTCTCGCTGTCTCTCTCGCATTCTCTCTCGCTGTCTCTCTCGCATTCTCTCTCGCATTCTCTCTCGCATTCTCTCTCGCAGTCTCCCTCGCAGTCTCCCCCGCGGTCTCTTTCGCTGTCTCCCTCGCTGTTTCCCTCACAGTCTCTTTCGCTGTCTACTCGCAGTCTCCCTCGCAGTCTCTCTCGCAGTCGCTCTCACTTTCTCCCTCGCTGTCTCTCTCGCAGTCCTTCTCGCAGTCTCTCTCGCTGTCTCTCTCGCTGTCTCCCTCGCTGTCTCCCTCGCTGTCTCCCTCGCTGTCTCCCTCGCTGTCTCCCTCACTGTCTCCTTCACTGTCTCCCTCGCAGTCTCCCTCGCAGTCTCCCTCGCAGTCTCCCTCGCAGTCTCCCTCGCAGTCTCCCTCGCTGTCTCCCTCGCTTTCTCCCTCGCTGTCTCCCTCGCTGTCTCCCTCGCAGTCTCCCTCGCTGTCTCCCTCGCTGTCTCCCTCACTGTGTCCCTCGCTCTCTCCCTCGCAGTCTCCCTCACCGTCTCCCTCGCCGTCTCTCTCGCAGTCTCTCTCGCTGTCTTCCTCGCAGTTTCTCTCGCTGTCTCCCTCGCTGCCTCCCTCGCTGTCTCCCAAGCAGTCGCTCTCGCAGTCTCTCTCGCTGTCTCCCTCGCTGTCTCCCTCACTGCCTCCCTCGCTGTCTCCCTAGCAGTCGCTCTCGCAGTCTCTCTCGCTGTCTTCCTCGCTGTGTCCCTCGCAGTCTCTCTCGCAGTCTCTCTCGCAGTCTCTCTCGCAGTCTTACTCGCAGTTTCTCTCGCTGTCTCCCTCGCTGTCTCCCTCGCTGCCTCCCACGCTGTCTCCCTCGCTGTCTCACGCGATCTCTCTCGCATTCTCTCTCGTTGTCTCCCTTGCAGTCTCTCTCGCTGTGTCCCTCGCAGTCTCTCTCGCAGTCTCCCTCGCTGTCTCCCTCGCTGTCTCCCTCGCTGTCTCCCTCGCTGTCTCCCTCGCTGTCTCCCTCGCTGTCTCCCTCGCTGCCTCCCTCGCAGTCTCTCTCGAAGTCTCTCTCGCTGTCTACCTCGCTGTCTCCCTCGCTCTCTCTCTCGCTCTCTCTCTCGCCGTCTCCCTCGCCGTCTTAATCGCTGTCTCCCTCGCATTCTCTCTCGCAGTGTCTCTCGCTGTCTCCCTCGCAGTCTCCCACACAGTCTCTCACGCTTTCTCCCTCGCTTTCTCCCTCGCAGTCTCTCTCGCAGTCTCTCTCGCAGTCTCTCTCGCAGTCTCTCTCGCAGTCTCTCTCGCAGTCTCTCTCGCAGTCTCTCTCGCTGTCCCTCTCGCAGTCTCTCTCGCAGTCTCCTTTGCAGTCTCTCTCGCTGTCTCTCTCGCTGTCTCTCTCGCTGTCTCTCTCGCTGTCTCTCTCGCTGTCTCTCTCGCTGTCTCTCTCGCAGTCTCCCTCGCAGTCTGCCTCGCAGTCTCCCTCGCAGTCTCTCTCGTAGTCTCCTTTGCAGTCTCTCTCGCTGTCTCTCTCGCTGTCTCTCTCGCTGTCTCTCTCGCTGTCTCTCTCGCTGTCTCTCTCGCTGTCTCTCTCGCTGTCTCTCTCGCATTCTCTCTCGCATTCTCTCTCGCATTCTCTCTCGCAGTCTCCCTCGCAGTCTCCCTCGCAGTCTCTTTCGCTGTCTCCCTCGCAGTCGCTCTCACTTTCTCCCTCGCTGTCTCTCTCGCAGTCCTTCTCGCAGTCTCTCTTGCAGTCTCTCTCGCTGTCTCTCTCGCTGTCTCTCTCGCTGTCTCCCTCGCTGTCTCCCTCGCTGTCTCCCTCACTGTCTCCCACGCTGTCTCCCTCGCAGTCTCCCTCGCAGTCTCCCTCGCTGTCTCCCTCGCTTTCTCCCTCGCTGTCTCCCTCGCTGTCTCTCTCGCTGTCTCCCTCGCAGTCTCTCTCGCTGTCTCCCTCGCTGTCTCCCTCGCTGTCTCCCTCGCTGTCTCCCTCGCTGTGTCCCTCGCTGTCTCCCTCGCTGTGTCCCTCGCTCTCTCCCTCGCAGTCTCCCTCACCGTCTCCCTCGCCGTCTCTCTCGCAGTCTCTCTCGCCGTCTTCCTCGCAGTTTCTCTCGCTTTCTCCCTCGCTGCCTCCCTCGCTGTATCCCAAGCAGTCGCTCTCGTAGTCTCCCTCGCTGTCTCCCTCACTGCCTCCCTCGCTGTCTCCCTCGCTGTCTCCCTAGCAGTCGCTCTCGCAGTCTCTCTCGCTGTCTTCCTCGCTGTGTCCCTCGCAGTCTCTCTCGCAGTCTTACTCGCAGTTTCTCTCGCTGTCTCCCACGCTGTCTCCCTCGCTGTCTCACGCGATCTCTCTCGCATTCTCTCTCGTTGTCTCCCTTGCAGTCTCTCTCGCTGTGTCCCTCGCAGTCTCTCTCGCAGTCTCTATTGCTGTCTCTGTCGCTGTCTCCCTCGCTGTCTCCCTCGCTGCCTCCCTCGCAGTCTCTCACGAAGTCTCTCTCGCTGTCTACCTCGCTGTCTCCCTCGCTCTCTCTCTCGCTCTCTCTCTCGCCGTCTCCCTCGCCGTCTTAATCGCTGTCTCCCTCGCATTCTCTCTCGCAGTGTCTCTCGCTGTCTCCCTCGCAGTCTCCCTCGCAGTCTCTCTCGCTGTCTCCCTCACAGTCTCTCTCGCTGTCTCCCTCGCAGTCTCTCTCGAAGTCGCTCTCGCTTTCTCCCTCGCTTTCTCCCTCGCTGTCTCTCTCGCAGTCCTTCTCGCAGTCCTTCTCGCAGTCTCTCTCGCTGTCTCCAGCGCTGTCTCCCTCGCTGTCTCCCTCGCTGTCTCCCTCGCTGTCTCCCTCGCTGTCTCCCTTGCTGTCTCCCTCGCTGTCTCCCTCGCTGTCTCCCTCGCTGTCTCCCTCGCTGTCTCCCTCACTGTCTCCCTCGCTGTCTCCCTCGCTGTCTCCCACGCAGTCTCTATCGCTGTCTCTCTCGCTGTCTCTCTCGCTGTCTCCATGGCTGTCTCTCTCGCTGTCTCTCTCGCTGTCTCTCTCGCTGTCTCTCTCGCTGTCTCTCTCGCTGTCTCTCTAGCTGTCTCTCTTGCAGTCTCTCTCGCTGTCTCCCTCACTGTGTCTCTCGCTCTCTCCCTCGCTGTCTCCCTCGCTGTCTCATGCGCTCTCTCTCGCAGTCTCTCTCGCTGTCTCCCTCGCTGTCTCCCTCGCTGTCTCCCTCGCTGTCTCCCTCGCTGTCTCCCTCGCTGTGTCCCTTGCTGTCTCTCTCGCAGTCTCCCTCGCAGTCTCCCTCGCAGTCTCCCTCGCTGTCTCCCTCGCTGTCTCCCTCGTCGTCTCCCTCGCCGTCTCCCTTGCAGTTACTCTCTCTGTATCCCCGGCTGTCTCTCTCGCTATCTCCATAGCAGTCTCTCTCACTGTCTCCCTCGCTGTCTCTGTCTCTGTCGCTGTCTCTGTCGCTGTCTCCCTCGTCGTCTCCCTGGCCGTCTCACTGGCCGTCTCACTGGCCGTCTCCCTGGCCGTCTCCCTGGCCGTCTCCCTGGCCGTCTCCCTGGCCGTCTCCCTGGCCGTCTCACTCGCAGTCTCTCTCGCAGTCTCTCTCGCTGTCTCTCTCAATGTACTCTCGCTGTCTCCCTCGCTGTCTCCCTCGCAGTCTCCCTCGCTGTCTCCCTCGCTGTCTCCCTCACTGTGTCCCTCGCTCTCTCCCTCGCAGTCTCCCTCACCGTCTCCCTCGCCGTCTCTCTCGCAGTCTCTCTCGCTGTCTTCCTCGCAGTTTCTCTCGCTGTCTCCCTCGCTGCCTCCCTCGCTGTCTCCCAAGCAGTCGCTCTCGCAGTCTCTCTCGCTGTCTCCCTCGCTGTCTCCCTCACTGCCTCCCTCGCTGTCTCCCTAGCAGTCGCTCTCGCAGTCTCTCTCGCTGTCTTCCTCGCTGTGTCCCTCGCAGTCTCTCTCGCAGTCTCTCTCGCAGTCTCTCTCGCAGTCTTACTCGCAGTTTCTCTCGCTGTCTCCCTCGCTGTCTCCCTCGCTGCCTCCCACGCTGTCTCCCTCGCTGTCTCACGCGATCTCTCTCGCATTCTCTCTCGTTGTCTCCCTTGCAGTCTCTCTCGCTGTGTCCCTCGCAGTCTCTCTCGCAGTCTCCCTCGCTGTCTCCCTCGCTGTCTCCCTCGCTGTCTCCCTCGCTGTCTCCCTCGCTGTCTCCCTCGCTGTCTCCCTCGCTGTCTCCCTCGCTGCCTCCCTCGCAGTCTCTCTCGAAGTCTCTCTCGCTGTCTACCTCGCTGTCTCCCTCGCTCTCTCTCTCGCTCTCTCTCTCGCCGTCTCCCTCGCCGTCTTAATCGCTGTCTCCCTCGCATTCTCTCTCGCAGTGTCTCTCGCTGTCTCCCTCGCAGTCTCCCACACAGTCTCTCACGCTTTCTCCCTCGCTTTCTCCCTCGCAGTCTCTCTCGCAGTCTCTCTCGCAGTCTCTCTCGCAGTCTCTCTCGCAGTCTCTCTCGCAGTCTCTCTCGCAGTCTCTCTCGCAGTCTCTCTCGCTGTCCCTCTCGCAGTCTCTCTCGCAGTCTCCTTTGCAGTCTCTCTCGCTGTCTCTCTCGCTGTCTCTCTCGCTGTCTCTCTCGCTGTCTCTCTCGCTGTCTCTCTCGCAGTCTCCCTCGCAGTCTGCCTCGCAGTCTCCCTCGCAGTCTCTCTCGTAGTCTCCTTTGCAGTCTCTCTCGCTGTCTCTCTCGCTGTCTCTCTCGCTGTCTCTCTCGCTGTCTCTCTCGCTGTCTCTCTCGCTGTCTCTCTCGCTGTCTCTCTCGCATTCTCTCTCGCATTCTCTCTCGCAGTCTCCCTCGCAGTCTCCCTCGCAGTCTCTTTCGCTGTCTCCCTCGCAGTCGCTCTCACTTTCTCCCTCGCTGTCTCTCTCGCAGTCCTTCTCGCAGTCTCTCTTGCAGTCTCTCTCGCTGTCTCTCTCGCTGTCTCTCTCGCTGTCTCCCTCGCTGTCTCCCTCGCTGTCTCCCTCACTGTCTCCCACGCTGTCTCCCTCGCAGTCTCCCTCGCAGTCTCCCTCGCTGTCTCCCTCGCTTTCTCCCTCGCTGTCTCCCTCGCTGTCTCTCTCGCTGTCTCCCTCGCAGTCTCTCTCGCTGTCTCCCTCGCTGTCTCCCTCGCTGTCTCCCTCGCTGTCTCCCTCGCTGTGTCCCTCGCTGTCTCCCTCGCTGTGTCCCTCGCTCTCTCCCTCGCAGTCTCCCTCACCGTCTCCCTCGCCGTCTCTCTCGCAGTCTCTCTCGCCGTCTTCCTCGCAGTTTCTCTCGCTTTCTCCCTCGCTGCCTCCCTCGCTGTATCCCAAGCAGTCGCTCTCGTAGTCTCCCTCGCTGTCTCCCTCACTGCCTCCCTCGCTGTCTCCCTCGCTGTCTCCCTAGCAGTCGCTCTCGCAGTCTCTCTCGCTGTCTTCCTCGCTGTGTCCCTCGCAGTCTCTCTCGCAGTCTCTCTCGCAGTCTTACTCGCAGTTTCTCTCGCTGTCTCCCACGCTGTCTCCCTCGCTGTCTCACGCGATCTCTCTCGCATTCTCTCTCGTTGTCTCCCTTGCAGTCTCTCTCGCTGTGTCCCTCGCAGTCTCTCTCGCAGTCTCTATTGCTGTCTCTGTCGCTGTCTCCCTCGCTGTCTCCCTCGCTGCCTCCCTCGCAGTCTCTCACGAAGTCTCTCTCGCTGTCTACCTCGCTGTCTCCCTCGCTCTCTCTCTCGCTCTCTCTCTCGCCGTCTCCCTCGCCGTCTTAATCGCTGTCTCCCTCGCATTCTCTCTCGCAGTGTCTCTCGCTGTCTCCCTCGCAGTCTCCCTCGCAGTCTCTCTCGCTGTCTCCCTCACAGTCTCTCTCGCTGTCTCCCTCGCAGTCTCTCTCGAAGTCGCTCTCGCTTTCTCCCTCGCTTTCTCCCTCGCTGTCTCTCTCGCAGTCCTTCTCGCAGTCCTTCTCGCAGTCTCTCTCGCTGTCTCCAGCGCTGTCTCCCTCGCTGTCTCCCTCGCTGTCTCCCTCGCTGTCTCCCTCGCTGTCTCCCTTGCTGTCTCCCTCGCTGTCTCCCTCGCTGTCTCCCTCGCTGTCTCCCTCGCTGTCTCCCTCACTGTCTCCCTCGCTGTCTCCCTCGCTGTCTCCCACGCAGTCTCTATCGCTGTCTCTCTCGCTGTCTCTCTCGCTGTCTCCATGGCTGTCTCTCTCGCTGTCTCTCTCGCTGTCTCTCTCGCTGTCTCTCTCGCTGTCTCTCTCGCTGTCTCTCTTGCAGTCTCTCTCGCTGTCTCCCTCACTGTGTCTCTCGCTCTCTCCCTCGCTGTCTCCCTCGCTGTCTCATGCGCTCTCTCTCGCAGTCTCTCTCGCTGTCTCCCTCGCTGTCTCCCTCGCTGTCTCCCTCGCTGTCTCCCTCGCTGTCTCCCTCGCTGTGTCCCTTGCTGTCTCTCTCGCAGTCTCCCTCGCAGTCTCCCTCGCAGTCTCCCTCGCTGTCTCCCTCGCTGTCTCCCTCGCTGTCTCCCTCGTCGTCTCCCTCGCCGTCTCCCTTGCAGTTACTCTCTCTGTATCCCCGGCTGTCTCTCTCGCTATCTCCATAGCAGTCTCTCTCACTGTCTCCCTCGCTGTCTCTGTCTCTGTCGCTGTCTCTGTCGCTGTCTCTGTCGCTGTCTCCCTCGTCGTCTCCCTGGCCGTCTCACTGGCCGTCTCACTGGCCGTCTCCCTGGCCGTCTCCCTGGCCGTCTCCCTGGCCGTCTCCCTGGCCGTCTCCCTGGCCGTCTCCCTGGCCGTCTCACTCGCAGTCTCTCTCGCAGTCTCTCTCGCTGTCTCTCTCAATGTACTCTCGCTGTCTCCCTCGCTGTCTCACTCGCTCTATCCCACGCTGTATCTCTCGCAGTCTCTCTCACAGTCTCTCTCACTGTCTCTCTCGCTGTCTCCCTCGCAGTCTCTCTCGCTCTCTCCCTCACTGTCTCTCTCGCCGTCTCTCTCTCCATCTCTCTTGCCATCTCTCTCGCAGTCTCCCTCGCTGCCTCCCTCGCTGTCTCCCTCGCAGTCTCTCTCGCAGTCTCTCTCGCAGTCTCTCTCGCAGTCTCTCTCGCAGTCTCTCTCGCAGTCTCTCTCGCAGTCTCTCTCGCAATCTCTCTCGCAGTCTCTCTCGCTGTCCCTCTCGCAGTCTCTCTCGCTGTCTCCCTCGCTGTGTCCCTCGCAGTCTCCCTCGCTGTCTCCCTCGCTGTCTCCCTCATCGTCTCCCTCGCCGTCTCCCTTGCAGTCACTCTCTCTGTATCCCCGGCTGTCTCTCTCGCTATCTCCATAGCAGTCTCTCTCACTGTCTCTCTCACTGTCTCCCTCGCTGTCTCTGTCGCTGTCTCTGTCGCTGTCTCTGTCGCTGTCTCTGTCGCTGTCTCTGTCGCTGTCTCTGTCGCTGTCTCCCTCGCCGTCTCCCTCGCAGTCTCTCTCGCAGTCTCTCTCGCTGTCTCTCTCAATGTACTCTCGCTGTCTCCCTCACTGTCTCACTCGCTCTATCCCTCGCTGTCTCTCTCGCAGTCCTTCTCGCAGTCTCTCTCGCAGTCTCTCTCGCTGTCTCTCTCGCTGTCTCTCTCGCTGTCTCCCTCGCTGTCTCCCTCGCTGTCTCCCTCGCTGTCTCCCTCGCTGTCTCCCATGCTGTCTCCCTCGCAGTCTCCCTCGCAGTCTCCCTCGCAGTCTCCCTCGCAGTCTCCCTCGCAGTCTCTCTCGCTGTCTCCCTCGCTGTCTCCCTCGCTGTCTCCCTCGCTGTCTCTCTCGCTGTCTCTCTCGCTGTCTCCCTCGCAGTCTCTCTCGCTGTCTCCCTCGCTGTCTCCCTCGCTGTCTCCCTCACTGTGTCCCTCGCTCTCTCCCTCGCAGTCTCCCTCACCGTCTCCCTCGCCGTCTCTCTCGCAGTCTCTCTCGCTGTCTTCCTCGCAGTTTCTCTCGCTGTCTCCCTCGCTGTCTCCCTCGCTGCCTCCCTCGCTGTATCCCAAGCAGTCGCTCTCGCAGTCTCCCTCGCTGTCTCCCTCACTGCCTCCCTCGCTGTCTCCCAAGCTGTCTCCCTAGCAGTCGCTCTCGCAGTCTCTCTCGTTGTCTTCCTCGCTGTGTCCCTCGCAGTCTTACTCGCAGTTTCTCTCGCTGTCTCCCACGCTGTCTCCCTCGCTGTCTCACGCGATCTCTCTCGCATTCTCTCTCGTTGTCTCCCTTGCAGTCTCTCTCGCTGTGTCCCTCGCAGTCTCTCTCGCAGTCTCTATTGCTGTCTCTGTCGCTGTCTCCCTCGCTGTCTCCCTCGCTGTCTCCCTCGCAGTCTCTCTCGAAGTCTCTCTCGCTGTCTACCTCGCTGTCTCCCTCGCTCTCTCTCTCGCTCTCTCTCTCGCCGTCTCCCTCGCCGTCTTTATCGCTGTCTCCCTCGCATTCTCTCTCGCAGTGTCTCTCGCTGTCTCCCTCGCCGTCTCCCTCGCAGTCTCTCTCACTGTCTCCCTCACAGTCTCTCTCGCTGTCTCCCTCGCAATCTCTCTCGAAGTCGCTCTCGCTTTCTCCCTCGCTGTCTCTCTCGCAGTCCTTCTCGCAGTCCTTCTCGCAGTCTCTCTCGCTGTCTCCAGCGCTGTCTCCCTCGCTGTCTCCCTCGCTGTCTCCCTCGCTGTCTCCCTCGCTGTCTCCCTCGCTGTCTCCCACGCAGTCTCTCTCGCTGTCTCTCTCGCTGTCTCTCTCGCTGTCTCTCTCGCTGTCTCTCTCGCTGTCTCTCTCGCTGTCTCTCTCGCTGTCTCTCTCGCTGTCTCCCTTGCAGTCTCTCTTGCAGTCTCTCTCGCTGTGTCTCTCGCTGTCTCCCTCGCTGTCTCATGCGCTCTCTCTCGCTGTCTCTCTCGCTGTCTCCCTCGCTGTCTCCCTCGCTGTGTCCCTCGCTGTGACCCTCGCTGTGACCCTCGCTGTCTCTCTCGCAGTCTCCCTCGCTGTCTCCCTCGCAGTCTCCCTCGCAGTCTCCCTCGCTGTCTCCCTCGCTGTCTCCCTCGCTGTCTCCCTCGTCGTCTCCCTCGCCGTCTCCCTTGCAGTCACTCTCTCTGTATCCCCGGCTGTCTCTCTCGCTATCTCCATAGCAGTCTCTCTCACTGTCTCCCTCGCTGTCTCTGTCTCTGTCGCTGTCTCTGTCGCTGTCTCTGTCGCTGTCTCTGTCGCTGTCTCTGTCGCTGTCTCTGTCGCTGTCTCCCTCGCTGTCTCCCTCGCTGTCTCCCTCGCTGTCTCCCTCGTCATCTCCCTGGCCGTCTCCCTGGCCGTCTCCCTGGCCGTCTCCCTGGCCGTCTCCCTGGCCGTCTCCCTGGCCGTCTCTCTCGCAGTCTGTCTCGCAGTCTCTCTCGCTGTCTCTCTCAATGTACTCTCGCTGTCTCCCTCGCTGTCTCACTCGCTCTATCCCACGCTGTATCTCTCGCAGTCTCTCTCACAGTCTCTCTCACAGTCTCTCTCACTGTCTCTCTCGCTGTCTCCCTCGCAGTCTCTCTCGCTCTCTCCCTCACTGTCTCTCTCGCCGTCTCTCTCTCCATCTCTCTCGCCATCTCTCTCGCAGTCTCCCTCGCTGTCTCCCTCGCTGTCTCCCTCGCAGTCTCTCTCGCAGTCTCTCTCGCAGTCTCTCTCGCAATCTCTCTCGCAGTCTCTCTCGCTGTCCCTCTCGCAGTCTCTCTCGCTGTCTCCCTCACTGTGTCCCTCGCAGTCTCCCTCGCTGTCTCCCTCATCGTCTCCCTCGCCATCTCCCTTGCAGTCACTCTCTCTGTATCCCCGGCTGTCTCTCTCGCTATCTCCATAGCAGTCTCTCTCACTGTCTCCCTCGCTGTCTCTGTCGCTGTCTCTGTCGCTGTCTCTGTCGCTGTCTCTGTCGCTGTCTCCCTCGCCGTCTCCCTCGCAGTCTCTCTCGCAGTCTCTCTCGCTGTCTCTCTCAATGTACTCTCGCTGTCTCCCTCACTGTCTCACTCGCTCTATCCCTCGCTGTATCCCTCGCTGTATCTCTCGCAGTCTCTCTCGCAGTCTCTCTCGCAGTCTCTCTCGCAGTCTCTCTCGCAGTCTCTCTCGCAGTCTCTCTCAGTCTCTCTCGCTGTCTCTCTCGCTGTCTCTCTCGCTGTCTCCCTCGCAGTCTCTCTCGCTCTCTCCCTCACTGTCTCTCTCGCAGTCTCTCTCGCCGTCTCTCTCTCCATCTCTCTCGCCATCTCTCTCGCCATCTCCCTCGCAGTCTCCCTCGCTGTCTCCCTCGCTGTCTCCCTCGCAGTCTCCCTCGCAGTCTCCCTCGCAGTCTCTCTCGCAGTCTCTCTCGCAGTCTCTCTCTCAGTCTCCCTCGCTGTCTCCCTCACAGTCTCTCTCGCTGTCTCCCTTGCAGTCTCCCACACAGTCTCTCACGCTTTCTCCCTCGCTTTCTCCCTCGCAGTCTCTCTCGCAGTCTCTCTCGCAGTCTCTCTCGCAGTCTCTCTCGCAGTCTCTCTCGCAGTCTCTCTCGCAGTCTCTCTCGCTGTCTCTCTCGCAGTCTCTCTCGCAGTCTCTCTCGCTGTCCCTCTCGCAGTCTCTCTCGCAGTCTCTCTCGCTGTCTCTCTCGCCGTCTCTCTCTACATCTCTCTCGCCGTCTCTCTCGCAGTCTCCCTCGCTGTCTCCCTCGCTGTCTCCCTCGCAGTCTCTCTCGCAGTCTCTCTCGCAATCTCTCTCGCTGTCCCTCTCGCAGTCTCTCTCACTGTGTCCCTCGCAGTCTCCCTCGCTGTCTCCCTCATTGTCTCCCTCGCCGTCTCCCTTGCAGTCACTCTCTCTGTATCCCCGGCTGTCTCTCTCGCTATCTCCATAGCAGTCTCTCTCACTGTCTCCCTCGCTGTCTCTGTCGCTGTCTCTGTCGCTGTCTCTGTCGCTGTCTCTGTCGCTGTCTCTGTCGCTGTCTCTGTCGCTGTCACTGTCGCTGTCTCTGTCGCTGTCTCCCTCGCTGTCTCCCTCGTCGTCTCTCTCGCTGTCTCTCTCGCTGTCTCTCTCAATGTACTCTCGCAGTCTCTCTCGCTGTCTCACTCGCTCTATCCCTCGCTGTATCTCTCGCAGTCTCTCTCGCAGTCTCTCTCACAGTCTCTCTCGCTGTCTCTCTCGCTGTCTACCTCTAGGTCTCTCTCGCTCTCTCCCTCACTGTCTCTCTCGCAGTCTCTCTCGCCGTCTCTCTCGCCATCTCTCTCGCAGTCTCCCTCGCTGTCTCCCTCGCAGTCTCTCTCGCAGTCTCCCTCGCTGTCTCCCTCACAGTCTCTCTCGCTGTCTCCCTTGCAGTCTCCCACACAGTCTCTCACGCTTTCTCACTCGCTTTCTCCCTCGCAGTCTCTCTCGCAGTCCTTCTCGCAGTCTCCCTCACTGTCTCACTCGCTCTATCCCTCGCTGTCTCTCTCGCAGTCCTTCTCGCAGTCTCTCTCGCAGTCTCTCTCGCTGTCTCTCTCGCTGTCTCTCTCGCTGTCTCTCTCGCTGTCTCCCTCGCTGTCTCCCTCTCTGTCTCCCTCGCTGTCTCCCTCGCTGTCTCCCTCGCTGTCTCCCATGCTGTCTCCCTCGCAGTCTCCCTCGCAGTCTCCCTCGCAGTCTCCCTCGCAGTCTCCCTCGCAGTCTCTCTCGCTGTCTCCCTCGCTGTCTCCCTCGCTGTCTCCCTCGCTGTCTCTCTCGCTGTCTCTCTCGCTGTCTCCCTCGCAGTCTCTCTCGCTGTCTCCCTCGCTGTCTCCCTCGCTGTCTCCCTCGCTGTCTCCCTCACTGTCTCCCTCGCTGTGTCCCTCGCTCTCTCCCTCGCAGTCTCCCTCACCGTCTCCCTCGCCGTCTCTCTCGCAGTCTCTCTCGCTGTCTTCCTCGCAGTTTCTCTCGCTGTCTCCCTCGCTGTCTCCCTCGCTGCCTCCCTCGCTGTATCCCAAGCAGTCGCTCTCGCAGTCTCCCTCGCAGTCTCCCTCGCTGTCTCCCTCGCTGTCTCCCTCGCTGTCTCCCTAGCAGTCGCTCTCGCAGTCTCTCTCGCTGTCTTCCTCGCTGTGTCCCTCGCAGTCTCTCTCGCAGTCTTACTCGCAGTTTCTCTCGCTGTCTCCCACGCTGTCTCCCTCGCTGTCTCACGCGATCTCTCTCGCATTCTCTCTCGTTGTCTCCCTTGCAGTCTCTCTCGCTGTGTCCCTCGCAGTCTCTCTCGCAGTCTCTATTGCTGTCTCTGTCGCTGTCTCCCTCGCTGTCTCCCTCGCTGTCTCCCTCGCAGTCTCTCTCGAAGTCTCTCTCGCTGTCTACCTCGCTGTCTCCCTCGCAGTCTCTATTGCTGTCTCTGTCGCTGTCTCCCTCGCTGTCTCCCTAGCAGTCGCTCTCGCAGTCTCTCTCGCTGTCTTCCTCGCTGTGTCCCTCGCAGTCTCTCTCGCAGTCTTACTCGCAGTTTCTCTCGCTGTCTCCCACGCTGTCTCCCTCGCTGTCTCACGCGATCTCTCTCGCATTCTCTCTCGTTGTCTCCCTTGCAGTCTCTCTCGCTGTGTCCCTCGCAGTCTCTCTCGCAGTCTCTATTGCTGTCTCTGTCGCTGTCTCCCTCGCTGTCTCCCTCGCTGTCTCCCTCGCAGTCTCTCTCGAAGTCTCTCTCGCTGTCTCTCTCGCTGTCTCCCTCGCTCTCTCTCTCGCTCTCTCTCTCGCCGTCTCCCTCGCCGTCTCCCTTGCCGTCTTCATCGCTGTCTCCCTCGCAGTCTCCCTCGCAGTCTCTCTCGCTGTCTCCCTCGCAGTCTCTCTCGAAGTCGCTCTCGCTTTCTCCCTCGCTGTCTCTCTCGCAGTCCTTCTCGCAGTCCTTCTCGCAGTCTCTCTCGCTGTCTCCCTCGCTGTCTCCCTCGCTGTCTCCCTCGCTGTCTCCCTCGCTGTCTCCCTCGCTGTCTCCCTCGCTGTCTCCCTCGCTGTCTCCCTCGCTGTCTCCCACGCAGTCTCTCTCGCAGTCTCTCTCGCTGTGTCTCTCGCTGTCTCCCTCGCTGTCTCATGCGCTCTCTCTCGCTGTCTCCCTCGCTGTCTCCCTCGCTGTGTCCCTCGCTGTGTCCCTCGCTGTGTCCCTCGCTGTGACCCTCGCTGTGACCCTCGCTGTCTCTCTCGCAGTCTCCCTCGCTGTCTCCCTCGCAGTCTCCCTCGCAGTCTCCCTCGCTGTCTCCCTCGCTGTCTCCCTCGCTGTCTCCCTGGCCGTCTCCCTGGCCGTCTCTCTCGCAGTCTCTCTCGCTGTCTCTCTCGCTGTCTCTCTCAATGTACTCTCGCTGTCTCCCTCGCTGTCTCACTCGCTCTATCCCACGCTGTATCTCTCGCAGTCTCTCTCACAGTCTCTCTCACAGTCTCTCTCACTGTCTCTCTCGCTGTCTCCCTCGCAGTCTCTCTCGCTCTCTCCCTCACTGTCTCTCTCGCCGTCTCTCTCTCCATCTCTCTCGTAATCTCTCTCGCAGTCTCCCTCGCTGTCTCCCTCGCTGTCTCCCTCGCAGTCTCTCTCGCAGTCTCTCTCGCAATCTCTCTCGCAGTCTCTCTCGCTGTCCCTCTCGCAGTCTCTCTCGCTGTCTCCCTCACTGTGTCCCTCGCAGTCTCCCTCGCTGTCTCCCTCATCGTCTCCCTCGCCGTCTCCCTTGCAGTCACTCTCTCTGTATCCCCGGCTGTCTCTCTCGCTATCTCCATAGCAGTCTCTCTCACTGTCTCCCTCGCTGTCTCTGTCGCTGTCTCTGTCGCTGTCTCTGTCGCTGTCTCTGTCGCTGTCTCTGTCGCTGTCTCCCTCGCCGTCTCCCTCGCAGTCTCTCTCGCAGTCTCTCTCGCTGTCTCTCTCAATGTACTCTCGCTGTCTCCCTCACTGTCTCACTCGCTCTATCCCTCGCTGTATCTCTCGCAGTCTCTCTCGCAGTCTCTCTCACAGTCTCTCTCGATGTCTCTCTCGCTGTCTCCCTCGCAGTCTCTCTCGCTCTCTCCCTCACTGTCTCTCTCGCAGTCTCTCTCGCCGTCTCTCTCTCCATCTCTCTCGCCATCTCCCTCGCAGTCTCCCTCGCTGTCTCCCTCGCTGTCTCCCTCGCTGTCTCCCTCGCAGTCTCCCTCGCAGTCTCTCTCGCAGTCTCTCTCGCAGTCTCTCTCTCAGTCTCCCTCGCTGTCTCCCTCACAGTCTCTCTCGCTGTCTCCCTTGCAGTCTCCCACACAGTCTCTCACGCTTTCTCCCTCGCAGTCTCTCTCGCAGTCTCTCTCGCAGTCTCTCTCGCAGTCTCTCTCACTGTCTCTCTCGCAGTCTCTCTCGCAGTCTCTCTCGCAGTCTCTCTCGCAGTCTCTCTCGCAGTCTCTCTCGCAGTCTCTCTCGCAGTCTCTCTCGCTGTCCCTCTCGCAGTCTCTCTCGCAGTCTCCTTTGCAGTCTCTCTCGCAGTCTCTCTCGCAGTCTCTCTCGCAGTCTCTCTCGCTGTCCCTCTCGCTGTCCCTCTCACAGTCTCTCTCGCAGTCTCTCTCGCAGTCTCTCTCGCAGTCTCTCTCGCTGTCTCTCTCGCTGTCTCTCTCGCTGTCTCTCTCGCTGTCTCTCTCGCTGTCTCCCTCGCAGTCTCTCTCGCAGTCTCCTTTGCAGTCTCTCTCGCTGTCTCTCTCGCTGTCTCTCTCGCTGTCCCTCTCGCAGTCTCCCTCGCAGTCTCCCTCGCAGTCTCCCTCGCAGTCTCTCTCGCAGTCTCTCTCGCTGTCCCTCTCGCTGTCTCTCTCGCTGTCTCTCTCGCTGTCTCTCTCGCAGTCTCCCTCGCAGTCTCTTTCGCTGTCTCCCTCGCTGTTTCCCTCACAGTCTCTTTCGCTGTCTCCCTCGCAGTCTACCTCGCAGTCTCTCTCGCAGTCGCTCTCACTTTCTCCCTCGCTGTCTCTCTCGCAGTCCTTCTCGCAGTCTCTCTCGCAGTCTCTCTCGCTGTCTCTCTCGCTGTCTCTCTCGCTGTCTCCCTCGCTGTCTCCCTCGCTGTCTCCCTCGCTGTCTCCCTCGCTGTCTCGCTCGCTGTCTCCCTCGCTGTCTCCCTCGCTGTCTCCCTCGCAGTCTCCCTCGCAGTCTCCCTCGCAGTCTCCCTCGCAGTCTCCCTCGCAGTCTCCCTCGCTGTCTCCCTCGCTTTCTCTCTCGCTGTCTCTCTCGCTGTCTCTCTCGCTGTCTCCCTCGCTGTCTCCCTCGCAGTCTCCCTCGCTGTCTCCCTCGCTGTCTCCCTCGCTGTCTCCCTCGCTGTCTCCCTCGCTGTGTCCCTCGCTCTCTCCCTCGCAGTCTCCCTCGCCGTCTCTCTCGCAGTCTCTCTCGCTGTCTTCCTCGCAGTTTCTCTCGCTGTCTCCCTCGCTGTCTCCCTCGCTGTCTCCCTCGCTGCCTCCCTCGCTGTCTCCCAAGCAGTCGCTCTCGCAGTCGCTCTCGCAGTCGCTCTCGCAGTCTCTCTCGCTGTCTCCCTCGCTGTCTCCCTCACTGCCTCCCTCGCTGTCTCCCTAGCAGTCGCTCTCGCAGTCTCTCTCGCTGTCTTCCTCGCTGTGTCCCTCGCAGTCTCTCTCGCAGTCTTACTCGCAGTTTCTCTCGCTGTCTCCCTCGCTGCCTCCCACGCTGTCTCCCTCGCTGTCTCACGCGATCTCTCTCGCATTCTCTCTCGTTGTCTCCCTTGCAGTCTCTCTCGCTGTGTCCCTCGCAGTCTCTCTCGCAGTCTCTATTGCTGTCTCTGTCACTGTCTCCCTCGCTGCCTCCCTCGCAGTCTCTCTCGAAGTCTCTCTCGCTGTCTACCTCGCTGTCTCCCTCGCTCTCTCTCTCGCTCTCTCTCTCGCCGTCTCCCTCGCCGTCTTAATCGCTGTCTCCCTCGCATTCTCTCTCGCAGTGTCTCTCGCTGTCTCCCTCGCAGTCTCCCTCGCAGTCTCCCTCGCAGTCTCTCTCGCTGTCTCCCTCGCAGTCTCTCTCGAAGTCGCTCTCACTTTCTCCCTCGCTGTCTCTCTCGCAGTCCTTCTCGCAGTCCTTCTCGCAGTCTCTCTCGCTGTCTCCCTCGCTGTCTCCCTCGCTGTCTCCCTCGCTGTCTCCCTCGCTGTCTCCCTCGCTGTCTCCCTCGCTGTCTCCCTCGCTGTCTCCCTCGCTGTCTCCCACGCAGTCTCTCTCGCTGTCTCTCTCGCTGTCTCCATGGCTTTCTCCCTCGCTGTCTCTCTCGCTGTCTCTCTCGCTGTCTCTCTCGCTGTCTCTCTCGCTGTCTCTCTCGCTGCCTCTCTCGCTGTCTCTCTCGCTGTCTCTCTCAATGTACTCTCGCAGTCTCTCTCGCTGTCTCACTCGCTGTATCTCTCGCAGTCTCTCTCACAGTCTCTCTCACAGTCTCTCTCGCTGTCTCTCTCGCTGTCTACCTCTAGGTCTCTCTCGCTCTCTCCCTCACTGTCTCTCTCGCAGTCTCTCTCGCCGTCTCTCTCGCCATCTCTCTCGCAGTCTCCCTCGCTGTCTCCCTCGCAGTCTCTCTCGCAGTCTCCCTCGCTGTCTCCCTCACAGTCTCTCTCGCTGTCTCCCTTGCAGTCTCCCACACAGTCTCTCACGCTTTCTCCCTCGCTTTCTCCCTCGCAGTCTCTCTCGCAGTCTCTCTCGCAGTCTCTCTCGCAGTCTCTCTCGCAGTCTCTCTCGCAGTCTCTCTCGCAGTCTCTCTCGCAGTCTCCCTCGCTGTCTCCCTCGCAGTCTCTCTCGCAGTCTCTCTCGCTGTCCCTCTCGCAGTCTCTCTCGCTGTCTCCCTCGCAGTCTCTCTAGCAGTCTCCTTTGCAGTCTCTCTCGCTGTCTCTCTCGCTGTCTCTCTCGCTGTCTCTCTCGCTGCCTCTCTCGCAGTCTCTCTCGCAGTCTCTCTCGCAGTCTCTCTCGCAGTCTCTCTCGCAGTCTGCCTCGCAGTCTCCCTCGCAGTCTCCCTCGCTCTCTCCCTCGCTCTCTCCCTCGCTGTCTCCCTCGCTGTCTCCCTCGCTGCCTCCCTCGCTGTCTCCCTCGCTGTCTCCCTCGCTGTCTCCCTCGCTGTCTCCCTCGCTGTCTCCCTAGCAGTCGCTCTCGCTGTCTTCCTCGCTGTCTTCCTCGCTGTGTCCCTCGCAGTCTCTCTCGCAGTCTCTCTCGCAGTCTCTCTCGCAGTCTCTCTCGCAGTCTCTCTCGCAGTCTCTCTCGCATTCTTCCTCGCAGTTTCTCTCGCTGTCTCCCTCGCTGCCTCCCACGCTGTCTCCCTCGCTGTCTCACGCGATCTCTCTCGCATTCTCTCTCGCTGTCTCCCTCGCAGTCTCTCTCGAAGTCGCTCTCGCTTTCTCCCTCGCTGTCTCTCTCGCTGTCTCTCTCGCAGTCCTTCTCGCAGTCTCTCTCGCTGTCTCCAGCGCTGTCTCCCTCGCTGTCTCCCTCGCTGTCTCCCTCGCTGTCTCCCTCGCTGTCTCCCTCGCTGTCTCCCTCGCAGTCTCCCTCGCTGTCTCCCTCGCTGTCTCCCTCGCTGTCTCCCACGCAGTCTCTCTCGCTGTCTCCATGGCTTTCTCCCTCGCAGTCTCTCTCGCAGTCTCTCTCGCAGTCTCTCTCGCTGTCCCTCTCGCTGTCCCTCTCACAGTCTCTCTCGCAGTCTCTCTCGCAGTCTCTCTCGCAGTCTCTCTCGCTGTCTCTCTCGCTGTCTCTCTCGCTGTCTCTCTCGCTGTCTCTCTCGCTGTCTCTCTCGCTGTCTCCCTCGCAGTCTCTCTCGCAGTCTCCTTTGCAGTCTCTCTCGCTGTCTCTCTCGCTGTCTCTCTCGCTGTCCCTCTCGCAGTCTCCCTCGCAGTCTCCCTCGCAGTCTCCCTCGCAGTCTCTCTCGCAGTCTCTCTCGCTGTCCCTCTCGCTGTCTCTCTCGCTGTCTCTCTCGCTGTCTCTCTCGCAGTCTCCCTCGCAGTCTCTTTCGCTGTCTCCCTCGCTGTTTCCCTCACAGTCTCTTTCGCTGTCTCCCTCGCAGTCTACCTCGCAGTCTCTCTCGCAGTCGCTCTCACTTTCTCCCTCGCTGTCTCTCTCGCAGTCCTTCTCGCAGTCTCTCTCGCAGTCTCTCTCGCTGTCTCTCTCGCTGTCTCTCTCGCTGTCTCCCTCGCTGTCTCCCTCGCTGTCTCCCTCGCTGTCTCCCTCGCTGTCTCCCTCGCTGTCTCGCTCGCTGTCTCCCTCGCTGTCTCCCTCGCTGTCTCCCTCGCAGTCTCCCTCGCAGTCTCCCTCGCAGTCTCCCTCGCAGTCTCCCTCGCAGTCTCCCTCGCTGTCTCCCTCGCTTTCTCTCTCGCTGTCTCTCTCGCTGTCTCTCTCGCTGTCTCCCTCGCTGTCTCCCTCGCAGTCTCCCTCGCTGTCTCCCTCGCTGTCTCCCTCGCTGTCTCCCTCGCTGTGTCCCTCGCTCTCTCCCTCGCAGTCTCCCTCGCCGTCTCTCTCGCAGTCTCTCTCGCTGTCTTCCTCGCAGTTTCTCTCGCTGTCTCCCTCGCTGTCTCCCTCGCTGTCTCCCTCGCTGCCTCCCTCGCTGTCTCCCAAGCAGTCGCTCTCGCAGTCGCTCTCGCAGTCGCTCTCGCAGTCTCTCTCGCTGTCTCCCTCGCTGTCTCCCTCACTGCCTCCCTCGCTGTCTCCCTAGCAGTCGCTCTCGCAGTCTCTCTCGCTGTCTTCCTCGCTGTGTCCCTCGCAGTCTCTCTCGCAGTCTTACTCGCAGTTTCTCTCGCTGTCTCCCTCGCTGCCTCCCACGCTGTCTCCCTCGCTGTCTCACGCGATCTCTCTCGCATTCTCTCTCGTTGTCTCCCTTGCAGTCTCTCTCGCTGTGTCCCTCGCAGTCTCTCTCGCAGTCTCTATTGCTGTCTCTGTCACTGTCTCCCTCGCTGCCTCCCTCGCAGTCTCTCTCGAAGTCTCTCTCGCTGTCTACCTCGCTGTCTCCCTCGCTCTCTCTCTCGCTCTCTCTCTCGCCGTCTCCCTCGCCGTCTTAATCGCTGTCTCCCTCGCATTCTCTCTCGCAGTGTCTCTCGCTGTCTCCCTCGCAGTCTCCCTCGCAGTCTCCCTCGCAGTCTCTCTCGCTGTCTCTCTCGCTGTCTCTCTCGCTGTCTCTCTCGCTGCCTCTCTCGCTGTCTCTCTCGCTGTCTCTCTCAATGTACTCTCGCAGTCTCTCTCGCTGTCTCACTCGCTGTATCTCTCGCAGTCTCTCTCACAGTCTCTCTCACAGTCTCTCTCGCTGTCTCTCTCGCTGTCTACCTCTAGGTCTCTCTCGCTCTCGCCCTCACTGTCTCTCTCGCAGTCTCTCTCGCCGTCTCTCTCGCCATCTCTCTCGCAGTCTCCCTCGCTGTCTCCCTCGCAGTCTCTCTCGCAGTCTCCCTCGCTGTCTCCCTCACAGTCTCTCTCGCTGTCTCCCTTGCAGTCTCCCACACAGTCTCTCACGCTTTCTCCCTCGCTTTCTCCCTCGCAGTCTCTCTCGCAGTCTCTCTCGCAGTCTCTCTCGCAGTCTCTCTCGCAGTCTCTCTCGCAGTCTCTCTCGCAGTCTCTCTCGCAGTCTCCCTCGCTGTCTCCCTCACAGTCTCTCTCGCAGTCTCTCTCGCTGTCCCTCTCGCAGTCTCTCTCGCTGTCTCCCTCGCAGTCTCTCTAGCAGTCTCCTTTGCAGTCTCTCTCGCTGTCTCTCTCGCTGTCTCTCTCGCTGTCTCTCTCGCTGTCTCTCTCGCTGCCTCTCTCGCAGTCTCTCTCGCAGTCTCTCTCGCAGTCTCTCTCGCAGTCTCTCTCGCAGTCTGCCTCGCAGTCTCCCTCGCAGTCTCCCTCGCTCTCTCCCTCGCTCTCTCCCTCGCTGTCTCCCTCGCTGCCTCCCTCGCTGTCTCCCTCGCTGTCTCCCTCGCTGTCTCCCTCGCTGTCTCCCTAGCAGTCGCTCTCGCTGTCTTCCTCGCTGTCTTCCTCGCTGTGTCCCTCGCAGTCTCTCTCGCAGTCTCTCTCGCAGTCTCTCTCGCAGTCTCTCTCGCAGTCTCTCTCGCAGTCTCTCTCGCATTCTTCCTCGCAGTTTCTCTCGCTGTCTCCCTCGCTGCCTCCCACGCTGTCTCCCTCGCTGTCTCACGCGATCTCTCTCGCATTCTCTCTCGCTGTCTCCCTCGCAGTCTCTCTCGAAGTCGCTCTCGCTTTCTCCCTCGCTGTCTCTCTCGCTGTCTCTCTCGCAGTCCTTCTCGCAGTCTCTCTCGCTGTCTCCAGCGCTGTCTCCCTCGCTGTCTCCCTCGCTGTCTCCCTCGCTGTCTCCCTCGCTGTCTCCCTCGCAGTCTCCCTCGCTGTCTCCCTCGCTGTCTCCCTCGCTGTCTCCCACGCAGTCTCTCTCGCTGTCTCCATGGCTTTCTCCCTCGCTGTCTCTCTCGCTGTCTCTCTCGCTGTCTCTCTCGCTGTCTCTCTCGCTGTCTCTCTCGCTGTCTCTCTCGCTGTCTCCCTTGCAGTCTCTCTTGCAGTCTCTCTCGCTGTCTCCCTCGCTGTGTCTCTTGCTCTCTCCCTCGCTGTCTCCCTCGCTGTCTCACGCGCTCTCTCTCGCAGTCTCTCTCGCTGTTGCCCTCGCTGTGTCCCTCGCTGTCTCTCTCGCACTCTCCCTCGCAGTCTCCCTCGCTGTCTCCCTCGCTGTCTCCCTCGTTGTCTCCCTCGCCGTCTCCCTTGCAGTCACTCTCTCTGTATCCCCGGCTGTCTCTCTCGCTATCTCCATAGCAGTATCTCTCACTGTCTCCCTCGCTCTATCCCTCGCTGTATCTCTCGCAGTCTCTCTCACAGTCTCTCTCGCTGTCTCTCTCGCTGTCTCCCTCGCAGTCTCTCTCGCTCTCTCCCTCACTGTCTCTCTCGCCGTCTCTCTCGCCGTCTCTCTCGCCGTCTCTCTCTCCATCTCTCTCGCCATCTCTCTCGCCATCTCTCTCGCAGTCTCCCTCGCTGTCTCCCTCGCAGTCTCTCTCGCAGTCTCTCTCGCAGTCTCTCTCGCAGTCTCTCTCGCAGTCTCTCTCGCAGTCTCTCTCGCAGTCTCCCTCGCAGTCTCTCTCGCAGTCTCTCTCGCAGTCTCTCTCGCTGTCCCTCTCGCAGTCTCTCTCGCTGTCCCTCTCGCAGTCTCTCTCGCCGTCTCTCTCGCAGTCTCTCTCGCAGTCTCTCTCGCAGTCTCCTTTGCAGTCTCTCTCGCTGTCTCCCTCGCAGTCTCCCTCGCTGTCTCCCTCGCTGTCTCCCTCGCTGTCTCCCTCGCTGTCTCCCTCGCTGTCTCCCTCGCTGTCTCCCTCGCTGTCTCCCTCGCTGTCTACCTCACTGTCTCCCACGCAGTCTCCCTCGCAGTCTCTCTCGCTGTCTCCCTCGCTTTCTCCCTCGCTGTCTCTCTCGCTGTCTCCCTCGCAGTCTCTCTTGCAGTCTCCCTCGCAGTCTCTCTCGAAGTCGCTCTCGCTTTCTCCCTCACTGTCTCTCTCGCAGTCCTTCTCGCAGTCCTTCTCGCAGTCTCTCTCGCTGTCTCCAGCGCTGTCTCCCTCGCTGTCTCCCTCGCTGTCTCCCTCGCTGTCTCCCTCGCTGTCTCCCTCGCTATCTCCCTCGCTGTCTCCCTCGCTGTCTCCCACGCAGTCTCTCTCGCTGTCTCTCTCGCTGTCTCTCTCGCTGTCTCCAGCGCTGTCTCCCTCGCTGTCTCCAGCGCTGTCTCCCTCGCTGTCTCCCTCGCTGTCTCCCTCGCTATCTCCCTCGCTGTCTCCCTCGCTGTCTCTCTCGCTGTCTCTCTCGCTGTCTCTCTCACAGTCTCTCTCGCTGTCTCCCTCGCAGTCTCTCTCGAAGTCGCTCTCGCTTTCTCCCTCGCTGTCTCTTTCGCAGTCCTTCTCGCAGTCCTTCTCGCAGTCTCTCTCGCTGTCTCCAGCGCTGTCTCCCTCGCTGTCTCCCTCGCTGTCTCCCTCGCTGTCTCCCTCGCTGTCTCCCTCGCTGTCTCCCTCGCTGTCTCCCTCGCTGTCTCCCACGCAGTCTCTCTCGCTGGCTCTCTCGCTGTCTCAATCGCTTTCTCCCTCGCTGTCTCTCTCGCTGCCTCTCTCGCTGTCTCTCTCGCTGTCTCCCTTGCAGTCTCCCTTGCAGTCTCCCTTGCAGTCTCTCTTGCAGTCTCTCTCGCAGTCTCCCTCGCTGTCTCCCTCGCTGTCTCCCTCGCTGTCTCCCTCGCTGTGTCTCTCGCTCTCTCCCTCGCTGTCTCCCTCGCTGTCTCATGCGCTCTCTCTCGCAGTCTCTCTCGCTGTCTCCCTCACTGTGTCCCTCGCAGTCTCCCTCGCAGTCTCCCTCGCAGTCTCCCTCGCTGTCTCCCTCGCTGTCTCCCTCGCTGTCTCCCTCGCTGTCTCCCTCGCCGTCTCCCTCGCCGTCTCCCTCGCCGTCTCCCTCGCCGTCTCCCTTGCAGTCACTCTCTCTGTATCCCCGGCTGTCTCTCTCGCTATCTCCATAGCAGTCTCTCTCACTGTCTCCCTCGCTGTCTCTGTCGCTGTCTCTGTCGCTGTCTCTGTCGCTGTCTCTGTCGCTGTCACTGTCGCTGTCTCTGTCGCTGTCTCCCTCGCTGTCTCCCTCGCTGTCTCCCTCGCTGTCTCACTCGTCGTCTCTCTCGCTGTCTCTCTCGCTGTCTCTCTCAATGTACTCTCGCAGTCTCTCTCGCTGTCTCACTCGCTCTATCCCTCGCTGTATCTCTCGCAGTCTCTCTCGCAGTCTCTCTCACAGTCTCTCTCGCTGTCTCTCTCGCTGTCTACCTCTAGGTCTCTCTCGCTCTCTCCCTCACTGTCTCTCTCGCAGTCTCTCTCACCGTCTCTCTCGCCATCTCTCTCGCAGTCTCCCTCGCTGTCTCCCTCGCAGTCTCTCTCGCAGTCTCCCTCGCTGTCTCCCTCACAGTCTCTCTCGCTGTCTCCCTTGCAGTCTCCCACACAGTCTCTCACGCTTTCTCCCTCGCAGTCTCTCTCGCAGTCTCTCTCGCAGTCTCTCTCGCAGTCTCTCTCGCAGTCTCTCTCGCAGTCTCTCTCGCAGTCTCTCTCGCAGTCTCTCTCGCTGTCCCTCTCGCAGTCTCTCTCGCTGTCTCCCTCGCAGTCTCTCTCGCAGTCTCCTGTGCAGTCTCTCTCGCTGTCTCTCTCGCTGTCTCTCTCGCTGCCTCTCTCGCAGTCTCTCTCGCAGTCTCCCTCGCAGTCTCCCTCGCAGTCTCCCTCGCAGTCTGCCTCGCAGTCTCCCTCGCAGTCTCCCTCGCAGTCTCCCTCGCTCTCTCCCTCGCTCTCTCCCTCGCAGTCTCCCTCGCAGTCTCCCTCACCGTCTCCCTCGCCGTCTCTCTCGCAGTCTCTCTCGCTGTCTTCCTCGCAGTTTCTCTCGCTGTCTCCCTCGCTGTCTCCCTCGCTGCCTTCCTCGCTGCCTCCCTCGCTGTCTCCCTAGCAGTCTCTCTCGCTGTCTCTCTCGCTGTCTCCCTCGCTGTCTCCCTCGCAGTCTCTCTCGCAGTATCTCTCGCAGTCTCTCTCGCAGTCTCTCTCGCAGTCTCTCTCGCAGTCTTCCTCGCAGTTTCTCTCGCTGTCTCCCTCGCTGCCTCCCACGCTGTCTCCCTCGCTGTCTCACGCGATCTCTCTCGCATTCTCTCTCGCTGTCTCCCTCGCAGTCTCTCTCGAAGTCGCTCTCGCTTTCTCCCTCGCTGTCTCTCTCGCAGTCCTTCTCGCAGTCTCTCTCGCTGTCTCCAGCGCTGTCTCCCTCGCTGTCTCCCTCGCTGTCTCCCTCGCTGTCTCCCTCGCTGTCTCCCTCGCTGTCTCCCTCGCTGTCTCCCTCGCTGTCTCCCACGCAGTCTCTCTCGCTGTCTCCATGGCTTTCTCCCTCGCTGTCTCTCTCGCTGTCTCTCTCGCTGTCTCTCTCGCTGTCTCTCTCGCTGTCTCTCTCGCTGTCTCTCTCGCTGTCTCCCTTGCAGTCTCTCTTGCAGTCTCTCTCGCTGTCTCCCTCACTGTGTCTCTCGCTCTCTCCCTCGCTGTCTCCCTCGCTGTCTCACGCGCTCTCTCTCGCAGTCTCTCTCGCTGTTGCCCTCGCTGTGTCCCTCGCTGTCTCTCTCGCACTCTCCCTCGCAGTCTCTCTCGCTGTCTCCCTCGCTGTCTCCCTCGCTGTCTCCCTCGCTGTCTCCCTCGTCGTCTCCCTCGCCGTCTCCCTTGCAGTCACTCTCTCTGTATCCCCGGCTGTCTCTCTCGCTATCTCCATAGCAGTATCTCTCACTGTCTCCCTCGCTCTATCCCTCGCTGTATCTCTCGCAGTCTCTCTCACAGTCTCTCTCGCTGTCTCCCTCGCAGTCTCTCTCGCCGTCTCTCTCGCCGTCTCTCTCGCCGTCTCTCTCTCCATCTCTCTCGCCATCTCTCTCGCCATCTCTCTCGCCGTCTCCCTCGCAGTCTCCCTCGCTGTCTCCCTCGCAGTCTCTCTCGCAGTCTCCTTTGCAGTCTCTCTCGCTGTCTCTCTCGCAGTCTCCCTCGCAGTCTCCCTCGCTGTCTCCCTCGCTGTGTCCCTCGCTGTCTCCCTCGCTGTCTCCCTCGCTGTCTCCCTCGCTGTCTCCCTCGCTGTCTCCCTCGCTGTCTCCCACGCAGTCTCCCTCGCAGTCTCCCTCGCAGTCTCTCTCGCTGTCTCTCTCGCTGTCTCCCTCGCTTTCTCCCTCGCTGTCTCTCTCGCTGTCTCCCTCGCTGCCTCCCACGCTGTCTCCCTCGCTGTCTCACGCGATCTCTCTCGCATTCTCTCTCGCTGTCTCCCTCGCAGTCTCTCTCGAAGTCGCTCTCGCTTTCTCCCTCGCTGTCTCTCTCGCAGTCCTTCTCGCAGTCTCTCTCGCTGTCTCCAGCGCTGTCTCCCTCGCTGTCTCCCTCGCTGTCTCCCTCGCTGTCTCCCTCGCTGTCTCCCTCGCTGTCTCCCTCGCTGTCTCCCTCGCTGTCTCCCTCGCTGTCTCCCTCGCTGTCTCCCACGCAGTCTCTCTCGCTGTCTCCATGGCTTTCTCCCTCGCTGTCTCTCTCGCTGTCTCTCTCGCTGTCTCTCTCGCTGTCTCTCTCGCTGTCTCTCTCGCTGTCTCTCTCGCTGTCTCCCTTGCAGTCTCTCTTGCAGTCTCTCTCGCTGTCTCCCTCACTGTGTCTCTCGCTCTCTCCCTCGCTGTCTCCCTCGCTGTCTCACGCGCTCTCTCTCGCAGTCTCTCTCGCTGTTGCCCTCGCTGTGTCCCTCGCTGTCTCTCTCGCACTCTCCCTCGCAGTCTCTCTCGCTGTCTCCCTCGCTGTCTCCCTCGCTGTCTCCCTCGCTGTCTCCCTCGTCGTCTCCCTCGCCGTCTCCCTTGCAGTCACTCTCTCTGTATCCCCGGCTGTCTCTCTCGCTATCTCCATAGCAGTATCTCTCACTGTCTCCCTCGCTCTATCCCTCGCTGTATCTCTCGCAGTCTCTCTCACAGTCTCTCTCGCTGTCTCCCTCGCAGTCTCTCTCGCTCTCTCCCTCACTGTCTCTCTCGCCGTCTCTCTCGCCGTCTCTCTCGCCGTCTCTCTCTCCATCTCTCTCGCCATCTCTCTCGCCATCTCTCTCGCCGTCTCCCTCGCAGTCTCCCTCGCTGTCTCCCTCGCTGTCTCCCTCGCAGTCTCTCTCGCAGTCTCTCTCGCAGTCTCCTTTGCAGTCTCTCTCGCTGTCTCTCTCGCAGTCTCCCTCGCAGTCTCCCTCGCTGTCTCCCTCGCTGTGTCCCTCGCTGTCTCCCTCGCTGTCTCCCTCGCTGTCTCCCTCGCTGTCTCCCTCGCTGTCTCCCTCGCTGTCTCCCTCGCTGTCTCCCACGCAGTCTCCCTCGCAGTCTCCCTCGCAGTCTCTCTCGCTGTCTCTCTCGCTGTCTCCCTCGCTTTCTCCCTTGCTGTCTCTCTCGCTGTCTCTCTCGCTGTCTCCCTCGCAGTCTCTCTTGCAGTCTCCCTCGCAGTCTCTCTCGAAGTCGCTCTCGCTTTCTCCCTCACTGTCTCTCTCGCAGTCCTTCTCGCAGTCCTTCTCGCAGTCTCTCTCGCTGTCTCCAGCGCTGTCTCCCTCGCTGTCTCCCTCGCTGTCTCCCTCGCTGTCTCCCTCGCTGTCTCCCTCGCTGTCTCCCTCGCTGTCTCCCTCGCTGTCTCCCTCGCTGTCTCCAGGGCTTTCTCCCTCGCTGTCTCTCTCGCTGTCTCTCTCGCTGTCTCTCTCGCTGTCTCTCTCGCAGTCTCTCTCGCTGTCTCCCTCGCTGTCTCCCTCGCTGTCTCCCTCGCTCTCTCCCTCACTGTGTCCCTCGCTCTCTCCCTCGCAGTCTCCCTCACCGTCTCCCTCACCGTCTCCCTCGCCGTCTCTCTCGCTGTCTTCCTCGCAGTTTCTCTCGCAGTTTCTCTCGCAGTTTCTCTCGCAGTCTCTCTTGCAGTCTCTCTTGCAGTCACTCTCGCTGTTTCCCTCGCTGTATCTCTCGCTCTCTCCCTCGCTGTCTCCCTCGCTGTCTCACGCGCTCTCTCTCGCAGTCTCTCTCGCAGTCTCTCTCGCTGTCTCTCTCGCTGTCTCTCTCGCTGTCTCTCTCGCTGTCTCTCTCGCTGTGTCCCTCGCTGTGTCCCTCGCTGTGTCCCTCGCTGTCTCCCTCGCTGTCTCCCTCGCTGTCTCCCTCGTCGTCTCCCTCGCCGTCTCCCTCGCCGTCTCCCTCGCCGTCTCTCTCGCAGTCTCTGTCGCTGTCTCACTCGCTCTATCCCTCGCTGTATCCCTCGCTGTATCTCTCGCAGTCTCTCTCGCAGTCTCTCTCACAGTCTCTCTCGCTGTCTCTCTCGCTGTCTCTCTCGCTGTCTCTCTCGCTGTCTCCCTCGCAGTCTCTCTCGCTGTCTCCCTCGCTGTTTCCCTCACAGTCTCTCTCGCTGTCTCCCTCGCAGTCTCTCTCGAAGTCGCTCTCGCTTTCTCCCTCGCTTTCTCCCTCGCTTTCTCCCTCGCTGTCTCTCTCGCAGTCCTTCTCGCAGTCCTTCTCGCAGTCCTTCTCGCTGTCTCTCTCGCTGTCTCTCTCGCTGTCTCCCTCGCTGTCTCCCTCGCTGTCTCCCACGCAGTCTCTCTCGCTGTCTCCATCGCCTTCTCCCTCGCTGTCTCTCTTGCTGTCTCTCTCGCTGTCTCCCTTGCAGTCTCCCTTGCCGTCTCCCTCGCTGTCTCCCTCGCTGTCTCCCTCGCTGTGTCCCTCGCTGTGTCCCTCGCAGTCTCCCTCGCTGTCTCCCTCGCAGTCTCTCTCGCAGTCTCTCTCGCAGTCTCTCTCGCTGTCCCTCTCGCAGTCTCTCTCGCTGTCCCTCTCGCTGTCCCTCTCGCAGTCTCTCTCGCAGTCTCCCTCGCTGTCTCTCTCGCTGTCTCCCTCGCTGTGTCTCTCGCTCTCTCCCTCGCTGTCTCCCTCGCTGTCTCATGCGCTCTCTCTCGCAGTCTCTCTCGCTGTCTCCCTCACTGTGTCCCTCGCTGTGTCCCTCGCTGTGTCCCTCGCTGTGTCCCTCGCAGTCTCCCTCGCTGTCTCCCTCGCAGTCTCTCTCGCAGTCTCTCTCGCAGTCTCTCTCGCAGTCTCTCTCGCAGTCTCTCTCGCTGTCCCTCTCGCAGTCTCTCTCGCTGTCCCTCTCGCAGTCTCTCTCGCTGTCTCTCTCGCTGTCCCTCTCGCAGTCTCTCTCGCTGTCTCTCTCGCTGTCCCTCTCGCAGTCTCTCTCGCAGTCTCTCTCGCTGTCCCTCTCGCTGTCTCTCTCGCTGTCCCTCTCGCTGTCTCCCTCGCTGTCTCCCTCGCTGTCTCCCTCGCTGTCTCCCTCGCTGTCTCCCTCGCTGTCTCCCTCGCAGTCTCACTCGCAGTCTCACTCGCAGTCTCACTCGCAGTCTCTCTCGCTGTCTCCCTCGCTGTCTCCCTCGCTGTCTCCCTCGCTGTCTCTCTCGCTGTCTCTCTCGCTGTCTCTCTCGCTGTCTACCTCGCTGTCTCTCTTGCAGTCTCTCTCGCTGTCTCCCTCGCTGTCTCCCTCGCTGTCTCCCTCGCTGTCTCCCTCACTGTGTCCCTCGCTCTCTCCCTCGCAGTCTCCCTCACCGTCTCCCTCGCCGTCTCTCTCGCTGTCTTCCTCGCAGTTTCTCTCGCTGTCTCCCTCGCTGTCTCCCTCGCTGTCTCTCTCGCTGTCTCTCTCGCTGCCTCCTTCGCTGCCTCCCTCGCTGTCTCCCTAGCAGTTGCTCTCGCAGTCGCTCTCGCAGTCGCTCTCGCAGTCGCTCTCGCAGTCTCTCTCGCTGTCTCCCTCGCTGTCTCCCTCGCTGTCTCCCTAGCAGTCGCTCTCGCAGTCGCTCTCGCAGTCTCTCTCGTTGTCTTCCTCGCTGTGTCCCTCGCAGTCTCTCTCGCAGTCTCTCTCGCAGTCTCTCTCGCAGTCTCTCTCGCAGTCTCTCTCGCAGTCTTCCTCGCAGTCTCTCTCGCTGTCTCTCTCGCAGTCTCCCTCGCAGTCTCCCTCGCTGTCTCCCTCGCTGTGTCCCTCGCTGTCTCCCTCGCTGTCTCCCTCGCTGTCTCCCTCGCTGTCTCCCTCGCTGTCTCCCTCGCTGTCTCCCACGCAGTCTCCCTCGCAGTCTCCCTCGCAGTCTCTCTCGCTGTCTCTCTCGCTGTCTCCCTCGCTTTCTCCCTCGCTGTCTCTCTCGCTGTCTCCCTCGCTGCCTCCCACGCTGTCTCCCTCGCTGTCTCACGCGATCTCTCTCGCATTCTCTCTCGCTGTCTCCCTCGCAGTCTCTCTCGAAGTCGCTCTCGCTTTCTCCCTCGCTGTCTCTCTCGCAGTCCTTCTCGCAGTCTCTCTCGCTGTCTCCAGCGCTGTCTCCCTCGCTGTCTCCCTCGCTGTCTCCCTCGCTGTCTCCCTCGCTGTCTCCCTCGCTGTCTCCCTCGCTGTCTCCCTCGCTGTCTCCCTCGCTGTCTCCCTCGCTGTCTCCCACGCAGTCTCTCTCGCTGTCTCCATGGCTTTCTCCCTCGCTGTCTCTCTCGCTGTCTCTCTCGCTGTCTCTCTCGCTGTCTCTCTCGCTGTCTCTCTCGCTGTCTCTCTCGCTGTCTCCCTTGCAGTCTCTCTTGCAGTCTCTCTCGCTGTCTCCCTCACTGTGTCTCTCGCTCTCTCCCTCGCTGTCTCCCTCGCTGTCTCACGCGCTCTCTCTCGCAGTCTCTCTCGCTGTTGCCCTCGCTGTGTCCCTCGCTGTCTCTCTCGCACTCTCCCTCGCAGTCTCTCTCGCTGTCTCCCTCGCTGTCTCCCTCGCTGTCTCCCTCGCTGTCTCCCTCGTCGTCTCCCTCGCCGTCTCCCTTGCAGTCACTCTCTCTGTATCCCCGGCTGTCTCTCTCGCTATCTCCATAGCAGTATCTCTCACTGTCTCCCTCGCTCTATCCCTCGCTGTATCTCTCGCAGTCTCTCTCACAGTCTCTCTCGCTGTCTCCCTCGCAGTCTCTCTCGCTCTCTCCCTCACTGTCTCTCTCGCCGTCTCTCTCGCCGTCTCTCTCGCCGTCTCTCTCTCCATCTCTCTCGCCATCTCTCTCGCCATCTCTCTCGCCGTCTCCCTCGCAGTCTCCCTCGCTGTCTCCCTCGCTGTCTCCCTCGCAGTCTCTCTCGCAGTCTCTCTCGCAGTCTCCTTTGCAGTCTCTCTCGCTGTCTCTCTCGCAGTCTCCCTCGCAGTCTCCCTCGCTGTCTCCCTCGCTGTGTCCCTCGCTGTCTCCCTCGCTGTCTCCCTCGCTGTCTCCCTCGCTGTCTCCCTCGCTGTCTCCCTCGCTGTCTCCCTCGCTGTCTCCCACGCAGTCTCCCTCGCAGTCTCCCTCGCAGTCTCTCTCGCTGTCTCTCTCGCTGTCTCCCTCGCTTTCTCCCTTGCTGTCTCTCTCGCTGTCTCTCTCGCTGTCTCCCTCGCAGTCTCTCTTGCAGTCTCCCTCGCAGTCTCTCTCGAAGTCGCTCTCGCTTTCTCCCTCACTGTCTCTCTCGCAGTCCTTCTCGCAGTCCTTCTCGCAGTCTCTCTCGCTGTCTCCAGCGCTGTCTCCCTCGCTGTCTCCCTCGCTGTCTCCCTCGCTGTCTCCCTCGCTGTCTCCCTCGCTGTCTCCCTCGCTGTCTCCCTCGCTGTCTCCCTCGCTGTCTCCAGGGCTTTCTCCCTCGCTGTCTCTCTCGCTGTCTCTCTCGCTGTCTCTCTCGCTGTCTCTCTCGCAGTCTCTCTCGCTGTCTCCCTCGCTGTCTCCCTCGCTGTCTCCCTCGCTCTCTCCCTCACTGTGTCCCTCGCTCTCTCCCTCGCAGTCTCCCTCACCGTCTCCCTCACCGTCTCCCTCGCCGTCTCTCTCGCTGTCTTCCTCGCAGTTTCTCTCGCAGTTTCTCTCGCAGTTTCTCTCGCAGTCTCTCTTGCAGTCTCTCTTGCAGTCACTCTCGCTGTTTCCCTCGCTGTATCTCTCGCTCTCTCCCTCGCTGTCTCCCTCGCTGTCTCACGCGCTCTCTCTCGCAGTCTCTCTCGCAGTCTCTCTCGCTGTCTCTCTCGCTGTCTCTCTCGCTGTCTCTCTCGCTGTCTCTCTCGCTGTGTCCCTCGCTGTGTCCCTCGCTGTGTCCCTCGCTGTCTCCCTCGCTGTCTCCCTCGCTGTCTCCCTCGTCGTCTCCCTCGCCGTCTCCCTCGCCGTCTCCCTCGCCGTCTCTCTCGCAGTCTCTGTCGCTGTCTCACTCGCTCTATCCCTCGCTGTATCCCTCGCTGTATCTCTCGCAGTCTCTCTCGCAGTCTCTCTCACAGTCTCTCTCGCTGTCTCTCTCGCTGTCTCTCTCGCTGTCTCTCTCGCTGTCTCCCTCGCAGTCTCTCTCGCTGTCTCCCTCGCTGTTTCCCTCACAGTCTCTCTCGCTGTCTCCCTCGCAGTCTCTCTCGAAGTCGCTCTCGCTTTCTCCCTCGCTTTCTCCCTCGCTTTCTCCCTCGCTGTCTCTCTCGCAGTCCTTCTCGCAGTCCTTCTCGCAGTCCTTCTCGCTGTCTCTCTCGCTGTCTCTCTCGCTGTCTCCCTCGCTGTCTCCCTCGCTGTCTCCCACGCAGTCTCTCTCGCTGTCTCCATCGCCTTCTCCCTCGCTGTCTCTCTTGCTGTCTCTCTCGCTGTCTCCCTTGCAGTCTCCCTTGCCGTCTCCCTCGCTGTCTCCCTCGCTGTCTCCCTCGCTGTGTCCCTCGCTGTGTCCCTCGCAGTCTCCCTCGCTGTCTCCCTCGCAGTCTCTCTCGCAGTCTCTCTCGCAGTCTCTCTCGCTGTCCCTCTCGCAGTCTCTCTCGCTGTCCCTCTCGCTGTCCCTCTCGCAGTCTCTCTCGCAGTCTCCCTCGCTGTCTCTCTCGCTGTCTCCCTCGCTGTGTCTCTCGCTCTCTCCCTCGCTGTCTCCCTCGCTGTCTCATGCGCTCTCTCTCGCAGTCTCTCTCGCTGTCTCCCTCACTGTGTCCCTCGCTGTGTCCCTCGCTGTGTCCCTCGCTGTGTCCCTCGCAGTCTCCCTCGCTGTCTCCCTCGCAGTCTCTCTCGCAGTCTCTCTCGCAGTCTCTCTCGCAGTCTCTCTCGCAGTCTCTCTCGCTGTCCCTCTCGCAGTCTCTCTCGCTGTCCCTCTCGCAGTCTCTCTCGCTGTCTCTCTCGCTGTCCCTCTCGCAGTCTCTCTCGCTGTCTCTCTCGCTGTCCCTCTCGCAGTCTCTCTCGCAGTCTCTCTCGCTGTCCCTCTCGCTGTCTCTCTCGCTGTCCCTCTCGCTGTCTCCCTCGCTGTCTCCCTCGCTGTCTCCCTCGCTGTCTCCCTCGCTGTCTCCCTCGCTGTCTCCCTCGCAGTCTCACTCGCAGTCTCACTCGCAGTCTCACTCGCAGTCTCTCTCGCTGTCTCCCTCGCTGTCTCCCTCGCTGTCTCCCTCGCTGTCTCTCTCGCTGTCTCTCTCGCTGTCTCTCTCGCTGTCTACCTCGCTGTCTCTCTTGCAGTCTCTCTCGCTGTCTCCCTCGCTGTCTCCCTCGCTGTCTCCCTCGCTGTCTCCCTCACTGTGTCCCTCGCTCTCTCCCTCGCAGTCTCCCTCACCGTCTCCCTCGCCGTCTCTCTCGCTGTCTTCCTCGCAGTTTCTCTCGCTGTCTCCCTCGCTGTCTCCCTCGCTGTCTCTCTCGCTGTCTCTCTCGCTGCCTCCTTCGCTGCCTCCCTCGCTGTCTCCCTAGCAGTTGCTCTCGCAGTCGCTCTCGCAGTCGCTCTCGCAGTCGCTCTCGCAGTCTCTCTCGCTGTCTCCCTCGCTGTCTCCCTCGCTGTCTCCCTAGCAGTCGCTCTCGCAGTCGCTCTCGCAGTCTCTCTCGTTGTCTTCCTCGCTGTGTCCCTCGCAGTCTCTCTCGCAGTCTCTCTCGCAGTCTCTCTCGCAGTCTCTCTCGCAGTCTCTCTCGCAGTCTTCCTCGCAGTTTCTCTCGCTGTCTCCCTCGCTGCCTCACACGATCTCTCTCGCATTCTCTCTCGTTGTCTCCCTTGCATTCTCTCTCGCTGTCTCCAGCGCTGTCTCCCTCGCCATCTCCCTGGCTGTCTCTCTCGCAGTTAGTCTCGCAGTCTCTCTCGCTGTATCCCTCGCTGTCTCTCTCGCTATCTCCATAGCAGTCTCTCTCGCAGTCTCCCTCGCTGTCTCCCTCACAGTCTCCCTCACAGTCTCTCTCGCAGTCTCTCTCGCAGTCTCTCTCGCTATCTCTCTCGCTATCTCTCTCGCTATCTCCCTCGCTATCTCCCTCGCTATCTCCCTCGCTATCTCCCTCGCTATCTCCCTCGCTATCTCCCTCGCTGTCTCCCTCGCTGTCTCCCTCGCTGTCTCCCTCGCTGTCTCTCTCGCTGTCTCCCTCGCAGTCTCCCTCGCAGTCTCTCTCGCTTTCTCCCTCGCAGTCTCTCTCGCAGTCTCTCTCGCTTTCTCCCTCGCAGTCTCTCTCGCAGTCTCTCTCGCAGTCTCTCTCGCAGTCTCTCTCGCAGTCTCTCTCGCAGTCTTCCTCGCAGTCTTCCTCGCAGTCTTCCTCGCAGTCTTCCTCGCAGTCTTCCTCGCACTCTCCCTCGCTGTCTCCCTCGCAGTCTCCCTCGCAGTCTCCCTCGCAGTCTCTCTCGCAGTCTCTCTCGCAGTCTCTCTTGCAGTCTCTCTTGCAGTCTCTCTTGCAGTCTCTCTTGCAGTCTCTCTTGCAGTCTCTCTTGCTGTCTCCCTCGCAGTCTCCCTCGCAGTCTCCCTTGCAGTCTCCCTCGCAGTCTCCCTCACAGTCTCCCTCGCAGTCTCCCTCGCAGTCTCCCTCGTTGTCTCCCTCTCTGTCTCACGCGATCTCTCTCGCATTCTCTCTCGCATTCTCTCTCGTCTCCCTCGCAGTCTCTCTCGCTGTGTCCATCGCAGTCTCTCTCACAGTCTCTCTTGCTGTCTCTGTCGCTGTCTCCCTCGCTGTCTCCCTCGCTGTCTCCCTCGCTGTCTCCCTCGCTGTCTCCCTCGCTGCCTCCCTCGCTGCCTCCCTCGCTGCCTCCCTCGCTGCCTCCCTCGCTGCCTCCCTCGCCGTCTCTCTCGAAGTCTCTCTCGAAGTCTCTCTCGAAGTCTCTCTCGAAGTCTCTCTCGAAGTCTCTCTCGAAGTCTCTCTCGAAGTCTCTCTCGAAGTCTCTCTCGCTGTCTCTCTCGCTGTCTCCCTCGCTGTCTCCCTCGCTTTCTCCCTCGCTGTCTCTCTCGCTGTCTCTCTCGCTGTCTCTCTCGCCGTCTCCCTCGCCGTCTCAATCGCTGTCTCCCTCGCAGTGTCTCTCGCTGTATCCCTCGCTGTTTTTCTCGCTATCTCCATAGCAGTCTCTCTCGCAGTTTCTCTCGCTTTCTCCCTCGCAGTCTCTCTCGCTGTCTCCCTCACAGTCTCACTCGCAGTCTCTCTCGCTGTCTCCCTCGCTGTCTCCCTCACAGTCTCTCTCGCTGTCTCCCTCGCTGTCTCCCTCGAGGTCTCTCTCACAGTCTCTCTCGCAGTCTCTCTCGCTGACTCCCTCGCAGTTTCTATCGCTGTCTCCCTCGTGTTCTCTCTCGCTTTCTCCCTCGCTCTCTCCCTCGCTCTCTCCCTCGCAGTCTCTCTCGCAGTCTCTCTCGCAGTCTCTCTCGCAGTCTCTCTCGCTATCTCTCTCGCTATCTCTCTCGCTATCTCTCTCGCTATCTCCCTCGCTATCTCCCTCGCTATCTCCCTCGCTATCTCCCTCGCTGTCTCCCTCGCTGTCTCTCTCGCTGTCTCCCTTGCAGTCTCCCTCGCAGTCTCTCTCGCTTTCTCCCTCGCAGTCTCTCTCGCTTTCTCCCTCGCAGTCTCTCTCGCTGTCTCTCTCGCTGTCTCCCTTGCAGTCTCCCTCGCAGTCTCTGTCGCTTTCTCCCTCGCAGTCTCTCTCGCTTTCTCCCTCGCTTTCTCTCTCGCAGTCTCTCTCGCTTTCTCCCTCGCAGTCTCTCTCGCTGTCTCTCTCGCTGTCTCTCTCGCTGTCTCCCTCGCTGTCTCCCTCGCTGTCTCCCTCGCTGTCTCCCTCGCTGTCTCCCTCGCTGTCTCCCTCGCTTTCTCTCTCGCTTTCTCCCTCGCTCTCTCCCTTGCAGTCTCTCTCGCAGTCTCCCTCGCAGTCTCCCTCGCAGTCTCCCTCGCAGTCTCTCTCGCAGTCTCCCTCGCAGTCTCCCTCGCAGTCTCTCTCGCAGTCTCCCTCGCAGTCTCCCTCGCAGTCTCTCTCGCAGTCTCTCTCGCAGTCTCTCTCGCTGTCTCTCTCGCAGTCTCTCTCGCAGTCCTTCTCGCATTCTCTCTCGCTGTCTCCCTCGCTGTCTCCCTCGCTGTATCCCACGCAGTCTCTCTCGCTGTCTCTCACGCGCTCTCTCTCACAGTCTCTCTCGCTGTCTCCCTCGCAGTCTCCCTCGCTGTCTCCCTCGCTGTCTCCCTCGCTGTGTCCCTCGCTGTGTCCCTCGCTGTCTCTCTCGCAGTTTCCCTCGCTGTCTCTCTCGCAGTTTCCCTCGCTGTCTCCCTCGCTGTCTCCCTCGCTGTCTCCCTCGCAGTCTCCCTCGCAGTCTCCCTCGCAGTCTCTCTCGCTGTCTCCCTCGCTGTCTCCCTCGCTGTCTCCCTCGCTGTCTCCCTTGCTGTCTCCCTCGCAGTCACTCTCTCTGTATCCCCCGCTGTCTCTCTCGCTATCTCCATAGCAGTCTCTCTCACTGTCTCTCTCGCTGTCTCTCTCGCTGTCTCTCTCAATGTACTCTCGCTGTCTCCCTCGCTCTATCCCTCGCTGTATCTCTCGCAGTCTCTCTCGCAGTTTCTCTCGCAGTCTCTCTCGCTGTCTCCCTCTCAGTCTCTCTCACTCTCTCTCTCGCAGTCTCTCTCGCCGTCTCTCTCTCCATCTCTCTCTCCGTCTCTCTCGCCGTCTCTCTCGCCGTCTCTCTCGCCGTCTCCCTCGCAGTCTCCCTCGCAGTCTCCCTCGCAGTCTCCCTCGCAGTCTCTCTCGCAGTCTCTCTCGCAGTCTCCCTCGCAGTCTCCCTCGCAGTCTCCCTCGCAGTCTCCCTCGCAGTCTCCCTCGCAGTCTCCCTCGCATTCTCCCTCACAGTCTCTCTCGCTGTCTCCATTGCAGTCTCCCACACAGTCTCTCTCGCAGTCTCTCTCGCAGTCTCTCTCGCAGTCTCTCTCGCTGTCCCTCTCGCAGTCTCTCTCGCAGTCTCTCTCGCAGTCTCTCTCGCAGTCTCTCTCGCAGTCTCTCTCGCAGTCTGCCTCGCAGTCTCTCTCGCAGTCTCCTTTGCAGTCTCTCTCGCTGTCTCTCTCGCTGTCTCCCTCGCAGTCTCCCTCGCAGTCTCCCTCGCTGTTTCCCTCACAGTCTCGCTGTCTCCCTCGCAGTCTCTCTCGAAGTCGCTCTCGCTTTCTCCCTCGCTGTCTCTCTCGCAGTCCTTCTCGCATTCTCTCTCGCTGTCTCCAGCGCTGTCTCCCTCGCCATCTCCCTCGCTGTCTCCCTCGCAGTTAGTCTCGCAGTCTCTCTCGCTGTATCCCTCGCTGTATCCCTCGCTGTCTCCCTCACAGTCTCCCTCGCAGTCTCTCTCGCAGTCTCTCTCGCAGTCTCTCTCGCTATCTCCCTCGCTATCTCCCTCGCTATCTCCCTCGCTATCTCCCTCGCAGTCTCTCTCGCAGTCTCTCTCGCAGTCTCTCTCGCAGTCTCTCGCGCAGTCTCTCTCGCAGTCTCTCTCAAAGTCTCTCTCGCAGTCTTCCTCGCAGTCTTCCTCGCAGTCTTCCTCGCATTCTCCCTCGCTGTCTCCCTCGCTGTCTCCCTCGCTGTCTCCCTCGCAGTCTCCCTCGCAGTCTCTCTTGCAGTCTCTCTTGCAGTCTCTCTTGCTGTCTCTCTTGCTGTCTCTCTTGCTGTCTCCCTCGCAGTCTCCCTCGCAGTCTCCCTCGCAGTCTCCCTCGCAGTCTCCCTCGCTGTCTCCCTCGCTGTCTCCCTCGCTGTCTCCCTCGCTGTCTCACGCGATCTCTCTCGCATTCTCTCTCGTCTCCCTCGCAGTCTCTCTCGCTGTGTCCATCGCAGTCTCTCTCACAGTCTCTCTTGCTGTCTCTGTCGCTGTCTCCCTCGCTGTCTCCCTCGCTGTCTCCCTCGATGTCTCCCTCGCTGTCTCCCTCGCTGTCTCCCTCGCTGCCTCCCTCGCTGCCTCCCTCGCAGTCTCTCTCGAAGTCTCTCTCGCTGTCTCTCTCGCTGTCTCTCTCGCTGTCTCTCTCGCTGTCTCTCTCGCTGTCTCCCTCGCTGTCTCCCTCGCTGTCTCCCTCGCTGTCTCCCTCGCTGTCTCCCTCGCCGTCTCCCTCGCCGTCTCTCTCGCCGTCTCTCTCGCCGTCTCCCTCGCCGTCTCCCTCGCCGTCTCAATCGCTGTCTCCCTCGCAGTGTCTCTCGCTGTATCCCTCGCTGTTTTTCTCGCTATCTCCATAGCAGTCTCTCTCGCAGTTTCTCTCGCTTTCTCCCTCGCAGTCTCTCTCGCTGTCTCCCTCACAGTCTCACTCGCAGTCTCTCTCGCTGTCTCTCTCGCTGTCTCTCTCGCTGTCTCCCTCGCTGTCTCCCTCATAGTCTCCCTCGCTGTCTCCCTCGCTGTCTCCCTCGCTGTCTCCCTCGAGGTCTCTCTCGCAGTCTCTCTCGCAGTCTCTCTCGCTGACTCCCTCGCAGTTTCTATCGCTGTCTCCCTCGTGTTCTCTCTCGCTTTCTCCCTCGCTCTCTCCCTCGCAGTCTCTCTCGCAGTCTCTCTCGCTATCTCTCTCGCTATCTCTCTCTCTATCTCCCTCGCTATCTCCCTCGCTATCTCCCTCGCTATCTCTCTCGCTGTCTCTCTCGCTGTCTCCCTTGCAGTCTCCCTCGCAGTCTCTCTCGCTTTCTCCCTCGCAGTCTCTCTCGCTTTCTCCCTCGCAGTCTCTCTCGCAGTCTCTCTCGCAGTCTCTCTCGCAGTCGCTCTCGCAGTCTCTCTTGCAGTCTCTCTCGCAGTCTCTCTCGCAGTCCCTCTCGCAGTCTTCGTCGCAGTTTCTCTCGCTGTCTCCCTCGCTGCCTCCCACGGTGTCTCCCTCGCAGTCTCTCTTGCAGTCTCTCTTGCAGTCTCTCTTGCTGTCTCCCTCGCTGTGTCTCTCGCTCTCTCTCTCGCAGTCTCCCTCGCTGTCTCCCTCGCTGTCTCCCTCGCTATCTCCCTCGCTGTCTCCCTCGCTGTCTCACGCGATCTCTCTCACATTCTCTCTCGTGGTCTCCCTCGCAGTCTCTCTCGCTGTGTCCCTCGCAGTCTCTCTCGCAGTCTCTATTGCTGTCTCTGTCGCTGTCTCCCTCGCTGTCTCCCTCGCTGTCTCCCTCGCTGTCTCCCTCGCAGTCTCTCTCGAAGTCTCTCTCGCTGTCTCCCTCGCTGTCTCCCTCGCTGTCTCCCTCGCTTTCTCTCTCGCTGTCTCCCTCGCTTTCTCTCTCGCTTTCTCTCTCGCTGTCTCCCTCGCTTTCTCTCTCGCTTTCTCCCTCGCTCTCTCCCTCGCTCTCTCCCTCGCTCTCTCCCTCGCAGTCTCCCTCGCTGTCTCCCTCGCTGTCTCCCTCGCTGTCTCCCTCGCTGTCTCCCTCGCTGTCTCCCTCGCCGTCTCCCTCGCCGTCTCCCTCGCCGTCTCCCTCGCCGTCTCCCTCGCTGTCTCCCTCGCTTTCTCTCTCGCTTTCTCTCTCGCTGTCTCCCTCGCTTTCTCTCTCGCTTTCTCCCTCGCTATCTCCATAGCAGTCTCTCTCGCTGTCTCTCTCGCTGTCTCTCTCGCTGTCTCTCTCAATGTACTCTCGCTGTCTCCCTCGCTGTCTCCCTCGCTCTATCCCTCGCTGTATCTCTCGCAGTCTCTCTCGCAGTCTCTCTCGCAGTCTCTCTCGCAGTCTCTCTCGCAGTCTCTCTCGCTGTCTCCCTCTCAGTCTCTCTCGCAGTCTCTCTCGCCGTCTCTCTCGCCGTCTCTCTCTCCGTCTCTCTCTCCGTCTCTCTCTCCGTCTCTCTCTCCGTCTCTCTCGCCGTCTCTCTCGCCGTCTCTCTCGCCGTCTCTCTCGCAGTCTCCCTCGCAGTCTCCCTCGCAGTCTCCCTCGCAGTCTCTCTCGCAGTCTCTCTCGCAGTCTCCCTCGCAGTCTCCCTCGCCGTCTCTCTCGCAGTCTCCCTCGCAGTCTCCCTCGCAGTCTCCCTCGCAGTCTCCCTCGCAGTCTCCCTCGCAGTCTCTCTCGCAGTCTCTCTCGCAGTCTCCCTCGCAGTCTCCCTCGCAGTCTCCCTCGCAGTCTCCCTCACAGTCTCTCTCGCTGTCTCCATTGCAGTCTCCCACACAGTCTCCCTCGCTTTCTCCCTCGCAGTCTCTCTCGCAGTCTCTCTCGCAGTCTCTCTCGCAGTCTCTCTCGCAGTCTCTCTCGCAGTCTCTCTCGCAGTCTCTCTCGCTGTCCCTCTCGCAGTCTCTCTCGCAGTCTCTCTCGCAGTCTCTCTCGCTGTCTCCCTCGCAGTCTCTCTCGCAGTCTCCTTAGCATTCTCTCTCGCTGTCTCTCTCTCGCTGTCTCTCTCTCGCTGTCTCCCTCGCAGTCTCCCTCGCTGTCTCCCTCGCTGTTTCCCTCACAGTCTCGCTGTCTCCCTCGCAGTCTCTCTCGAAGTCGCTCTCGCTTTCTCCCTCGCTGTCTCTCTCGCAGTCCTTCTCGCATTCTCTCTCGCTGTCTCCAGCGCTGTCTCCAGCGCTGTCTCCCTCGCCATCTCCCTCGCTGTCTCCCTCGCAGTTAGTCTCGCAGTCTCTCTCGCTGTATCCCTCGCTGTATCCCTCGCTGTCTCCCTCACAGTCTCCCTCGCAGTCTCTCTCGCAGTCTCTCTCGCAGTCTCTCTCGCAGTCTCTCTCGCTATCTCTCTCGCTATCTCCCTCGCTATCTCCCTCGCTATCTCCCTCGCTATCTCTCTCGCAGTCTCTCTCGCAGTCTTCCTCGCAGTCTTCCTCGCAGTCTTCCTCGCAGTCTTCCTCGCAGTCTTCCTCCCAGTCTTCCTTGCAGTCTCCCTCGCTGTCTCCCTCGCTGTCTCCCTTGCTGTCTCTCTTGCAGTCTCTCTTGCAGTCTCTCTTGCAGTCTCTCTTGCAGTCTCTCTTGCTGTCTCTCTTGCTGTCTCTCTTGCTGTCTCCCTCGCAGTCTCCCTCGCAGTCTCCCTCGCAGTCTCCCTCGCAGTCTCCCTCGCTGTCTCCCTCGCTGTCTCCCTCGCTGTCTCCCTCGCTGTATCACGCGATCTCTCTCGCATTCTCTCTCGTCTCCCTCGCAGTCTCTCTCGCTGTGTCCATCGCAGTCTCTCTCACAGTCTCTCTTGCTGTCTCTGTCGCTGTCTCCCTCGCTGTCTCCCTCGCTGTCTCCCTCGCTGTCTCCCTCGCTGTCTCCCTCGCTGTCTCCCTCGCTGTCTCCCTCGCTGTCTCCCTCGCTGTCTCCCTCGCTGTTTCCCTCACAGTCTCGCTGTCTCCCTCGCAGTCTCTCTCGAAGTCGCTCTCGCTTTCTCCCTCGCTGTCTCTCTCGCAGTCCTTCTCGCATTCTCTCTCGCTGTCTCCAGCGCTGTCTCCAGCGCTGTCTCCCTCGCCATCTCCCTCGCTGTCTCCCTCGCAGTTAGTCTCGCAGTCTCTCTCGCTGTATCCCTCGCTGTATCCCTCGCTGTCTCCCTCACAGTCTCCCTCGCAGTCTCTCTCGCAGTCTCTCTCGCAGTCTCTCTCGCTATCTCTCTCGCTATCTCCCTCGCTATCTCCCTCGCTATCTCTCTCGCAGTCTCTCTCGCAGTCTTCCTCGCAGTCTTCCTCGCAGTCTTCCTCGCAGTCTTCCTCGCAGTCTTCCTCCCAGTCTTCCTTGCAGTCTCCCTCGCTGTCTCCCTCGCTGTCTCCCTTGCTGTCTCTCTTGCAGTCTCTCTTGCAGTCTCTCTTGCAGTCTCTCTTGCAGTCTCTCTTGCAGTCTCTCTTGCTGTCTCTCTTGCTGTCTCTCTTGCTGTCTCCCTCGCAGTCTCCCTCGCAGTCTCCCTCGCAGTCTCCCTCGCAGTCTCCCTCGCTGTCTCCCTCGCTGTCTCCCTCGCTGTCTCCCTCGCTGTATCACGCGATCTCTCTCGCATTCTCTCTCGTCTCCCTCGCAGTCTCTCTCGCTGTGTCCATCGCAGTCTCTCTCACAGTCTCTCTTGCTGTCTCTGTCGCTGTCTCCCTCGCTGTCTCCCTCGCTGTCTCCCTCGCTGTCTCCCTCGCTGTCTCCCTCGCTGTCTCCCTCGCTGTCTCCCTCGCTGTCTCCTTCGCTGCCTCCCTCGCAGTCTCTCTCGAAGTCTCTCTCGCTGTCTCTCTCGCTGTCTCCCTCGCTGTCTCCCTCGCTGTCTCCCTCGCTGTCTCCCTCGCTGTCTCCCTCGCCGTCTCTCTCGCCGTCTCTCTCGCCGTCTCTCTCGCCGTCTCTCTCGCCGTCTCTCTCGCCGTCTCTCTCGCCGTCTCCCTCGCCGTCTCAATCGCTGTCTCAATCGCTGTCTCCCTCGCAGTGTCTCTCGCTGTTTTTGTCGCTATCTCCATAGCAGTCTCTCTCGCAGTTTCTCTCGCTTTCTCCCTCGCAGTCTCTCTCGCAGTCTCTCTCGCTGTCTCCCTCACAGTCTCACTCGCAGTCTCTCTCGCTGTCTCTCTCGCTGTCTCCCTCGCTGTCTCCCTCACAGTCTCCCTCGCTGTCTCCCTCGCTGTCTCCCTCGAGGTCTCTCTCACAGTCTCTCTCGCTGACTCCCTCGCAGTTTCTATCGCTGTCTCCCTCGTGTTCTCTCTCGCTTTCTCCCTCGCTCTCTCCCTCGCAGTCTCTCTCGCAGTCTCTCTCGCTATCTCTCTCGCTATCTCCCTCGCTATCTCCCTCGCCATCTCCCTCGCTATCTCCCTCGCTATCTCTCTCGCTGTCTCCCTCGCTGTCTCCCTTGCAGTCTCCCTCGCAGTCTCCCTCGCAGTCTCTCTCGCAGTCTCTCTCGCAGTCTCTCTCGCAGTCTCTCTCGCTTTCTCCCTCGCAGTCTCTCTCGCAGTCTCTCTCGCAGTCTCTCTTGCAGTCTCTCTCGCAGTCTTCGTCGCAGTTTCTCTCGCTGTCTCCCTCGCTGCCTCCCACGCTGTCTCCCTCGCAGTCTCTCTTGCAGTCTCCCTCGCTGTGTCTCTCGCTCTCTCTCTCGCAGTCTCCCTCGCTGTCTCCCTCGCTATCTCCCTCGCTGTCTCCCTCGCTGTCTCACGCGATCTCTCTCACATTCTCTCTCGTTGTCTCCCTCGCAGTCTCTCTCGCTGTGTCCCTCGCAGTCTCTCTCGCAGTCTCTATTGCTGTCTCTCTCGCTGTGTCCCTCGCTGTCTCCGTCGCTGTCTCCGTCGCTGTCTCCCTCGCTGTCTCCCTCGCTGTCTCCCTCGCTGTCTCCCTCGCTGTCTCTCTCGAAGTCTCTCTCGCTGTCTCCCTCGCTGTCTCCCTCGCTGTCTCCCTAGCTGTCTCCCTCGCTTTCTCTCTCGCTTTCTCCCTCGCTCTCTCCCTTGCAGTCTCTCTCGCAGTCTCTCTCGCAGTCTCCCTCGCAGTCTCCCTCGCTCTATCCCTCGCTGTATCTCTCGCAGTCTCTCTCGCAGTTTCTCTCGCAGTCTCTCTCGCTGTCTCCCTCTCAGTCTCTCTCACTCTCTCTCTCGCAGTCTCTCTCGCTGTCTCCCTCGCTGTCTCCCTCGCTGTCTCCCTCGCTGTCTCCCTCGCTGTCTCCCTCGCTGTCTCCCTCGCTGTCTCCCTCGCTGTCTCTCTCGCTTTCTCCCTCGCTCTCTCCCGCAGTCTCTCTCGCAGTCTCCCTCGCAGTCTCCCTCGCAGTCTCCCTGGCAGTCTCTCTCGCAGTCTCCCTCGCAGTCTCTCTCGCAGTCTCCCTCGCAGTCTCTCTCGCTGTCTCCCTCGCTGTTTCCCTCACAGTCTCTCTCGCTGTCTCCCTCGCTGTCTCTCTCGAAGTCGCTCTCGCTTTCTCCCTCGCTGTCTCTCTCGCAGTCCTTCTCGCATTCTCTCTCGCTGTCTCCCTCAGTGTCTCCCTCGGTGTCTCCCTCGGTGTCTCCCTCGCTGTCTCCCACGCAGTCTCTCTCGCTGTCTCTCAAGCGCTCTCTCTCGCAGTCTCTCTCGCTGTCTCCCTCGCAGTCTCCCTCGCTGTCTCCCTCGCTGTCTCCCTCGCTGTCTCCCTCGCTGTGTCCCTCGCTGTGTCCCTCGCTGTCTCTCTCGCAGTTTCCCTCGCTGTCTCTCTCGCAGTTTCCCTCGCTGTCTCCCTCGCTGTCTCCCTCGCTGTCCCCCTCGCAGTCTCCCTCGCAGTCTCCCTCGCAGTCTCCCTCGCAGTCTCCCTCGCAGTCTCCCTCGCAGTCTCTCTCGCAGTCTCCCTCGCTGTCTCCCTCGCTGTCTCCCTCGCTGTCTCCCTCGCTGTCTCCCTCGCCATCTCCCTCGCAGTCACTCTCTCTGTATCCCCCGCTGTCGCTGTCTTTGTCGATGTCTCTGTCGCTGTCTCTGTCGCTGTCTCTGTCGCTGTCTCTGTCGCTGTCTCCCTCGTCGTCTCCCTCGTCGTCTCCCTCGTCGTCTCCCTCGTCGTCTCCCTCGTCGTCTCCCTCGTCGTCTCCCTCGTCGTCTCCCTCGTCGTCTCCCTCGACGTCTCCCTCGCAGTCTCCCTCGCAGTCTCCCTCGCTGTCTCTCTCGCTGTCTCTCTCGCTGTCTCTCTCAATGTACTCTCGCTGTCTCCCTCGCTCTATCCCTCGCTGTATCTCTCGCAGTCTCTCTCGCAGTCTCTCTCGCAGTCTCTCTCGCAGTCTCTCTCGCAGTCTCTCTCGCTGTCTCTCTCGCTGTCTCTCTCGCAGTCTCTCTCGCTGTCTCTCTCGCTGTCTCCCTCTCAGTCTCTCTCACTCTCTCTCTCGCAGTCTCTCTCGCAGTCTCTCTCGCCGTCTCTCTCTCCATCACTCTCGCCGTCTCTCTCGCAGTCTCCCTCGCAGTCTCCCTCGCAGTCTCCCTCGCAGTCTCCCTCGCAGTCTCTCTCGCAGTCTCTCTCGCAGTCTCTCTCGCAGTCTCTCTCGCAGTCTCCCTCGCAGTCTCCCTCGCAGTCTCCCTCACAGTCTCCATTGCAGTCTCCCACACAGTCTCTGTCGCTTTCTCCCTCGCTTTCTCCCTCGCAGTCTCTCTCGCAGTCTCTCTCGCAGTCTCTCTCGCAGTCTCTCTCGCTGTCCCTCTCGCAGTCTCTCTCGCAGTCTCTCTCGCAGTCTCTCTCGCAGTCTCTCTCGCAGTCTCTCTCGCAGTCTCTCTCGCAGTCTCTCTCGCTGTCTCCCTCGCACTCTCTCTCGCAGTCTCCTTTGCAGTCTCTCTCGCTGTCTCTCTCGCAGTCTCCCTCGCAGTCTCCCTCGCAGTCTCCCTCGCAGTCTCCCTCGCAGTCTCCCTCGCTGTCTCTCTCGCTGTCTCTCTCGCTGTCTCTCTCGCTGTCTCCCTCGCTGTTTCCCTCACAGTCTCCCTCGCTGTCTCCCTCGCTGTCTCTCACGCAGTCGCTCTCACTTTCTCCCTCGCTGTCTCTCTCGCAGTCCTTCTCGCAGTCTCTGTTGCTATCTCCCTCGCAGTCTCCCTCGCAGTCTCCCTCGCAGTCTCCCTCGCAGTCTCCCTCGCAGTCTCCCTCGCAGTCTCTCTCGCAGTCTCTCTCGCAGTCTCTCTCGCAGTCTCTCTCGCTGTCTCCCTCGCTTTCTCCCTCGCTGTCTCTCTCGCTGTCTCTCTCGCTGTCTCTCTCGCTGTCTCTCTCGCTGTCTCCCTCGCTGTCTCTCTCGCTGTCTCTCTCGCTGTCTCTCTCGCTGTCTCTCTCGCTGTCTCCCTCGCTGTCTCTCTCGCTGTCTCTCTCGCTGTCTCCCTCGCTGTCTCTCTCGCTGTCTCTCTCGCTGTCTCTCTCGCTGTCTCTCTCGCAGTCTCTCTCGCTGTCTCTCTCGCTGTCTCTCTCGCTGTCTCCCTCGCTGTCTCCCTCGCAGTCTCCCTCGCAGTCTCCCTCGCTGTCTCCCTCGCTGTCTCCCTCGCTGTCTCTCTCGCAGTTTCCCTCGCTGTCTCTCTCGCAGTTTCCCTCGCTGTCTCCCTCGCTGTCTCCCTCGCTGTCTCCCTCGCTGTCTTCCACGCAGTCTCCCTCGCAGTCTCCCTCGCAGTCTCCCTCGCAGTCTCCCTCGCAGTCTCCCTCGCAGTCTCCCTCGCTGTCTCCCTCGCTTTCTCGTTCGCTGTCTCTCTCGCTGTCTCCCTCGCTGTCTCTCTCGCTGTCTCTCTCGCTGTCTCTCTCGCTGTCTCTCTCGCTGTCTCTCTCGCTGTCTCCCTCGCTGTCTCTCTCGCAGTCTCTCTCGCAGTCTCTCTCGCTGTCTCTCTCGCTGTCTCTCTCGCTGTCTCTCTCGCTGTCTCTCTCGCTGTCTCTCTCGCTGTCTCCCTCGCAGTCTCCCTCGCTGTCTCCCTCGCAGTCTCCCTCGCTGTCTCCCTCGCTGTCTCCCTCGCTGTGTCCCTCGCTGTCTCTCTCGCAGTTTCCCTCGCTGTCTCTCTCGCTGTTTCCCTCGCTGTCTCCCTCGCTGTCTCCCTCGCAGTCTCCCTCGCAGTCTCCCTCGCAGTCTCCCTCGCAGTCTCCCTCGCAGTCTCCCTCGCAGTCTCTCTCGCAGTCTCCCTCGCAGTCTCCCTCGCAGTCTCCCTCGCTGTCTCCCTCGCTGTCTCCCTCGCTCTCTCCCTCGCTGTCTCCCTCGCAGTCTCCCTCGCCATCTCCCTCGCCGTCTCCCTCGCAGTCACTCTCTCTGTATCCCCCGCTGTCTCTCTCGCTATCTCCATAGCAGTCCCTCTCGCTGTCTCCCTCGCTGTCTCCCTCGCTGTCTCCCTCGCTGTCTCCCTCGCTGTCTCCCTCGCTGTCTCCCTCGCTGTCTCCCTCGCTGTCTCCGTCTCTGTCGCTGTCTCTGTCGCTGTCTCCCTCTCTGTCTCTGTCGCTGTCTCCCTCTCTGTCTCCCACGCTGTCTCCCTCGTCGTCTCCCTCGTCATCTCCCTCGTCGTCTCCCTCGTCGTCTCCCTCGTCGTCTCCCTCGTCGTCTCCCTCGCAGTCTCTCTCGCAGTCTCTCTCGCTGTCTCTCTCGCTGTCTCTCTCGCTGTCTCTCTCAATGTACTCTCGCTGTCTCACTTGCTGTCTCCCTCGCTGTCTCCCCTCTGTCTCCCTCGCTCTATCCCTCGCTGTATCACTCGCAGTCTCACTCGCAGTCTCTCTCGCAGTCTCTCTCGCAGTCTCTCTCGCAGTCTCTCTCGCTGTCTCTCTCGCTGTCTCTCTCGCTGTCTCCCTCTCAGTCTCTCTCACTCTCTCTCTCGCAGTCTCTCTCGTCGTCTCTCTCTCCGTCTCTCTCTCCATCTCTCTCGCCGTCTCTCACGCCGTCTCTCTCGCAGTCTCGCTCGCAGTCTCCCTCGCAGTCTCTCTCGCAGTCTCTCTCGCAGTCTCTCTCGCAGTCTCTCTCGCAGTCTCCCTCGCAGTCTCCCTCGCAGTCTCTCTCGCTGTCTCCCTCGCAGTCTCTCTCGCAGTCTCTCGCAGTCTCTCTCGCTGTCCTTCTCGCAGTCTCTCTCGCAGTCTCCCTCGCAGTCTCCCTCGCAGTCTCTCTCGCAGTCTCCCTCGCAGTCTCCCTCGCAGTCTCCCTCGCAGTCTCCCTCGCAGTCTCTCTCGCAGTCTCTCTCGCAGTCTCTCTCGCTGTCTCTCTCAATGTACTCTCGCTGTCTACCTCGCTGTCTCCCTCGCTCTATCCCTCGCTCTATCACTCGCTCTATCCCTCGCTCTATCCCTCGCTGTATCTCTCGCAGTCTCTCTCGCAGTCTCTCTCGCAGTCTCTCTCGCAGTCTCTCTCGCTGTCTCCCTCTCAGTCTCTCTCACTCTCTCTCTCGCAGTCTCTCTCGTCGTCTCTCTCTCCATCTCTCTCACCGTCTCTCTCGCTGTCTCTCTCGCCGTCTCTCTCGCAGTCTCCCTCGCAGTCTCCCTCGCAGTCTCCCTCGCAGTCTCTCTCGCAGTCTCTCTCGCAGTCTCTCTCGCTGTCTCTCTCGCAGTCTCTCTCGCAGTCTCTCTCGCTGTCTCTCTCGCTGTCTCTCTCGCTGTCTCTCTCGCTGTCTCTCTCGCTGTCTCTCTCGCTGTCTCCCTCGCAGTCTCCCTCGCTGTCTCCCTCGCTGTGTCCCTCGCTGTGTCCCTCGCTGTCTCTCTCGCAGTTTCCCTCGCTGTCTCTCTCGCTGTCTCCCTCGCTGTCTCCCTCGCAGTCTCCCTCGCAGTCTCCCTCGCAGTCTCCCTCACAGTCTCCCTCGCAGTCTCCCTCGCAGTCTCCCTCGCTGTCTCCCTCGCTCTCTCCCTCGCTGTCTCCCTCGCTGTCTCCCTCGCCATCTCCCTCGCCGTCTCCCTCGCAGTCACTCTCTCTGTATCCCCCGCTGTCTCTCTCGCTATCTCCATAGCAGTCCCTCTCGCCATCTCCCTCGCCGTCTCCCTCGCAGTCACTCTCTCTGTATCCCCCGCTGTCTCTCTCGCAGTCTCCTTTGCAGTCTCTCTCGCTGTCTCTCTCGCTGTCTCTCTCGCTGTCTCTCTCGCTGTCTCTCTCGCAGTCTCCCTCGCAGTCTGCCTCGCAGTCTCCCTCGCAGTCTCTCTCGTAGTCTCCTTTGCAGTCTCTCTCGCTGTCTCTCTCGCTGTCTCTCTCGCTGTCTCTCTCGCTGTCTCTCTCGCTGTCTCTCTCGCATTCTCTCTCGCATTCTCTCTCGCATTCTCTCTCGCAGTCTCCCTCGCAGTCTCCCTCGCAGTCTCTTTCGCTGTCTCCCTCGCAGTCGCTCTCACTTTCTCCCTCGCTGTCTCTCTCGCAGTCCTTCTCGCAGTCTCTCTTGCAGTCTCTCTCGCTGTCTCTCTCGCTGTCTCTCTCGCTGTCTCCCTCGCTGTCTCCCTCGCTGTCTCCCTCGCTGTCTCCCTCACTGTCTCCCACGCTGTCTCCCTCGCAGTCTCCCTCGCTGTCTCCCTCGCTTTCTCCCTCGCTGTCTCCCTCGCTGTCTCTCTCGCTGTCTCCCTCGCAGTCTCTCTCGCTGTCTCCCTCGCTGTCTCCCTCGCTGTCTCCCTCGCTGTCTCCCTCGCTGTGTCCCTCGCTGTCTCCCTCGCTGTGTCCCTCGCTCTCTCCCTCGCAGTCTCCCTCACCGTCTCCCTCGCCGTCTCTCTCGCAGTCTCTCTCGCCGTCTTCCTCGCAGTTTCTCTCGCTTTCTCCCTCGCTGCCTCCCTCGCTGTATCCCAAGCAGTCGCTCTCGTAGTCTCCCTCGCTGTCTCCCTCACTGCCTCCCTCGCTGTCTCCCTCGCTGTCTCCCTAGCAGTCGCTCTCGCAGTCTCTCTCGCTGTCTTCCTCGCTGTGTCCCTCGCAGTCTCTCTCGCAGTCTCTCTCGCAGTCTTACTCGCAGTTTCTCTCGCTGTCTCCCACGCTGTCTCCCTCGCTGTCTCACGCGATCTCTCTCGCATTCTCTCTCGTTGTCTCCCTTGCAGTCTCTCTCGCTGTGTCCCTCGCAGTCTCTCTCGCAGTCTCTATTGCTGTCTCTGTCGCTGTCTCCCTCGCTGTCTCCCTCGCTGCCTCCCTCGCAGTCTCTCACGAAGTCTCTCTCGCTGTCTACCTCGCTGTCTCCCTCGCTCTCTCTCTCGCTCTCTCTCTCGCCGTCTCCCTCGCCGTCTTAATCGCTGTCTCCCTCGCATTCTCTCTCGCAGTGTCTCTCGCTGTCTCCCTCGCAGTCTCCCTCGCAGTCTCTCTCGCTGTCTCCCTCACAGTCTCTCTCGCTGTCTCCCTCGCAGTCTCTCTCGAAGTCGCTCTCGCTTTCTCCCTCGCTTTCTCCCTCGCTGTCTCTCTCGCAGTCCTTCTCGCAGTCCTTCTCGCAGTCTCTCTCGCTGTCTCCAGCGCTGTCTCCCTCGCTGTCTCCCTCGCTGTCTCCCTCGCTGTCTCCCTCGCTGTCTCCCTCGCTGTCTCCCTCGCTGTCTCCCTCGCTGTCTCCCTCGCTGTCTCCCTCGCTGTCTCCCTCGCTGTCTCCCTCGCTGTCTCCCACGCAGTCTCTCTCGCTGTCTCTCTCGCTGTCTCTCTCGCTGTCTCCATGGCTGTCTCTCTCGCTGTCTCTCTCGCTGTCTCTCTCGCTGTCTCTCTCGCTGTCTCTCTCGCTGTCTCTCTAGCTGTCTCTCTTGCAGTCTCTCTCGCTGTCTCCCTCACTGTGTCTCTCGCTCTCTCCCTCGCTGTCTCCCTCGCTGTCTCATGCGCTCTCTCTCGCAGTCTCTCTCGCTGTCTCCCTCGCTGTCTCCCTCGCTGTCTCCCTCGCTGTCTCCCTCGCTGTCTCCCTCGCTGTCTCCCTCGCTGTGTCCCTCGCTGTGTCCCTCGCTGTGTCCCTTGCTGTCTCTCTCGCAGTCTCCCTCGCAGTCTCCCTCGCAGTCTCCCTCGCTGTCTCCCTCGCTGTCTCCCTCGCTGTCTCCCTCGTCGTCTCCCTCGCCGTCTCCCTTGCAGTTACTCTCTCTGTATCCCCGGCTGTCTCTCTCGCTATCTCCATAGCAGTCTCTCTCACTGTCTCCCTCGCTGTCTCTGTCTCTGTCGCTGTCTCTGTCGCTGTCTCTGTCGCTGTCTCTGTCGCTGTCTCTGTCGCTGTCTCTGTCGCTGTCTCCCTCGTCGTCTCCCTCGTCGTCTCCCTGGCCGTCTCACTGGCCGTCTCCCTGGCCGTCTCCCTGGCCGTCTCCCTTTCCGTCTCCCTGGCCGTCTCACTCGCAGTCTTTCTCGCAGTCTCTCTCGCTGTCTCTCTCAATGTACTCTCGCTGTCTCCCTCGCTGTCTCACTCGCTCTATCCCACGCTGTATCTCTCGCAGTCTCTCTCACAGTCTCTCTCACTGTCTCTCTCGCTGTCTCCCTCGCAGTCTCTCTCGCTCTCTCCCTCACTGTCTCTCTCGCCGTCTCTCTCTCCATCTCTCTCGCCATCTCTCTCGCAGTCTCCCTCGCTGCCTCCCTCGCTGTCTCCCTCGCAGTCTCTCTCGCAGTCTCTCTCGCAGTCTCTCTCGCAGTCTCTCTCGCAGTCTCTCTCGCAATCTCTCTCGCAGTCTCTCTCGCTGTCCCTCTCGCAGTCTCTCTCGCTGTCTCCCTCGCTGTGTCCCTCGCAGTCTCCCTCGCTGTCTCCCTCGCTGTCTCCCTCATCGTCTCCCTCGCCGTCTCCCTTGCAGTCACTCTCTCTGTATCCCCGGCTGTCTCTCTCGCTATCTCCATAGCAGTCTCTCTCACTGTCTCCCTCGCTGTCTCTGTCGCTGTCTCTGTCGCTGTCTCTGTCGCTGTCTCTGTCGCTGTCTCTGTCGCTGTCTCTGTCGCTGTCTCCCTCGCCGTCTCCCTCGCAGTCTCTCTCGCAGTCTCTCTCGCTGTCTCTCTCAATGTACTCTCGCTGTCTCCCTCACTGTCTCACTCGCTCTATCCCTCGCTGTCTCTCTCGCTGTCCTTCTCGCAGTCTCTCTCGCAGTCTCTCTCGCTGTCTCTCTCGCTGTCTCCCTCGCTGTCTCCCTCGCTGTCTCCCTCGCTGTCTCCCATGCTGTCTCCCTCGCAGTCTCCCTCGCAGTCTCCCTCGCAGTCTCCCTCGCAGTCTCCCTCGCAGTCTCTCTCGCTGTCTCCCTCGCTGTCTCCCTCGCTGTCTCCCTCGCTGTCTCCCTCGCTGTCTCTCTCGCTGTCTCTCTCGCTGTCTCCCTCGCAGTCTCTCTCGCTGTCTCCCTCGCTGTCTCCCTCGCTGTCTCCCTCACTGTCTCCCTCACTGTGTCCCTCGCTCTCTCCCTCGCAGTCTCCCTCACCGTCTCCCTCGCCGTCTCTCTCGCAGTCTCTCTCGCTGTCTTCCTCGCAGTTTCTCTCGCTGTCTCCCTCGCTGTCTCCCTCGCTGCCTCCCTCGCTGTATCCCAAGCAGTCGCTCTCGCAGTCTCCCTCGCTGTCTCCCTCACTGCCTCCCTCGCTGTCTCCCAAGCTGTCTCCCTAGCAGTCGCTCTCGCAGTCTCTCTCGTTGTCTTCCTCGCTGTGTCCCTCGCAGTCTCTCTCGCAGTCTTACTCGCAGTTTCTCTCGCTGTCTCCCACGCTGTCTCCCTCGCTGTCTCACGCGATCTCTCTCGCATTCTCTCTCGTTGTTTCCCTTGCAGTCTCTCTCGCTGTGTCCCTCGCAGTCTCTCTCGCAGTCTCTATTGCTGTCTCTGTCGCTGTCTCCCTCGCTGTCTCCCTCGCTGTCTCCCTCGCTGTCTCCCTCGCAGTCTCTCTCGAAGTCTCTCTCGCTGTCTACCTCGCTGTCTCCCTCGCTCTCTCTCTCGCTCTCTCTCTCGCCGTCTCCCTCGCCGTCTTAATCGCTGTCTCCCTCGCATTCTCTCTCGCAGTGTCTCTCGCTGTCTCCCTCGCCGTCTCCCTCGCAGTCTCTCTCACTGTCTCCCTCACAGTCTCTCTCGCTGTCTCCCTCGCAATCTCTCTCGAAGTCGCTCTCGCTTTCTCCCTCGCTGTCTCTCTCGCAGTCCTTCTCGCAGTCCTTCTCGCAGTCTCTCTCGCTGTCTCCAGCGCTGTCTCCCTCGCTGTCTCCCTCGCTGTCTCCCTCGCTGTCTCCCTCGCTGTCTCCCTCGCTGTCTCCCTCGCTGTCTCCCTCGCTGTCTCCCTCGCTGTCTCCCACGCAGTCTCTCTCGCTGTCTCTCTCGCTGTCTCTCTCGCTGTCTCTCTCGCTGTCTCTCTCGCTGTCTCTCTCGCTGTCTCCCTTGCAGTCTCTCTTGCAGTCTCTCTCGCTGTGTCTCTCGCTGTCTCCCTCGCTGTCTCATGCGCTCTCTCTCGCTGTCTCTCTCGCTGTCTCCCTCGCTGTCTCCCTCGCTGTGTCCCTCGCTGTGTCCCTCGCTGTGACCCTCGCTGTGACCCTCGCTGTCTCTCTCGCAGTCTCCCTCGCTGTCTCCCTCGCAGTCTCCCTCGCAGTCTCCCTCGCTGCCTCCCTCGCTGTCTCCCTCGCTGTCTCCCTCGTCGTCTCCCTCGCCGTCTCCCTTGCAGTCACTCTCTCTGTATCCCCGGCTGTCTCTCTCGCTATCTCCATAGCAGTCTCTCTCACTGTCTCCCTCGCTGTCTCTGTCTCTGTCTCTGTCGCTGTCTCTGTCGCTGTCTCTGTCGCTGTCTCTGTCGCTGTCTCTGTCGCTGTCTCTGTCGCTGTCTCCCTCGCTGTCTCCCTCGCTGTCTCCCTCGCTGTCTCCCTCGTCGTCTCCCTGGCCGTCTCACTGGCCGTCTCACTGGCCGTCTCCCTGGCCGTCTCCCTGGCCGTCTCCCTGGCCGTCTCCCTGGCCGTCTCCCTGGCCGTCTCCCTGGCCGTCTCTCTCGCAGTCTCTCTCGCAGTCTCTCTCGCTGTCTCTCTCAATGTACTCTCGCTGTCTCCCTCGCTGTCTCACTCGCTCTATCCCACGCTGTATCTCTCGCAGTCTCTCTCACAGTCTCTCTCACAGTCTCTCTCACTGTCTCTCTCGCTGTCTCCCTCGCTGTCTCTCTCGCTCTCTCCCTCACTGTCTCTCTCGCCGTCTCTCTCTCCATCTCTCTCGCCATCTCTCTCGCAGTCTCCCTCGCTGTCTCCCTCGCTGTCTCCCTCGCAGTCTCTCTCGCAGTCTCTCTCGCAATCTCTCTCGCAGTCTCTCTCGCTGTCCCTCTCGCAGTCTCTCTCGCTGTCTCCCTCACTGTGTCCCTCGCAGTCTCCCTCGCTGTCTCCCTCATCGTCTCCCTCGCCGTCTCCCTTGCAGTCACTCTCTCTGTATCCCCGGCTGTCTCTCTCGCTATCTCCATAGCAGTCTCTCTCACTGTCTCCCTCGCTGTCTCTGTCGCTGTCTCTGTCGCTGTCTCTGTCGCTGTCTCTGTCGCTGTCTCCCTCGCCGTCTCCCTCGCAGTCTCTCTCGCAGTCTCTCTCGCTGTCTCTCTCAATGTACTCTCGCTGTCTCCCTCACTGTCTCACTCGCTCTATCCCTCGCTGTATCCCTCGCTGTATCTCTCGCAGTCTCTCTCGCAGTCTCTCTCGCAGTCTCTCTCGCAGTCTCTCTCGCAGTCTCTCTCAGTCTCTCTCGCTGTCTCTCTCGCTGTCTCTCTCGCTGTCTCCCTCGCAGTCTCTCTCGCTCTCTCCCTCACTGTCTCTCTCGCAGTCTCTCTCGCCGTCTCTCTCTCCATCTCTCTCGCCATCTCTCTCGCCATCTCCCTCGCAGTCTCCCTCGCTGTCTCCCTCGCTGTCTCCCTCGCAGTCTCCCTCGCAGTCTCTCTCGCAGTCTCTCTCGCAGTCTCTCTCTCAGTCTCCCTCGCTGTCTCCCTCACAGTCTCTCTCGCTGTCTCCCTTGCAGTCTCCCACACAGTCTCTCACGCTTTCTCCCTCGCTTTCTCCCTCGCAGTCTCTCTCGCAGTCTCTCTCGCAGTCTCTCTCGCAGTCTCTCTCGCAGTCTCTCTCGCTGTCTCTCTCGCAGTCTCTCTCGCAGTCTCTCTCGCTGTCCCTCTCGCAGTCTCTCTCGCAGTCTCTCTCGCTGTCTCTCTCGCCGTCTCTCTCTCCATCTCTCTCGCCGTCTCTCTCGCAGTCTCCCTCGCTGTCTCCCTCGCTGTCTCCCTCGCAGTCTCTCTCGCAGTCTCTCTCGCAATCTCTCTCGCAGTCTCTCTCGCTGTCCCTCTCGCAGTCTCTCTCACTGTGTCCCTCGCAGTCTCCCTCGCTGTCTCCCTCATCGTCTCCCTCGCCGTCTCCCTTGCAGTCACTCTCTCTGTATCCCCGGCTGTCTCTCTCGCTATCTCCATAGCAGTCTCTCTCACTGTCTCCCTCGCTGTCTCTGTCGCTGTCTCTGTCGCTGTCTCTGTCGCTGTCTCTGTCGCTGTCTCTGTCGCTGTCTCTGTCGCTGTCTCTGTCGCTGTCACTGTCGCTGTCTCTGTCGCTGTCTCCCTCGCTGTCTCCCTCGTCGTCTCTCTCGCTGTCTCTCTCGCTGTCTCTCTCAATGTACTCTCGCAGTCTCTCTCGCTGTCTCACTCGCTCTATCCCTCGCTGTATCTCTCGCAGTCTCTCTCGCAGTCTCTCTCACAGTCTCTCTCGCTGTCTCTCTCGCTGTCTACCTCTAGGTCTCTCTCGCTCTCTCCCTCACTGTCTCTCTCGCAGTCTCTCTCGCCGTCTCTCTCGCCATCTCTCTCGCAGTCTCCCTCGCTGTCTCCCTCGCTGTCTCCCTCGCAGTCTCTCTCGCAGTCTCCCTCGCTGTCTCCCTCACAGTCTCTCTCGCTGTCTCCCTTGCAGTCTCCCACACAGTCTCTCACGCTTTCTCCCTCGCTTTCTCCCTCGCAGTCTCTCTCGCAGTCCTTCTCGCAGTCTCCCTCACTGTCTCACTCGCTCTATCCCTCGCTGTCTCTCTCGCAGTCCTTCTCGCAGTCTCTCTCGCAGTCTCTCTCGCTGTCTCTCTCGCTGTCTCTCTCGCTGTCTCTCTCGATGTCTCCCTCGCTGTCTCCCTCTCTGTCTCCCTCGCTGTCTCCCTCGCTGTCTCCCTCGCTGTCTCCCATGCTGTCTCCCTCGCAGTCTCCCTCGCAGTCTCCCTCGCAGTCTCCCTCGCAGTCTCCCTCGCAGTCTCCCTCGCAGTCTCCCTCGCAGTCTCTCTCGCTGTCTCCCTCGCTTTCTCCCTCGCTGTCTCCCTCGCTGTCTCTCTCGCTGTCTCTCTCGCTGTCTCCCTCGCAGTCTCTCTCGCTGTCTCCCTCGCTGTCTCCCTCGCTGTCTCCCTCGCTGTCTCCCTCGCTGTCTCCCTCACTGTCTCCCTCGCTGTGTCCCTCGCTCTCTCCCTCGCAGTCTCCCTCACCGTCTCCCTCGCCGTCTCTCTCGCAGTCTCTCTCGCTGTCTTCCTCGCAGTTTCTCTCGCTGTCTCCCTCGCTGTCTCCCTCGCTGCCTCCCTCGCTGTATCCCAAGCAGTCGCTCTCGCAGTCTCCCTCGCTGTCTCCCTCACTGCCTCCCTCGCTGTCTCCCTCGCTGTCTCCCTAGCAGTCGCTCTCGCAGTCTCTCTCGCTGTCTTCCTCGCTGTGTCCCTCGCAGTCTCTCTCGCAGTCTTACTCGCAGTTTCTCTCGCTGTCTCCCACGCTGTCTCCCTCGCTGTCTCACGCGATCTCTCTCGCATTCTCTCTCGTTGTCTCCCTTGCAGTCTCTCTCGCTGTGTCCCTCGCAGTCTCTCTCGCAGTCTCTATTGCTGTCTCTGTCGCTGTCTCCCTCGCTGTCTCCCTCGCTGTCTCCCTCGCAGTCTCTCTCGAAGTCTCTCTTGCTGTCTACCTCGCTGTCTCCCTCGCAGTCTCTATTGCTGTCTCTGTCGCTGTCTCCCTCGCTGTCTCCCTAGCAGTCGCTCTCGCAGTCTCTCTCGCTGTCTTCCTCGCTGTGTCCCTCGCAGTCTCTCTCGCAGTCTTACTCGCAGTTTCTCTCGCTGTCTCCCACGCTGTCTCCCTCGCTGTCTCACGCGATCTCTCTCGCATTCTCTCTCGTTGTCTCCCTTGCAGTCTCTCTCGCTGTGTCCCTCGCAGTCTCTCTCGCAGTCTCTATTGCTGTCTCTGTCGCTGTCTCCCTCGCTGTCTCCCTCGCTGTCTCCCTCGCAGTCTCTCTCGAAGTCTCTCTCGCTGTCTCTCTCGCTGTCTCCCTCGCTCTCTCTCTCGCTCTCTCTCTCGCCGTCTCCCTCGCCGTCTTCATCGCTGTCTCCCTCGCAGTCTCTCTCGCTGTCTCCCTCGCAGTCTCTCTCGAAGTCGCTCTCGCTTTCTCCCTCGCTGTCTCTCTCGCAGTCCTTCTCGCAGTCCTTCTCGCAGTCTCTCTCGCTGTCTCCCTCGCTGTCTCCCTCGCTGTCTCCCTCGCTGTCTCCCTCGCTGTCTCCCTCGCTGTCTCCCACGCAGTCTCTCTCGCAGTCTCTCTCGCTGTGTCTCTCGCTGTCTCCCTCGCTGTCTCATGCGCTCTCTCTCGCTGTCTCCCTCGCTGTCTCCCTCGCTGTCTCCCTCGCTGTGTCCCTCGCTGTGTCCCTCGCTGTGTCCCTCGCTGTGTCCCTCGCTGTGTCCCTCGCTGTGTCCCTCGCTGTGACCCTCGCTGTGACCCTCGCTGTCTCTCTCGCAGTCTCCCTCGCTGTCTCCCTCGCAGTCTCCCTCGCAGTCTCCCTCGCAGTCTCCCTCGCAGTCTCCCTCGCAGTCTCCCTCGCTGTCTCCCTCGCTGTCTCCCTCGCTGTCTCCCTCGCTGTCTCCCTCGCTGTCTCCCTCGCTGTCTCCCTCGTCGTCTCCCTGGCCGTCTCCCTGGCCGTCTCTCTCGCAGTCTCTCTCGCAGTCTCTCTCGCTGTCTCTCTCGCTGTCTCTCTCAATGTACTCTCGCTGTCTCCCTCGCTGTCTCACTCGCTCTATCCCACGCTGTATCTCTCGCAGTCTCTCTCACAGTCTCTCTCACAGTCTCTCTCACTGTCTCTCTCGCTGTCTCCCTCGCAGTCTCTCTCGCTCTCTCCCTCACTGTCTCTCTCGCCGTCTCTCTCTCCGTCTCTCTCGTAATCTCTCTCGCAGTCTCCCTCGCTGTCTCCCTCGCTGTCTCCCTCGCAGTCTCTCTCGCAGTCTCTCTCGCAATCTCTCTCGCAGTCTCTCTCGCTGTCCCTCTCGCAGTCTCTCTCGCTGTCTCCCTCACTGTGTCCCTCGCAGTCTCCCTCGCTGTCTCCCTCATCGTCTCCCTCGCCGTCTCCCTTGCAGTCACTCTCTCTGTATCCCCGGCTGTCTCTCTCGCTATCTCCATAGCAGTCTCTCTCACTGTCTCCCTCGCTGTCTCTGTCGCTGTCTCTGTCGCTGTCTCTGTCGCTGTCTCTGTTGCTGTCTCTGTCGCTGTCTCCCTCGCCGTCTCCCTCGCAGTCTCTCTCGCAGTCTCTCTCGCAGTCTCTCTCGCTGTCTCTCTCAATGTACTCTCGCTGTCTCCCTCACTGTCTCACTCGCTCTATCCCTCGCTGTATCTCTCGCAGTCTCTCTCGCAGTCTCTCTCACAGTCTCTCTCGCTGTCTCTCTCGCTGTCTCCCTCGCAGTCTCTCTCGCTCTCTCCCTCACTGTCTCTCTCGCAGTCTCTCTCGCCGTCTCTCTCTCCATCTCTCTCGCCATCTCTCTCGCCATCTCCCTCGCAGTCTCCCTCGCTGTCTCCCTCGCTGTCTCCCTCGCTGTCTCCCTCGCAGTCTCCCTCGCAGTCTCTCTCGCAGTCTCTCTCGCAGTCTCTCTCTCAGTCTCCCTCGCTGTCTCCCTCACAGTCTCTCTCGCTGTCTCCCTTGCAGTCTCCCACACAGTCTCTCACGCTTTCTCCCTCGCTTTCTCCCTCGCAGTCTCTCTCGCAGTCTCTCTCGCAGTCTCTCTCGCAGTCTCTCTCGCAGTCTCTCTCGCAGTCTCTCTCGCAGTCTCTCTCGCAGTCTCTCTCACTGTCTCTCTCGCAGTCTCTCTCGCTGTCCCTCTCGCAGTCTCTCTCGCAGTCTCCTTTGCAGTCTCTCTCGCAGTCTCTCTCGCTGTCCCTCTCGCTGTCTCTCTCGCTGTCCCTCTCACAGTCTCTCTCGCAGTCTCTCTCGCAGTCTCTCTCGCAGTCTCTCTCGCTGTCTCTCTCGCTGTCTCTCTCGCTGTCTCTCTCGCTGTCTCTCTCGCTGTCTCTCTCGCTGTCTCTCTCGCTGTCTCCCTCGCAGTCTCTCTCGCAGTCTCCTTTGCAGTCTCTCTCGCTGTCTCTCTCGCTGTCTCTCTCGCTGTCCCTCTCGCAGTCTCCCTCGCAGTCTCCCTCGCAGTCTCCCTCGCAGTCTCTCTCGCAGTCTCTCTCGCTGTCCCTCTCGCTGTCTCTCTCGCTGTCTCTCTCGCTGTCTCTCTCGCAGTCTCCCTCGCAGTCTCTTTCGCTGTCTCCCTCGCTGTTTCCCTCACAGTCTCTTTCGCTGTCTCCCTCGCAGTCTACCTCGCAGTCTCTCTCGCAGTCGCTCTCACTTTCTCCCTCGCTGTCTCTCTCGCAGTCCTTCTCGCAGTCTCTCTCGCAGTCTCTCTCGCTGTCTCTCTCGCTGTCTCTCTCGCTGTCTCCCTCGCTGTCTCCCTCGCTGTCTCCCTCGCTGTCTCGCTCGCTGTCTCGCTCGCTGTCTCCCTCGCTGTCTCCCTCGCTGTCTCCCTCGCTGTCTCCCTCGCAGTCTCCCTCGCAGTTTCCCTCGCAGTCTCCCTCGCTGTCTCCCTCGCTTTCTCTCTCGCTGTCTCTCTCGCTGTCTCTCTCGCTGTCTCCCTCGCTGTCTCCCTCGCAGTCTCCCTCGCTGTCTCCCTCGCTGTCTCCCTCGCTGTCTCCCTCGCTGTCTCCCTCGCTGTGTCCCTCGCTCTCTCCCTCGCAGTCTCCCTCGCCGTCTCTCTCGCAGTCTCTCTCGCTGTCTTCCTCGCAGTTTCTCTCGCTGTCTCCCTCGCTGTCTCCCTCGCTGTCTCCCTCGCTGCCTCCCTCGCTGTCTCCCAAGCAGTCGCTCTCGCAGTCGCTCTCGCAGTCGCTCTCGCAGTCTCTCTCGCTGTCTCCCTCGCTGTCTCCCTCACTGCCTCCCTCGCTGTCTCCCTAGCAGTCGCTCTCGCAGTCTCTCTCGCTGTTTTCCTCGCTGTGTCCCTCGCAGTCTCTCTCGCAGTCTTACTCGCAGTTTCTCTCGCTGTCTCCCTCGCTGCCTCCCACGCTGTCTCCCTCGCTGTCTCACGCGATCTCTCTCGCATTCTCTCTCGTTGTCTCCCTTGCAGTCTCTCTCGCTGTGTCCCTCGCAGTCTCTCTCGCAGTCTCTATTGCTGTCTCTGTCACTGTCTCCCTCGCTGCCTCCCTCGCAGTCTCTCTCGAAGTCTCTCTCGCTGTCTACCTCGCTGTCTCCCTCGCTCTCTCTCTCGCTCTCTCTCTCGCCGTCTCCCTCGCCGTCTTAATCGCTGTCTCCCTCGCATTCTCTCTCGCAGTGTCTCTCGCTGTCTCCCTCGCAGTCTCCCTCGCAGTCTCCCTCGCAGTCTCTCTCGCTGTCTCCCTCGCAGTCTCTCTCGAAGTCGCTCTCACTTTCTCCCTCGCTGTCTCTCTCGCTGTCTCTCTCGCAGTCCTTCTCGCAGTCCTTCTCGCAGTCTCTCTCGCTGTCTCCCTCGCTGTCTCCCTCGCTGTCTCCCTCACTGTCTCCCTCGCTGTCTCCCTCGCTGTCTCCCTCGCTGTCTCCCTCGCTGTCTCCCTCGCTGTCTCCCTCGCTGTCTCCCACGCAGTCTCTCTCGCTGTCTCTCTCGCTGTCTCCATGGCTTTCTCCCTCGCTGTCTCTCTCGCTGTCTCTCTCGCTGTCTCTCTCGCTGTCTCTCTCGCTGTCTCTCTCGCTGCCTCTCTCGCTGTCTCTCTCGCTGTCTCTCTCAATGTACTCTCGCAGTCTCTCTCGCTGTCTCACTCGCTGTATCTCTCGCAGTCTCTCTCACAGTCTCTCTCACAGTCTCTCTCGCTGTCTCTCTTGCTGTCTACCTCTAGGTCTCTCTCGCTCTCTCCCTCACTGTCTCTCTCGCAGTCTCTCTCGCCGTCTCTCTCGCCATCTCCCTCGCTGTCTCCCTCGCTGTCTCCCTCGCAGTCTCTCTCGCAGTCTCCCTCGCTGTCTCCCTCACAGTCTCTCTCGCTGTCTCCCTTGCAGTCTCCCACACAGTCTCTCACGCTTTCTCCCTCGCTTTCTCCCTCGCAGTCTCTCTCGCAGTCTCTCTCGCAGTCTCTCTCGCAGTCTCTCTCGCAGTCTCTCTCGCAGTCTCTCTCGCAGTCTCCCTCGCTGTCTCCCTCACAGTCTCTCTCGCAGTCTCTCTCGCTGTCCCTCTCGCAGTCTCTCTCGCTGTCTCCCTCGCAGTCTCTCTAGCAGTCTCCTTTGCAGTCTCTCTCGCTGTCTCTCTCGCTGCCTCTCTCGCAGTCTCTCTCGCAGTCTCTCTCGCAGTCTCCCTCGCAGTCTGCATCGCAGTCTCCCTCGCAGTCTCCCTCGCTCTCTCCCTCGCTCTCTCCCTCGCTGTCTCCCTCGCTGCCTCCCTCGCTGCCTCCCTCGCTGTCTCCCTCGCTGTCTCCCTCGCTGTCTCCCTCGCTGTCTCCCTAGCAGTCGCTCTCGCTGTCTTCCTCGCTGTCTTCCTCGCTGTGTCCCTCGCAGTCTCTCTCGCAGTCTCTCTCGCAGTCTCTCTCGCAGTCTCTCTCGCAGTCTCTCTCGCAGTCTTCCTCGCAGTTTCTCTCGCTGTCTCCCTCGCTGCCTCCCACGCTGTCTCCCTCGCTGTCTCACGCGATCTCTCTCGCATTCTCTCTCGCTGTCTCCCTCGCAGTCTCTCTCGAAGTCGCTCTCGCTTTCTCCCTCGCTGTCTCTCTCGCTGTCTCTCTCGCAGTCCTTCTCGCAGTCTCTCTCGCTGTCTCCAGCGCTGTCTCCCTCGCTGTCTCCCTCGCTGTCTCCCTCGCTGTCTCCCTCGCAGTCTCCCTCGCTGTCTCCCTCGCTGTCTCCCTCGCTGTCTCCCACGCAGTCTCTCTCGCTGTCTCCATGGCTTTCTCCCTCGCTGTCTCTCTCGCTGTCTCTCTCGCTGTCTCTCTCGCTGTCTCTCTCGCTGTCTCTCTCGCTGTCTCCCTTGCAGTCTCTCTTGCAGTCTCTCTCGCTGTCTCCCTCGCTGTGTCTCTCGCTCTCTCCCTCGCTGTCTCCCTCGCTGTCTCACGCGCTCTCTCTCGCAGTCTCTCTCGCTGTTGCCCTCGCTGTGTCCCTCGCTGTCTCTCTCGCACTCTCCCTCGCAGTCTCTCTCGCTGTCTCCCTCGCTGTCTCCCTCGCTGTCTCCCTCGCTGTCTCCCTCGTCGTCTCCCTCGCCGTCTCCCTTGCAGTCACTCTCTCTGTATCCCCGGCTGTCTCTCTCGCTATCTCCATAGCAGTATCTCTCACTGTCTCCCTCGCTCTATCCCTCGCTGTATCTCTCGCAGTCTCTCTCACAGTCTCTCTCGCTGTCTCTCTCGCTGTCTCCCTCGCAGTCTCTCTCGCTCTCTCCCTCACTGTCTCTCTCGCCGTCTCTCTCGCCGTCTCTCTCGCCGTCTCTCTCTCCATCTCTCTCGCCATCTCTCTCGCCATCTCTCTCGCAGTCTCCCTCGCTGTCTCCCTCGCAGTCTCTCTCGCAGTCTCTCTCGCAGTCTCTCTCGCAGTCTCTCTCGCAGTCTCTCTCGCAGTCTCTCTCACAGTCTCTCTCGCAGTCTCCCTCGCAGTCTCTCTCGCAGTCTCTCTCGCAGTCTCTCTCGCTGTCTCTCTCGCTGTCCCTCTCGCAGTCTCTCTCGCTGTCCCTCTCGCAGTCTCTCTCGCAGTCTCTCTCGCCGTCTCTCTCGCAGTCTCTCTCGCAGTCTCTCTCGCAGTCTCCTTTGCAGTCTCTCTCGCTGTCTCCCTCGCAGTCTCCCTCGCTGTCTCCCTCGCTGTCTCCCTCGCTGTCTCCCTCGCTGTCTCCCTCGCTGTCTCCCTCGCTGTCTACCTCACTGTCTCCCACGCAGTCTCCCTCGCAGTCTCTCTCGCTGTCTCCCTCGCTTTCTCCCTCGCTGTCTCTCTCGCTGTCTCCCTCGCAGTCTCTCTTGCAGTCTCCCTCGCAGTCTCTCTCGAAGTCGCTCTCGCTTTCTCCCTCACTGTCTCTCTCGCAGTCCTTCTCGCAGTCCTTCTCGCAGTCTCTCTCGCTGTCTCCAGCGCTGTCTCCCTCGCTGTCTCCCTCGCTGTCTCCCTCGCTGTCTCCCTCGCTGTCTCCCTCGCTATCTCCCTCGCTGTCTCCCTCGCTGTCTCCCACGCAGTCTCTCTCGCTGTCTCTCTCGCTGTCTCTCTCGCTGTCTCTCTCGCTGTCTCCAGCGCTGTCTCCCTCGCTGTCTCCAGCGCTGTCTCCCTCGCTGTCTCCCTCGCTGTCTCCCTCGCTGTCTCCCTCGCTGTCTCTCTCGCTGTCTCTCTCGCTGTCTCTCTCACAGTCTCTCTCGCTGTCTCCCTCGCAGTCTCTCTCGAAGTCGCTCTCGCTTTCTCCCTCGCTGTCTCTTTCGCAGTCCTTCTCGCAGTCCTTCTCGCAGTCTCTCTCGCTGTCTCCAGCGCTGTCTCCCTCGCTGTCTCCCTCGCTGTCTCCCTCGCTGTCTCCCTCGCTGTCTCCCTCGCTGTCTCCCTCGCTGTCTCCCACGCAGTCTCTCTCGCTGGCTCTCTCGCTGTCTCAATCGCTTTCTCCCTCGCTGTCTCTCTCGCTGCCTCTCTCGCTGTCTCTCTCGCTGTCTCCCTTGCAGTCTCCCTTGCAGTCTCCCTTGCAGTCTCCCTTGCAGTCTCTCTTGCAGTCTCTCTCGCAGTCTCCCTCGCTGTCTCCCTCGCTGTCTCCCTCGCTGTCTCCCTCGCTGTGTCTCTCGCTCTCTCCCTCGCTGTCTCCCTCGCTGTCTCATGCGCTCTCTCTCGCAGTCTCTCTCGCTGTCTCTCTCACTGTGTCCCTCGCAGTCTCCCTCGCAGTCTCCCTCGCAGTCTCCCTCGCTGTCTCCCTCGCTGTCTCCCTCGCTGTCTCCCTCGCCGTCTCCCTCGCCGTCTCCCTCGCCGTCTCCCTTGCAGTCACTCTCTCTGTATCCCCGGCTGTCTCTCTCGCTATCTCCATAGCAGTCTCTCTCGCTGTCTCTGTCGCTGTCTCTGTCGCTGTCTCTGTCGCTGTCTCTGTCGCTGTCACTGTCGCTGTCTCTGTCGCTGTCTCCCTCGCTGTCTCCCTCGTCGTCTCTCTCGCGGTCTCTCTCGCTGTCTCTCTCAATGTACTCTCGCAGTCTCTCTCGCTGTCTCACTCGCTCTATCCCTCGCTGTATCTCTCGCAGTCTCTCTCGCAGTCTCTCTCACAGTCTCTCTCGCTGTCTCTCTCGCTGTCTACCTCTAGGTCTCTCTCGCTCTCTCCCTCACTGTCTCTCTCGCAGTCTCTCTCACCGTCTCTCTCGCCATCTCTCTCGCAGTCTCCCTCGCTGTCTCCCTCGCAGTCTCCCTCGCAGTCTCCCTCGCTGTCTCCCTCACAGTCTCTCTCGCTGTCTCCCTTGCAGTCTCCCACACAGTCTCTCACGCTTTCTCCCTCGCAGTCTCTCTCGCAGTCTCTCTCGCAGTCTCTCTCGCAGTCTCTCTCGCAGTCTCTCTCGCAGTCTCTCTCGCAGTCTCTCTCGCTGTCCCTCTCGCTGTCCCTCTCGCAGTCTCTCTCGCTGTCTCCCTCGCAGTCTCTCTCGCAGTCTCCTTTGCAGTCTCTCTCGCTGTCTCTCTCGCTGTCTCTCTCGCTGCCTCTCTCGCAGTCTCTCTCGCAGTCTCTCTCGCAGTCTCCCTCGCAGTCTGCCTCGCAGTCTCCCTCGCAGTCTCCCTCGCAGTCTCCCTCGCTCTCTCCCTCGCTCTCTCCCTCGCAGTCTCCCTCGCAGTCTCCCTCACCGTCTCCCTCGCCGTCTCTCTCGCAGTCTCTCTCGCTGTCTTCCTCGCAGTTTCTCTCGCTGTCTCCCTCGCTGTCTCCCTCGCTGCCTCCCTCGCTGCCTCCCTCGCTGTCTCCCTAGCAGTCTCTCTCGCTGTCTCTCTCGCTGTCTCCCTCGCTGTCTCCCTCGCAGTCTCTCTCGCAGTCTCTCTCGCAGTCTCTCTCGCAGTCTCTCTCGCAGTCTTCCTCGCAGTTTCTCTCGCTGTCTCCCTCGCTGCCTCCCACGCTGTCTCCCTCGCTGTCTCACGCGATCTCTCTCGCATTCTCTCTCGCTGTCTCCCTCGCAGTCTCTCTCGAAGTCGCTCTCGCTTTCTCCCTCGCTGTCTCTCTCGCAGTCCTTCTCGCAGTCTCTCTCGCTGTCTCCAGCGCTGTCTCCCTCGCTGTCTCCCTCGCTGTCTCCCTCGCTGTCTCCCTCGCTGTCTCCCTCGCTGTCTCCCTCGCTGTCTCCCTCGCTGTCTCCCACGCAGTCTCTCTCGCTGTCTCCATGGCTTTCTCCCTCGCTGTCTCTCTCGCTGTCTCTCTCGCAGTCTCCCTCGCTGTCTCTCTCGCTGTCTCTCTCGCTGTCTCTCTCGCTGTCTCTCTCGCTGTCTCTCTCGCTGTCTCCCTTGCAGTCTCTCTTGCAGTCTCTCTCGCTGTCTCCCTCGCTGTGTCTCTCGCTCTCTCCCTCGCTGTCTCCCTCGCTGTCTCACGCGCTCTCTCTCGCAGTCTCTCTCGCTGTTGCCCTCGCTGTGTCCCTCGCTGTCTCTCTCGCACTCTCCCTCGCAGTCTCTCTCGCTGTCTCCCTCGCTGTCTCCCTCGCTGTCTCCCTCGCTGTCTCCCTCGTCGTCTCCCTCGCCGTCTCCCTTGCAGTCACTCTCTCTGTATCCCCGGCTGTCTCTCTCGCTATCTCCATAGCAGTATCTCTCACTGTCTCCCTCGCTCTATCCCTCGCTGTATCTCTCGCAGTCTCTCTCACAGTCTCTCTCGCTGTCTCCCTCGCAGTCTCTCTCGCTCTCTCCCTCACTGTCTCTCTCGCCGTCTCTCTCGCCGTCTCTCTCGCCGTCTCTCTCTCCATCTCTCTCGCCATCTCTCTCGCCATCTCTCTCGCCGTCTCTCTCGCAGTCTCCCTCGCTGTCTCCCTCGCAGTCTCTCTCGCAGTCTCTCTCGCAGTCTCTCTCGCAGTCTCTCTCGCAGTCTCCTTTGCAGTCTCTCTCGCTGTCTCTCTCGCAGTCTCCCTCGCAGTCTCCCTCGCTGTCTCCCTCGCTGTCTCCCTCGCTGTCTCCCTCGCTGTCTCCCTCGCTGTCTCCCTCGCTGTCTCCCTCGCTGTCTCCCTCGCTGTCTCCCACGCTGTCTCCCTCGCAGTCTCCCTCGCAGTCTCCCTCGCAGTCTCTCTCGCTGTCTCTCTCGCTGTCTCCCTCGCTTTCTCCCTTGCTGTCTCTCTCGCTGTCTCTCTCGCTGTCTCCCTCGCAGTCTCTCTTGCAGTCTCCCTCGCAGTCTCTCTCGAAGTCGCTCTCGCTTTCTCCCTCACTGTCTCTCTCGCAGTCCTTCTCGCAGTCCTTCTCGCAGTCTCTCTCGCTGTCTCCAGCGCTGTCTCCCTCGCTGTCTCCCTCGCTGTCTCCCTCGCTGTCTCCCTCGCTGTCTCCCTCGCTGTCTCCCTCGCTGTCTCCCTCGCTGTCTCCAGGGCTTTCTCCCTCGCTGTCTCTCTCGCTGTCTCTCTCGCTGTCTCTCTCGCTGTCTCTCTCGCAGTCTCTCTCGCTGTCTCCCTCGCTGTCTCCCTCGCTGTCTCCCTCGCTCTCTCCCTCGCTGTGTCCCTCGCTCTCTCCCTCGCAGTCTCCCTCACCGTCTCCCTCACCGTCTCCCTCGCCGTCTCTCTCGCTGTCTTCCTCGCAGTTTCTCTCGCAGTTTCTCTCGCAGTTTCTCTCGCAGTCTCTCTTGCAGTCTCTCTTGCAGTCACTCTCGCTGTTTCCCTCGCTGTATCTCTCGCTCTCTCCCTCGCTGTCTCCCTCGCTGTCTCACGCGCTCTCTCTCGCAGTCTCTCTCGCAGTCTCTCTCGCTGTCTCTCTCGCTGTCTCTCTCGCTGTCTCTCTCGCTGTGTCCCTCGCTGTGTCCCTCGCTGTGTCCCTCGCTGTCTCCCTCGCTGTCTCCCTCGCTGTCTCCCTCGCTGTCTCCCTCGCCGTCTCCCTCGCCGTCTCCCTCGCCGTCTCTCTCGCAGTCTCTGTCGCTGTCTCACTCGCTCTATCCCTCGCTGTATCCCTCGCTGTATCTCTCGCAGTCTCTCTCGCAGTCTCTCTCACAGTCTCTCTCGCTGTCTCTCTCGCTGTCTCTCTCGCTGTCTCCCTCGCAGTCTCTCTCGCTGTCTCCCTCGCTGTTTCCCTCACAGTCTCTCTCGCTGTCTCCCTCGCAGTCTCTCTCGAAGTCGCTCTCGCTTTCTCCCTCGCTTTCTCCCTCGCTGTCTCTCTCGCAGTCCTTCTCGCAGTCCTTCTCGCAGTCCTTCTCGCTGTCTCTCTCGCTGTCTCTCTCGCTGTCTCCCTCGCTGTCTCCCTCGCTGTCTCCCTCGCTGTCTCCCACGCAGTCTCTCTCGCTGTCTCCATCGCCTTCTCCCTCGCTGTCTCTCTCGCTGTCTCCCTTGCAGTCTCCCTTGCCGTCTCCCTCGCCGTCTCCCTCGCTGTCTCCCTCGCTGTGTCCCTCGCTGTGTCCCTCGCAGTCTCCCTCGCTGTCTCCCTCGCAGTCTCTCTCGCAGTCTCTCTCGCAGTCTCTCTCGCTGTCCCTCTCGCAGTCTCTCTCGCTGTCCCTCTCGCTGTCCCTCTCGCAGTCTCTCTCGCAGTCTCCCTCGCTGTCTCTCTCGCTGTCTCCCTCGCTGTGTCTCTCGCTCTCTCCCTCGCTGTCTCCCTCGCTGTCTCATGCGCTCTCTCTCGCAGTCTCTCTCGCTGTCTCCCTCACTGTGTCCCTCGCTGTGTCCCTCGCTGTGTCCCTCGCAGTCTCCCTCGCTGTCTCCCTCGCAGTCTCTCTCGCAGTCTCTCTCGCAGTCTCTCTCGCAGTCTCTCTCGCAGTCTCTCTCGCTGTCCCTCTCGCAGTCTCTCTCGCTGTCCCTCTCGCAGTCTCTCTCGCTGTCTCTCTCGCTGTCCCTCTCGCAGTCTCTCTCGCAGTCTCTCTCGCTGTCCCTCTCGCTGTCTCTCTCGCTGTCCCTCTCGCAGTCTCTCTCGCTGTCTCCCTCGCTGTCTCCCTCGCTGTCTCCCTCGCTGTCTCCCTCGCTGTCTCCCTCGCAGTCTCACTCGCAGTCTCACTCGCAGTCTCACTCGCAGTCTCACTCGCAGTCTCTCTCGCTCTCTCCCTCGCTGTCTCCCTCGCTGTCTCCCTCGCTGTCTCTCTCGCTGTCTCTCTCGCTGTCTCTCTCGCTGTCTCCCTCGCTGTCTCTCTTGCAGTCTCTCTCGCTGTCTCCCTCGCTGTCTCCCTCGCTGTCTCCCTCGCTGTCTCCCTCACTGTGTCCCTCGCTCTCTCCCTCGCAGTCTCCCTCGCAGTCTCCCTCACCGTCTCCCTCGCCGTCTCTCTCGCTGTCTTCCTCGCAGTTTCTCTCGCTGTCTCCCTCGCTGTCTCCCTCGCTGTCTCTCTCGCTGTCTCTCTCGCTGCCTCCTTCGCTGCCTCCCTCGCTGTCTCCCTAGCAGTCGCTCTCGCAGTCGCTCTCGCAGTCGCTCTCGCAGTCGCTCTCGCAGTCTCTCTCGCTGTCTCCCTCGCTGTCTCCCTCGCTGTCTCCCTAGCAGTCGCTCTCGCAGTCTCTCTCGTTGTCTTCCTCGCTGTGTCCCTCGCAGTCTCTCTCGCAGTCTCTCTCGCAGTCTCTCTCGCAGTCTCTCTCGCAGTCTTCCTCGCAGTTTCTCTCGCTGTCTCCCTCGCTGCCTCACACGATCTCTCTCGCATTCTCTCTCATTGTCTCCCTTGCATTCTCTCCCGCTGTCTCCAGCGCTGTCTCCCTCGCCATCTCCCTGGCTGTCTCTCTCGCAGTTAGTCTCGCAGTCTCTCTCGCTGTATCCCTCGCTGTCTCTCTCGCTATCTCCATAGCAGTCTCTCTCGCAGTCTCCCTCGCTGTCTCCCTCACAGTCTCCCTCACAGTCTCTCTCGCAGTCTCTCTCGCAGTCTCTCTTGCTATCTCTCTCGCTATCTCTCTCGCTATCTCCCTCGCTATCTCCCTCGCTATCTCCCTCGCTATCTCCCTCGCTATCTCCCTCGCTATCTCCCTCGCTGTCTCCCTCGCTGTCTCCCTCGCTGTCTCCCTCGCTGTCTCTCTCGCTGTCTCCCTCGCAGTCTCCCTCGCAGTCTCTCTCGCTTTCTCCCTCGCAGTCTCTATCGCAGTCTCTCTCGCTTTCTCCCTCGCAGTCTCTCTCGCAGTCTCTCTCGCAGTCTCTCTCGCAGTCTCTCTCGCAGTCTTCCTCGCAGTCTTCCTCGCTGTCTCCCTCGCAGTCTCTCTCGCAGTCTCTCTTGCAGTCTCTCTTGCAGTCTCTCTTGCAGTCTCTCTTGCAGTCTCTCTTGCTGTCTCTCTTGCTGTCTCCCTCGCAGTCTCCCTCGCAGTCTCCCTCGCAGTCTCCCTCGCAGTCTCCCTCGCAGTCTCCCTCGCAGTCTCCCTCGCTGTCTCCCTCTCTGTCTCACGCGATCTCTCTCGCATTCTCTCTCGCATTCTCTCTCGTCTCCCTCGCAGTCTCTCTCGCTGTGTCCATCGCAGTCTCTCTCACAGTCTCTCTTGCTGTCTCTGTCGCTGTCTCCCTCGCTGTCTCCCTCGCTGTCTCCCTCGCTGTCTCCCTCGCTGTCTCCCTCGCTGCCTCCCTCGCTGCCTCCCTCGCTGCCTCCCTCGCTGCCTCCCTCGCTGCCTCCCTCGCTGCCTCCCTCGCCGTCTCTCTCGAAGTCTCTCTCGAAGTCTCTCTCGAAGTCTCTCTCGAAGTCTCTCTCGAAGTCTCTCTCGAAGTCTCTCTCGCTGTCTCTCTCGCTGTCTCCCTCGCTGTCTCCCTCGCTTTCTCCCTCGCTGTCTCTCTCGCTGTCTCTCTCGCCGTCTCCCTCGCCGTCTCAATCGCTGTCTCCCTCGCAGTGTCTCTCGCTGTATCCCTCGCTGTTTTTCTCGCTATCTCCATAGCAGTCTCTCTCGCAGTTTCTCTCGCTTTCTCCCTCGCAGTCTCTCTCGCTGTCTCCCTCACAGTCTCACTCGCAGTCTCTCTCGCTGTCTCCCTCGCTGTCTCCCTCACAGTCTCTCTCGCTGTCTCCCTCGCTGTCTCCCTCGAGGTCTCTCTCACAGTCTCTCTCGCAGTCTCTCTCGCTGACTCCCTCGCAGTTTCTATCGCTGTCTCCCTCGTGTTCTCTCTCGCTTTCTCCCTCGCTCTCTCCCTCGCTCTCTCCCTCGCAGTCTCTCTCGCAGTCTCTCTCGCAGTCTCTCTCGCAGTCTCTCTCGCTATCTCTCTCGCTATCTCTCTCGCTATCTCTCTCGCTATCTCCCTCGCTATCTCCCTCGCTATCTCCCTCGCTATCTCCCTCGCTGTCTCCCTCGCTGTCTCTCTCGCTGTCTCCCTTGCAGTCTCCCTCGCAGTCTCTCTCGCTTTCTCCCTCGCAGTCTCTCTCGCTTTCTCCCTCGCAGTCTCTCTCGCTGTCTCTCTCGCTGTCTCCCTTGCAGTCTCCCTCGCAGTCTCTGTCGCTTTCTCCCTCGCAGTCTCTCTCGCTTTCTCCCTCGCTTTCTCTCTCGCAGTCTCTCTCGCTTTCTCCCTCGCTCTCTCCCTTGCAGTCTCTCTCGCAGTCTCTCTCGCAGTCTCTCTCGCAGTCTCTCTCGCAGTCTCTCTCGCTGTCTCTCTCGCTGTCTCCCTCGCTGTCTCCCTCGCTGTCTCCCTCGCTGTCTCCCTCGCTGTCTCCCTCGCTTTCTCTCTCGCTTTCTCCCTCGCTCTCTCCCTTGCAGTCTCTCTCGCAGTCTCCCTCGCAGTCTCTCTCGCAGTCTCCCTCGCAGTCTCCCTCGCAGTCTCTCTCGCAGTCTCCCTCGCGGTCTCCCTCGCAGTCTCTCTCGCAGTCTCTCTCGCAGTCTCTCTCGCAGTCTCTCTCGCAGTCTCTCTCGCTGTCTCTCTCGCAGTCTCTCTCGCAGTCCTTCTCGCATTCTCTCTCGCTGTCTCCCTCGCTGTCTCCCTCGCTGTATCCCACGCAGTCTCTCTCGCTGTCTCTCACGCGCTCTCTCTCACAGTCTCTCTCGCTGTCTCCCTCGCAGTCTCCCTCGCAGTCTCCCTCGCTGTCTCCCTCGCTGTCTCCCTCGCTGTCTCCCTCGCTGTGTCCCTCGCTGTGTCCCTCGCTGTCTCTCTCGCAGTTTCCCTCGCTGTCTCTCTCGCAGTTTCCCTCGCTGTCTCCCTCGCTGTCTCCCTCGCTGTCTCCCTCGCAGTCTCCCTCTCAGTCTCTCTCGCAGTCTCTCTCGCTGTCTCCCTCGCTGTCTCCCTCGCTGTCTCCCTCGCTGTCTCCCTCGCTGTCTCCCTCGCTGTCTCCCTCGCAGTCACTCTCTCTGTATCCCCCGCTGTCTCTCTCGCTATCTCCATAGCAGTCTCTCTCACTGTCTCTCTCGCTGTCTCTCTCGCTGTCTCTCTCAATGTACTCTCGCTGTCTCCCTCGCTCTATCCCTCGCTGTATCTCTCGCAGTCTCTCTCGCAGTTTCTCTCGCAGTCTCTCTCGCTGTCTCCCTCTCAGTCTCTCTCACTCTCTCTCTCGCAGTCTCTCTCGCCGTCTCTCTCTCCATCTCTCTCTCCGTCTCTCTCGCCATCTCTCTCGCCGTCTCTCTCGCCGTCTCCCTCGCAGTCTCCCTCGCAGTCTCTCTCGCAGTCTCTCTCGCAGTCTCTCTCGCAGTCTCCCTCGCAGTCTCCCTCGCAGTCTCCCTCGCAGTCTCCCTCGCAGTCTCCCTCGCATTCTCCCTCACAGTCTCTCTCGCTGTCTCCATTGCAGTCTCCCACACAGTCTCTGTCGCTTTCTCCCTCGCTTTCTCCCTCGCAGTCTCTCTCGCAGTCTCTCTCGCAGTCTCTCTCGCAGTCTCTCTCGCAGTCTCTCTCGCAGTCTCTCTCGCTGTCCCTCTCGCAGTCTCTCTCGCAGTCTCTCTCGCAGTCTCTCTCGCAGTCTCTCTCGCAGTCTCTCTCGCAGTCTCTCTCGCAGTCTCCCTCGCAGTCTCTCTCGCAGTCTCCTTTGCAGTCTCTCTCGCTGTCTCTCTCGCTGTCTCTCTCGCTGTCTCCCTCGCAGTCTCCCTCGCAGTCTCCCTCGCTGTTTCCCTCACAGTCTCGCTGTCTCCCTCGCAGTCTCTCTCGAAGTCGCTCTCGCTTTCTCCCTCGCTGTCTCTCTCGCAGTCCTTCTCGCATTCTCTCTCGCTGTCTCCAGCGCTGTCTCCCTCGCCATCTCCCTCGCTGTCTCCCTCGCAGTTAGTCTCGCAGTCTCTCTCGCTGTATCCCTCGCTGTATCCCTCGCTGTCTCCCTCACAGTCTCCCTCGCAGTCTCTCTCGCAGTCTCTCTCGCAGTCTCTCTCGCTATCTCCCTCGCTATCTCCCTCGCTATCTCCCTCGCTATCTCCCTCGCAGTCTCTCTCGCAGTCTCTCTCGCAGTCTCTCTCGCAGTCTCTCTCGCAGTCTCTCTCGAAGTCTCTCTCGCAGTCTTCCTCGCAGTCTTCCTCGCAGTCTTCCTCGCTGTCTCCCTCGCTGTCTCCCTCGCAGTCTCCCTCGCAGTCTCCCTCGCAGTCTCCCTCGCAGTCTCTCTTGCAGTCTCTCTTGCAGTCTCTCTTGCAGTCTCTCTTGCTGTCTCTCTTGCTGTCTCCCTCGCAGTCTCCCTCGCAGTCTCCCTCGCAGTCTCCCTCGCAGTCTCCCTCGCAGTCTCCCTCGCTGTCTCCCTCGCTGTCTCCCTCGCTGTCTCACGCGATCTCTCTCGCATTCTCTCTCGTCTCCCTCGCAGTCTCTCTCGCTGTGTCCATCGCAGTCTCTCTCACAGTCTCTCTTGCTGTCTCTGTTGCTGTCTCCCTCGCTGTCTCCCTCGCTGTCTCCCTCGCTGTCTCCCTCGCTGTCTCCCTCGCTGTCTCCCTCGCTGCCTCCCTCGCTGCCTCCCTCGCAGTCTCTCTCGAAGTCTCTCTCGCTGTCTCTCTCGCTGTCTCTCTCGCTGTCTCTCTCGCTGTCTCTCTCGCTGTCTCTCTCGCTGTCTCCCTCGCTGTCTCCCTCGCTGTCTCCCTCGCTGTCTCCCTCGCTGTCTCCCTCGCTGTCTCCCTCGCTGTCTCCCTCGCCGTCTCTCTCGCCGTCTCTCTCGCCGTCTCCCTCGCCGTCTCAATCGCTGTCTCCCTCGCAGTGTCTCTCGCTGTATCCCTCGCTGTTTTTCTCGCTATCTCCATAGCAGTCTCTCTCGCAGTTTCTCTCGCTTTCTCCCTCGCAGTCTCTCTCGCTGTCTCCCTCACAGTCTCACTCGCAGTCTCTCTCGCTGTCTCTCTCGCTGTCTCTCTCGCTGTCTCCCTCGCTGTCTCCCTCATAGTCTCCCTCGCTGTCTCCCTCGCTGTCTCCCTCGCTGTCTCCCTCGCTGTCTCCCTCGAGGTCTCTCTCACAGTCTCTCTCGCAGTCTCTCTCGCTGACTCCCTCGCAGTTTCTATCGCTGTCTCCCTCGTGTTCTCTCTCGCTTTCTCCCTCGCTCTCTCCCTCGCAGTCTCTCTCGCAGTCTCTCTCGCTATCTCTCTCGCTATCTCTCTCTCTATCTCCCTCGCTATCTCCCTCGCTATCTCCCTCGCTATCTCTCTCGCTGTCTCTCTCGCTGTCTCCCTTGCAGTCTCCCTCGCAGTCTCTCTCGCTTTCTCCCTCGCAGTCTCTCTCGCTTTCTCCCTCGCAGTCTCTCTCGCTTTCTCTCTCGCAGTCTCTCTCGCAGTCTCTCTCGCAGTCGCTCTCGCAGTCTCTCTTGCAGTCTCTCTCGCAGTCTCTCTCGCAGTCTCTCTCGCAGTCTTCGTCGCAGTTTCTCTCGCTGTCTCCCTCGCTGCCTCCCACGGTGTCTCCCTCGCAGTCTCTCTTGCTTTCTCTCTTGCAGTCTCTCTTGCAGTCTCTCTTGCTGTCTCCCTCGCTGTGTCTCTCGCTCTCTCTCTCGCAGTCTCCCTCGCTGTCTCCCTCGCTGTCTCCCTCGCTATCTCCCTCGCTGTCTCCCTCGCTGTCTCACGCGATCTCTCTCACATTCTCTCTCGTTGTCTCCCTCGCAGTCTCTCTCGCTGTGTCCCTCGCAGTCTCTCTCGCAGTCTCTATTGCTGTCTCTGTCGCTGTCTCCCTCGCTGTCTCCCTCGCTGTCTCCCTCGCTGTCTCCCTCGCAGTCTCTCTCGAAGTCTCTCTCGAAGTCTCTCTCGCTGTCTCCCTCGCTGTCTCCCTCGCTGTCTCCCTCGGTTTCTCTCTCGCTGTCTCCCTCGCTTTCTCTCTCGCTTTCTCTCTCGCTGTCTCCCTCGCTTTCTCTCTCGCTTTCTCCCTCGCTCTCTCCCTCGCTCTCTCCCTCGCAGTCTCCCTCGCTGTCTCCCTCGCTGTCTCCCTCGCTGTCTCCCTCGCTGTCTCCCTCGCCGTCTCCCTCGCCGTCTCCCTCGCCGTCTCCCTCGCCGTCTCCCTCGCCGTCTCCCTCGCTGTCTCCCTCGCTTTCTCTCTCGCTTTCTCTCTCGCTGTCTCCCTCGCTTTCTCTCTCGCTTTCTCCCTCGCTATCTCCATAGCAGTCTCTCTCACTGTCTCTCTCGCTGTCTCTCTCGCTGTCTCTCTCAATGTACTCTCGCTGTCTCCCTCGCTGTCTCCCTCGCTCTATCCCTCGCTCTATCCCTCGCTGTATCTCTCGCAGTCTCTCTCGCAGTCTCTCTCGCAGTCTCTCTCGCAGTCTCTCTCGCAGTCTCTCTCGCTGTCTCCCTCTCAGTCTCTCTCGCAGTCTCTCTCGCCGTCTCTCTCTCCGTCTCTCTCTCCGTCTCTCTCTCCGTCTCTCTCTCCGTCTCTCTCTCCGTCTCTCTCTCCGTCTCTCTCGCCGTCTCTCTCGCCGTCTCTCTCGCCGTCTCTCTCGCAGTCTCCCTCGCAGTCTCCCTCGCAGTCTCCCTCGCAGTCTCTCTCGCAGTCTCTCTCGCAGTCTCCCTCGCAGTCTCTCTCGCAGTCTCCCTCGCAGTCTCCCTCGCAGTCTCCCTCGCAGTCTCTCTCGCAGTCTCTCTCGCAGTCTCCCTCGCAGTCTCCCTCGCAGTCTCCCTCGCAGTCTCCCTCGCAGTCTCCCTCGCAGTCTCCCTCGCAGTCTCTCTCGCTGTCTCCATTGCAGTCTCCCACACAGTCTCCCTCGCTTTCTCCCTCGCAGTCTCTCTCGCAGTCTCTCTCGCAGTCTCTCTCGCAGTCTCTCTCGCAGTCTCTCTCGCAGTCTCTCTCGCAGTCTCTCTCGCTGTCCCTCTCGCAGTCTCTCTCGCAGTCTCTCTCGCAGTCTCTCTCGCTGTCTCCCTCGCAGTCTCTCTCGCAGTCTCCTTTGCAGTCTCTCTCGCTGTCTCTCTCTCGCTGTCTCTCTCTCGCTGTCTCCCTCGCAGTCTCCCTCGCTGTCTCCCTCGCTGTTTCCCTCACAGTCTCGCTGTCTCCCTCGCAGTCTCTCTCGAAGTCGCTCTCGCTTTCTCCCTCGCTGTCTCTCTCGCAGTCCTTCTCGCATTCTCTCTCGCTGTCTCCAGCGCTGTCTCCAGCGCTGTCTCCCTCGCCATCTCCCTCGCTGTCTCCCTCGCAGTTAGTCTCGCAGTCTCTCTCGCTGTATCCCTCGCTGTATCCCTCGCTGTCTCCCTCACAGTCTCCCTCGCAGTCTCTCTCGCAGTCTCTCTCGCAGTCTCTCTCGCTATCTCTCTCGCTATCTCCCTCGCTATCTCCCTCGCTATCTCCCTCGCTATCTCTCTCGCAGTCTCTCTCGCAGTCTCTCTCGCAGTCTTCCTCGCAGTCTTCCTCGCAGTCTTCCTCGCAGTCTTCCTCGCAGTCTTCCTCCCAGTCTTCCTCCCAGTCTTCCTTGCAGTCTCCCTCGCTGTCTCCCTTGCTGTCTCTCTTGCAGTCTCTCTTGCAGTCTCTCTTGCAGTCTCTCTTGCAGTCTCTCTTGCAGTCTCTCTTGCTGTCTCTCTTGCTGTCTCTCTTGCTGTCTCCCTCGCAGTCTCCCTCGCAGTCTCCCTCGCAGTCTCCCTCGCTGTCTCCCTCGCTGTCTCCCTCGCTGTCTCCCTCGCTGTCTCCCTCGCTGTCTCCCTCGCTGTATCACGCGATCTCTCTCGCATTCTCTCTCGTCTCCCTCGCAGTCTCTCTCGCTGTGTCCATCGCAGTCTCTCTCACAGTCTCTCTTGCTGTCTCTGTCGCTGTCTCCCTCGCTGTCTCCCTCGCTGTCTCCCTCGCTGTCTCCCTCGCTGTCTCCCTCGCTGTCTCCTTCGCTGCCTCCCTCGCAGTCTCTCTCGAAGTCTCTCTCGCTGTCTCTCTCGCTGTCTCCCTCGCTGTCTCCCTCGCTGTCTCCCTCGCTGTCTCCCTCGCTGTCTCTCTCGCCGTCTCTCTCGCCGTCTCCCTCGCAGTCTCCCTCGCAGTCTCTCTCGCAGTCTCTCTCGCAGTCTCCCTCGCAGTCTCCCTCGCAGTCTCCCTCGCAGTCTCCCTCGCAGTCTCCCTCGCAGTCTCCCTCGCAGTCTCCCTCGCATTCTCCCTCACAGTCTCTCTCGCTGTCTCCATTGCAGTCTCCCACACAGTCTCTGTCGCTTTCTCCCTCGCTTTCTCCCTCGCAGTCTCTCTCGCAGTCTCTCTCGCAGTCTCTCTCGCAGTCTCTCTCGCAGTCTCTCTCGCTGTCCCTCTCGCAGTCTCTCTCGCAGTCTCTCTCGCAGTCTCTCTCGCAGTCTCTCTCGCAGTCTCTCTCGCAGTCTCTCTCGCAGTCTCTCTCGCAGTCTCTCTCGCAGTCTCTCTCGCAGTCTCCCTCGCAGTCTCTCTCGCAGTCTCCTTTGCAGTCTCTCTCGCTGTCTCTCTCGCTGTCTCTCTCGCTGTCTCCCTCGCAGTCTCCCTCGCAGTCTCCCTCGCTGTTTCCCTCACAGTCTCGCTGTCTCCCTCGCAGTCTCTCTCGAAGTCGCTCTCGCTTTCTCCCTCGCTGTCTCTCTCGCAGTCCTTCTCGCATTCTCTCTCGCTGTCTCCAGCGCTGTCTCCCTCGCCATCTCCCTCGCTTTCTCCCTCGCAGTTAGTCTCGCAGTCTCTCTCGCTGTATCCCTCGCTGTATCCCTCGCTGTCTCCCTCACAGTCTCCCTCGCAGTCTCTCTCGCAGTCTCTCTCGCAGTCTCTCTCGCTATCTCCCTCGCTATCTCCCTCGCTATCTCCCTCGCTATCTCCCTCGCAGTCTCTCTCGCAGTCTCTCTCGCAGTCTCTCTCGCAGTCTCTCTCGCAGTCTCTCTCGAAGTCTCTCTCGCAGTCTTCCTCGCAGTCTTCCTCGCAGTCTTCCTCGCATTCTCCCTCGCTGTCTCCCTCGCTGTCTCCCTCGCTGTCTCCCTCGCAGTCTCCCTCGCAGTCTCTCTTGCAGTCTCTCTTGCAGTCTCTCTTGCAGTCTCTCTTGCTGTCTCTCTTGCTGTCTCCCTCGCAGTCTCCCTCGCAGTCTCCCTCGCAGTCTCCCTCGCAGTCTCCCTCGCAGTCTCCCTCGCTGTCTCCCTCGCTGTCTCCCTCGCTGTCTCACGCGATCTCTCTCGCATTCTCTCTCGTCTCCCTCGCAGTCTCTCTCGCTGTGTCCATCGCAGTCTCTCTCACAGTCTCTCTTGCTGTCTCTGTCGCTGTCTCCCTCGCTGTCTCCCTCGCTGTCTCCCTCGCTGTCTCCCTCGCTGCCTCCCTCGCAGTCTCTCTCGCTGTCTCTCTCGCTGTCTCTCTCGCTGTCTCTCTCGCTGTCTCTCTCGCTGTCTCCCTCGCTGTCTCCCTCGCTGTCTCCCTCGCTGTCTCCCTCGCTGTCTCCCTCGCCGTCTCTCTCGCCGTCTCTCTCGCCGTCTCCCTCGCCGTCTCAATCGCTGTCTCCCTCGCAGTGTCTCTCGCTGTATCCCTCGCTGTTTTTCTCGCTATCTCCATAGCAGTCTCTCTCGCAGTTTCTCTCGCTTTCTCCCTCGCAGTCTCTCTCGCTGTCTCCCTCACAGTCTCACTCGCAGTCTCTCTCGCTGTCTCTCTCGCTGTCTCCCTCGCTGTCTCCCTCATAGTCTCCCTCGCTGTCTCCCTCGCTGTCTCCCTCGCTGTCTCCCTCGAGGTCTCTCTCACAGTCTCTCTCGCAGTCTCTCTCGCTGACTCCCTCGCAGTTTCTATCGCTGTCTCCCTCGTGTTCTCTCTCGCTTTCTCCCTCGCTCTCTCCCTCGCAGTCTCTCTCGCAGTCTCTCTCGCTATCTCTCTCGCTATCTCTCTCTCTATCTCCCTCGCTATCTCCCTCGCTATCTCCCTCGCTATCTCTCTCGCTGTCTCTCTCGCTGTCTCCCTTGCAGTCTCCCTCGCAGTCTCTCTCGCTTTCTCCCTCGCAGTCTCTCTCGCTTTCTCCCTCGCAGTCTCTCTCGCAGTCTCTCTCGCAGTCGCTCTCGCAGTCTCTCTTGCAGTCTCTCTCGCAGTCTCTCTCGCAGTCTCTCTCGCAGTCTTCGTCGCAGTTTCTCTCGCTGTCTCCCTCGCTGCCTCCCACGGTGTCTCCCTCGCAGTCTCTCTTGCAGTCTCTCTTGCAGTCTCTCTTGCAGTCTCTCTTGCTGTCTCCCTCGCTGTGTCTCTCGCTCTCTCTCTCGCAGTCTCCCTCGCTGTCTCCCTCGCTGTCTCCCTCGCTATCTCCCTCGCTGTCTCCCTCGCTGTCTCACGCGATCTCTCTCACATTCTCTCTCGTTGTCTCCCTCGCAGTCTCTCTCGCTGTGTCCCTCGCAGTCTCTCTCGCAGTCTCTATTGCTGTCTCTGTCGCTGTCTCCCTCGCTGTCTCCCTCGCTGTCTCCCTCGCTGTCTCCCTCGCAGTCTCTCTCGAAGTCTCTCTCGAAGTCTCTCTCGCTGTCTCCCTCGCTGTCTCCCTCGCTGTCTCCCTCGGTTTCTCTCTCGCTGTCTCCCTCGCTTTCTCTCTCGCTTTCTCTCTCGCTGTCTCCCTCGCTTTCTCTCTCGCTTTCTCCCTCGCTCTCTCCCTCGCTCTCTCCCTCGCAGTCTCCCTCGCTGTCTCCCTCGCTGTCTCCCTCGCTGTCTCCCTCGCTGTCTCCCTCGCCGTCTCCCTCGCCGTCTCCCTCGCCGTCTCCCTCGCCGTCTCCCTCGCTGTCTCCCTCGCTTTCTCTCTCGCTTTCTCTCTCGCTGTCTCCCTCGCTTTCTCTCTCGCTTTCTCCCTCGCTATCTCCATAGCAGTCTCTCTCACTGTCTCTCTCGCTGTCTCTCTCGCTGTCTCTCTCAATGTACTCTCGCTGTCTCCCTCGCTGTCTCCCTCGCTCTATCCCTCGCTGTATCTCTCGCAGTCTCTCTCGCAGTCTCTCTCGCAGTCTCTCTCGCAGTCTCTCTCGCAGTCTCTCTCGCAGTCTCTCTCGCTGTCTCCCTCTCAGTCTCTCTCGCAGTCTCTCTCGCCGTCTCTCTCTCCGTCTCTCTCTCCGTCTCTCTCTCCGTCTCTCTCTCCGTCTCTCTCTCCGTCTCTCTCTCCGTCTCTCTCGCCGTCTCTCTCGCCGTCTCTCTCGCCGTCTCTCTCGCAGTCTCCCTCGCAGTCTCCCTCGCAGTCTCCCTCGCAGTCTCCCTCGCAGTCTCTCTCGCAGTCTCTCTCGCAGTCTCCCTCGCAGTCTCCCTCGCCGTCTCTCTCGCAGTCTCCCTCGCAGTCTCCCTCGCAGTCTCCCTCGCAGTCTCTCTCGCAGTCTCCCTCGCAGTCTCCCTCGCAGTCTCCCTCGCAGTCTCCCTCGCAGTCTCCCTCGCAGTCTCCCTCGCAGTCTCCCTCACAGTCTCTCTCGCTGTCTCCATTGCAGTCTCCCACACAGTCTCCCTCGCTTTCTCCCTCGCAGTCTCTCTCGCAGTCTCTCTCGCAGTCTCTCTCGCAGTCTCTCTCGCAGTCTCTCTCGCAGTCTCTCTCGCAGTCTCTCTCGCTGTCCCTCTCGCAGTCTCTCTCGCAGTCTCTCTCGCAGTCTCTCTCGCTGTCTCCCTCGCAGTCTCTCTCGCAGTCTCCTTTGCAGTCTCTCTCGCTGTCTCTCTCTCGCTGTCTCTCTCTCGCTGTCTCCCTCGCAGTCTCCCTCGCTGTCTCCCTCGCTGTTTCCCTCACAGTCTCGCTGTCTCCCTCGCAGTCTCTCTCGAAGTCGCTCTCGCTTTCTCCCTCGCTGTCTCTCTCGCAGTCCTTCTCGCATTCTCTCTCGCTGTCTCCAGCGCTGTCTCCAGCGCTGTCTCCCTCGCCATCTCCCTCGCTGTCTCCCTCGCAGTTAGTCTCGCAGTCTCTCTCGCTGTATCCCTCGCTGTATCCCTCGCTGTCTCCCTCACAGTCTCCCTCGCAGTCTCTCTCGCAGTCTCTCTCGCAGTCTCTATCGCTATCTCTCTCGCTATCTCCCTCGCTATCTCCCTCGCTATCTCCCTCGCTATCTCTCTCGCAGTCTCTCTCGCAGTCTCTCTCGCAGTCTTCCTCGCAGTCTTCCTCGCAGTCTTCCTCGCAGTCTTCCTCGCAGTCTTCCTCCCAGTCTTCCTCCCAGTCTTCCTTGCAGTCTCCCTCGCTGTCTCCCTTGCTGTCTCTCTTGCAGTCTCTCTTGCAGTCTCTCTTGCAGTCTCTCTTGCAGTCTCTCTTGCAGTCTCTCTTGCTGTCTCTCTTGCTGTCTCCCTCGCAGTCTCCCTCGCAGTCTCCCTCGCAGTCTCCCTCGCAGTCTCCCTCGCTGTCTCCCTCGCTGTCTCCCTCGCTGTCTCCCTCGCTGTATCACGCGATCTCTCTCGCATTCTCTCTCGTCTCCCTCGCAGTCTCTCTCGCTGTGTCCATCGCAGTCTCTCTCACAGTCTCTCTTGCTGTCTCTGTCGCTGTCTCCCTCGCTGTCTCCCTCGCTGTCTCCCTCGCTGTCTCCCTCGCTGTCTCCCTCGCTGTCTCCCTCGCTGTCTCCTTCGCTGCCTCCCTCGCAGTCTCTCTCGAAGTCTCTCTCGCTGTCTCTCTCGCTGTCTCCCTCGCTGTCTCCCTCGCTGTCTCCCTCGCTGTCTCCCTCGCTGTCTCCCTCGCTGTCTCCCTCGCTGTCTCCCTCGCTGTCTCCCTCGCCGTCTCTCTCGCCGTCTCTCTCGCCGTCTCTCTCGCCGTCTCTCTCGCCGTCTCCCTCGCCGTCTCAATCGCTGTCTCAATCGCTGTCTCCCTCGCAGTGTCTCTCGCTGTTTTTGTCGCTATCTCCATAGCAGTCTCTCTCGCAGTTTCTCTCGCTTTCTCCCTCGCAGTCTCTCTCGCAGTCTCTCTCGCTGTCTCCCTCACAGTCTCACTCGCAGTCTCTCTCGCTGTCTCTCTCGCTGTCTCCCTCGCTGTCTCCCTCACAGTCTCCCTCGCTGTCTCCCTCGCTGTCTCCCTCGAGGTCTCTCTCACAGTCTCTCTCGCTGACTCCCTCGCAGTTTCTATCGCTGTCTCCCTCGTGTTCTCTCTCGCTTTCTCCCTCGCTCTCTCCCTCGCAGTCTCTCTCGCAGTCTCTCTCGCTATCTCTCTCGCTATCTCCCTCGCTATCTCCCTCGCTATCTCCCTCGCTATCTCCCTCGCTATCTCTCTCGCTGTCTCCCTCGCTGTCTCCCTTGCAGTCTCCCTCGCAGTCTCCCTCGCAGTCTCCCTCGCAGTCTCTCTCGCAGTCTCTCTCGCAGTCTCTCTCGCTTTCTCCCTCGCAGTCTCTCTCGCAGTCTCTCTCGCAGTCTCTCTTGCAGTCTCTCTCGCAGTCTTCGTCGCAGTTTCTCTCGCTGTCTCCCTCGCTGCCTCCCACGCTGTCTCCCTCGCAGTCTCTCTTGCAGTCTCCCTCGCTGTGTCTCTCGCTCTCTCTCTCGCAGTCTCCCTCGCTGTCTCCCTCGCTATCTCCCTCGCTGTCTCCCTCGCTGTCTCACGCGATCTCTCTCACATTCTCTCTCGTTGTCTCCCTCGCAGTCTCTCTCGCTGTGTCCCTCGCAGTCTCTCTCGCAGTCTCTATTGCTGTCTCTCTCGCTGTGTCCCTCGCTGTCTCCGTCGCTGTCTCCCTCGCTGTCTCCCTCGCTGTCTCCCTCGCTGTCTCTCTCGAAGTCTCTCTCGCTGTCTCCCTCGCTGTCTCCCTCGCTGTCTCCCTAGCTGTCTCCCTCGCTTTCTCTCTCGCTTTCTCCCTCGCTCTCTCCCTTGCAGTCTCTCTCGCAGTCTCTCTCGCAGTCTCCCTCGCAGTCTCCCTCGCAGTCTCCCTCGCAGTCTCTCTCGCAGTCTCTCTCGCAGTCTCTCTCGCTGTCTCCCTCGCTGTCTCCCTCGCTGTCTCCCTCGCTGTCTCCCTCGCTGTCTCCCTCGCTGTCTCCCTCGCTGTCTCTCTCGCTTTCTCCCTCGCTCTCTCCCGCAGTCTCTCTCGAAGTCTCTCTCGCAGTCTCCCTCGCAGTCTCCCTCGCAGTCTCCCTGGCAGTCTCTCTCGCAGTCTCCCTCGCAGTCTCTCTCGCAGTCTCCCTCGCAGTCTCTCTCGCTGTCTCCCTCGCTGTTTCCCTCACAGTCTCTCTCGCTGTCTCCCTCGCTGTCTCTCTCGAAGTCGCTCTCGCTTTCTCCCTCGCTGTCTCTCTCGCAGTCCTTCTCGCATTCTCTCTCGCTGTCTCCCTCAGTGTCTCCCTCGGTGTCTCCCTCGGTGTCTCCCTCGCTGTCTCCCACGCAGTCTCTCTCGCTGTCTCTCAAGCGCTCTCTCTCGCAGTCTCTCTCGCTGTCTCCCTCGCAGTCTCCCTCGCTGTCTCCATCGCTGTCTCCCTCGCTGTCTCCCTCGCTGTCTCCCTCGCTGTGTCCCTCGCTGTGTCCCTCGCTGTGTCCCTCGCTGTCTCTCTCGCAGTTTCCCTCGCTGTCTCTCTCGCAGTTTCCCTCGCTGTCTCCCTCGCTGTCTCCCTCGCTGTCTCCCTCGCTGTCTCCCTCGCTGTCTCCCTCGCAGTCTCCCTCGCAGTCTCCCTCGCAGTCTCCCTCGCAGTCTCTCTCGCAGTCTCCCTCGCTGTCTCCCTCGCTGTCTCCCTCGCTGTCTCCCTCGCCATCTCCCTCGCAGTCACTCTCTCTGTATCCCCCGCTGTCGCTGTCTTTGTCGATGTCTCTGTCGCTGTCTCTGTCGCTGTCTCTGTCGCTGTCTCCCTCGCTGTCTCCCTCGCTGTCTCCCTCGTCGTCTCCCTCGTCGTCTCCCTCGTCATCTCCCTCGTCGTCTCCCTCGTCGTCTCCCTCGTCGTCTCCCTCGTCGTCTCCCTCGTCGTCTCCCTCGTCGTCTCCCTCGACGTCTCCCTCGCAGTCTCCCTCGCAGTCTCTCTCGCAGTCTCTCTCGCTGTCTCTCTCGCTGTCTCTCTCGCTGTCTCTCTCAATGTACTCTCGCTGTCTCCCTCGCTCTATCCCTCGCTGTATCTCTCGCAGTCTCTCTCGCAGTCTCTCTCGCAGTCTCTCTCGCAGTCTCTCTCGCAGTCTCTCTCGCTGTCTCTCTCGCTGTCTCTCTCGCAGTCTCTCTCGCTGTCTCTCTCGCTGTCTCCCTCTCAGTCTCTCTCACTCTCTCTCTCGCAGTCTCTCTCGCAGTCTCTCTCGCCGTCTCTCTCTCCATCACTCTCGCCGTCTCTCTCGCAGTCTCCCTCGCAGTCTCCCTCGCAGTCTCCCTCGCAGTCTCCCTCGCAGTCTCTCTCGCAGTCTCTCTCGCAGTCTCTCTCGCAGTCTCTCTCGCAGTCTCCCTCGCAGTCTCCCTCGCAGTCTCCCTCACAGTCTCCATTGCAGTCTCCCACACAGTCTCTGTCGCTTTCTCCCTCGCTTTCTCCCTCGCAGTCTCTCTCGCAGTCTCTCTCGCAGTCTCTCTCGCAGTCTCTCTCGCTGTCCCTCTCGCAGTCTCTCTCGCAGTCTCTCTCGCAGTCTCTCTCGCAGTCTCTCTCGCAGTCTCCCTCGCACTCTCTCTCGCAGTCTCCTTTGCAGTCTCTCTCGCTGTCTCTCTCGCAGTCTCCCTCGCAGTCTCCCTCGCAGTCTCCCTCGCAGTCTCCCTCGCAGTCTCCCTCGCTGTCTCTCTCGCTGTCTCTCTCGCTGTCTCTCTCGCTGTCTCTCTCGCTGTCTCCCTCGCTGTCTTCCACGCAGTCTCTCTCGCAGTCTCTCTCGCAGTCTCTCTCGCAGTCTCTCTCGCAGTCTCTCTCGCTGTCTCCCTCGCTTTCTCCCTCGCTGTCTCTCTCGCTGTCTCTCTCGCTGTCTCTCTCGCAGTTTCCCTCGCTGTCTCCCTCGCTGTCTCCCTCGCTGTCTCCCTCGCTGTCTTCCACGCAGTCTCCCTCGCAGTCTCCCTCGCAGTCTCCCTCGCAGTCTCCCTCGCAGTCTCCCTCGCAGTCTCCCTCGCTGTCTCCCTCGCTTTCTCCCTCGCTGTCTCTCTCGCTGTCTCTCTCGCTGTCTCTCTCGCTGTCTCTCTCGCTGTCTCCCTCGCTGTCTCTCTCGCAGTCTCTCTCGCAGTCTCTCTCGCTGTCTCTCTCGCTGTCTCTCTCGCTGTCTCTCTCGCTGTCTCTCTCGCTGTCTCTCTCGCTGTCTCCCTCGCAGTCTCCCTCGCTGTCTCCCTCGCTGTCTCCCTCGCTGTGTCCCTCGCTGTCTCTCTCGCAGTTTCCCTCGCTGTCTCTCTCGCTGTTTCCCTCGCTGTCTCCCTCGCTGTCTCCCTCGCAGTCTCCCTCGCAGTCTCCCTCGCAGTCTCCCTCGCAGTCTCCCTCGCAGTCTCCCTCGCCGTCTCCCTCGCAGTCTCTCTCGCAGTCTCCCTCGCAGTCTCCCTCGCAGTCTCCCTCGCTGTCTCCCTCGCTGTCTCCCTCGCTCTCTCCCTCGCTGTCTCCCTCGCTGTCTCCCTCGCCATCTCCCTCGCCGTCTCCCTCGCAGTCACTCTCTCTGTATCCCCCGCTGTCTCTCTCGCTATCTCCATAGCAGTCCCTCTCGCTGTCTCCCTCGCTGTCTCCCTCGCTGTCTCCCTCGCAGTCTCCCTCGCAGTCTCCCTCGCAGTCTCCCTCGCTGTCTCCCTCGCTGTCTCCCTCGCTGTCTCACGCGATCTCTCTCGCATTCTCTCTCGTCTCCCTCGCAGTCTCTCTCGCTGTGTCCATCGCAGTCTCTCTCACAGTCTCTCTTGCTGTCTCTGTTGCTGTCTCCCTCGCTGTCTCCCTCGCTGTCTCCCTCGCTGTCTCCCTCGCTGTCTCCCTCGCTGTCTCCCTCGCTGTCTCCCTCGCTGTCTCCCTCGCTGCCTCCCTCGCTGCCTCCCTCGCAGTCTCTCTCGAAGTCTCTCTCGCTGTCTCTCTCGCTGTCTCTCTCGCTGTCTCTCTCGCTGTCTCTCTCGCTGTCTCTCTCGCTGTCTCCCTCGCTGTCTCCCTCGCTGTCTCCCTCGCTGTCTCCCTCGCTGTCTCCCTCGCCGTCTCTCTCGCCGTCTCTCTCGCCGTCTCCCTCGCCGTCTCAATCGCTGTCTCCCTCGCAGTGTCTCTCGCTGTATCCCTCGCTGTTTTTCTCGCTATCTCCATAGCAGTCTCTCTCGCAGTTTCTCTCGCTTTCTCCCTCGCAGTCTCTCTCGCTGTCTCCCTCACAGTCTCACTCGCAGTCTCTCTCGCTGTCTCTCTCGCTGTCTCTCTCGCTGTCTCCCTCGCTGTCTCCCTCATAGTCTCCCTCGCTGTCTCCCTCGCTGTCTCCCTCGCTGTCTCCCTCGCTGTCTCCCTCGAGGTCTCTCTCACAGTCTCTCTCGCAGTCTCTCTCGCTGACTCCCTCGCAGTTTCTATCGCTGTCTCCCTCGTGTTCTCTCTCGCTTTCTCCCTCGCTCTCTCCCTCGCAGTCTCTCTCGCAGTCTCTCTCGCTATCTCTCTCGCTATCTCTCTCTCTATCTCCCTCGCTATCTCCCTCGCTATCTCCCTCGCTATCTCTCTCGCTGTCTCTCTCGCTGTCTCCCTTGCAGTCTCCCTCGCAGTCTCTCTCGCTTTCTCCCTCGCAGTCTCTCTCGCTTTCTCCCTCGCAGTCTCTCTCGCTTTCTCTCTCGCAGTCTCTCTCGCAGTCTCTCTCGCAGTCGCTCTCGCAGTCTCTCTTGCAGTCTCTCTCGCAGTCTCTCTCGCAGTCTCTCTCGCAGTCTTCGTCGCAGTTTCTCTCGCTGTCTCCCTCGCTGCCTCCCACGGTGTCTCCCTCGCAGTCTCTCTTGCTTTCTCTCTTGCAGTCTCTCTTGCAGTCTCTCTTGCTGTCTCCCTCGCTGTGTCTCTCGCTCTCTCTCTCGCAGTCTCCCTCGCTGTCTCCCTCGCTGTCTCCCTCGCTGTCTCCCTCGCTATCTCCCTCGCTGTCTCCCTCGCTGTCTCACGCGATCTCTCTCACATTCTCTCTCGTTGTCTCCCTCGCAGTCTCTCTCGCTGTGTCCCTCGCAGTCTCTCTCGCAGTCTCTATTGCTGTCTCTGTCGCTGTCTCCCTCGCTGTCTCCCTCGCTGTCTCCCTCGCTGTCTCCCTCGCAGTCTCTCTCGAAGTCTCTCTCGAAGTCTCTCTCGCTGTCTCCCTCGCTGTCTCCCTCGCTGTCTCCCTCGGTTTCTCTCTCGCTGTCTCCCTCGCTTTCTCTCTCGCTTTCTCTCTCGCTGTCTCCCTCGCTTTCTCTCTCGCTTTCTCCCTCGCTCTCTCCCTCGCTCTCTCACTCGCAGTCTCCCTCGCTGTCTCCCTCGCTGTCTCCCTCGCTGTCTCCCTCGCTGTCTCCCTCGCCGTCTCCCTCGCCGTCTCCCTCGCCGTCTCCCTCGCCGTCTCCCTCGCTGTCTCCCTCGCTTTCTCTCTCGCTTTCTCTCTCGCTGTCTCCCTCGCTTTCTCTCTCGCTTTCTCCCTCGCTATCTCCATAGCAGTCTCTCTCACTGTCTCTCTCGCTGTCTCTCTCGCTGTCTCTCTCAATGTACTCTCGCTGTCTCCCTCGCTGTCTCCCTCGCTCTATCCCTCGCTCTATCCCTCGCTGTATCTCTCGCAGTCTCTCTCGCAGTCTCTCTCGCAGTCTCTCTCGCAGTCTCTCTCGCAGTCTCTCTCGCTGTCTCCCTCTCAGTCTCTCTCGCAGTCTCTCTCGCCGTCTCTCTCTCCGTCTCTCTCTCCGTCTCTCTCTCCGTCTCTCTCTCCGTCTCTCTCTCCGTCTCTCTCGCCGTCTCTCTCGCCGTCTCTCTCGCCGTCTCTCTCGCAGTCTCCCTCGCAGTCTCCCTCGCAGTCTCTCTCGCAGTCTCTCTCGCAGTCTCCCTCGCAGTCTCTCTCGCAGTCTCCCTCGCAGTCTCCCTCGCAGTCTCCCTCGCAGTCTCTCTCGCAGTCTCTCTCGCAGTCTCCCTCGCAGTCTCCCTCGCAGTCTCCCTCGCAGTCTCCCTCGCAGTCTCCCTCGCAGTCTCCCTCGCAGTCTCCCTCGCAGTCTCTCTCGCTGTCTCCATTGCAGTCTCCCACACAGTCTCCCTCGCTTTCTCCCTCGCAGTCTCTCTCGCAGTCTCTCTCGCAGTCTCTCTCGCAGTCTCTCTCGCAGTCTCTCTCGCTGTCCCTCTCGCAGTCTCTCTCGCAGTCTCTCTCGCAGTCTCTCTCGCTGTCTCCCTCGCAGTCTCTCTCGCAGTCTCCTTTGCAGTCTCTCTCGCTGTCTCTCTCTCGCTGTCTCTCTCTCGCTGTCTCCCTCGCAGTCTCCCTCGCTGTCTCCCTCGCTGTTTCCCTCACAGTCTCGCTGTCTCCCTCGCAGTCTCTCTCGAAGTCGCTCTCGCTTTCTCCCTCGCTGTCTCTCTCGCAGTCCTTCTCGCATTCTCTCTCGCTGTCTCCAGCGCTGTCTCCAGCGCTGTCTCCCTCGCCATCTCCCTCGCTGTCTCCCTCGCAGTTAGTCTCGCAGTCTCTCTCGCTGTATCCCTCGCTGTATCCCTCGCTGTCTCCCTCACAGTCTCCCTCGCAGTCTCTCTCGCAGTCTCTCTCGCAGTCTCTCTCGCAGTCTCTCTCGCTATCTCTCTCGCTATCTCCCTCGCTATCTCCCTCGCTATCTCCCTCGCTATCTCTCTCGCAGTCTCTCTCGCAGTCTCTCTCGCAGTCTTCCTCGCAGTCTTCCTCGCAGTCTTCCTCGCAGTCTTCCTCGCAGTCTTCCTCCCAGTCTTCCTCCCAGTCTTCCTTGCAGTCTCCCTCGCTGTCTCCCTTGCTGTCTCTCTTGCAGTCTCTCTTGCAGTCTCTCTTGCAGTCTCTCTTGCAGTCTCTCTTGCAGTCTCTCTTGCAGTCTCTCTTGCTGTCTCTCTTGCTGTCTCTCTTGCTGTCTCCCTCGCAGTCTCCCTCGCAGTCTCCCTCGCAGTCTCCCTCGCTGTCTCCCTCGCTGTCTCCCTCGCTGTCTCCCTCGCTGTCTCCCTCGCTGTCTCCCTCGCTGTATCACGCGATCTCTCTCGCATTCTCTCTCGTCTCCCTCGCAGTCTCTCTCGCTGTGTCCATCGCAGTCTCTCTCACAGTCTCTCTTGCTGTCTCTGTCGCTGTCTCCCTCGCTGTCTCCCTCGCTGTCTCCCTCGCTGTCTCCCTCGCTGTCTCCCTCGCTGTCTCCTTCGCTGCCTCCCTCGCAGTCTCTCTCGAAGTCTCTCTCGCTGTCTCTCTCGCTGTCTCCCTCGCTGTCTCCCTCGCTGTCTCCCTCGCTGTCTCCCTCGCTGTCTCTCTCGCCGTCTCTCTCGCCGTCTCCCTCGCAGTCTCCCTCGCAGTCTCCCTCGCAGTCTCTCTCGCAGTCTCTCTCGCAGTCTCCCTCGCAGTCTCCCTCGCAGTCTCCCTCTCAGTCTCCCTCGCAGTCTCCCTCGCAGTCTCCCTCGCAGTCTCCCTCGCATTCTCCCTCACAGTCTCTCTCGCTGTCTCCATTGCAGTCTCCCACACAGTCTCTGTCGCTTTCTCCCTCGCAGTCTCTCTCGCAGTCTCTCTCGCAGTCTCTCTCGCAGTCTCTCTCGCAGTCTCTCTCGCAGTCTCTCTCGCTGTCCCTCTCGCAGTCTCTCTCGCAGTCTCTCTCGCAGTCTCTCTCGCAGTCTCTCTCGCAGTCTCTCTCGCAGTCTCTCTCGCAGTCTCTCTCGCAGTCTCCCTCGCAGTCTCTCTCGCAGTCTCCTTTGCAGTCTCTCTCGCTGTCTCTCTCGCTGTCTCTCTCGCTGTCTCCCTCGCTGTCTCCCTCGCAGTCTCCCTCGCAGTCTCCCTCGCTGTTTCCCTCACAGTCTCGCTGTCTCCCTCGCAGTCTCTCTCGAAGTCGCTCTCGCTTTCTCCCTCGCTGTCTCTCTCGCAGTCCTTCTCGCATTCTCTCTCGCTGTCTCCAGCGCTGTCTCCCTCGCCATCTCCCTCGCTTTCTCCCTCGCAGTTAGTCTCGCAGTCTCTCTCGCTGTATCCCTCGCTGTATCCCTCGCTGTCTCCCTCACAGTCTCCCTCGCAGTCTCTCTCGCAGTCTCTCTCGCAGTCTCTCTCGCTATCTCCCTCGCTATCTCCCTCGCTATCTCCCTCGCTATCTCCCTCGCAGTCTCTCTCGCAGTCTCTCTCGCAGTCTCTCTCGCAGTCTCTCTCGCAGTCTCTCTCGAAGTCTCTCTCGCAGTCTTCCTCGCAGTCTTCCTCGCAGTCTTCCTCGCATTCTCCCTCGCTGTCTCCCTCGCTGTCTCCCTCGCTGTCTCCCTCGCAGTCTCCCTCGCAGTCTCTCTTGCAGTCTCTCTTGCAGTCTCTCTTGCTGTCTCCCTCGCAGTCTCCCTCGCAGTCTCCCTCGCAGTCTCCCTCGCAGTCTCCCTCGCAGTCTCCCTCGCTGTCTCCCTCGCTGTCTCCCTCGCTGTCTCACGCGATCTCTCTCGCATTCTCTCTCGTCTCCCTCGCAGTCTCTCTCGCTGTGTCCATCGCAGTCTCTCTCACAGTCTCTCTTGCTGTCTCTGTCGCTGTCTCCCTCGCTGTCTCCCTCGCTGTCTCCCTCGCTGTCTCCCTCGCTGCCTCCCTCGCTGCCTCCCTCGCAGTCTCTCTCGCTGTCTCTCTCGCTGTCTCTCTCGCTGTCTCTCTCGCTGTCTCTCTCGCTGTCTCCCTCGCTGTCTCCCTCGCTGTCTCCCTCGCTGTCTCCCTCGCTGTCTCCCTCGCTGTCTCCCTCGCCGTCTCTCTCGCCGTCTCTCTCGCCGTCTCCCTCGCCGTCTCAATCGCTGTCTCCCTCGCAGTGTCTCTCGCTGTATCCCTCGCTGTTTTTCTCGCTATCTCCATAGCAGTCTCTCTCGCAGTTTCTCTCGCTTTCTCCCTCGCAGTCTCTCTCGCTGTCTCCCTCACAGTCTCACTCGCAGTCTCTCTCGCTGTCTCTCTCGCTGTCTCTCTCGCTGTCTCCCTCGCTGTCTCCCTCATAGTCTCCCTCGCTGTCTCCCTCGCTGTCTCCCTCGCTGTCTCCCTCGAGGTCTCTCTCACAGTCTCTCTCGCAGTCTCTCTCGCTGACTCCCTCGCAGTTTCTATCGCTGTCTCCCTCGTGTTCTCTCTCGCTTTCTCCCTCGCTCTCTCCCTCGCAGTCTCTCTCGCAGTCTCTCTCGCTATCTCTCTCGCTATCTCTCTCTCTATCTCCCTCGCTATCTCCCTCGCTATCTCCCTCGCTATCTCTCTCGCTGTCTCTCTCGCTGTCTCCCTTGCAGTCTCCCTCGCAGTCTCTCTCGCTTTCTCCCTCGCAGTCTCTCTCGCTTTCTCCCTCGCAGTCTCTCTCGCAGTCTCTCTCGCAGTCGCTCTCGCAGTCTCTCTTGCAGTCTCTCTCGCAGTCTCTCTCGCAGTCTCTCTCGCAGTCTTCGTCGCAGTTTCTCTCGCTGTCTCCCTCGCTGCCTCCCACGGTGTCTCCCTCGCAGTCTCTCTTGCAGTCTCTCTTGCAGTCTCTCTTGCAGTCTCTCTTGCTGTCTCCCTCGCTGTGTCTCTCGCTCTCTCTCTCGCAGTCTCCCTCGCTGTCTCCCTCGCTGTCTCCCTCGCTATCTCCCTCGCTGTCTCCCTCGCTGTCTCACGCGATCTCTCTCACATTCTCTCTCGTTGTCTCCCTCGCAGTCTCTCTCGCTGTGTCCCTCGCAGTCTCTCTCGCAGTCTCTATTGCTGTCTCTGTCGCTGTCTCCCTCGCTGTCTCCCTCGCTGTCTCCCTCGCTGTCTCCCTCGCAGTCTCTCTCGAAGTCTCTCTCGAAGTCTCTCTCGCTGTCTCCCTCGCTGTCTCCCTCGCTGTCTCCCTCGGTTTCTCTCTCGCTGTCTCCCTCGCTTTCTCTCTCGCTTTCTCTCTCGCTGTCTCCCTCGCTTTCTCTCTCGCTTTCTCCCTCGCTCTCTCCCTCGCTCTCTCCCTCGCAGTCTCCCTCGCTGTCTCCCTCGCTGTCTCCCTCGCTGTCTCCCTCGCTGTCTCCCTCGCCGTCTCCCTCGCCGTCTCCCTCGCCGTCTCCCTCGCCGTCTCCCTCGCTGTCTCCCTCGCTTTCTCTCTCGCTTTCTCTCTCGCTGTCTCCCTCGCTTTCTCTCTCGCTTTCTCCCTCGCTATCTCCATAGCAGTCTCTCTCACTGTCTCTCTCGCTGTCTCTCTCGCTGTCTCTCTCAATGTACTCTCGCTGTCTCCCTCGCTGTCTCCCTCGCTCTATCCCTCGCTGTATCTCTCGCAGTCTCTCTCGCAGTCTCTCTCGCAGTCTCTCTCGCAGTCTCTCTCGCAGTCTCTCTCGCTGTCTCCCTCTCAGTCTCTCTCGCAGTCTCTCTCGCCGTCTCTCTCTCCGTCTCTCTCTCCGTCTCTCTCTCCGTCTCTCTCTCCGTCTCTCTCTCCGTCTCTCTCTCCGTCTCTCTCGCCGTCTCTCTCGCCGTCTCTCTCGCCGTCTCTCTCGCAGTCTCCCTCGCAGTCTCCCTCGCAGTCTCCCTCGCAGTCTCTCTCGCAGTCTCTCTCGCAGTCTCCCTCGCAGTCTCCCTCGCCGTCTCTCTCGCAGTCTCCCTCGCAGTCTCCCTCGCAGTCTCCCTCGCAGTCTCTCTCGCAGTCTCTCTCGCAGTCTCCCTCGCAGTCTCCCTCGCAGTCTCCCTCGCAGTCTCCCTCGCAGTCTCCCTCGCAGTCTCCCTCGCAGTCTCCCTCACAGTCTCTCTCGCTGTCTCCATTGCAGTCTCCCACACAGTCTCCCTCGCTTTCTCCCTCGCAGTCTCTCTCGCAGTCTCTCTCGCAGTCTCTCTCGCAGTCTCTCTCGCAGTCTCTCTCGCAGTCTCTCTCGCAGTCTCTCTCGCTGTCCCTCTCGCAGTCTCTCTCGCAGTCTCTCTCGCAGTCTCTCTCGCTGTCTCCCTCGCAGTCTCTCTCGCAGTCTCCTTTGCAGTCTCTCTCGCTGTCTCTCTCTCGCTGTCTCTCTCTCGCTGTCTCCCTCGCAGTCTCCCTCGCTGTCTCCCTCGCTGTTTCCCTCACAGTCTCGCTGTCTCCCTCGCAGTCTCTCTCGAAGTCGCTCTCGCTTTCTCCCTCGCTGTCTCTCTCGCAGTCCTTCTCGCATTCTCTCTCGCTGTCTCCAGCGCTGTCTCCAGCGCTGTCTCCCTCGCCATCTCCCTCGCTGTCTCCCTCGCAGTTAGTCTCGCAGTCTCTCTCGCTGTATCCCTCGCTGTATCCCTCGCTGTCTCCCTCACAGTCTCCCTCGCAGTCTCTCTCGCAGTCTCTCTCGCAGTCTCTATCGCTATCTCTCTCGCTATCTCCCTCGCTATCTCCCTCGCTATCTCCCTCGCTATCTCTCTCGCAGTCTCTCTCGCAGTCTCTCTCGCAGTCTTCCTCGCAGTCTTCCTCGCAGTCTTCCTCGCAGTCTTCCTCGCAGTCTTCCTCCCAGTCTTCCTCCCAGTCTTCCTTGCAGTCTCCCTCGCTGTCTCCCTTGCTGTCTCTCTTGCAGTCTCTCTTGCAGTCTCTCTTGCAGTCTCTCTTGCAGTCTCTCTTGCAGTCTCTCTTGCTGTCTCTCTTGCTGTCTCTCTTGCTGTCTCCCTCGCAGTCTCCCTCGCAGTCTCCCTCGCAGTCTCCCTCGCTGTCTCCCTCGCTGTCTCCCTCGCTGTCTCCCTCGCTGTATCACGCGATCTCTCTCGCATTCTCTCTCGTCTCCCTCGCAGTCTCTCTCGCTGTGTCCATCGCAGTCTCTCTCACAGTCTCTCTTGCTGTCTCTGTCGCTGTCTCCCTCGCTGTCTCCCTCGCTGTCTCCCTCGCTGTCTCCCTCGCTGTCTCCCTCGCTGTCTCCCTCGCTGTCTCCCTCGCTGTCTCCCTCGCTGTCTCCCTCGCTGTCTCCTTCGCTGCCTCCCTCGCAGTCTCTCTCGAAGTCTCTCTCGCTGTCTCTCTCGCTGTCTCCCTCGCTGTCTCCCTCGCTGTCTCCCTCGCTGTCTCCCTCGCTGTCTCCCTCGCCGTCTCTCTCGCCGTCTCTCTCGCCGTCTCTCTCGCCGTCTCTCTCGCCGTCTCCCTCGCCGTCTCAATCGCTGTCTCAATCGCTGTCTCCCTCGCAGTGTCTCTCGCTGTTTTTGTCGCTATCTCCATAGCAGTCTCTCTCGCAGTTTCTCTCGCTTTCTCCCTCGCAGTCTCTCTCGCAGTCTCTCTCGCTGTCTCCCTCACAGTCTCACTCGCAGTCTCTCTCGCTGTCTCTCTCGCTGTCTCCCTCGCTGTCTCCCTCACAGTCTCCCTCGCTGTCTCCCTCGCTGTCTCCCTCGAGGTCTCTCTCACAGTCTCTCTCGCTGACTCCCTCGCAGTTTCTATCGCTGTCTCCCTCGTGTTCTCTCTCGCTTTCTCCCTCGCTCTCTCCCTCGCAGTCTCTCTCGCAGTCTCTCTCGCTATCTCTCTCGCTATCTCCCTCGCTATCTCCCTCGCTATCTCCCTCGCTATCTCCCTCGCTATCTCTCTCGCTGTCTCCCTCGCTGTCTCCCTTGCAGTCTCCCTCGCAGTCTCCCTCGCAGTCTCCCTCGCAGTCTCTCTCGCAGTCTCTCTCGCAGTCTCTCTCGCTTTCTCCCTCGCAGTCTCTCTCGCAGTCTCTCTCGCAGTCTCTCTTGCAGTCTCTCTCGCAGTCTTCGTCGCAGTTTCTCTCGCTGTCTCCCTCGCTGCCTCCCACGCTGTCTCCCTCGCAGTCTCTCTTGCAGTCTCCCTCGCTGTGTCTCTCGCTCTCTCTCTCGCAGTCTCCCTCGCTGTCTCCCTCGCTATCTCCCTCGCTGTCTCCCTCGCTGTCTCACGCGATCTCTCTCACATTCTCTCTCGTTGTCTCCCTCGCAGTCTCTCTCGCTGTGTCCCTCGCAGTCTCTCTCGCAGTCTCTATTGCTGTCTCTCTCGCTGTGTCCCTCGCTGTCTCCGTCGCTGTCTCCCTCGCTGTCTCCCTCGCTGTCTCCCTCGCTGTCTCTCTCGAAGTCTCTCTCGCTGTCTCCCTCGCTGTCTCCCTCGCTGTCTCCCTAGCTGTCTCCCTCGCTTTCTCTCTCGCTTTCTCCCTCGCTCTCTCCCTTGCAGTCTCTCTCGCAGTCTCTCTCGCAGTCTCCCTCGCAGTCTCCCTCGCAGTCTCCCTCGCAGTCTCTCTCGCAGTCTCTCTCGCAGTCTCTCTCGCTGTCTCCCTCGCTGTCTCCCTCGCTGTCTCCCTCGCTGTCTCCCTCGCTGTCTCTCTCGCTTTCTCCCTCGTTCTCTCCCGCAGTCTCTCTCGAAGTCTCTCTCGCAGTCTCTCTCGCAGTCTCCCTCGCAGTCTCCCTCGCAGTCTCCCTGGCAGTCTCTCTCGCAGTCTCCCTCGCAGTCTCTCTCGCAGTCTCCCTCGCAGTCTCTCTCGCTGTCTCCCTCGCTGTTTCCCTCACAGTCTCTCTCGCTGTCTCCCTCGCTGTCTCTCTCGAAGTCGCTCTCGCTTTCTCCCTCGCTGTCTCTCTCGCAGTCCTTCTCGCATTCTCTCTCGCTGTCTCCCTCAGTGTCTCCCTCGGTGTCTCCCTCGGTGTCTCCCTCGCTGTCTCCCACGCAGTCTCTCTCGCTGTCTCTCAAGCGCTCTCTCTCGCAGTCTCTCTCGCTGTCTCCCTCGCAGTCTCCCTCGCTGTCTCCATCGCTGTCTCCCTCGCTGTCTCCCTCGCTGTCTCCCTCGCTGTGTCCCTCGCTGTGTCCCTCGCTGTGTCCCTCGCTGTCTCTCTCGCAGTTTCCCTCGCTGTCTCTCTCGCAGTTTCCCTCGCTGTCTCCCTCGCTGTCTCCCTCGCTGTCTCCCTCGCAGTCTCCCTCGCAGTCTCCCTCGCAGTCTCCCTCGCAGTCTCTCTCGCAGTCTCCCTCGCTGTCTCCCTCGCTGTCTCCCTCGCTGTCTCCCTCGCCATCTCCCTCGCAGTCACTCTCTCTGTATCCCCCGCTGTCGCTGTCTTTGTCGATGTCTCTGTCGCTGTCTCTGTCGCTGTCTCTGTCGCTGTCTCCCTCGCTGTCTCCCTCGCTGTCTCCCTCGTCGTCTCCCTCGTCGTCTCCCTCGTCATCTCCCTCGTCGTCTCCCTCGTCGTCTCCCTCGTCGTCTCCCTCGTCGTCTCCCTCGTCGTCTCCCTCGTCGTCTCCCTCGACGTCTCCCTCGCAGTCTCCCTCGCAGTCTCTCTCGCAGTCTCTCTCGCTGTCTCTCTCGCTGTCTCTCTCGCTGTCTCTCTCGCTGTCTCTCTCAATGTACTCTCGCTGTCTCCCTCGCTCTATCCCTCGCTGTATCTCTCGCAGTCTCTCTCGCAGTCTCTCTCGCAGTCTCTCTCGCAGTCTCTCTCGCAGTCTCTCTCGCTGTCTCTCTCGCTGTCTCTCTCGCAGTCTCTCTCGCTGTCTCTCTCGCTGTCTCCCTCTCAGTCTCTCTCACTCTCTCTCTCGCAGTCTCTCTCGCAGTCTCTCTCGCCGTCTCTCTCTCCATCACTCTCGCCGTCTCTCTCGCAGTCTCCCTCGCAGTCTCCCTCGCAGTCTCCCTCGCAGTCTCCCTCGCAGTCTCTCTCGCAGTCTCTCTCGCAGTCTCTCTCGCAGTCTCTCTCGCAGTCTCCCTCGCAGTCTCCCTCGCAGTCTCCCTCACAGTCTCCATTGCAGTCTCCCACACAGTCTCTGTCGCTTTCTCCCTCGCTTTCTCCCTCGCAGTCTCTCTCGCAGTCTCTCTCGCAGTCTCTCTCGCAGTCTCTCTCGCTGTCCCTCTCGCAGTCTCTCTCGCAGTCTCTCTCGCAGTCTCTCTCGCAGTCTCCCTCGCACTCTCTCTCGCAGTCTCCTTTGCAGTCTCTCTCGCTGTCTCTCTCGCAGTCTCCCTCGCAGTCTCCCTCGCAGTCTCCCTCGCAGTCTCCCTCGCTGTCTCTCTCGCTGTCTCTCTCGCTGTCTCTCTCGCTGTCTCCCTCGCTGTTTCCCTCACAGTCTCCCTCGCTGTCTCCCTCGCTGTCTCTCACGCAGTCGCTCTCACTTTCTCCCTCGCTGTCTCTCTCGCAGTCCTTCTCGCAGTCTCTGTTGCTATCTCCCTCGCTGTCTCCCTCGCTGTCTCCCTCGCAGTCTCCCTCGCAGTCTCCCTCGCAGTCTCCCTCGCAGTCTCTCTCGCAGTCTCTCTCGCAGTCTCTCTCGCAGTCTCTCTCGCAGTCTCTCTCGCTGTCTCCCTCGCTTTCTCCCTCGCTGTCTCTCTCGCTGTCTCTCTCGCTGTCTCTCTCGCTGTCTCCCTCGCTGTCTCTCTCGCTGTCTCTCTCGCTGTCTCTCTCGCTGTCTCTCTCGCTGTCTCCCTCGCTGTCTCTCTCGCTGTCTCCCTCGCTGTCTCCCTCGCTGTCTCTCTCGCTGTCTCTCTCGCTGTCTCTCTCGCTGTCTCTCTCGCAGTCTCTCTCGCTGTCTCTCTCGCTGTCTCTCTCGCTGTCTCTCTCGCTGTCTCCCTCGCAGTCTCCCTCGCAGTCTCCCTCGCAGTCTCCCTCGCAGTCTCCCTCGCTGTCTCCCTCGCTGTCTCCCTCGCTGTGTCTCTCGCAGTTTCCCTCGCTGTCTCTCTCGCAGTTTCCCTCGCTGTCTCCCTCGCTGTCTCCCTCGCTGTCTCCCTCGCTGTCTCCCTCGCTGTCTTCCACGCAGTCTCCCTCGCAGTCTCCCTCGCAGTCTCCCTCGCAGTCTCCCTCGCAGTCTCCCTCGCAGTCTCCCTCGCTGTCTCCCTCGCTTTCTCCCTCGCTGTCTCTCTCGCTGTCTCTCTCGCTGTCTCTCTCGCTGTCTCTCTCGCTGTCTCTCTCGCTGTCTCCCTCGCTGTCTCTCTCGCAGTCTCTCTCGCAGTCTCTCTCGCTGTCTCTCTCGCTGTCTCTCTCGCTGTCTCTCTCGCTGTCTCTCTCGCTGTCTCCCTCGCAGTCTCCCTCGCTGTCTCCCTCGCTGTCTCCCTCGCTGTGTCCCTCGCTGTCTCTCTCGCAGTTTCCCTCGCTGTCTCTCTCGCTGTTTCCCTCGCTGTCTCCCTCGCTGTCTCCCTCGCTGTCTCCCTCGCAGTCTCCCTCGCAGTCTCCCTCGCAGTCTCCCTCGCAGTCTCCCTCGCAGTCTCCCTCGCCGTCTCCCTCGCAGTCTCTCTCGCAGTCTCCCTCGCAGTCTCCCTCGCAGTCTCCCTCGCTGTCTCCCTCGCTGTCTCCCTCGCTCTCTCCCTCGCTGTCTCCCTCGCTGTCTCCCTCGCCATCTCCCTCGCCGTCTCCCTCGCAGTCACTCTCTCTGTATCCCCCGCTGTCTCTCTCGCTATCTCCATAGCAGTCCCTCTCGCTGTCTCCCTCGCTGTCTCCCTCGCTGTCTCCCTCGCTGTCTCCCTCGAAGTCTCCCTCGCTGTCTCCGTCTCTGTCGCTGTCTCTGTCGCTGTCTCTGTCGCTGTCTCTGTCGCTGTCTCCCTCTCTGTCTCTGTCGCTGTCTCCCTCTCTGTCTCCCACGCTGTCTCCCTCGTCGTCTCCCTCGTCATCTCCCTCGTCGTCTCCCTCGTCGTCTCCCTCGTCGTCTCCCTCGTCGTCTCCCTCGCAGTCTCTCTCGCAGTCTCTCTCGCTGTCTCTCTCGCTGTCTCTCTCGCTGTCTCTCTCAATGTACTCTCGCTGTCTCACTTGCTGTCTCCCTCGCTGTCTCCCTTCTGTCTCCCTCGCTCTATCCCTCGCTGTATCACTCGCAGTCTCACTCGCAGTCTCTCTCGCAGTCTCTCTCGCAGTCTCTCTCGCAGTCTCTCGCAGTCTCTCTCGCTGTCTCTCTCGCTGTCTCCCTCTCAGTCTCTCTCACTCTCTCTCTCGCAGTCTCTCTCGTCGTCTCTCTCTCCGTCTCTCTCTCCATCTCTCTCGCCGTCTCTCACGCCGTCTCTCTCGCAGTCTCGCTCGCAGTCTCCCTCGCAGTCTCTCTCGCAGTCTCTCTCGCAGTCTCTCTCGCAGTCTCTCTCGCAGTCTCTCTCGCAGTCTCCCTCGCAGTCTCCCTCGCAGTCTCTCTCGCTGTCTCCCTCGCAGTCTCTCTCGCAGTCTCTCGCAGTCTCTCTCGCTGTCCCTCTCGCAGTCTCTCTCGCAGTCTCCCTCGCAGTCTCCCTCGCAGTCTCCCTCGCAGTCTCCCTCGCAGTCTCTCTCGCAGTCTCTCTCGCAGTCTCTCTCGCTGTCTCTCTCAATGTACTCTCGCTGTCTACCTCGCTGTCTCCCTCGCTCTATCCCTCGCTCTATCCCTCGCTCTATCCCTCGCTCTATCCCTCGCTGTATCTCTCGCAGTCTCTCTCGCAGTCTCTCTCGCAGTCTCTCTCGCAGTCTCTCTCGCAGTCTCTCTCGCTGTCTCCCTCTCAGTCTCTCTCACTCTCTCTCTCGCAGTCTCTCTCGTCGTCTCTCTCTCCATCTCTCTCAACATCTCTCTCGCTGTCTCTCTCGCTGTCTCTCTCGCCGTCTCTCTCGCAGTCTCCCTCGCAGTCTCCCTCGCAGTCTCTCTCGCAGTCTCTCTCGCAGTCTCTCTCGCTGTCTCTCTCGCAGTCTCTCTCGCAGTCTCTCTCGCTGTCTCTCTCGCTGTCTCTCTCGCTGTCTCTCTCGCTGTCTCTCTCGCTGTCTCTCTCGCTGTCTCCCTCGCCGTCTCCCTCGCAGTCACTCTCTCTGTATCCCCCGCTGTCTCTCTCGCTATCTCCATAGCAGTCCCTCTCGCTGTCTCCCTCGCTGTCTCCCTCGCTGTCTCCGTCTCTGTCGCTGTCTCTGTCGCTGTCTCTGTCGCTGTCTCTGTCGCTGTCTCTGTCGCTGTCTCTGTCGCTGTCTCCCTCTCTGTCTCTGTCGCTGTCTCCCTCTCTGTCTCCCACGCTATCTCCCTCGTCGTCTCCCTCGTCGTCTCCCTCGTCGTCTCCCTCGTCGTCTCCCTCGTCGTCTCCCTCGTCGTCTCCCTCGCAGTCTCTCTCGCAGTCTCTCTCGCTGTCTCTCTCGCTGTCTCTCTCGCTGTCTCTCTCAATGTACTCTCGCTGTCTCACTTGCTGTCTCCCTCGCTGTCTCCCTTCTGTCTCCCTCGCTCTATCCCTCGCTGTATCACTCGCAGTCTCACTCGCAGTCTCACTCGCAGTCTCTCTCGCAGTCTCTCTCGCAGTCTCTCTCGCAGTCTCTCGCAGTCTCTCTCGCTGTCTCTCTCGCTGTCTCTCTCGCTGTCTCCCTCTCAGTCTCTCTCACTCTCGCAGTCTCTCTCGTCGTCTCTCTCTCCGTCTCTCTCTCCATCTCTCTCGCCGTCTCTCACGCCGTCTCTCTCGCAGTCTCGCTCGCAGTCTCCCTCGCAGTCTCTCTCGCAGTCTCTCTCGCAGTCTCTCTCGCAGTCTCTCTCGCAGTCTCTCTCGCAGTCTCCCTCGCAGTCTCCCTCGCAGTCTCTCTCGCTGTCTCCCTCGCAGTCTCTCTCGCAGTCTCTCGCAGTCTCTCTCGCTGTCCCTCTCGCAGTCTCTCTCGCAGTCTCCCTCGCAGTCTCCCTCGCAGTCTCCCTCGCAGTCTCTCTCGCAGTCTCTCTCGCAGTCTCTCTCGCTGTCTCTCTCAATGTACTCTCGCTGTCTACCTCGCTGTCTCCCTCGCTCTATCCCTCGCTCTATCCCTCGCTCTATCCCTCGCTGTATCTCTCGCAGTCTCTCTCGCAGTCTCTCTCGCAGTCTCTCTCGCTGTCTCCCTCTCAGTCTCTCTCACTCTCTCTCTCGCAGTCTCTCTCGTCGTCTCTCTCTCCATCTCTCTCACCATCTCTCTCGCTGTCTCTCTCGCCGTCTCTCTCGCAGTCTCCCTCGCAGTCTCCCTCGCAGTCTCTCTCGCAGTCTCTCTCGCAGTCTCTCTCGCAGTCTCCCTCGCAGTCTCCCTCGCAGTCTCCCTCGCAGTCTCTCTCGCAGTCTCTCTCGCAGTCTCTCTCGCAGTCTTCCTCCCAGTCTTCCTTGCAGTCTCCCTCACTGTCTCCCTCGCTGTCTCCCTCGCTGTCTCTCTTGCAGTCTCTCTTGCAGTCTCTCTTGCTGTCTCTCTTGCTGTCTCTCTTGCTGTCTCCCTCGCAGTCTCCCTCGCAGTCTCCCTCGCAGTCTCCCTCGCAGTCTCCCTCGCAGTCTCCCTCGCAGTCTCCCTCGCAGTCTCCCTCGCTGTCTCCCTCGCTGTCTCCCTCGCTGTCTCCCTCGCTGTATCACGCGATCTCTCTCGCATTCTCTCTCGTCTCCCTCGCAGTCTCTCTCGCTGTGTCCATCGCAGTCTCTCTCACAGTCTCTCTTGCTGTCTCTGTCGCTGTCTCCCTCGCTGTCTCCCTCGCTGTCTCCCTCGCTGTCTCCCTCGCTGTCTCCCTCGCTGTCTCCTTCGCTGCCTCCCTCGCTGCCTCCCTCGCAGTCTCTCTCGAAGTCTCTCTCGCTGTCTCTCTCGCTGTCTCCCTCGCTGTCTCCCTCGATGTCTCCCTCGCTGTCTCCCTCGCTGTCTCTCTCGCCGTCTCTCTCGCCGTCTCTCTCGCCGTCTCTCTCGCCGTCTCCCTCGCCGTCTCAATCGCTGTCTCAATCGCTGTCTCCCTCGCAGTGTCTCTCGCTGTTTTTGTCGCTATCTCCATAGCAGTCTCTCTCGCAGTTTCTCTCGCTTTCTCCCTCGCAGTCTCTCTCGCAGTCTCTCTCGCTGTCTCCCTCACAGTCTCACTCGCAGTCTCTCTCACTGTCTCTCTCGCTGTCTCTCTCGCTGTCTCCCTCGCTGTCTCCCTCGCTGTCTCCCTCACAGTCTCCCTCGCTGTCTCCCTCGAGGTCTCTCTCACAGTCTCTCTCGCTGACTCCCTCGCAGTTTCTATCGCTGTCTCCCTCGTGTTCTCTCTCGCTTTCTCCCTCGCTCTCTCCCTCGCAGTCTCTCTCGCAGTCTCTCTCGCTATCTCCCTCGCTATCTCCCTCGCTATCTCCCTCGCTATCTCCCTCGCTATCTCTCTCGCTGTCTCTCTCGCTGTCTCTCTCGCTGTCTCCCTTGCAGTCTCCCTCGCAGTCTCCCTCGCAGTCTCTCTCGCAGTCTCTCTCGCTTTCTCCCTCGCAGTCTCTCTCGCAGTCTCTCTCGCAGTCTCTCTCGCAGTCTCTCTTGCAGTCTCTCTCGCAGTCTTCGTCGCAGTTTCTCTCGCTGTCTCCCTCGCTGCCTGCCACGCTGTCTCCCTCGCAGTCTCTCTTGCAGTCTCCCTCGCTGTGTCTCTCGCTCTCTCTCTCGCAGTCTCCCTCGCTGTCTCCCTCGCTATCTCCCTCGCTGTCTCCCTCGCTGTCTCACGCGATCTCTCTCACATTCTCTCTCGTTGTCTCCCTCGCAGTCTCTCTCGCTGTGTCCCTCGCAGTCTCTCTCGCAGTCTCTATTGCTGTCTCTCTCGCTGTGTCCCACGCTGTCTCCCTCGCTGTCTCCCTCGCTGTCTCCCTCGCTGTCTCCCTCGCTGTCTCTCTCGAAGTCTCTCTCGCTGTCTCCCTCGCTGTCTCCCTCGCTGTCTCCCTCGCTGTCTCCCTCGCTTTCTCCCTCGCTTTCTCTCTCGCTTTCTCCCTCGCTCTCTCCCTTGCAGTCTCTCTCGCAGTCTCTCTCGCAGTCTCCCTCGCAGTCTTCCTCGCAGTCTCCCTCGCAGTCTCCCTCGCAGTCTCTCTCGCAGTCTCTCTCGCAGTCTCTCTCGCTGTCTCCCTCGCTGTCTCCCTCGCTGTCTCCCTCGCTGTCTCCCTCGCTGTCTCTCTCGCTGTCTCTCTCGCTGTCTCTCTCGCTGTCTCTCTCGCTGTCTCCCTCACAGTCTCTCTCGCTGTCTCTCTCGCTGTCTCTCTCGCTGTCTCTCTCGCTGTCTCCCTCGCTGTCTCCCTCGCTGTCTCCCTCGCAGTCTCCCTCGCAGTCTCCCTCGCAGTCTCCCTCGCAGTCTCCCTCGCTGTCTCCCTCGCTGTGTCCCTCGCTGTGTCCCTCGCTGTCTCTCTCGCAGTTTCCCTCGCTGTCTCTCTCGCAGTTTCCCTCGCTGTCTCCCTCGCTGTCTCCCTCGCTGTCTCCCTCGCTGTCTCCCTCGCTGTCTTCCACGCAGTCTCCCTCGCAGTCTCCCTCGCAGTCTCCCTCGCAGTCTCCCTCGCAGTCTCCCTCGCAGTCTCTCTCGCAGTCTCCCTCGCTGTCTCCCTCGCTTTCTCCCTCGCTGTCTCTCTCGCTGTCTCTCTCGCTGTCTCCCTCGCTGTCTCCCTCGCTGTCTCCCTCGCTTTCTCCCTCGCTGTCTCTCTCGCAGTCTCTCTCGCTGTCTCTCTCGCTGTCTCTCTCGCTGTCTCTCTCGCTGTCTCCCTCGCTGTCTCCCTCGCTGTCTCCCTCGCTGTCTCCCTCGCTGTCTCCCTCGCTGTGTCCCTCGCTGTCTCTCTCGCAGTTTCCCTCGCTGTCTCTCTCGCAGTTTCCCTCGCTGTCTCCCTCGCTGTCTCCCTCGCAGTCTCCCTCGCAGTCTCCCTCGCAGTCTCCCTCGCAGTCTCCCTCGCAGTCTCTCTCGCAGACTCCCTCGCAGTCTCCCTCGCAGTCTCCCTCGCTGTCTCCCTCGCTGTCTCCCTCGCTGTCTCCCTCGCTGTCTCCCTCGCTGTCTCCCTCGCCGTCTCCCTCGCCGTCTCCCTCGCAGTCACTCTCTCTGTATCCCCCGCTGTCTCTCTCGCTATCTCCATAGCAGTCTCTCTCGCTGTCTCCCTCGCTGTCTCCCTCGCTGTCTCCCTCGCTGTCTCCCTCGCTGTCTCCCTCGCTGTCTCTGTCTCCGTCTCTGTCTCCGTCTCTGTCGCTGTCTCTGTCGCTGTCTCTGTCGCTGTCTCTGTCGCTGTCTCCCTCTCTGTCTCTGTCGCTGTCTCCCTCTCTGTCTCCCTCGCTGTCTCCCTCGTCGTCTCCCTCGTCGTCTCCCTCGTCGTCTCCCTCGTCGTCTCCCTCGTCGTCTCCCTCGTCGTCTCCCTCGTCGTCTCCCTCGTCGTCTCCCTCGCAGTCTCTCTCGCAGTCTCTCTCGCTGTCTCTCTCGCTGTCTCTCTCGCTGTCTCTCTCGCTGTCTCTCTCGCTGTCTCTCTCGCTGTCTCTCTCAATGTACTCTCGCTGTCTCCCTCGCTGTCTCCCTCGCTGTCTCCCTTCTGTCTCCCTCGCTCTATCCCTCGCTGTATCACTCGCAGTCTCACTCGCAGTCTCACTCGCAGTCTCACTCGCAGTCTCACTCGCAGTCTCACTCGCAGTCTCTCTCGCAGTCTCTCTCGCAGTCTCTCTCGCAGTCTCTCTCGCAGTCTCTCTCGCTGTCTCTCTCGCTGTCTCCCTCTCAGTCTCTCTCACTCTCTCTCTCGCAGTCTCTCTCGTCGTCTCTCTCTCCATCTCTCTCTCCATCTCTCTCGCCGTCTCTCTCGCAGTCTCGCTCGCAGTCTCCCTCGCAGTCTCTCTCACAGTCTCTCTCGCAGTCTCACTCGCAGTCTCTCTCGCAGTCTCCATCGCAGTCTCCCTCACAGTCTCTCTCGCTGTCTCCCTCGCAGTCTCTCTCGCAGTCTCTCGCAGTCTCTCTCGCAGTCTCTCTCGCAGTCTCTCTCGCAGTCTCTTTCGCTGTCCCTCTCGCAGTCTCTCTCGCAGTCTCCCTCGCAGTCTCTCTCGCAGTCTCTCTCGCAGTCTCTCTCGCAGTCTCTCTCGCTGTCTCTCTCAATGTACTCTCGCTGTCTCCCTCGCTGTCTCCCTCGCTCTATCCCTCGCTCTATCCCTCGCTCTATCCCTCGCTGTATCTCTCGCAGTCTCTCTCGCAGTCTCTCTCGCAGTCTCTCTCGCAGTCTCTCTCGCTGTCTCCCTCTCAGTCTCTCTCACTCTCTCTCTCGCATTCTCTCTCGTCTTCTCTCTCTCCATCTCTCTCACCATCTCTCTCGCTGTCTCTCTTGCCGTCTCTCTCGCAGTCTCCCTCGCAGTCTCCCTCGCAGTCTCCCTCGCAGTCTCTCTCGCAGTCTCTCTCGCAGTCTCCCTCGCAGTCTCCCTCGCAGTCTCCCTCGCAGTCTCCCTCACAGTCTCTCTCGCTGTCTCCATTGCAGTCTCCCACACAGTCTCTGTCGCTTTCTCCCTCGCTTTCTCCCTCGCAGTCTCTCTCGCAGTCTCTCTCGCAGTCTGTCTCGCAGTCTCTCTCGCAGTCTCTCTCACTGTCCCTCTCGCAGTCTCTCTCGCAGTCTCTCTCGCTGTCTCCCTCGCAGTCTCTCTCGCAGTCTCCTTTGCAGTCTCTCTCGCTGTCTCTCTCGCTGTCTCTCTCGCTGTCTCCCTCGCAGTCTCCCTCACAGTCTCCCTCGCAGTCTCCCTCGCTGTCTCTCTTGCAGTCCTTCTCGCAGTCTCTGTTGCTGTCTCCCTCGCTGTCTCCCTCGCTGTCTCCCTCGCTGTCTCCCTCGCTGCCTCCCTCGCTGTCTCCCTCGCTGTCTCCCTCGCTGTCTACCTCGCTGTCTCCCTCGCTGTCTCCCTCGCTGTCTTCCACGCTGTCTCCCTCGCAGTCTCCCTCGCAGTCTCCCTCGCAGTCTCCCTCGCAGTCTCTCTCGCTGTCTCCCTCGCTTTCTCTCTCGCTGTCTCTCTCGCTGTCTCTCTCGCTGTCTCTCTCGCTGTCTCTCTCGCTGTCTCCCTCGCAGTCTCTCTTGCAGTCTCTCTTGCAGTCTCTCTCGTTGTCTCCCTCGCTGTCTCCCTCGCTGTCTCCCTCGCTGTCTCCCTCGCTGTCTCCCTCGCTGTCTCCCTCGCTGTCTCCCTCGCTGTGTCCCTCGCTCTCCCCCTCGCTCTCCCCCTCGCTCTCCCCCTCGCTCTCCCCCTCGCTCTCTCCCTCGCAGTCTCCCTCGCTGTCTCCCTCGCTGTCTCTCTCGCAGTCTCTCTCGCTGTCTCCCTCGCTGTGTCCCTCGCAGTCTCTCTCGCAGTCTCTCTCGCAGTCTCTCTCGCAGTCTCTCTCGCAGTCTTCCTCTCAGTTTCTCTCGCTGTCTCCCTCGCTGCCTCCCACGCTGTCTCCCTCGCTGTCTCACGCGATCTCTCTCGCATTCTCTCTCGTTGTCTCCCTTGCAGTCTCTCTCGCTGTGTCCCTCGCAGTCTCTCTCGCAGTCTCTATTGCTGCCTCTGTCGCTGTCTCCCTCGCTGTCTCCCTCGCTGTCTCCCTCGCTGTCTCCCTCGCTGCCTCCCTCGCAGTCTCTCTCGAAGTCTCTCTCGCTGTCTACCTCGCTGTCTCCCTCACTGTCTCTCTCGCTGCCTCCCTCGCAGTCTCTCTCGAAGTCTCTCTCGCTGTCTACCTCGCTGTCTGTCTCGCAGTCTCTCTCGCAGTCTCTCTCACTGTCCCTCTCGCAGTCTCTCTCGCAGTCTCTCTCGCTGTCTCCCTCGCAGTCTCTCTCGCAGTCTCCTTTGCAGTCTCTCTCGCTGTCTCTCTCGCTGTCTCCCTCGCAGTCTCCCTCACAGTCTCCCTCGCAGTCTCCCTCGCTGTCTCTCTTGCAGTCCTTCTCGCAGTCTCTGTTGCTGTCTCCCTCGCTGTCTCCCTCGCTGTCTCCCTCGCTGTCTCCCTCGCTGCCTCCCTCGCTGTCTCCCTCGCTGTCTCCCTCGCTGTCTACCTCGCTGTCTCCCTCGCTGTCTCCCTCGCTGTCTTCCACGCTGTCTCCCTCGCAGTCTCCCTCGCAGTCTCCCTCGCAGTCTCCCTCGCAGTCTCTCTCGCTGTCTCCCTCGCTTTCTCTCTCGCTGTCTCTCTCGCTGTCTCTCTCGCTGTCTCTCTCGTTGTCTCTCTCGCTGTCTCCCTCGCAGTCTCTCTTGCAGTCTCTCTTGCAGTCTCTCTCGTTGTCTCCCTCGCTGTCTCCCTCGCTGTCTCCCTCGCTGTCTCCCTCGCTGTCTCCCTCGCTGTCTCCCTCGCTGTGTCCCTCGCTCTCCCCCTCGCTCTCCCCCTCGCTCTCCCCCTCGCTCTCCCCCTCGCTCTCTCCCTCGCAGTCTCCCTCGCTGTCTCCCTCGCTGTCTCTCTCGCAGTCTCTCTCGCTGTCTCCCTCGCTGTGTCCCTCGCAGTCTCTCTCGCAGTCTCTCTCGCAGTCTCTCTCGCAGTCTCTCTCGCAGTCTTCCTCTCAGTTTCTCTCGCTGTCTCCCTCGCTGCCTCCCACGCTGTCTCCCTCGCTGTCTCACGCGATCTCTCTCGCATTCTCTCTCGTTGTCTCCCTTGCAGTCTCTCTCGCTGTGTCCCTCGCAGTCTCTCTCGCAGTCTCTATTGCTGCCTCTGTCGCTGTCTCCCTCGCTGTCTCCCTCGCTGTCTCCCTCGCTGTCTCCCTCGCTGCCTCCCTCGCAGTCTCTCTCGAAGTCTCTCTCGCTGTCTACCTCGCTGTCTCCCTCACTGTCTCTCTCGCTGCCTCCCTCGCAGTCTCTCTCGAAGTCTCTCTCGCTGTCTACCTCGCTGTCTCCCTCGCTCTCTCTCTCGCTCTCTCCCTCGCCGTCTCCCTCGCCGTCTTAATCGCTGTCTCCCTCGCATTCTCTCTCGCAGTGTCTCTCGCTGTATCCCTCGCTGTCTCTCTCGCTATCTCCATAGCTGTCTCCCTCACAGTGTCTCTCGCTGTCTCTCTCACTGTCTCCCTCGCTGTCTCTCTCACTGTCTCCCTCGCTGTCTCCCTCACAGTCTCTCTCGCTGTCTCCCTCGCTGTCTCCCTCGCTGTCTCCCTCGCTGTCTCCCTCGCTGTCTCCCTCGAGGTCTCTCTCGCAGTCTCTCTCGCAGTCTCTCTCGCAGTCTCTCTCGCTGTCTCTCTCGCTGACTCCCTCGCAGTTTCTATCGCTGTCTCCCTCGCAGTCTCTCTCGCTTTCTCCCTCGCTCTCTCCCTCGCAGTCTCTCTCGCAGTCTCCCTCGCTGTCTCCCTCGCAGTCTCCCTCGCTGTCTACCTCGCTCTCTCTCTCGCTGTCACCCTCGCTGTCACCCTCGCTGTCTCCCTTGCAGTCTCCCACACAGTCTCTCACGCTTTCTCCCTCGCTTTATCCCTCGCTTTCTCCCTCGCAGTCTCTCTCGCAGTCTCTCTCGCAGTCTCTCTCGCAGTCTCTCTCGCAGTCTCTCTCGCAGTCTCTCTCGCTGTCCCTCTCGCAGTCTCTCTCGCTGTCTCTCTCGCTGACTCCCTCGCAGTTTCTATCGCTGTCTCCCTCGCAGTCTCTCTCGCTTTCTTCCTCGCTCTCTCCCTCGCAGTCTCTCTCGCAGTCTCCCTCGCTGTCTCCCTCGCAGTCTCCCTCGCTGTTTCCCTCGCTGTCTACCTCGCTCTCTCTCTCGCTGTCACCCTCGCTGTCTCCCTTGCAGTCTCCCACACAGTCTCTCACGCTTTCTCCCTCGCTTTCTCCCTCGCTTTCTCCCTCGCTTTCTCCCTCGCTTTCTCCCTCGCAGTCTCTCTCGCAGTCTCTCTCGCAGTCTCTCTCGCAGTCTCTCTCGCAGTCTCTCTCTCAGTCTCTCTCGCAGTCTCTCTCGCTGTCCCACTCGCAGTCTCCCTCGCAGTCTCTCTCGCAGTCTCCTTTGCAGTCTCCCTCGCAGTCTGCCTCGCAGTTTCCCTCGCAGTCTCTTTCGCTGTCTCCCTCACAGTCTCTTTCGCTGTCTCCCTCGCAGTCTCCCTCGCAGTCTCTCTCGCAGTCGCTCTCACTTTCTCCCTCGCTGTCTCTCTCGCAGTCCTTCTCGCAGTCCTTCTCGCAGTCTCTCTCGCTGTCTCTCTCGCTGTCTCTCTCGCTGTCTCTCTCGCTGTCTCCCTCGCTGTCTCCCTCGCTGTCTCCCTCGCTGTCTCCCTCGCTGTCTCCCTCGCTGTCTCTCTCGCAGTCTCTCTCGCAGTCTCTCTCGCAGTCTCTCTCGCTGTCTCTCTCGCTGTCTCCCTCGCAGTCTCCCTCGCAGTCTCCCTCGCAGTCTCCCTCGCTGTCTCCCTCGCTGTCTCCCTCGCTGTGTCCCTCGCTGTCTCTCTCGCAGTTTCCCTCGCTGTCTCTCTCGCAGTTGCCCTCGCTGTCTCCCTCGCTGTCTCCCTCGCAGTCTCCCTCGCAGTCTCCCTCGCAGTCTCTCTCGCAGTCTCTCTCGCAGTCTCCCTCGCAGTCTCCCTCGCAGTCTCCCTCGCAGTCTCCCTCGCTGTCTCCCTCGCTGTCTCCCTCGCTGTCTCCCTCGCCGTCTCCCTCGCCGTCTCCCTCGCAGTCACTCTCTCTGTATCCCCCGCTGTCTCTCTCGCTATCTCCATAGCAGTCTCTCTCGCTGTCTCCATAGCAGTCTCTCTCGCTGTCTCCCTCGCTGTCTCCCTCGCTGTCTCCCTCGCTGTCTCCCTCGCTGTCTCCCTCGCTGTCTCCGTCTCTGTCGCTGTCTCTGTCGCTGTCTCCCTTTCTGTCTCCCTTTCTGTCTCCCTCTCTGTCTCCCTCTCTGTCTCCCTCTCTGTCTCCCTCGTCGTCTCCCTCGTCGTCTCCCTCGTCGTCTCCCTCGTCGTCTCCCTCGTCGTCTCCCTCGCAGTCTCTCTCGCTGTCTCTCTCGCTGTCTCTCTCGCTGTCTCTCTCGCTGTCTCTCTCAATGTACTCTCGCTGTCTCCCTCGCTGTCTCCCTCGCTGTCTCCCTTCTGTCTCCCTCGCTCTATCCCTCGCTGTATCACTCGCAGTCTCACTCGCAGTCTCTCTCGCTGTCTCTCTCGCTGTCTCTCTCGCTGTCTCCCTCTCAGTCTCTCTCGCAGTCTCTCTCGCCGTCTCTCTCTCCATCTCTCTCGCCGTCTCTCTCGCCGTCTCTCTCGCCGTCTCTCTCGCCGTCTCTCTCGCCGTCTCTCTCGCCGTCTCTCTCGCAGTCTCGCTCGCAGTCTCCCTCGCAGTCTCTCTCGCAGTCTCTCTCGCAGTCTCTCTCGCAGTCTCTCTCGCAGTCTCTCTCGCAGTCTCTCTCGCAGTCTCCCTCGCAGTCTCCCTCGCAGTCTCCCTCGCAGTCTCTCTCGCAGTCTCTCTCGCAGTCTTTCTCGCTGCCCCTCTCGCAGTCTCTCTCGCAGTCTCCCTCGCAGTCTCCCTCGCAGTCTCCCTCGCAGTCTCTCTCGCAGTCTCTCTCGCTGTCTCTCTCAATGTACTCTCGCTGTCTCCCTCGCTGTCTCCCTCGCTCTATCCCTCGCTCTATCCCTCGCTCTATCCCTCGCTGTATCTCTCGCAGTCTCTCTCGCAGTCTCTCTCGCAGTCTCTCTCGCAGTCTCTCTCGCTGTCTCCCTCTCAGTCTCTCTCACTCTCTCTCTCGCAGTCTCTCTCGTCGTCTCTCTCTCCATCTCTCTCACCATCTCTCTCGCCGTCTCTCTCGCCGTCTCTCTCGCAGTCTCCCTCGCAGTCTCCCTCGCAGTCTCTCTCGCAGTCTCTCTCGCAGTCTCCCTCGCAGTCTCCCTCGCAGTCTCCCTCACAGTCTCTCTCGCTGTCTCCATTGCAGTCTCCCACACAGTCTCTGTCGCTTTCTCCCTCGCTTTCTCCCTCGCTTTCTCCCTCGCTTTCTCCCTCGCAGTCTCTCTCGCAGTCTCTCTCGCAGTCTCTCTCGCAGTCTCTCTCGCTGTCCCTCTCGCAGTCTCTCTCGCTGTCTCCCTCGCAGTCTCTCTCGCAGTCTCCTTTGCAGTCTCTCTCGCTGTCTCTCTCGCTGTCTCCCTCACAGTCTCCCTCACAGTCTCCCTCGCAGTCTCCCTCGCAGTCTCCCTCGCAGTCTCCCTCGCAGTCTCCCTCGCAGTCTCCCTCGCAGTCTCTCTCGCTGTCTCCCTCGCTGTTTCCCTCACAGTCTCCCTTGCTGTCTCCCTCGCTGTCTCCCTCGCAGTCTCTCACGCAGTCGCTCTCACTTTCTCCCTCGCTGTCTCTCTTGCAGTCCTTCTCGCAGTCTCTGTTGCTGTCTCCCTCGCTGTCTCCCTCGCTGTCTCCCTCGCTGTCTCCCTCGCTGTCTCCCTCGCTGTCTTCCACGCTGTCTCCCTCGCAGTCTCCCTCGCAGTCTCCCTCGCAGTCTCCCTCGCAGTCTCCCTCGCTGTCTCCCTCGCTGTCTCCCTCGCTGTCTCCCTCGCTGTCTCCCTCGCTGTGTCCCTCGCTCTCCCCCTCGCTCTCCCCCTCGCTCTCCCCCTCGCTCTCTCCCTCGCAGTCTCCCTCGCTGTCTCCCTCGCTGTCTCTCTCGCAGTCTCTCTCGCTGTCTTCCTCGCTGTGTCCCTCGCAGTCTCTCTCGCAGTCTCTCTCGCAGTCTCTCTCGCAGTCTCTCTCGCAGTCTTCCTCTCAGTTTCTCTCGCTGTCTCCCTCGCTGCCTCCAACGCTGTCTCCCTCGCTGTCTCACGCGATCTCTCTCGCATTCTCTCTCGTTGTCTCCCTTGCAGTCTCTCTCGCTGTGTCCCTCGCAGTCTCTCTCGCAGTCTCTATTGCTGCCTCTGTCGCTGTCTCCCTCGCTGTCTCCCTCGCTGTCTCCCTCGCTGCCTCCCTCGCAGTCTCTCTCGAAGTCTCTCTCGCTGTCTCCCTCGCTGTCTCCCTCGCTGTCTCTCTCGCTGCCTCCCTCGCAGTCTCTCTCGAAGTCTCTCTCGCTGTCTACCTCGCTGTCTCCCTCGCTCTCTCTCTCGCTCTCTCCCTCGCCGTCTCCCTCGCCGTCTTAATCGCTGTCTCCCTCGCATTCTCTCTCGCAGTGTCTCTCGCTGTATCCCTCGCTGTCTCTCTCGCTATCTCCATAGCAGTCTCTCTCGCAGTTTCTCTCGCTTCCTCCCTCGCAGTCTCTCTCGCTGTCTCCCTCACAGTGTCTCTCGCTGTCTCTCTCACTGTCTCCCTCGCTGTCTCCCTCACAGTCTCTCTCGCTGTCTCCCTCGCTGTCTCCCTCGAGGTCTCTCTCGCAGTCTCTCTCGCAGTCTCTCTCGCAGTCTCTCTCGCAGTCTCTCTCGCAGTCTCTCTCGCAGTCTCTCTCGCAGTCTCTCTCGCTGTCTCTCTCGCTGTCTCTCTCGCTGTCTCTCTCGCTGTCTCTCTCGCTGACTCCCTCGCAGTTTCTATCGCTGTCTCCCTCGCAGTCTCTCTCGCTTTCTCCCTCGCTCTCTCCCTCGCAGTCTCTCTCGCAGTCTCCCTCGCTGTCTCCCTCGCAGTCTCCCTCGCTGTTTCCCTCGCTGTCTACCTCGCTCTCTCTCTCGCTGTCACCCTCGCTGTCTCCCTTGCAGTCTCCCACACAGTCTCTCACACTTTCTCCCTCGCTTTCTCCCTCGCTTTCTCCCTCGCTTTCTCCCTCGCAGTCTCTCTCGCAGTCTCTCTCGCAGTCTCTCTCGCAGTCTCTCTCGCAGTCTCTCTCGCAGTCTCTCTCGCTGTCCCTCTCGCAGTCTCTCTCGCAGTCTCTCTCGCAGTCTCTCTCGCAGTCTCCCTCGCAGTCTCTCTCGCAGTCTCCTTTGCAGTCTCTCTCGCAGTCTCTCTCGCAGTCTCCTTTGCAGTCTCTCTCGCTGTCTCTCTCGGTGTCTCTCTCGCAGTCTCTCTCGCAGTCTCTCTCGCAGTCTCTCTCGCAGTCTCTCTCGCAGTCTCTCTCGCAGTCTCTCTCGCAGTCTCTCTCGCTGTCCCTCTCGCAGTCTCTCTCGCAGTCTCTCTCGCAGTCTCTCTCGCAGTCTCCCTCGCAGTCTCCCTCGCAGTCTCCCTCGCTGTTTCCCTCGCTGTCTACCTCGCTCTCTCTCTCGCTGTCACCCTCGCTGTCTCCCTTGCAGTCTCCCACACAGTCTCTCACACTTTCTCCCTCGCTTTCTCCCTCGCTTTCTCCCTCGCTTTCTCCCTCGCAGTCTCTCTCGCAGTCTCTCTCGCAGTCTCTCTCGCAGTCTCTCTCGCAGTCTCTCTCGCAGTCTCTCTCGCTGTCCCTCTCGCAGTCTCTCTCGCAGTCTCTCTCGCAGTCTCTCTCGCAGTCTCCCTCGCAGTCTCTCTCGCAGTCTCCTTTGCAGTCTCTCTCGCAGTCTCTCTCGCAGTCTCCTTTGCAGTCTCTCTCGCTGTCTCTCTCGGTGTCTCTCTCGCAGTCTCTCTCGCAGTCTCTCTCGCAGTCTCTCTCGCAGTCTCTCTCGCAGTCTCTCTCGCAGTCTCTCTCGCTGTCCCTCTCGCAGTCTCTCTCGCAGTCTCTCTCGCAGTCTCTCTCGCAGTCTCCCTCGCAGTCTCCCTCGCAGTCTCTCTCGCAGTCTCCTTTGCAGTCTCTCTCGCAGTCTCTCTCGCAGTCTCCCTCGCAGTCTCTCTCGCAGTATCCCTCGCAGTCTCTCTCGCAGTCTCCTTTGCAGTCTCTCTCGCTGTCTCCCTCGCTGTCTCTCTCGCTGTCTCTCTCGCTGTCTCTCTCGCTGTCTCTCTCGCAGTCTCCCTCGCATTCTGCCTCGCAGTTTCCCTCGCAGTCTCTTTCGCTGTCTCCCTCACAGTCTCTTTCGCTGTCTCCCTCGCAGTCTCCCTCGCAGTCTCTCTCGCAGTCGCTCTCACTTTCTCCCTCGCTCTCTCTCTCGCAGTCCTTCTCGCAGTCCTTCTCGCAGTCTCTCTCGCTGTCTCTCTCGCTGTCTCTCTCGCTGTCTCTCTCGCTGTCTCCCTCGCTGTCTCCCTCGCTGTCTCCCTCGCTGTCTCCCTCGCTATCTCCCTCGCTGTCTCCCACGCTGTCTCCCTCGCAGTCTCCCTCGCAGTCTCCCTCGCAGTCTCTCTCGCTGTCTCCCTCGCTGTCTCCCTCGCTGTCTCTCTCGCTGTCTCTCTCGCTGTCTCCCTCGCAGTCTCTCTCGCAGTCTCTCTCGCATTCTCTCTCGCATTCTCTCTCGCTGTCTCCAACTCTGTCTCCAACGCTGTCTCCAACGCTGTCTCCAACGCTGTCTCCCTCGCTGTCTCCCTCGCTGTCTCCCTCGCTGTCTCCCTCGCTGTCTCCCTCGCTGTCTCCCTCGCTGTCTCCCACGCAGTCTCTCTCGCTGTCTCTCTCGCTGTCTCCCTCGCTGTCTCTCTCGCTGTCTCTCTCGCTGTCTCTCTTGCAGTCTCTCTCGCTGTCTCCCTCGCTGTGTGTCTCGCTCTCTCCCTCGCTGTCTCACGCGCTCTCTCTCGCAGTCTCTCTCGCTGTCTCCCTCACTCTGTCCCTCGCCGTCTCCCTCGCCGTCTCCCTCGCCGTCTCCCTCGCCGTCTCCCTCGCCGTCTCCCTCGCCGTCTCCCTCTCCGTCTCCCTTGCAGTCACTCTCTCTGTATCGCCGGCTGTCTCTCTCGCTATCTCCATAGCAGTCTCTCTCACTGTCTCTGTCGCTGTCTCTGTCGCTGTCTCTGTCGCTGTCTCTGTCGCTGTCTCCCTCGCTGTCTCCCTCGCTGTCTCACTCGCTCTATCCCTCGCTGTATCTCTCGCAGTCTCTCTCGCAGTCTCTCTCACAGTCTCTCTCGCTGTCTCTCTCGCAGTCTCTCTCGCAGGCTCCCTCGCAGTCTCTCTCGCAGTCTCTCTCGCAGTCACTCTCGCAGTCACTCTCGCAGTCTCCCTCGCAGTCTCCCTCGCAGTCTCCCTCGCAGTCTCCCTCGCAGTCTCTCTCGCTGTCTCCCTCGCTGTTTCCCTCACATTCTCTCTCGCTGTCTGCCTCGCAGTCTCTCTCGAAGTCGCTCTCGCAGTCTCTCTCGCTGTCTCCCTCGCTGTCTCCCTCGCTGTCTCCCTCGCTGTCTCCCATGCAGTCTCTCTCGCTGTCTCTCTCGCTGTCTCTCTCGCTGTCTCTCTCGCTGTCTCCATCGCTTTCTCCCTCGCTGTCTCTCTCGCTGTCTCTCTCGCTGTCTCTCTCGCTGTCTCTCTCGCTGCCTCTCTCGCTGTCTCTCTCGCTGTCTCCCTTGCAGTCTCTCTTGCAGTCTCTCTCGCTGTCTCCCTCGCTGTCTCCCTCGCTGTGTCTCTCGCTCTCTCCCTCGCTGTCTCCCTCGCCGTCTCACACGCTCTCTCTCGCAGTCTCTCTCGCTGTCTCCCTCACTGTGTCCCTCGCAGTCTCCCTCGCTGTTTCCCTCGCTGTCTCCCTCGCTGTCTCCCTCGCTGTCTCCCTCGCTGTCTCCCTCGCGGTCTCTCTCGCAGTCTCTCTCGCAGTCTCTCTCGCAGTCTCTCTCGCAGTCTCTCTCGCAGTCTCTCTCGCTGTCTCTCTCGCTGACTCCCTCGCAGTTTCTATCGCTGTCTCCCTCGCAGTCTCTCTCGCTTTCTCCCTCGCTTTCTCCCTCGCTTTCTCCCTCGCTCTCTCCCTCGCTGCCTCCCTCGCTGTCTCCCTCGCTGTCTCCCTCGCTGTCTACCTCGCTGACTCCCTCGCTGTCTCCCTCGCTGTCTTCCACGCTGTCTTCCACGCTGTCTCCCTCGCAGTCTCCCTCGCAGTCTCCCTCGCAGTCTCCCTCGCAGTCTCCCTCGCAGTCTCTCTCGCTGTCTCCCTCGCTTTCTCTCTCGCTGTCTCTCTCGCTGTCTCTCTCGCTGTCTCTCTCGCTGTCTCTCTCGCTGTCTCCCTCGCAGTCTCTCTTGCAGTCTCACTTGCAGTCTCTCTCGTTGTCTCCCTCGCTGTCTCCCTCGCTGTCTCCCTCGCTGTCTCCCTCGCTGTCTCCCTCGCTGTCTCCCTCGCTGTCTCCCTCGCTGTGTCCCTCGCTCTCCCCCTCGCTCTCCCCCTCGCTCTCCCCCTCGCTCTCCCCCTCGCTCTCTCCCTCGCAGTCTCCCTCGCTGTCTCCCTCGCTGTCTCCCTCGCTGTCTCTCTCGCAGTCTCTCTCGCTGTCTCCCTCGCTGTGTCCCTCGCAGTCTCTCTCGCAGTCTCTCTCGCAGTCTCTCTCGCAGTCTCTCTCGCAGTCTTCCTCTCAGTTTCTCTCGCTGTCTCCCTCGCTGCCTCCCACGCTGTCTCCCTCGCTGTCTCACGCGATCTCTCTCGCATTCTCTCTCGTTGTCTCCCTTGCAGTCTCTCTCGCTGTGTCCCTCGCAGTCTCTCTCGCAGTCTCTATTGCTGCCTCTGTCGCTGTCTCCCTCGCTGTCTCCCTCGCTGTCTCCCTCGCTGTCTCCCTCGCTGCCTCCCTCGCAGTCTCTCTCGAAGTCTCTCTCGCTGTCTACCTCGCTGTCTCCCTCACTGTCTCTCTCGCTGCCTCCCTCGCAGTCTCTCTCGAAGTCTCTCTCGCTGTCTACCTCGCTGTCTCCCTCGCTCTCTCTCTCGCTCTCTCCCTCGCCGTCTCCCTCGCCGTCTTAATCGCTGTCTCCCTCGCATTCTCTCTCGCAGTGTCTCTCGCTGTATCCCTCGCTGTCTCTCTCGCTATCTCCATAGCTGTCTCCCTCACAGTGTCTCTCGCTGTCTCTCTCACTGTCTCCCTCGCTGTCTCTCTCACTGTCTCCCTCGCTGTCTCCCTCACAGTCTCTCTCGCTGTCTCCCTCGCTGTCTCCCTCGCTGTCTCCCTCGAGGTCTCTCTCGCAGTCTCCCTCGCAGTCTCTCTCGCTTTCTCCCTCGCTCTCTCCCTCGCTCTCTCCCTCGCAGTCTCTCTCGCAGTCTCCCTCGCTGTCTCCCTCGCTGTCTCCCTCGCTGTCTACCTCGCTCTCTCTCTCGCTGTCACCCTCGCTGTCACCCTCGCTGTCTCCCTTGCAGTCTCCCACACAGTCTCTCACGCTTTCTCCCTCGCTTTATCCCTCGCTTTCTCCCTCGCAGTCTCTCTCGCAGTCTCTCTCGCAGTCTCTCTCGCAGTCTCTCTCGCAGTCTCTCTCGCAGTCTCTCTCGCAGTCTCTCTCGCTGTCCCTCTCGCAGTCTCTCTCGCTGTCTCTCTCGCTGACTCCCTCGCAGTTTCTATCGCTGTCTCCCTCGCAGTCTCTCTCGCTTTCTTCCTCGCTCTCTCCCTCGCAGTCTCTCTCGCAGTCTCCCTCGCTGTCTCCCTCGCAGTCTCCCTCGCTGTTTCCCTCGATGTCTACCTCGCTCTCTCTCTCGCTGTCACCCTCGCTGTCTCCCTTGCAGTCTCCCACACAGTCTCTCACGCTTTCTCCCTCGCTTTCTCCCTCGCTTTCTCCCTCGCTTTCTCCCTCGCAGTCTCTCTCGCAGTCTCTCTCGCAGTCTCTCTCGCAGTCTCTCTCGCAGTCTCTCTCTCAGTCTCTCTCGCAGTCTCTCTCGCTGTCCCACTCGCAGTCTCCCTCGCAGTCTCTCTCGCAGTCTCCTTTGCAGACTCCCTCGCAGTCTGCCTCGCAGTTTCCCTCGCAGTCTCTTTCGCTGTCTCCCTCACAGTCTCTTTCGCTGTCTCCCTCGCAGTCTCCCTCGCAGTCTCTCTCGCAGTCGCTCTCACTTTCTCCCTCGCTGTCTCTCTCGCAGTCCTTCTCGCAGTCCTTCTCGCAGTCCTTCTCGCAGTCTCTCTCGCTGTCTCTCTCGCTGTCTCTCTCGCTGTCTCTCTCGCTGTCTCTCTCGCTGTCTCCCTCGCTGTCTCCCTCGCTGTCTCCCTCGCTGTCTCCCTCGCTGTCTCCCTCGCAGTCTCTCTCGCAGTCTCTCTCGCAGTCTCTCTCGCTGTCTCTCTCGCTGTCTCCCTCGCAGTCTCCCTCGCAGTCTCCCTCGCTGTCTCCCTCGCTGTCTCCCTCGCTGTGTCCCTCGCTGTCTCTCTCGCAGTTTCCCTCGCTGTCTCTCTCGCAGTTGCCCTCGCTGTCTCCCTCGCTGTCTCCCTCGCAGTCTCCCTCGCAGTCTCCCTCGCAGTCTCTCTCGCAGTCTCTCTCGCAGTCTCTCTCGCAGTCTCCCTCGCAGTCTCCCTCGCAGTCTCCCTCGCAGTCTCCCTCGCAGTCTCCCTCGCAGTCTCCCTCGCTGTCTCCCTCGCCGTCTCCCTCGCCGTCTCCCTCGCAGTCACTCTCTCTGTATCCCCCGCTGTCTCTCTCGCTATCTCCATAGCAGTCTCTCTCGCTGTCTCCATAGCAGTCTCTCTCGCTGTCTCCCTCGCTGTCTCCCTCGCTGTCTCCCTCGCTGTCTCCCTCGCTGTCTCCCTCGCTGTCTCCCTCGCTGTCTCCGTCTCTGTCGCTGTCTCTGTCGCTGTCTCCCTTTCTGTCTCCCTCTCTGTCTCCCTCTCTGTCTCCCTCTCTGTCTCCCTCGCTGTCTCCCTCGCCGTCTCCCTCGTCGTCTCCCTCGTCGTCTCCCTCGTCGTCTCCCTCGTCGTCTCCCTCGTCGTCTCCCTCGTCGTCTCCCTCGCAGTCTCTCTCGCAGTCTCTGTGGCAGTCTCTCTCGCTGTCTCTCTCGCTGTCTCTCTCGCTGTCTCTCTCAATGTACTCTCGCTGTCTCCCTCGCTGTCTCCCTCGCTGTCTCCCTTCTGTCTCCCTCGCTCTATCCCTCGCTGTATCACTCGCAGTCTCACTCGCAGTCTCTCTCGCTGTCTCTCTCGCTGTCTCTCTCGCTGTCTCCCTCTCAGTCTCTCTCGCAGTCTCTCTCGCCGTCTCTCTCTCCATCTCTCTCTCCATCTCTCTCGCCGTCTCTCTCGCCGTCTCTCTCGCCGTCTCTCTCGCCGTCTCTCTCGCCGTCTCTCTCGCAGTCTCGCTCGCAGTCTCCCTCGCAGTCTCTCTCGCAGTCTCTCTCGCAGTCTCTCTCGCAGTCTCTCTCGCAGTCTCTCTCGCAGTCTCTCTCGCAGTCTCCCTCGCAGTCTCCCTCGCAGTCTCTCTCGCAGTCTCTCGCAGTCTCTCTCGCAGTCTCTCTCGCAGTCTCTCTCGCTGCCCCTCTCGCAGTCTCTCTCGCAGTCTCCCTCGCAGTCTCCCTCGCAGTCTCTCTCGCAGTCTCTCTCAATGTACTCTCGCTGTCTCCCTCGCTGTCTCCCTCGCTCTATCCCTCGCTCTATCCCTCGCTCTATCCCTCGCTGTATCTCTCGCAGTCTCTCTCGCAGTCTCTCTCGCAGTCTCTCTCGCAGTCTCTCTCGCTGTCTCCCTCTCAGTCTCTCTCACTCTCTCTCTCGCAGTCTCTCTCGTCGTCTCTCTCTCCATCTCTCTCACCATCTCTCTCGCCGTCTCTCTCGCCGTCTCTCTCGCAGTCTCCCTCGCAGTCTCCCTCGCAGTCTCCCTCGCAGTCTCTCTCGCAGTCTCCCTCGCAGTCTCCCTCGCAGTCTCCCTCGCAGTCTCCCTCGCAGTCTCCCTCACAGTCTCTCTCGCTGTCTCCATTGCAGTCTCCCACACAGTCTCTGTCGCTTTCTCCCTCGCTTTCTCCCTCGCTTTCTCCCTCGCTTTCTCCCTCGCAGTCTCTCTCGCAGTCTCTCTCGCAGTCTCTCTCGCAGTCTCTCTCGCAGTCTCTCTCGCTGTCCCTCTCGCAGTCTCTCTCGCTGTCTCCCTCGCAGTCTCTCTCGCAGTCTCCTTTGCAGTCTCTCTCGCTGTCTCTCTCGCTGTCTCCCTCACAGTCTCCCTCGCAGTCTCCCTCGCAGTCTCCCTCGCAGTCTCCCTCGCAGTCTCCCTCGCAGTCTCCCTCGCAGTCTCCCTCGCAGTCTCTCTCGCTGTCTCCCTCGCTGTTTCCCTCACAGTCTCCCTTGCTGTCTCCCTCGCTGTCTCCCTCGCAGTCTCTCACGCAGTCGCTCTCACTTTCTCCCTCGCTGTCTCTCTTGCAGTCCTTCTCGCAGTCTCTGTTGCTGTCTCCCTCGCTGTCTCCCTCGCTGTCTCCCTCGCTGTCTCCCTCGCTGTCTTCCACGGTGTCTCCCTCGCAGTCTCCCTCGCAGTCTCCCTCGCAGTCTCCCTCGCAGTCTCACTCGCTGTCTCCCTCGCTGTCTCCCTCACTGTCTCCCTCGCTGTCTCCCTCGCTGTGTCCCTCGCTCTCCCCCTCGCTCTCCCCCTCGCTCTCCCCCTCGCTCTCTCCCTCGCAGTCTCCCTCGCTGTCTCCCTCGCTGTCTCTCTCGCAGTCTCTCTCGCTGTCTTCCTCGCTGTGTCCCTCGCAGTCTCTCTCGCAGTCTCTCTCGCAGTCTCTCTCGCAGTCTCTCTCGCAGTCTTCCTCTCAGTTTCTCTCGCTGTCTCCCTCGCTGCCTCCCACGCTGTCTCCCTCGCTGTCTCACGCGATCTCTCTCGCATTCTCTCTCGTTGTCTCCCTTGCAGTCTCTCTCGCTGTGTCCCTCGCAGTCTCTCTCGCAGTCTCTATTGCTGCCTCTGTCGCTGTCTCCCTCGCTCTCTCCCTCGCCGTCTCCCTCGCCGTCTTAATCGCTGTCTCCCTCGCATTCTCTCTCGCAGTGTCTCTCGCTGTATCCCTCGCTGTCTCTCTCGCTATCTCCATAGCTGTCTCCCTCACAGTGTCTCTCGCTGTCTCTCTCACTGTCTCCCTCGCTGTCTCTCTCACTGTCTCCCTCGCTGTCTCCCTCACAGTCTCTCTCGCTGTCTCCCTCGCTGTCTCCCTCGCTGTCTCCCTCGAGGTCTCTCTCGCAGTCTCCCTCGCAGTCTCTCTCGCTTTCTCCCTCGCTCTCTCCCTCGCTCTCTCCCTCGCAGTCTCTCTCGCAGTCTCCCTCGCTGTCTCCCTCGCAGTCTCCCTCGCTGTCTACCTCGCTCTCTCTCTCGCTGTCACCCTCGCTGTCACCCTCGCTGTCTCCCTTGCAGTCTCCCACACAGTCTCTCACGCTTTCTCCCTCGCTTTATCCCTCGCTTTCTCCCTCGCAGTCTCTCTCGCAGTCTCTCTCGCAGTCTCTCTCGCAGTCTCTCTCGCAGTCTCTCTCGCAGTCTCTCTCGCAGTCTCTCTCGCTGTCCCTCTCGCAGTCTCTCTCGCTGTCTCTCTCGCTGACTCCCTCGCAGTTTCTATCGCTGTCTCCCTCGCAGTCTCTCTCGCTTTCTTCCTCGCTCTCTCCCTCGCAGTCTCTCTCGCAGTCTCCCTCGCTGTCTCCCTCGCAGTCTCCCTCGCTGTTTCCCTCGCTGTCTACCTCGCTCTCTCTCTCGCTGTCACCCTCGCTGTCTCCCTTGCAGTCTCCCACACAGTCTCTCACGCTTTCTCCCTCGCTTTCTCCCTCGCTTTCTCCCTCGCTTTCTCCCTCGCAGTCTCTCTCGCAGTCTCTCTCGCAGTCTCTCTCGCAGTCTCTCTCGCAGTCTCTCTCTCAGTCTCTCTCGCAGTCTCTCTCGCTGTCCCACTCGCAGTCTCCCTCGCAGTCTCTCTCGCAGTCTCCTTTGCAGACTCCCTCGCAGTCTGCCTCGCAGTTTCCCTCGCAGTCTCTTTCGCTGTCTCCCTCACAGTCTCTTTCGCTGTCTCCCTCGCAGTCTCCCTCGCAGTCTCTCTCGCAGTCGCTCTCACTTTCTCCCTCGCTGTCTCTCTCGCAGTCCTTCTCGCAGTCCTTCTCGCAGTCCTTCTCGCAGTCTCTCTCGCTGTCTCTCTCGCTGTCTCTCTCGCTGTCTCTCTCGCTGTCTCTCTCGCTGTCTCCCTCGCTGTCTCCCTCGCTGTCTCCCTCGCTGTCTCCCTCGCTGTCTCCCTCGCAGTCTCTCTCGCAGTCTCTCTCGCAGTCTCTCTCGCTGTCTCTCTCGCTGTCTCCCTCGCAGTCTCCCTCGCAGTCTCCCTCGCTGTCTCCCTCGCTGTCTCCCTCGCTGTGTCCCTCGCTGTCTCTCTCGCAGTTTCCCTCGCTGTCTCTCTCGCAGTTGCCCTCGCTGTCTCCCTCGCTGTCTCCCTCGCAGTCTCCCTCGCAGTCTCTCTCGCAGTCTCTCTCGCAGTCTCTCTCGCAGTCTCCCTCGCAGTCTCCCTCGCAGTCTCCCTCGCAGTCTCCCTCGCAGTCTCCCTCGCAGTCTCCCTCGCTGTCTCCCTCGCCGTCTCCCTCGCCGTCTCCCTCGCAGTCACTCTCTCTGTATCCCCCGCTGTCTCTCTCGCTATCTCCATAGCAGTCTCTCTCGCTGTCTCCATAGCAGTCTCTCTCGCTGTCTCCCTCGCTGTCTCCCTCGCTGTCTCCCTCGCTGTCTCCCTCGCTGTCTCCCTCGCTGTCTCCCTCGCTGTCTCCGTCTCTGTCGCTGTCTCTGTCGCTGTCTCCCTTTCTGTCTCCCTCTCTGTCTCCCTCTCTGTCTCCCTCTCTGTCTCCCTCTCTGTCTCCCTCGCTGTCTCCCTCGCCGTCTCCCTCGTCGTCTCCCTCGTCGTCTCCCTCGTCGTCTCCCTCGTCGTCTCCCTCGTCGTCTCCCTCGCAGTCTCTCTCGCAGTCTCTGTGGCAGTCTCTCTCGCTGTCTCTCTCGCTGTCTCTCTCGCTGTCTCTCTCAATGTACTCTCGCTGTCTCCCTCGCTGTCTCCCTCGCTGTCTCCCTTCTGTCTCCCTCGCTCTATCCCTCGCTGTATCACTCGCAGTCTCACTCGCAGTCTCTCTCGCTGTCTCTCTCGCTGTCTCTCTCGCTGTCTCCCTCTCAGTCTCTCTCGCAGTCTCTCTCGCCGTCTCTCTCTCCATCTCTCTCTCCATCTCTCTCGCCGTCTCTCTCGCCGTCTCTCTCGCCGTCTCTCTCGCCGTCTCTCTCGCCGTCTCTCTCGCAGTCTCGCTCGCAGTCTCCCTCGCAGTCTCTCTCGCAGTCTCTCTCGCAGTCTCTCTCGCAGTCTCTCTCGCAGTCTCTCTCGCAGTCTCTCTCGCAGTCTCCCTCGCAGTCTCCCTCGCAGTCTCTCTCGCAGTCTCTCGCAGTCTCTCTCGCAGTCTCTCTCGCAGTCTCTCTCGCTGCCCCTCTCGCAGTCTCTCTCGCAGTCTCCCTCGCAGTCTCCCTCGCAGTCTCTCTCGCAGTCTCTCTCAATGTACTCTCGCTGTCTCCCTCGCTGTCTCCCTCGCTCTATCCCTCGCTCTATCCCTCGCTCTATCCCTCGCTGTATCTCTCGCAGTCTCTCTCGCAGTCTCTCTCGCAGTCTCTCTCGCAGTCTCTCTCGCTGTCTCCCTCTCAGTCTCTCTCACTCTCTCTCTCGCAGTCTCTCTCGTCGTCTCTCTCTCCATCTCTCTCACCATCTCTCTCGCCGTCTCTCTCGCCGTCTCTCTCGCAGTCTCCCTCGCAGTCTCCCTCGCAGTCTCCCTCGCAGTCTCTCTCGCAGTCTCCCTCGCAGTCTCCCTCGCAGTCTCCCTCGCAGTCTCCCTCGCAGTCTCCCTCACAGTCTCTCTCGCTGTCTCCATTGCAGTCTCCCACACAGTCTCTGTCGCTTTCTCCCTCGCTTTCTCCCTCGCTTTCTCCCTCGCTTTCTCCCTCGCAGTCTCTCTCGCAGTCTCTCTCGCAGTCTCTCTCGCAGTCTCTCTCGCAGTCTCTCTCGCTGTCCCTCTCGCAGTCTCTCTCGCTGTCTCCCTCGCAGTCTCTCTCGCAGTCTCCTTTGCAGTCTCTCTCGCTGTCTCTCTCGCTGTCTCCCTCGCAGTCTCCCTCGCAGTCTCCCTCGCAGTCTCCCTCGCAGTCTCCCTCGCAGTCTCCCTCGCAGTCTCCCTCGCAGTCTCTCTCGCTGTCTCCCTCGCTGTTTCCCTCACAGTCTCCCTTGCTGTCTCCCTCGCTGTCTCCCTCGCAGTCTCTCACGCAGTCGCTCTCACTTTCTCCCTCGCTGTCTCTCTTGCAGTCCTTCTCGCAGTCTCTGTTGCTGTCTCCCTCGCTGTCTCCCTCGCTGTCTCCCTCGCTGTCTCCCTCGCTGTCTTCCACGGTGTCTCCCTCGCAGTCTCCCTCGCAGTCTCCCTCGCAGTCTCCCTCGCAGTCTCACTCGCTGTCTCCCTCGCTGTCTCCCTCACTGTCTCCCTCGCTGTCTCCCTCGCTGTGTCCCTCGCTCTCCCCCTCGCTCTCCCCCTCGCTCTCCCCCTCGCTCTCTCCCTCGCAGTCTCCCTCGCTGTCTCCCTCGCTGTCTCTCTCGCAGTCTCTCTCGCTGTCTTCCTCGCTGTGTCCCTCGCAGTCTCTCTCGCAGTCTCTCTCGCAGTCTCTCTCGCAGTCTCTCTCGCAGTCTCTCTCGCAGTCTTCCTCTCAGTTTCTCTCGCTGTCTCCCTCGCTGCCTCCCACGCTGTCTCCCTCGCTGTCTCACGCGATCTCTCTCGCATTCTCTCTCGTTGTCTCCCTTGCAGTCTCTCTCGCTGTGTCCCTCGCAGTCTCTCTCGCAGTCTCTATTGCTGCCTCTGTCGCTGTCTCCCTCGCTGTCTCCCTCGCTGTCTCCCTCGCTGTCTCCCTCGCTGCCTCCCTCGCAGTCTCTCTCGAAGTCTCTCTCGCTGTCTACCTCGCTGTCTCCCTCGCTGTCTCTCTCGCTGCCTCCCTCGCAGTCTCTCTCGAAGTCTCTCTCGCTGTCTACCTCGCTGTCTCCCTCGCTCTCTCTCTCGCTCTCTCTCTCGCTCTCTCCCTCGCCGTCTCCCTCGCCGTCTCCCTCGCCGTCTTAATCGCTGTCTCCCTCGCATTCTCTCTCGCAGTGTCTCTCGCTGTATCCCTCGCTGTCTCTCTCGCTATCTCCATAGCAGTCTCTCTCGCAGTTTCTCTCGCTTCCTCCCTCGCAGTCTCTCTCGCTGTCTCCCTCACAGTGTCTCTCGCTGTCTCTCTCACTGTCTCCCTCGCTGTCTCCCTCACAGTCTCTGTCGCTGTCTCCCTCGCTGTCTCCCTCGAGGTCTCTCTCGCAGTCTCTCTCGCAGTCTCTCTCGCAGTCTCTCTCGCAGTCTCTCTCGCAGTCTCTCTCGCTGTCTCTCTCGCTGTCTCTCTCGCTGTCTCTCTCGCTGACTCCCTCGCAGTTTCTATCGCTGTCTCCCTCGCAGTCTCTCTCGCTTTCTCCCTCGCTCTCTCCCTCGCAGTCTCTCTCGCAGTCTCCCTCGCTGTCTCCCTCGCAGTCTCCCTCGCTGTTTCCCTCGCTGTCTACCTCGCTCTCTCTCTCGCTGTCACCCTCGCTGTCTCCCTTGCAGTCTCCCACACAGTCTCTCACACTTTCTCCCTCGCTTTCTCCCTCGCTTTCTCCCTCGCAGTCTCTCTCGCAGTCTCTCTCGCAGTCTCTCTCGCAGTCTCTCTCGCAGTCTCTCTCGCAGTCTCTCTCGCAGTCTCTCTCGCTGTCCCTCTCGCAGTCTCTCTCGCAGTCTCTCTCGCAGTCTCTCTCGCAGTCTCCCTCGCAGTCTCTCTCGCAGTCTCCTTTGCAGTCTCTCTCGCTGTCTCTCTCGGTGTCTCTCTCGCAGTCTCTCTCGCTGTCTCTCTCGCAGTCTCTCTCGCAGTCTCTCTCGCTGTCCCTCTCGCAGTCTCTCTCGCAGTCTCTCTCGCAGTCTCTCTCGCAGTCTCCCTCGCAGTCTCCCTCGCAGTCTCCCTCGCAGTCTCCTTTGCAGTCTCTCTCGCAGTCTCCCTCGCAGTCTCCCTCGCAGTCTCCCTCGCAGTCTCTCTCGCAGTCTCCTTTGCAGTCTCTCTCGCTGTCTCCCTCGCTGTCTCTCTCGCTGTCTCTCTCGCTGTCTCTCTCGCAGTCTCCCTCGCATTCTGCCTCGCAGTTTCCCTCGCAGTCTCTTTCGCTGTCTCCCTCACAGTCTCTTTCGCTGTCTCCCTCGCAGTCTCCCTCGCAGTCTCTCTCGCAGTCGCTCTCACTTTCTCCCTCGCTCTCTCTCTCGCAGTCCTTCTCGCAGTCCTTCTCGCAGTCTCTCTCGCTGTCTCTCTCGCTGTCTCTCTCGCTGTCTCCCTCGCTGTCTCCCTCGCTGTCTCCCTCGCTGTCTCCCTCGCTGTCTCCCTCGCTGTCTCCCTCGCTATCTCCCTCGCTGTCTCCCACGCTGTCTCCCTCGCAGTCTCCCTCGCAGTCTCCCTCGCAGTCTCCCTCGCAGTCTCCCTCGCAGTCTCACTCGCTGTCTCCCTCGCTGTCTCCCTCGCTGTCTCCCTCGCTGTCTCTCTCGCTGTCTCTCTCGCTGTCTCCCTCGCAGTCTCCCTCGCAGTCTCTCTCGCATTCTCTCTCGCATTCTCTCTCGCTGTCTCCAACGCTGTCTCCAACGCTGTCTCCAACGCTGTCTCCAACGCTGTCTCCCTCGCTGTCTCCCTCGCTGTCTCCCTCGCTGTCTCCCACGCAGTCTCTCTCGCTGTCTCTCTCGCTGTCTCCATCGCTTTCTCCCTCGCTGTCTCTCTCGCTGTCTCTCTCGCTGTCTCTCTCGCTGTCTCTCTTGCAGTCTCTCTCGCTGTCACCCTCGCTGTGTGTCTCGCTCGCTCCCTCGCTGTCTCACGCGCTCTCTCTCGCAGTCTCTCTCGCTGTCTCCCTCACTCTGTCCCTCCGCGTCACCCTCGCCGTCTCCCTCGCTCTATCCCTCGCTGTATCTCTCGCAGTCTCTCTCGCAGTCTCTCTCACAGTCTCTCTCGCTGTCTCTCTCGCAGTCTCTCTCGCAGGCTCCCTCGCAGTCTCTCTCGCAGTCTCTCTCGCAGTCACTCTCGCAGTCACTCTCGCAGTCTCCCTCGCAGTCTCCCTCGCAGTCTCCCTCGCAGTCTCCCTCGCAGTCTCCCTCGCAGTCTCCCTCGCAGTCTCTCTCGCTGTTTCCCTCACATTCTCTCTCGCTGTCTGCCTCGCAGTCTCTCTCGAAGTCGCTCTCGCAGTCTCTCTCGCTGTCACCCTCGCTGTCTCCCTCGCTGTCTCCCTCGCTGTCTCCCACGCAGTCTCTCTCGCTGTCTCTCTCGCTGTCTCTCTCGCTGTCTCTCTCGCTGTCTCCATCGCTTTCTCCCTCGCTGTCTCTCTCGCTGTCTCTCTCGCTGTCTCTCTCGCTGTCTCTCTCGCTGTCTCTCTCGCTGCCTCTCTCGCTGTCTCTCTCGCTGTCTCCCTTGCAGTCTCTCTTGCAGTCTCTCTCGCTGTCTCCCTCGCTGTCTCCCTCGCTGTGTCTCTCGCTCTCTCCCTCGCTGTCTCCCTCGCCGTCTCACACGCTCTCTCTCGCAGTCTCTCTCGCTGTCTCTCTCGCTGTCTCTCTCGCTGTCTCCCTTGCAGTCTCTCTTGCAGTCTCCCTCACTGTGTCCCTCGCAGTCTCCCTCGCTGTTTCCCTCGCTGTCTCCCTCGCTGTCTCCCTCGCTGTCTCCCTCGCTGTCTCCCTCGAGGTCTCTCTCGCAGTCTCTCTCGCAGTCTCTCTCGCATTCTCTCTCGCAGTCTCTCTCGCTGTCTCTCTCGCTGACTCCCTCGCAGTTTCTATCGCTGTCTCCCTCGCAGTCTCTCTCGCTTTCTCCCTCGCTTTCTCCCTCGCTTTCTCCCTCGCTCTCTCCCTCGCAGTCTCTCTCGCAGTCCCTCTCGCAGTCTCTCTCGCAGTCTCCCTCGCTGTCTCCCTCGCAGTCTCCCTCGCTGTTTCCCTCGCTCTCTCTCTCGCTCTCTCTCTCGCTGTCTCCCTCGCTGTCTCCCTCGCTGTCTCCCTCGCTGTCTCCTTCGCTGTCTCCTCGCTGTCTCCCTCGCAGTCTCCCTCACTATCCCTCTCGCTGTCTCCCTCGCTGTCTCCCTGGCCGTCTCCCTGGCCGTCTCTCTCGCAGTCTCTCTCGCAGTCTCTCTCGCTGTCTCTCTCGCTGTCTCTCTCGCTGTCTCTCTCGCTGTCTCTCTCGCTGTCTCTCTCAATGTACTCTCGCTGTCTCCCTCGCTGTCTCACTCTCTCTATCCCTCGCTGTATCTCTCGCAGTCTCTCTCGCAGTCTCTCTCACAGTCTCTCTCGCTCTCTCGCTCGCAGTCTCTCTCGCAGGCTCCCTCGCAGTCTCCCTCGCAGTCTCTCTCGCAGTCACTCTCGCAGTCTCTCTCGCAGTCTCCCTCGCAGTCTCCCTCGCAGTCTCCCTCGCAGTCTCCCTCGCAGTCTCCCTCGCAGTCTCTCTCGCTGTCTCCCTCGCTGTTTCCCTCACAGTCTCTCTCGCTGTCTGCCTCGCAGTCTCTCTCGAAGTCGCTCTCGCTTTCTCCCTCGCTGTCTCTCTCGCAGTCCTTCTCGCAGTCTCTCTCGCTGTCTCCAGCGCTGTCTCCCTCGCTGTCTCCCTCGCTGTCTCCCACGCAGTCTCTCTCGCTGTCTCTCTCGCTGTCTCCATCGCTTTCTCCCTCGCTGTCTCTCTCGCTGTCTCTCTCGCTGTCTCTCTCGCTGTCTCTCTCGCTGTCTCTCTCGCTGTCTCTCTCGCTGTCTCCCTTGCAGTCTCTCTTGCAGTCTCTCTCGCTGTCTCCCTCGCTGTCTCCCTCGCTGTCTCCCTCGCTGTCTCCCTCGCTGTCTCCCTCGCTGTGTCTCTCGCTCTCTCCCTCGCTGTCTCCCTCGCTGTCTCCCTCGCTGTCTCCCTCGCTTTCTCCCTCGCCGTCTCTCTCGCAGTCTCTCTCGCAGTCTCTCTCGCAGTCTCTCTCGCAGTCTCTCTCGCTGTCCCTCTCGCAGTCTCTCTCGCAGTCTCCCTCGTCGTCTCCCTGGCCGTCTCCCTGGCCGTCTCCCTGGCCGTCTCCCTGGCCGTCTCCCTGGCCGTCTCCCTGGCCGTCTCTCTCGCAGTCTCTCTCGCAGTCTCTCTCGCTGTCTCTCTCGCTGTCTCTCTCGCTGTCTCTCTCGCTGTCTCTCTCGCTGTCTCTCTCAATGTACTCTCGCTGTCTCCCTCGCTGTCTCACTCTCTCTATCCCTCGCTGTATCTCTCGCAGTCTCTCTCGCAGTCTCTCTCACAGTCTCTCTCGCTCTCTCGCTCGCAGTCTCTCTCGCAGGCTCCCTCGCAGTCTCCCTCGCAGTCACTCTCGCAGTCTCTCTCGCAGTCTCCCTCGCAGTCTCCCTCGCAGTCTCCCTCGCAGTCTCCCTCGCAGTCTCCCTCGCAGTCTCCCTCGCAGTCTCTCTCGCTGTCTCCCTCGCTGTTTCCCTCACAGTCTCTCTCGCTGTCTGCCTCGCAGTCTCTCTCGAAGTCGCTCTCGCTTTCTCCCTCGCTGTCTCTCTCGCAGTCCTTCTCGCAGTCTCTCTCGCTGTCTCCAGCGCTGTCTCCCTCGCTGTCTCCCTCGCTGTCTCCCACGCAGTCTCTCTCGCTGTCTCTCTCGCTGTCTCCATCGCTTTCTCCCTCGCTGTCTCTCTCGCTGTCTCTCTCGCTGTCTCTCTCGCTGTCTCTCTCGCTGTCTCTCTCGCTGTCTCTCTCGCTGTCTCCCTTGCAGTCTCTCTTGCAGTCTCTCTCGCTGTCTCCCTCGCTGTCTCCCTCGCTGTCTCCCTCGCTGTCTCCCTCGCTGTGTCTCTCGCTCTCTCCCTCGCTGTCTCCCTCGCTGTCTCCCTCGCTTTCTCCCTCGCCGTCTCTCTCGCAGTCTCTCTCGCAGTCTCTCTCGCAGTCTCTCTCGCAGTCTCTCTCGCTGTCCCTCTCGCAGTCTCTCTCGCAGTCTCCCTCGTCGTCTCCCTGGCCGTCTCCCTGGCCGTCTCCCTGGCCGTCTCCCTGGCCGTCTCCCTGGCCGTCTCCCTGGCCGTCTCTCTCGCAGTCTCTCTCGCTGTCTCTCTCGCTGTCTCTCTCGCTGTCTCTCTCGCTGTCTCCCTCGCTGTCTCCCTCGCTGTCTCACTCTCTCTATCCCTCGCTGTATCTCTCGCTGTCTCCCTCGCTGTTTCCCTCACAGTCTCTCTCGCTGTCTGCCTCGCAGTCTCTCTCGAAGTCGCTCTCGCTTTCTCCCTCGCTGTCTCTCTCGCAGTCCTTCTCGCAGTCTCTCTCGCTGTCTCCAGCGCTGTCTGCCTCGCTGTCTCCCTCGCTGTCTCCCTCGCTGTCTCCCTCGCTGTCTCTCTCGCTGTCTCTCTCACTGTCTCCATCGCTTTCTCCCTCGCTGTCTCTCTCGCTGTCTCCCTTGCAGTCTCTCTCGCAGTCTCCCTCGCTGTCTCCCTCGCTGTCTCTCTCGCTGTCTCTCTCGCTGTCTCTCTCGCTGTCTCTCTCGCTGTCTCTCTCGCTGTCTCTCTCGCTGTCTCCCTTGCAGTCTCTCTCGCAGTCTCTCTCGCTGTCTCCTTCGCTGTCTCCCTCGCTGTCTCCCTCGCTGTCTCCCTCGCTGTGTCTCTCGCTCTCTCCCTCGCTGTCTCACACGCTCTCTCTCGCAGTCTCCCTCGCTGTCTCCCTCGCTGTCTCCCTCATCGTCTCCCTCGCCGTCTCCCTTGCAGACACTCTCTCTGTATCCCCGGCTGTCTCTCTCGCTATCTCCATAGCAGTCTCTCTCACTGTCTCTGTCGCTGTCTCTGTCGCTGTCTCTGTCGATGTCTCTGTCGCTGTCTCTGTCGCTGTCTCCCTCGCCGTCTCCCTCGCCGTCTCCCTCGCTGTCTCCCTCGCCGTCTCCCTCGCCGTCTCCCTCGCAGTCTCTCTCGCAGTCTCTCTCGCTGTCTCTCTCAATGTACTCTCGCTGTCTCCCTCACTGTCTCACTCGCTCTATCCCTCGCTGTATCTCTCGCAGTCTCTCTCGCAGTCTCTCTCGCAGTCGCTCTCGCAGTCTCTCTCGCTGTCTCCCTCGCTGTCTCCCTCACTGCCTCCCTCGCTGTCTCCCTAGCAGTCGCTCTCGCAGTCTCTCTCGCTGTCTTCCTCGCTGTGTCCCTCGCAGTCTCTCTCGCTCTCTCTCTCGCTGTCTCTCTCGCAGTCTCTCTCTCCATCTCTCTCGCCGTCTCTCTCGCTGTCTCCCTCGCTGTCTCCCGTGCTGTCTCCCTCACTGTGTCCCTCGCTCTCTCCCTCGCAGTCTCACTCACCGTCTCCCTCGCCGTCTCTCTCGCAGTCTCTCTCGCTGTCTTCCTCGCAGTTTCTCTCGCTGTCTCCCTCGCTGCCTCCCTCGCTGTCTCCCAAGCAGTCGCTCTCGCAGTCTCTCTCGCTGTCTCCCTCGCTGTCTCCCTCACTGCCTCCCTCGCTGTCTCCCTAGCAGTCGCTCTCGCAGTCTCTCTCGCTGTCTTCCTCGCTGTGTCCCTCGCAGTCTCTCTCGCAGTCTTACTCGCAGTTTCTCTCGCTGTCTCCCTCGCTGCCTCCCACGCTGTCTCCCTCGCTGTCTCACGCGATCTCTCTCGCATTCTCTCTCGTTGTCTCCCTTGCAGTCTCTCTCGCTGTGTCCCTCGCAGTCTCTCTCGCAGTCTCTATTGCTGTCTCTGTCGCTGTCTCCCTCGCTGTCTCCCTCGCTGTCTCCCTCGCTGCCTCCCTCGCAGTCTCTCTCGAAGTCTCTCTCGCTGTCTACCTCGCTGTCTCCCTCGCTCTCTCTCTCGCTCTCTCTCTCGCCGTCTCCCTCGCCGTCTTAATCGCTGTCTCCCTCGCATTCTCTCTCGCAGTGTCTCTCGCTGTCTCCCTCGCAGTCTCCCACACAGTCTCTCACGCTTTCTCCCTCGCTTTCTCCCTCGCAGTCTCTCTCGCAGTCTCTCTCGCAGTCTCTCTCGCAGTCTCTCTCGCAGTCTTTCTCGCAGTCTCTCTCGCAGTCTCTCTCGCAGTCTCTCTCGCTGTCTCCCTCGCAGTCTCTCTCGCAGTCTCTCTCGCAGTCTCCTTTGCAGTCTCTCTCGCTGTCTCTCTCGCTGTCTCTCTCGCTGTCTCTCTCGCTGTCTCTCTCGCAGTCTCCCTCGCAGTCTGCCTCGCAGTCTCCCTCGCAATCTCTCTCGTAGTCTCCTTTGCAGTCTCTCTCGCTGTCTCTCTCGCTGTCTCTCTCGCTGTCTCTCTCGCTGTCTCTCTCGCATTCTCTCTCGCATTCTCTCTCGCAGTCTCCCTCGCAGTCTCCCTCGCAGTCTCTTTCGCTGTCTCCCTCGCTGTTTCCCTCACAGTCTCTTTCGCTGTCTCCCTCGCAGTCTCCCTCGCAGTCGCTCTCACTTTCTCCCTCGCTGACTCTCTCGCAGTCCTTCTCGCAGTCTCTCTCGCAGTCTCTCTCGCTGTCTCTCTCGCTGTCTTTCTCGCTGTCTCCCTCGTTGTCTCCCTCGCTGTCTCCCTCGCTGTCTCCCTCGCTGTCTCCCTCGCTGTCTCCCTCGCTGTCTCCCTCGCTGTCTCCCTCGCTGTCTCCCACGCTGTCTCCCTCGCAGTCTCCCTCGCAGTCTCCCTCGCAGTCTCCCTCGCAGTCTCCCTCGCAGTCTCCCTCGCTGTCTCCCTCGCTGTCTCTCTCGCTGTCTCCCTCGCAGTCTCTCTCGCTGTCTCCCTCGCTGTCTCCCTCGCTCTCTCCCTCGCTCTCTCCCTCGCTCTCTCCCTCGCTCTCTCCCTCGCAGTCTCCCTCACCGTCTCCCTCGCCGTCTCTCTCGCAGTCTCTCTCGCTGTCTTCCTCGCAGTTTCTCTCGCTGTCTCCCTCGCTGCCTCCCTCGCTGTATCCCAAGCAGTCGCTCTCGCAGTCTCCCTCGCTGTCTCCCTCACTGCCTCCCTCGCTGTCTCCCTCGCTGTCTCCCTAGCAGTCGCTCTCGCTGTCTCTCTCGCTGTCTTCCTCGCTGTGTCCCTCGCAGTCTCTCTCGCAGTCTCTCTCGCAGTCTTACTCGCAGTTTCTCTCGCTGTCTCCCTCGCTGCCTCCCACGCTGTCTCCCTCGCTGTCTCACGCGATCTCTCTCACATTCTCTCTCGTTGTCTCCCTTGCAGTCTCTCTCGCTGTGTCCCTCGCAGTCTCTCTCGCAGTCTCTATTGCTGTCTCTGTCGCTGTCTCCCTCGCTGCCTCCCTCGCAGTCTCTCTCGAAGTCTCTCTCGCTGTCTACCTCGCTGTCTCCCTCGCTCTCTCTCTCGCTCTCTCTCTCGCCGTCTCCCTCGCCGTCTTAATCGCTGTCTCCCTCGCATTCTCTCTCGCAGTGTCCCTCGCTGTCTCCCTCGCAGTCTCTCTCGCTGTCTCCCTCGCAGTCTCTCTCGCTGTCTCCCTCGCAGTCTCTCTCGAAGTCGCTCTCGCTTTCTCCCTCGCTGTCTCTCTCGCAGTCCTTCTCGCAGTCCTTCTCGCAGTCTCTCTCGCTGTCTCCAGCGCTGTCTCCCTCGCTGTCTCCCTCGCTGTCTCCCTCGCTGTCTCCCTCGCTGTCTCCCTCGCTGTCTCCCTCGCTGTCTCCCACGCAGTCTCTCTCGCTGTCTCTCTCGCTGTCTCCATGGCTTTCTCCCTCGCTGTCTCTCTCGCTGTCTCTCTCGCTGTCTCTCTCGCTGTCTCTCTCGCTGTCTCTCTCGCTGTCTCCCTTGCAGTCTCTCTTGCAGTCTCTCTCGCTGTCTCCCTCACTGTGTCTCTCGCTCTCTCCCTCGCTGTCTCCCTCGCTGTCTCATGCGCTCTCTCTCGCAGTCTCTCTCGCTGTCTCCCTCGCTGTCTCCCTCGCTGTGTCCCTCGCTGTCTCCCTCGCTGTCTCCCTCGCTGTGTCCCTCGCTGTGTCCCTCGCTGTCTCTCTCGCAGTCTCCCTCGCTGTCTCCCTCGCTGTCTCCCTCGCAGTCTCCCTCGCAGTCTCCCTCGCTGTCTCCCTCGCTGTCTCCCTCGTCGTCTCCCTCGCCGTCTCCCTTGCAGTCACTCTCTCTGTATCCCCGGCTGTCTCTCTCGCTATCTCCATAGCAGTCTCTCTCACTGTCTCTGTCTCTGTCGCTGTCTCTGTCGCTGTCTCTGTCGCTGTCTCCCTCGCTGTCTCCCTCGCTGTCTCCCTCGCTGTCTCCCTCGCTGTCTCCCTCGCTGTCTCCCTGGCCGTCTCCCTCGCTGTCTCCCTCGCTGTCTCCCTCGCTGTCTCTCTCGCTGTCTCCATCGCTTTCTCCCTCGCTGTCTCTCTCGCTGTCTCCCTTGCAGTCTCTCTCGCAGTCTCTCTCGCTGTCTCCCTCGCTGTCTCCCTCGCTGTCTCTCTCGCTGTCTCTCTCGCTGTCTCTCTCGCTGTCTCTCTCGCTGTCTCTCTCGCTGTCTCTCTCGCTGTCTCTCTCGCTGTCTCTCTCGCTGTCTCCCTTGCAGTCTCTCTCGCAGTCTCTCTCGCTGTCTCCCTCGCTGTCTCCCTCGCTGTCTCCCTCGCTGTCTCCCTCGCTGTCTCCCTCGCTGTGTCTCTCGCTCTCTCCCTCGCTGTCTCACACGCTCTCTCTCGCAGTCTCCCTCGCTGTCTCCCTCGCTGTCTCCCTCATCGTCTCCCTCGCCGTCTCCCTTGCAGACACTCTCTCTGTATCCCCGGCTGTCTCTCTCGCTATCTCCATAGCAGTCTCTCTCACTGTCTCTGTCGCTGTCTCTGTCGCTGTCTCTGTCGATGTCTCTGTCGCTGTCTCTGTCGCTGTCTCCCTCGCCGTCTCCCTCGCCGTCTCCCTCGCCGTCTCCCTCGCCGTCTCCCTCGCCGTCTCCCTCGCAGTCTCTCTCGCAGTCTCTCTCGCTGTCTCTCTCAATGTACTCTCGCTGTCTCCCTCACTGTCTCACTCGCTCTATCCCTCGCTGTATCTCTCGCAGTCTCTCTCGCAGTCTCTCTCGCAGTCTCTCTCGCAGTCTCTCTCGCTTTCTCTCTCGCTGTCTCCCTCGCAGTCTCTCTCGCTCTCTCTCTCGCTGTCTCTCTCGCAGTCTCTCTCTCCATCTCTCTCGCCATCTCTCTCGCCGTCTCTCTCGCCGTCTCCCTCGCTGTCTCCCTCGCTGTCTCCCTCGCTGTCTCCCTCGCTGTCTCCCTCGCAGTCTCTCTCGCAGTCTCTCTCGCAGTCTCTCTCGCAGTCTCCCTCGCTGTCTCCCTCACAGTCTCTCTCGCTGTCTCCCTTGCAGTCTCCCACACAGTCTCTCACGCTTTCTCCCTCGCTTTCTCCCTCGCAGTCTCTCTCGCAGTCTCTCTCGCAGTCTCTCTCGCAGTCTCTCTCGCAGTCTCTCTCGCAGTCTCTCTCGCTGTCCCTCTCGCAGTCTCTCTCGCTGTCCCTCTCGCAGTCTCTCTCGCTGTCTCCCTCGCAGTCTCTCTCGCAGTCTCCCTCGCTTTCTCCCTTGCTGTCTCTCTCGCTGTCTCTCTCGCTGTCTCCCTCGCTGTCTCCCTCGCTGTCTCCCTCGCTGTCTCCCTCGCTGTCTCCCTCGCTGTCTCCCTCGCTGTCTCCCGTGCTGTCTCCCTCACTGTGTCCCTCGCTCTCTCCCTCGCAGTCTCACTCGCCGTCTCCCTCGCCGTCTCTCTCGCAGTCTCTCTCGCTGTCTTCCTCGCAGTTTCTCTCGCTGTCTCCCTCGCTGCCTCCCTCGCTGTCTCCCAAGCAGTCGCTCTCGCAGTCTCTCTCGCTGTCTCCCTCGCTGTTTCCCTCACTGCCTCCCTCGCTGTCTCCCTAGCAGTCGCTCTCGCAGTCTCTCTCGCTGTCTTCCTCGCTGTGTCCCTCGCAGTCTCTCTCGCAGTCTTACTCGCAGTTTCTCTCGCTGTCTCCCTCGCTGCCTCCCACGCTGTGTCCCTCGCTGTCTCACGCGATCTCTCTCGCATTCTCTCTCGTTGTCTCCCTTGCAGTCTCTCTCGCTGTGTCCCTCGCAGTCTCTCTCGCAGTCTCTATTGCTGTCTCTGTCGCTGTCTCCCTCGCTCTCTCCCTCGCTGTCTCCCTCGCTGTCTCCCTCGCTGCCTCCCTCGCAGTCTCTCTCGAAGTCTCTCTCGCTGTCTACCTCGCTGTCTCCCTCGCTCTCTCTCTCGCTCTCTCTCTCGCCGTCTCCCTCGCCGTCTTAATCGCTGTCTCCCTCGCATTCTCTCTCGCAGTGTCTCTCGCTGTCTCCCTCGCAGTCTCCCACACAGTCTCTCACGCTTTCTCCCTCGCTTTCTCCCTCGCAGTCTCTCTCGCAGTCTCTCTCGCAGTCTCTCTCGCAGTCTTTCTCGCAGTCTCTCTCGCAGTCTCTCTCGCAGTCTCTCTCGCTGTCTCCCTCGCAGTCTCTCTCGCAGTCTCTCTCGCAGTCTCCTTTGCAGTCTCTCTCGCTGTCTCTCTCGCTGTCTCTCTCGCTGTCTCTCTCGCTGTCTCTCTCGCAGTCTCCCTCGCAGTCTGCCTCGCAGTCTCCCTCGCAATCTCTCTCGTAGTCTCCTTTGCAGTCTCTCTCGCTGTCTCTCTCGCTGTCTCTCTCGCTGTCTCTCTCGCTGTCTCTCTCGCATTCTCTCTCGCATTCTCTCTCGCAGTCTCCCTCGCAGTCTCCCTCGCAGTCTCTTTCGCTGTCTCCCTCGCTGTTTCCCTCACAGTCTCTTTCGCTGTCTCCCTCGCAGTCTCCCTCGCAGTCGCTCTCACTTTCTCCCTCGCAGTCTCTCTCGCAGTCCTTCTCGCAGTCTCTCTCGCAGTCTCTCTCGCTGTCTCTCTCGCTGTCTCTCTCGCTGTCTCCCTCGTTGTCTCCCTCGCTGTCTCCCTCGCTGTCTCCCTCGCTGTCTCCCTCGCTGTCTCCCTCGCTGTCTCCCTCGCTGTCTCCCACGCTGTCTCCCTCGCAGTCTCCCTCGCAGTCTCCCTCGCAGTCTCCCTCGCAGTCTCCCTCGCTGTCTCCCTCGCTGTCTCCCTCGCTGTCTCTCTCGCTGTCTCCCTCGCAGTCTCCCTCGCTGTCTCCCTCGCTGTCTCCCTCGCTCTCTCCCTCGCTCTCTCCCTCGCAGTCTCCCTCACCATCTCCCTCGCCGTCTCTCTCGCAGTCTCTCTCGCTGTCTTCCTCGCAGTTTCTCTCGCTGTCTCCCTCGCTGCCTCCCTCGCTGTATCCCAAGCAGTCGCTCTCGCAGTCTCCCTCGCTGTCTCCCTCACTGCCTCCCTCGCTGTCTCCCTCGCTGTCTCCCTAGCAGTCGCTCTCGCTGTCTCTCTCGCTGTCTTCCTCGCTGTGTCCCTCGCAGTCTCTCTCGCAGTCTCTCTCGCAGTCTTACTCGCAGTTTCTCTCGCTGTCTCCCTCGCTGCCTCCCACGCTGTCTCCCTCGCTGTCTCACGCGATCTCTCTCACATTCTCTCTCGTTGTCTCCCTTGCAGTCTCTCTCGCTGTGTCCCTCGCAGTCTCTCTCGCAGTCTCTATTGCTGTCTCTGTCGCTGTCTCCCTCGCTGCCTCCCTCGCAGTCTCTCTCGAAGTCTCTCTCGCTGTCTACCTCGCTGTCTCCCTCGCTCTCTCTCTCGCTCTCTCTCTCGCCGTCTCCCTCGCCGTCTTAATCGCTGTCTCCCTCGCATTCTCTCTCGCAGTGTCCCTCGCTGTCTCCCTCGCAGTCTCTCTCGCTGTCTCCCTCGCAGTCTCTCTCGCTGTCTCCCTCGCAGTCTCTCTCGAAGTCGCTCTCGCTTTCTCCCTCGCTGTCTCTCTCGCAGTCCTTCTCGCAGTCCTTCTCGCAGTCTCTCTCGCTGTCTCCAGCGCTGTCTCCCTCGCTGTCTCCCTCGCTGTCTCCCTCGCTGTCTCCCTCGCTGTCTCCCTCGCTGTCTCCCTCGCTGTCTCCCTCGCTGTCTCCCTCGCTGTCTCCCACGCAGTCTCTCTCGCTGTCTCTCTCGCTGTCTCCATGGCTTTCTCCCTCGCTGTCTCTCTCGCTGTCTCTCTCGCTGTCTCTCTCGCTGTCTCTCTCGCTGTCTCTCTCGCTGTCTCCCTTGCAGTCTCTCTTGCAGTCTCTCTCGCTGTCTCCCTCACTGTGTCTCTCGCTCTCTCCCTCGCTGTCTCCCTCGCTGTCTCATGCGCTCTCTCTCGCAGTCTCTCTCGCTGTCTCCCTCGCTGTCTCCCTCGCTGTGTCCCTTGCTGTCTCCCTCGCTGTGTCCCTCGCTGTGTCCCTCGCTGTGTCCCTCGCTGTCTCTCTCGCAGTCTCCCTCGCTGTCTCCCTCGCTGTCTCCCTCGCAGTCTCCCTCGCTGTCTCCCTCGCTGTCTCCCTCGTCGTCTCCCTCGCCGTCTCCCTTGCAGTCACTCTCTCTGTATCCCCGGCTGTCTCTCTCGCTATCTCCATAGCAGTCTCTCTCACTGTCTCTGTCTCTGTCGCTGTCTCTGTCGCTGTCTCTGTCGCTGTCTCTGTCGCTGTCTCCCTCGCTGTCTCCCTCGCTGTCTCCCTCGCTGTCTCCCTGGCCGTCTCCCTGGCCGTCTCCCTGGCCGTCTCCCTGGCCGTCTCCCTGGCCGTCTCCCTGGCCGTCTCCCTGGCCGTCTCCCTGGCCGTCTCCCTGGCCGTCTCCCTGGCCGTCTCCCTGGCCGTCTCCCTGGCCGTCTCCCTGGCAGTCTCTCTCGCAGTCTCTCTCGCAGTCTCTCTCGCAGTCTCTCTCGCTGTCTCTCTCAATGTACTCTCGCTGTCTCCCTCGCTGTCTCACTCGCTCTATCCCACGCTGTATCTCTCGCAGTCTCTCTCACAGTCTCTCTCACAGTCTCTCTCACTGTCTCTCTCGCTGTCTCCCTCGCAGTCTCTCTCGCTCTCTCCCTCACTGTCTCTCTCGCCGTCTCTCTGTCCATCTCTCTCTCCATCTCTCTCGCAGTCTCCCTCGCTGTCTCCCTCGCTGTCTCCCTCGCAGTCTCTCTCGCAGTCTCTCTCGCAATCTCTCTCGCTGTCTCTCTCGCTGTCCCTCTCGCTGTCTCTCTCGCTGTCTCCCTCACTGTGTCCCTCGCAGTCTCCCTCGCTGTCTCCCTCGCTGTCTCCCTCATCGTCTCCCTCACCGTCTCCCTTGCAGTCACTCTCTCTGTATCCCCGGCTGTCTCTCTCGCTATCTCCATAGCAGTCTCTCTCACTGTCTCCCTCGCTGTCTCTGTCGCTGTCTCTGTCACTGTCTCTGTCGCTGTCTCTGTCGCTGTCTCTGTCGCTGTCTCTGTCGCTGTCTCTGTCGCTGTCTCTGTCGCTGTCTCCCTCGCCGTCTCCCTCGCAGTCTCTCTCGCTGTCTCTCTCGCTGTCTCTCTCAATGTACTCTCGCTGTCTCCCTCACTGTCTCACTCGCTCTATCCCTCGCTGTATCTCTCGCAGTCTCTCTCGCAGTCTCTCTCAGTCTCTCTCGCAGTCTCTCTCACAGTCTCTCTCGCTGTCTCTCTCGCTGTCTCCCTCGCAGTCTCTCTCGCTCTCTCCCTCACTGTCTCTCTCGCAGTCTATCTCGCCGTCTCTCTCTCCATCTCTCTCGCCATCTCTCTAGCCATCTCTCTCGCAGTCTCCCTCGCTGTCTCCCTCGCTGTCTCCCTCGCAGTCTCCCTCGCAGTCTCCCTCGCAGTCTCTCTCGCAGTCTCTCTCGCAGTCTCTCTCGCAGTCTCTCTCGCAGTCTCCCTCGCTGTCTCCCTCACAGTCTCTCTCGCTGTCTCCCTTGCAGTCTCCCACACAGTCTCTCACGCTTTCTCCCTCGCAGTCTCTCTCGCAGTCTCTCTCGCAGTCTCTCTCGCAGTCTCTCTCGCAGTCTCTCTCGCAGTCTCTCTCGCAGTCTCTCTCGCTGTCTCTCTCGCTGTCTCTCTCGCAGTCTCCCTCGCAGTCTCCCTCGCAGTCTCTCTCGTAGTCTCCTTTGCAGTCTCTCTCGCTGTCTCTCTCGCTTTCTCTCTCGCTGTCTCTCTCGCTGTCTCTCTCGCTGTCTCTCTCGCAGTCTCTCTCGCAGTCTCTCTCGCAGTCTCTCTCGCAGTCTCTCTCGCAGTCTCCCTCGCAGTCTCCCTCGCAGTCTCTTTCGCTGTCTCCCTCGCTGTTTCCCTCACAGTCTCTTTCGCTGTCTCCCTCGCAGTCTCCCTCGCAGTCTCTCTCGCAGTCGCTTTCACTTTCTCCCTCGCTGTCTCTCTCGCAGTCCTTCTCGCAGTCCTTCTCGCAGTCTCTCTCGCTGTCTCTCTCGCTGTCTCCCTCGCTGTCTCCCTCGCTGTCTCCCTCGCTGTCTCCCACGCTGTCTCCCTCGCAGTCTCCCTCGCAGTCTCCCTCGCAGTCTCCCTCGCTGTCTCCCTCGCTTTCTCCCTCGCTGTCTCTCTCGCTGTCTCTCTCGCTGTCTCCCTCGCTTTCTCCCTCACAGTCTCCCTCGCTGTCTCCCTCGCTGTCTCCCTCGCTGTCTCCCTCGCTGTCTCCCTCGCTGTCTCCCTCACTGTGTCCCTCGCTCTCTCCCTCGCAGTCTCCCTCACCGTCTACCTCGCCCTCTCTCTCGCAGTCTCTCTCGCTGTCTTCCTCGCAGTCTCTCTCGCTGTCTCCCTCGCTGTCTCCCTCGCTGCCTCCCTCGCTGCCTCCCTCGCTGCCTCCCTCGCTGTCTCCCAAGCAGTCGCTCTCGCAGTCGCTCTCGCAGTCGCTCTCGCAGTCTCTCTCGCTGTCTCCCTCGCTGTCTCCCTCACTGCCTCCCTCGCTGTCTCCCTAGCAGTCGCTCTCGCAGTCTCTCTCGCTGTCATCCTCGCTGTGTCCCTCGCAGTCTCTCTCGCAGTCTCTCTCGCAGTCTTACTCGCAGTTTCTCTCGCTGTCTCCCTCGCTGCCTCCCACGCTGTCTCCCTCGCTGTCTCCCACGCTGTCTCCCTCGCTGTCTCACGCGATCTCTCTCGCATTCTCTCTCGTTGTCTCCCTTGCTGTCTCTCTCGCTGTGTCCCTCGCAGTCTCTCTCGCAGTCTCTAATGCTGTCTCTGTCGCTGTCTCCCTCGCTGCCTCTCTCGAAGTCTCTCTCGCTGTCTACCTCGCTGTCTCCCTCGCTCTCTCTCTCGCTCTCTCTCTCGCCGTCTCCCTCGCCGTCTTAATCGCTGTCTCCCTCGCATTCTCTCTCGCAGTGTCTCTCGCAGTCTCCCTCGCAGTCTCCCTCGCAGTCTCTCTCGCTGTCTCCCTCGCAGTCTCTCTCGAAGTCGCTCTCGCTTTCTCCCTCGCTGTCTCTCTCGCAGTCCTTCTCGCAGTCTCTCTCGCTGTCTCCAGCGCTGTCTCCAGCGCTGTCTCCCTCGCTGTCTCCCTCGCTGTCTCCCTCGCTGTCTCCCTCGCTGTCTCCCTCGCTGTCTCCCTCGCTGTCTCCCTCGCTGTCTCCCATGCAGTCTCTCTCGCTGTCTCTCTCGCTGTCTCCATGGCTTTCTCCCTCGCTGTCTCTCTCGCTGTCTCTCTCGCTGTCTCTCTCGCTGTCTCTCTCGCTGTCTCTCTCGCTGCCTCTCTCGCTGTCTCTCTCGCTGTCTCCCTTGCTGTCTCTCTTGCAATCTCTCTCGCTGTCTCCCTCACTGTGTCTCTCGCTCTCTCCCTCGCTGTCTCCCTCGCTGTCTCATGCGCTCTCTCTCGCAGTCTCTCTCGCTGTCCCCCTCGCTGTCTCCCTCGCTGTTTCCCTCGCTGTGTCCCTCGCTGTGTCCCTCGCTGTCTCTCTCGCTGTCTCTCTCGCAGTCTCCCTCGCTGTCTCCCTCGCTGTCTCCCTCGCTGTCTCCCTCGCTGTCTCCCTCGCTGTCTCCCTCGCAGTCTCTCTCGCTGTCTCCCTCGTCGTCTCCCTTGCAGTCACTCTCTCTGTATCCCCGGCTGTCTCTCTCGCTATCTCCATAGCAGTCTCTCTCACTGTCTCCCTCGCTGTCTCTGTCTCTGTCGCTGTCTCTGTTGCTGTCTCTGTCGCTGTCTCTGTCGCTGTCTCTGTCGCTGTCTCTGTCGCTGTCTCTGTCGCTGTCTCCCTGGCCGTCTCCCTGGCCGTCTCTCTCGCAGTCTCTCTCGCTGTCTCTCTCAATGTACTCTCGCTGTCTCCCTCGCTGTCTCACTCGCTCTATCCCTCGCTGTATCTCTCGCAGTCTCTCTCACAGTCTCTCTCACAGTCTCTCTCGCTGTCTCCCTCGCAGTCTCTCTCGAAGTCGCTCTCGCTTTCTCCCTCGCTGTCTCTCTCGCAGTCCTTCTCGCAGTCCTTCTCGCAGTCTCTCTCGCTGTCTCCAGCGCTGTCTCCCTCGCTGTCTCCCTCGCTGTCTCCCTCGCTGTCTCCCTCGCAGTCTCCCTCGCTGTCTCCCTCGCCGTCTCCCTCGCAGTCACTCTCTCTGTATCCCCCGCTGTCTCTCTCGCTATCTCCATAGCAGTCTCTCTCGCTGTCTCCATAGCAGTCTCTCTCGCTGTCTCCCTCGCTGTCTCCCTCGCTGTCTCCCTCGCTGTCTCCCTCGCTGTCTCCCTCGCTGTCTCCGTCTCTGTCGCTGTCTCTGTCGCTGTCTCCCTTTCTGTCTCCCTTTCTGTCTCCCTCTCTGTCTCCCTCTCTGTCTCCCTCTCTGTCTCCCTCGCTGTCTCCCTCGCCGTCTCCCTCGTCGTCTCCCTCGTCGTCTCCCTCGTCGTCTCCCTCGTCGTCTCCCTCGTCGTCTCCCTCGCAGTCTCTCTCGCAGTCTCTGTGGCAGTCTCTCTCGCTGTCTCTCTCGCTGTCTCTCTCGCTGTCTCTCTCAATGTACTCTCGCTGTCTCCCTCGCTGTCTCCCTCGCTGTCTCCCTTCTGTCTCCCTCGCTCTATCCCTCGCTGTATCACTCGCAGTCTCACTCGCAGTCTCTCTCGCTGTCTCTCTCGCTGTCTCTCTCGCTGTCTCCCTCTCAGTCTCTCTCGCAGTCTCTCTCGCCGTCTCTCTCTCCATCTCTCTCTCCATCTCTCTCGCCGTCTCTCTCGCCGTCTCTCTCGCCGTCTCTCTCGCCGTCTCTCTCGCCGTCTCTCTCGCAGTCTCGCTCGCAGTCTCCCTCGCAGTCTCTCTCGCAGTCTCTCTCGCAGTCTCTCTCGCAGTCTCTCTCGCAGTCTCTCTCGCAGTCTCTCTCGCAGTCTCCCTCGCAGTCTCCCTCGCAGTCTCTCTCGCAGTCTCTCGCAGTCTCTCTCGCAGTCTCTCTCGCAGTCTCTCTCGCTGCCCCTCTCGCAGTCTCTCTCGCAGTCTCCCTCGCAGTCTCCCTCGCAGTCTCTCTCGCAGTCTCTCTCAATGTACTCTCGCTGTCTCCCTCGCTGTCTCCCTCGCTCTATCCCTCGCTCTATCCCTCGCTCTATCCCTCGCTGTATCTCTCGCAGTCTCTCTCGCAGTCTCTCTCGCAGTCTCTCTCGCAGTCTCTCTCGCTGTCTCCCTCTCAGTCTCTCTCACTCTCTCTCTCGCAGTCTCTCTCGTCGTCTCTCTCTCCATCTCTCTCACCATCTCTCTCGCCGTCTCTCTCGCCGTCTCTCTCGCAGTCTCCCTCGCAGTCTCCCTCGCAGTCTCCCTCGCAGTCTCTCTCGCAGTCTCCCTCGCAGTCTCCCTCGCAGTCTCCCTCGCAGTCTCCCTCGCAGTCTCCCTCACAGTCTCTCTCGCTGTCTCCATTGCAGTCTCCCACACAGTCTCTGTCGCTTTCTCCCTCGCTTTCTCCCTCGCTTTCTCCCTCGCTTTCTCCCTCGCAGTCTCTCTCGCAGTCTCTCTCGCAGTCTCTCTCGCAGTCTCTCTCGCAGTCTCTCTCGCTGTCCCTCTCGCAGTCTCTCTCGCTGTCTCCCTCGCAGTCTCTCTCGCAGTCTCCTTTGCAGTCTCTCTCGCTGTCTCTCTCGCTGTCTCCCTCACAGTCTCCCTCGCAGTCTCCCTCGCAGTCTCCCTCGCAGTCTCCCTCGCAGTCTCCCTCGCAGTCTCCCTCGCAGTCTCTCTCGCTGTCTCCCTCGCTGTTTCCCTCACAGTCTCCCTTGCTGTCTCCCTCGCTGTCTCCCTCGCAGTCTCTCACGCAGTCGCTCTCACTTTCTCCCTCGCTGTCTCTCTTGCAGTCCTTCTCGCAGTCTCTGTTGCTGTCTCCCTCGCTGTCTCCCTCGCTGTCTCCCTCGCTGTCTCCCTCGCTGTCTTCCACGGTGTCTCCCTCGCAGTCTCCCTCGCAGTCTCCCTCGCAGTCTCCCTCGCAGTCTCACTCGCTGTCTCCCTCGCTGTCTCCCTCACTGTCTCCCTCGCTGTCTCCCTCGCTGTGTCCCTCGCTCTCCCCCTCGCTCTCCCCCTCGCTCTCCCCCTCGCTCTCTCCCTCGCAGTCTCCCTCGCTGTCTCCCTCGCTGTCTCTCTCGCAGTCTCTCTCGCTGTCTTCCTCGCTGTGTCCCTCGCAGTCTCTCTCGCAGTCTCTCTCGCAGTCTCTCTCGCAGTCTCTCTCGCAGTCTCTCTCGCAGTCTTCCTCTCAGTTTCTCTCGCTGTCTCCCTCGCTGCCTCCCACGCTGTCTCCCTCGCTGTCTCACGCGATCTCTCTCGCATTCTCTCTCGTTGTCTCCCTTGCAGTCTCTCTCGCTGTGTCCCTCGCAGTCTCTCTCGCAGTCTCTATTGCTGCCTCTGTCGCTGTCTCCCTCGCTGTCTCCCTCGCTGTCTCCCTCGCTGTCTCCCTCGCTGCCTCCCTCGCAGTCTCTCTCGAAGTCTCTCTCGCTGTCTACCTCGCTGTCTCCCTCGCTGTCTCTCTCGCTGCCTCCCTCGCAGTCTCTCTCGAAGTCTCTCTCGCTGTCTACCTCGCTGTCTCCCTCGCTCTCTCTCTCGCTCTCTCTCTCGCTCTCTCCCTCGCCGTCTCCCTCGCCGTCTCCCTCGCCGTCTTAATCGCTGTCTCCCTCGCATTCTCTCTCGCAGTGTCTCTCGCTGTATCCCTCGCTGTCTCTCTCGCTATCTCCATAGCAGTCTCTCTCGCAGTTTCTCTCGCTTCCTCCCTCGCAGTCTCTCTCGCTGTCTCCCTCACAGTGTCTCTCGCTGTCTCTCTCACTGTCTCCCTCGCTGTCTCCCTCACAGTCTCTCTCGCTGTCTCCCTCGCTGTCTCCCTCGAGGTCTCTCTCGCAGTCTCTCTCGCAGTCTCTCTCGCAGTCTCTCTCGCAGTCTCTCTCGCAGTCTCTCTCGCTGTCTCTCTCGCTGTCTCTCTCGCTGTCTCTCTCGCTGACTCCCTCGCAGTTTCTATCGCTGTCTCCCTCGCAGTCTCTCTCGCTTTCTCCCTCGCTCTCTCCCTCGCAGTCTCTCTCGCAGTCTCCCTCGCTGTCTCCCTCGCAGTCTCCCTCGCTGTTTCCCTCGCTGTCTACCTCGCTCTCTCTCTCGCTGTCACCCTCGCTGTCTCCCTTGCAGTCTCCCACACAGTCTCTCACACTTTCTCCCTCGCTTTCTCCCTCGCTTTCTCCCTCGCTTTCTCCCTCGCAGTCTCTCTCGCAGTCTCTCTCGCAGTCTCTCTCGCAGTCTCTCTCGCAGTCTCTCTCGCAGTCTCTCTCGCTGTCCCTCTCGCAGTCTCTCTCGCAGTCTCTCTCGCAGTCTCTCTCGCAGTCTCCCTCGCAGTCTCTCTCGCAGTCTCCTTTGCAGTCTCTCTCGCTGTCTCTCTCGGTGTCTCTCTCGCAGTCTCTCTCGCAGTCTCTCTCGCAGTCTCTCTCGCAGTCTCTCTCGCTGTCCCTCTCGCAGTCTCTCTCGCAGTCTCTCTCGCAGTCTCTCTCGCAGTCTCCCTCGCAGTCTCCCTCGCAGTCTCCCTCGCAGTCTCTCTCGCAGTCTCCTTTGCAGTCTCTCTCGCAGTCTCTCTCGCAGTCTCCCTCGCAGTCTCCCTCGCAGTCTCCCTCGCAGTCTCTCTCGCAGTCTCCTTTGCAGTCTCCTTTGCAGTCTCTCTCGCTGTCTCCCTCGCTGTCTCTCTCGCTGTCTCTCTCGCTGTCTCTCTCGCAGTCTCCCTCGCATTCTGCCTCGCAGTTTCCCTCGCAGTCTCTTTCGCTGTCTCCCTCACAGTCTCTTTCGCTGTCTCCCTCGCAGTCTCCCTCGCAGTCTCTCTCGCAGTCGCTCAAACTTTCTCCCTCGCTCTCTCTCTCGCAGTCCTTCTCGCAGTCCTTCTCGCAGTCTCTCTCGCTGTCTCTCTCGCTGTCTCTCTCGCTGTCTCCCTCGCTGTCTCCCTCGCTGTCTCCCTCGCTGTCTCCCTCGCTGTCTCCCTCGCTGTCTCCCTCGCTATCTCCCTCGCTGTCTCCCACGCTGTCTCCCTCGCAGTCTCCCTCGCAGTCTCCCTCGCAGTCTCCCTCGCAGTCTCCCTCGCAGTCTCACTCGCTGTCTCCCTCGCTGTCTCCCTCGCTGTCTCCCTCGCTGTCTCTCTCGCTGTCTCTCTCGCTGTCTCCCTCGCAGTCTCCCTCGCAGTCTCTCTCGCATTCTCTCTCGCATTCTCTCTCGCTGTCTCCAACGCTGTCTCCAACGCTGTCTCCAACGCTGTCTCCAACGCTGTCTCCCTCGCTGTCTCCCTCGCTGTCTCCCTCGCTGTCTCCCACGCAGTCTCTCTCGCTGTCTCTCTCGCTGTCTCCATTGCTTTCTCCCTCGCTGTCTCTCTCGCTGTCTCTCTCGCTGTCTCTCTCGCTGTCTCTCTCGCTGTCTCTCTTGCAGTCTCTCTCGCTGTCACCCTCGCTGTGTGTCTCGCTCGCTCCCTCGCTGTCTCACGCGCTCTCTCTCGCAGTCTCTCTCGCTGTCTCCCTCACTCTGTCCCTCGCCGTCTCCCTCGCCGTCTCCCTCGCTCTATCCCTCGCTGTATCTCTCGCAGTCTCTCTCGCAGTCTCTCTCACAGTCTCTCTCGCTGTCTCTCTCGCAGTCTCTCTCGCAGGCTCCCTCGCAGTCTCTCTCGCAGTCTCTCTCGCAGTCACTCTCGCAGTCACTCTCGCAGTCTCCCTCGCAGTCTCCCTCGCAGTCTCCCTCGCAGTCTCCCTCGCAGTCTCCCTCGCAGTCTCTCTCGCTGTCTCCCTCGCTGTTTCCCTCACATTCTCTCTCGCTGTCTGCCTCGCAGTCTCTCTCGAAGTCGCTCTCGCAGTCTCTCTCGCTGTCTCCCTCGCTGTCTCCCTCGCTGTCTCCCTCGCTGTCTCCCACGCAGTCTCTCTCGCTGTCTCTCTCGCTGTCTCTCTCGCTGTCTCTCTCGCTGTCTCCATCGCTTTCTCCCTCGCTGTCTCTCTCGCTGTCTCTCTCGCTGTCTCTCTCGCTGTCTCTCTCGCTGTCTCTCTCGCTGCCTCTCTCGCTGTCTCTCTCGCTGTCTCCCTTGCAGTCTCTCTTGCAGTCTCTCTCGCTGTCTCCCTCGCTGTCTCCCTCGCTGTGTCTCTCGCTCTCTCCCTCGCTGTCTCCCTCGCCGTCTCACACGCTCTCTCTCGCAGTCTCTCTCGCTGTCTCTCTCGCTGTCTCTCTCGCTGTCTCCCTTGCAGTCTCTCTTGCAGTCTCCCTCACTGTGTCCCTCGCAGTCTCCCTCGCTGTTTCCCTCGCTGTCTCCCTCGCTGTCTCCCTCGCTGTCTCCCTCGAGGTCTCTCTCGCAGTCTCTCTCGCAGTCTCTCTCGCATTCTCTCTCGCAGTCTCTCTCGCTGTCTCTCTCGCTGACTCCCTCGCAGTTTCTATCGCTGTCTCCCTCGCAGTCTCTCTCGCTTTCTCCCTCGCTTTCTCCCTCGCTTTCTCCCTCGCTCTCTCCCTCGCAGTCTCTCTCGCAGTCTCTCTCGCAGTCTCTCTCGCAGTCTCCCTCGCTGTCTCCCTCGCAGTCTCCCTCGCTGTTTCCCTCGCTCTCTCTCTCGCTCTCTCTCTCGCTGTCTCCCTCGCTGTCTCCCTCGCTGTCTCCCTCGCTGTCTCCTTCGCTGTCTCCCTCGCTGTCTCCCTCGCAGTCTCCCTCACTATCCCTCTCGCAGTCTCTCTAGCAGTCTCTCTCGCTGTCTCCCTCACAGTCTCTCTCGCTGTCTCTCTCGCTGTCTCTCTCGCTGTCTCCCTTGCAGTCTCCCACACAGTCTCTCACGCTTTCTCCCTCGCTTTCTCCCTCGCTTTCTCCCTCGCCGTCTCTCTCGCAGTCTCTCTCGCAGTCTCTCTCGCAGTCTCTCTCGCTGCCCCTCTCGCAGTCTCTCCCGCAGTCTCTCTCGCTGTCCCTCTCGCTGTCCCTCTCGCAGTCTCTCTCGCTGTCCCTCTCGCAGTCTCTCTCGCTGTCCCTCTCGCAGTCTCTCTCGCAGTCTCTCTCGCAGTCTCTCTCGCTGTCCCTCTCGCAGTCTCTCTCGCTGTCTCCCTCGCAGTCTCTCTCGCAGTCTCCTTTGCAGTCTCTCTCGCTGTCTCTCTCGCTGTCTGTCTCGCTGTCTCTCTCGCTGTCTCTCTCGCAGTCTCTCTCGCTGTCTCTCTCGCTGTCTCCCTCGCAGTCTGCCTCGCAGTTTCCCTCGCAGTCTCTTTCGCTGTCTCCCTCGCTGTTTCCCTCACAGTCTCTTTCGCTGTCTCCCTCGCAGTCTCCCTCGCAGTCTCTCTCGCAGTCGCTCTCACTTTCTCCCTCGCTGTCTCTCTCGCAGTCCTTCTCGCAGTCCTTCTCGCTGTCTCTCTCGCTGTCTCTCTCGCTGTCTCCCTCGCTGTCTACCTCGCTGTCTCCCTCGCTGTCTCTCTCGCTGTCTCCCTCGCAGTCTCCCTCGCAGTCTCCCTCGCAGTCTCCCTCGCAGTCTCCCTCGCAGTCTCCCTCGCAGTCTCTCTCGCTGTCTCTCTCGCTGTCTCTCTCGCTGTCTCTCTCGCTGTCTCCCTCGCTTTCTCCCTCGCTGTCTCTCTCGCTGTCTCTCTCGCTGTCTCCCTTGCTGTCTCCCTTGCTGTCTCCCTCGCAGTCTCTCTTGCAGTCTCTCTTGCAGTCTCTCTCGCAGTCTCTCTCGCAGTCTCTCTCGCTGTCTCTCTCGCTGTCTCCAGCGCTGTCTCCCTCGCTGTCTCCCTCGCTGTCTCCCTCGCTGTCTCCCTCGCTGTCTCACTCGCTTTCTCCCTCGCTGTCTCCCTCGCTGTCTCCCTCGCTGTCTCCCTCGCTGTCTCCCTCGCTGTCTCCCTCGCATTCTCCCACGCATTCTCCCACGCATTCTCTCTCGCTGTCTCTCTCGCTGTCTCTCTCGCTGTCTCTCTCGCTGTCTCCATCGCTTTCTCCCTCGCTGTCTCTCTCGCTGTCTCTCTCGCTGTCTCTCTCGCTGCCTCTCTCGCTGTCTCCCTTGCAGTCTCTCTCGCAGTCTCTCTCGCTGTGTGTCTCGCTCTCTCGCTCGCTGTCTCACGCGCTATCTCCATAGCATTCTCTCTCACTGTCTCTGTCACTGTCTCTGTCGCTGTCTCTGTCGCTGTCTCTGTCGCTGTCTCTGTCGCTGCCTCCCTCGCTGTCTCCCTCGCTGTCTCCCTCGCTGTCTCCCTCGCTGTCTCCCTCGCCGTCTCCCTGGCCGTCTCCCTGGCCGTCTCCCTGGCCGTCTCCCTGGCCGTCTCCCTGGCCGTCTCTCTCGCAGTCTCTCTCGCAGTCTCTCTCGCTGTCTCTCTCGCTGTCTCTCTCGCTGTCTCTCTCGCTGTCTCTCTCGCTGTCTCTCTCAATGTACTCTCGCTGTCTCCCTCGCTGTCTCACTCTCTCTATCCCTCGCTGTATCTCTCGCAGTCTCTCTCGCAGTCTCTCTCACAGTCTCTCTCGCTCTCTCGCTCGCAGTCTCTCTCGCAGGCTCCCTCGCAGTCTCCCTCGCAGTCTCTCTCGCAGTCACTCTCGCAGTCTCTCTCGCAGTCTCCCTCGCAGTCTCCCTCGCAGTCTCCCTCGCAGTCTCCCTCGCAGTCTCCCTCGCAGTCTCTCTCGCTGTCTCCCTCGCTGTTTCCCTCACAGTCTCTCTCGCTGTCTGCCTCGCAGTCTCTCTCGAAGTCGCTCTCGCTTTCTCCCTCGCTGTCTCTCTCGCAGTCCTTCTCGCAGTCTCTCTCGCTGTCTCCAGCGCTGTCTCCCTCGCTGTCTCCCTCGCTGTCTCCCACGCAGTCTCTCTCGCTGTCTCTCTCGCTGTCTCCATCGCTTTCTCCCTCGCTGTCTCTCTCGCTGTCTCTCTCGCTGTCTCTCTCGCTGTCTCTCTCGCTGTCTCTCTCGCTGTCTCTCTCGCTGTCTCTCTCGCTGTCTCCCTTGCAGTCTCTCTTGCAGTCTCTCTCGCTGTCTCCCTCGCTGTCTCCCTCGCTGTCTCCCTCGCTGTCTCCCTCGCTGTGTCTCTCGCTCTCTCCCTCGCTGTCTCCCTCGCTGTCTCCCTCGCTGTCTCCCTCGCTTTCTCCCTCGCCGTCTCTCTCGCAGTCTCTCTCGCTGTCCCTCTCGCAGTCTCTCTCGCAGTCTCCCTCGTCGTCTCCCTGGCCGTCTCCCTGGCCGTCTCCCTGGCCGTCTCCCTGGCCGTCTCCCTGGCCGTCTCTCTCGCAGTCTCTCTCGCAGTCTCTCTCGCTGTCTCTCTCGCTGTCTCTCTCGCTGTCTCTCTCGCTGTCTCTCTCGCTGTCTCTCTCAATGTACTCTCGCTGTCTCCCTCGCTGTCTCACTCTCTCTATCCCTCGCTGTATCTCTCGCAGTCTCTCTCGCAGTCTCTCTCACAGTCTCTCTCGCTCTCTCGCTCGCAGTCTCTCTCGCAGGCTCCCTCGCAGTCTCCCTCGCAGTCACTCTCGCAGTCTCTCTCGCAGTCTCCCTCGCAGTCTCCCTCGCAGTCTCCCTCGCAGTCTCCCTCGCAGTCTCCCTCGCAGTCTCCCTCGCAGTCTCCCTCGCAGTCTCCCTCGCAGTCTCCCTCGCAGTCTCCCTCGCAGTCTCTCTCGCTGTCTCCCTCGCTGTTTCCCTCACAGTCTCTCTCGCTGTCTGCCTCGCAGTCTCTCTCGAAGTCGCTCTCGCTTTCTCCCTCGCTGTCTCTCTCGCAGTCCTTCTCGCAGTCTCTCTCGCTGTCTCCAGCGCTGTCTCCCTCGCTGTCTCCCTCGCTGTCTCCCACGCAGTCTCTCTCGCTGTCTCTCTCGCTGTCTCCATCGCTTTCTCCCTCGCTGTCTCTCTCGCTGTCTCTCTCGCTGTCTCTCTCGCTGTCTCTCTCGCTGTCTCTCTCGCTGTCTCTCTCGCTGTCTCCCTTGCAGTCTCTCTTGCAGTCTCTCTCGCTGTCTCCCTCGCTGTCTCCCTCGCTGTCTCCCTCGCTGTCTCCCTCGCTGTGTCTCTCGCTCTCTCCCTCGCTGTCTCCCTCGCTGTCTCCCTCGCTTTCTCCCTCGCCGTCTCTCTCGCAGTCTCTCTCGCAGTCTCTCTCGCAGTCTCTCTCGCAGTCTCTCTCGCTGTCCCTCTCGCAGTCTCTCTCGCAGTCTCCCTCGTCGTCTCCCTGGCCGTCTCCCTGGCCGTCTCCCTGGCCGTCTCCCTGGCCGTCTCCCTGGCCGTCTCCCTGGCCGTCTCTCTCGCAGTCTCTCTCGCTGTCTCTCTCGCTGTCTCTCTCGCTGTCTCTCTCGCTGTCTCCCTCGCTGTCTCCCTCGCTGTCTCACTCTCTCTATCCCTCGCTGTATCTCTCGCTGTCTCCCTCGCTGTTTCCCTCACAGTCTCTCTCGCTGTCTGCCTCGCAGTCTCTCTCGAAGTCGCTCTCGCTTTCTCCCTCGCTGTCTCTCTCGCAGTCCTTCTCGCAGTCTCTCTCGCTGTCTCCAGCGCTGTCTGCCTCGCTGTCTCCCTCGCTGTCTCCCTCGCTGTCTCCCTCGCTGTCTCTCTCGCTGTCTCTCTCACTGTCTCCATCGCTTTCTCCCTCGCTGTCTCTCTCGCTGTCTCCCTTGCAGTCTCTCTCGCAGTCTCCCTCGCTGTCTCCCTCGCTGTCTCTCTCGCTGTCTCTCTCGCTGTCTCTCTCGCTGTCTCTCTCGCTGTCTCTCTCGCTGTCTCTCTCGCTGTCTCCCTTGCAGTCTCTCTCGCAGTCTCTCTCGCTGTCTCCTTCGCTGTCTCCCTCGCTGTCTCCCTCGCTGTCTCCCTCGCTGTGTCTCTCGCTCTCTCCCTCGCTGTCTCACACGCTCTCTCTCGCAGTCTCCCTCGCTGTCTCCCTCGCTGTCTCCCTCATCGTCTCCCTCGCCGTCTCCCTTGCAGACACTCTCTCTGTATCCCCGGCTGTCTCTCTCGCTATCTCCATAGCAGTCTCTCTCACTGTCTCTGTCGCTGTCTCTGTCGCTGTCTCTGTCGATGTCTCTGTCGCTGTCTCTGTCGCTGTCTCCCTCGCCGTCTCCCTCGCCGTCTCCCTCGCTGTCTCCCTCGCCGTCTCCCTCGCCGTCTCCCTCGCAGTCTCTCTCGCAGTCTCTCTCGCTGTCTCTCTCAATGTACTCTCGCTGTCTCCCTCACTGTCTCACTCGCTCTATCCCTCGCTGTATCTCTCGCAGTCTCTCTCGCAGTCTCTCTCGCAGTCGCTCTCGCAGTCTCTCTCGCTGTCTCCCTCGCTGTCTCCCTCACTGCCTCCCTCGCTGTCTCCCTAGCAGTCGCTCTCGCAGTCTCTCTCGCTGTCTTCCTCGCTGTGTCCCTCGCAGTCTCTCTCGCTCTCTCTCTCGCTGTCTCTCTCGCAGTCTCTCTCTCCATCTCTCTCGCCGTCTCTCTCGCTGTCTCCCTCGCTGTCTCCCGTGCTGTCTCCCTCACTGTGTCCCTCGCTCTCTCCCTCGCAGTCTCACTCACCGTCTCCCTCGCCGTCTCTCTCGCAGTCTCTCTCGCTGTCTTCCTCGCAGTTTCTCTCGCTGTCTCCCTCGCTGCCTCCCTCGCTGTCTCCCAAGCAGTCGCTCTCGCAGTCTCTCTCGCTGTCTCCCTCGCTGTCTCCCTCACTGCCTCCCTCGCTGTCTCCCTAGCAGTCGCTCTCGCAGTCTCTCTCGCTGTCTTCCTCGCTGTGTCCCTCGCAGTCTCTCTCGCAGTCTTACTCGCAGTTTCTCTCGCTGTCTCCCTCGCTGCCTCCCACGCTGTCTCCCTCGCTGTCTCACGCGATCTCTCTCGCATTCTCTCTCGTTGTCTCCCTTGCAGTCTCTCTCGCTGTGTCCCTCGCAGTCTCTCTCGCAGTCTCTATTGCTGTCTCTGTCGCTGTCTCCCTCGCTGTCTCCCTCGCTGCCTCCCTCGCAGTCTCTCTCGAAGTCTCTCTCGCTGTCTACCTCGCTGTCTCCCTCGCTCTCTCTCTCGCTCTCTCTCTCGCCGTCTCCCTCGCCGTCTTAATCGCTGTCTCCCTCGCATTCTCTCTCGCAGTGTCTCTCGCTGTCTCCCTCGCAGTCTCCCACACAGTCTCTCACGCTTTCTCCCTCGCTTTCTCCCTCGCAGTCTCTCTCGCAGTCTCTCTCGCAGTCTCTCTCGCAGTCTCTCTCGCAGTCTTTCTCGCAGTCTCTCTCGCAGTCTCTCTCGCAGTCTCTCTCGCTGTCTCCCTCGCAGTCTCTCTCGCAGTCTCTCTCGCAGTCTCCTTTGCAGTCTCTCTCGCTGTCTCTCTCGCTGTCTCTCTCGCTGTCTCTCTCGCTGTCTCTCTCGCAGTCTCCCTCGCAGTCTGCCTCGCAGTCTCCCTCGCAATCTCTCTCGTAGTCTCCTTTGCAGTCTCTCTCGCTGTCTCTCTCGCTGTCTCTCTCGCTGTCTCTCTCGCTGTCTCTCTCGCATTCTCTCTCGCATTCTCTCTCGCAGTCTCCCTCGCAGTCTCCCTCGCAGTCTCTTTCGCTGTCTCCCTCGCTGTTTCCCTCACAGTCTCTTTCGCTGTCTCCCTCGCAGTCTCCCTCGCAGTCGCTCTCACTTTCTCCCTCGCTGACTCTCTCGCAGTCCTTCTCGCAGTCTCTCTCGCAGTCTCTCTCGCTGTCTCTCTCGCTGTCTTTCTCGCTGTCTCCCTCGTTGTCTCCCTCGCTGTCTCCCTCGCTGTCTCCCTCGCTGTCTCCCTCGCTGTCTCCCTCGCTGTCTCCCACGCTGTCTCCCTCGCAGTCTCCCTCGCAGTCTCCCTCGCAGTCTCCCTCGCAGTCTCCCTCGCAGTCTCCCTGGCTGTCTCCCTCGCTGTCTCTCTCGCTGTCTCCCTCGCAGTCTCTCTCGCTGTCTCCCTCGCTGTCTCCCTCGCTCTCTCCCTCGCTGTCTCCCTCGCTCTCTCCCTCGCTCTCTCCCTCGCAGTCTCCCTCACCGTCTCCCTCGCCGTCTCTCTCGCAGTCTCTCTCGCTGTCTTCCTCGCAGTTTCTCTCGCTGTCTCCCTCGCTGCCTCCCTCGCTGTATCCCAAGCAGTCGCTCTCGCAGTCTCCCTCGCTGTCTCCCTCACTGCCTCCCTCGCTGTCTCCCTCGCTGTCTCCCTAGCAGTCGCTCTCGCTGTCTCTCTCGCTGTCTTCCTCGCTGTGTCCCTCGCAGTCTCTCTCGCAGTCTTACTCGCAGTTTCTCTCGCTGTCTCCCTCGCTGCCTCCCACGCTGTCTCCCTCGCTGTCTCACGCGATCTCTCTCACATTCTCTCTCGTTGTCTCCCTTGCAGTCTCTCTCGCTGTGTCCCTCGCAGTCTCTCTCGCAGTCTCTATTGCTGTCTCTGTCGCTGTCTCCCTCGCTGCCTCCCTCGCAGTCTCTCTCGAAGTCTCTCTCGCTGTCTACCTCGCTGTCTCCCTCGCTCTCTCTCTCGCTCTCTCTCTCGCCGTCTCCCTCGCCGTCTTAATCGCTGTCTCCCTCGCATTCTCTCTCGCAGTGTCCCTCGCTGTCTCCCTCGCAGTCTCTCTCGCTGTCTCCCTCGCAGTCTCTCTCGCTGTCTCCCTCGCAGTCTCTCTCGAAGTCGCTCTCGCTTTCTCCCTCGCTGTCTCTCTCGCAGTCCTTCTCGCAGTCCTTCTCGCAGTCTCTCTCGCTGTCTCCAGCGCTGTCTCCCTCGCTGTCTCCCTCGCTGTCTCCCTCGCTGTCTCCCTCGCTGTCTCCCTCGCTGTCTCCCTCGCTGTCTCCCACGCAGTCTCTCTCGCTGTCTCTCTCGCTGTCTCCATGGCTTTCTCCCTCGCTGTCTCTCTCGCTGTCTCTCTCGCTGTCTCTCTCGCTGTCTCTCTCGCTGTCTCCCTTGCAGTCTCTCTTGCAGTCTCTCTCGCTGTCTCCCTCACTGTGTCTCTCGCTCTCTCCCTCGCTGTCTCCCTCGCTGTCTCATGCGCTCTCTCTCGCAGTCTCTCTCGCTGTCTCCCTCGCTGTCTCCCTCGCTGTGTCCCTCGCTGTCTCCCTCGCTGTCTCCCTCGCTGTGTCCCTCGCTGTGTCCCTCGCTGTCTCTCTCGCAGTCTCCCTCGCTGTCTCCCTCGCTGTCTCCCTCGCAGTCTCCCTCGCAGTCTCCCTCGCTGTCTCCCTCGCTGTCTCCCTCGTCGTCTCCCTCGCCGTCTCCCTTGCAGTCACTCTCTCTGTATCCCCGGCTGTCTCTCTCGCTATCTCCATAGCAGTCTCTCTCACTGTCTCTGTCTCTGTCGCTGTCTCTGTCGCTGTCTCTGTCGCTGTCTCCGTCGCTGTCTCCCTCGCAGTCTCCCTCGCTGTCTCCCTCGCTGTCTCCCTCGCTGTCTCCCTGGCCGTCTCCCTCGCTGTCTCCCTCGCTGTCTCTCTCGCTGTCTCTCTCGCTGTCTCCATCGCTTTCTCCCTCGCTGTCTCTCTCGCTGTCTCCCTTGCAGTCTCTCTCGCAGTCTCTCTCGCTGTCTCCCTCGCTGTCTCCCTCGCTGTCTCTCTCGCTGTCTCTCTCGCTGTCTCTCTCGCTGTCTCTCTCGCTGTCTCTCTCGCTGTCTCTCTCGCTGTCTCCCTTGCAGTCTCTCTCGCAGTCTCTCTCGCTGTCTCCCTCGCTGTCTCCCTCGCTGTCTCCCTCGCTGTCTCCCTCGCTGTCTCCCTCGCTGTGTCTCTCGCTCTCTCCCTCGCTGTCTCACACGCTCTCTCTCGCAGTCTCCCTCGCTGTCTCCCTCGCTGTCTCCCTCATCGTCTCCCTCGCCGTCTCCCTTGCAGACACTCTCTCTGTATCCCCGGCTGTCTCTCTCGCTATCTCCATAGCAGTCTCTCTCACTGTCTCTGTCTCTGTCTCTGTCGCTGTCTCTGTCGATGTCTCTGTCGCTGTCTCTGTCGCTGTCTCCCTCGCCGTCTCCCTCGCCGTCTCCCTCGCCGTCTCCCTCGCCGTCTCCCTCGCCGTCTCCCTCGCAGTCTCTCTCGCAGTCTCTCTCGCTGTCTCTCTCAATGTACTCTCGCTGTCTCCCTCACTGTCTCACTCGCTCTATCCCTCGCTGTATCTCTCGCAGTCTCTCTCGCAGTCTCTCTCGCAGTCTCTCTCGCAGTCTCTCTCGCTTTCTCTCTCGCTGTCTCCCTCGCAGTCTCTCTCGCTCTCTCTCTCGCTGTCTCTCTCGCAGTCTCTCTCTCCATCTCTCTCGCCATCTCTCTCGCCGTCTCTCTCGCCGTCTCCCTCGCTGTCTCCCTCGCTGTCTCCCTCGCTGTCTCCCTCGCTGTCTCCCTCGCAGTCTCTCTCGCAGTCTCTCTCGCAGTCTCTCTCGCAGTCTCCCTCGCTGTCTCCCTCACAGTCTCTCTCGCTGTCTCCCTTGCAGTCTCCCACACAGTCTCTCACGCTTTCTCCCTCGCTTTCTCCCTCGCAGTCTCTCTCGCAGTCTCTCTCGCAGTCTCTCTCGCAGTCTCTCTCGCAGTCTCTCTCGCAGTCTCTCTCGCTGTCCCTCTCGCAGTCTCTCTCGCTGTCCCTCTCGCAGTCTCTCTCGCTGTCTCCCTCGCAGTCTCTCTCGCAGTCTCCCTCGCTTTCTCCCTTGCTGTCTCTCTCGCTGTCTCCCTCGCTGTCTCCCTCGCTGTCTCCCTCGCTGTCTCCCTCGCTGTCTCCCTCGCTGTCTCCCGTGCTGTCTCCCTCACTGTGTCCCTCGCTCTCTCCCTCGCAGTCTCACTCGCCGTCTCCCTCGCCGTCTCTCTCGCAGTCTCTCTCGCTGTCTTCCTCGCAGTTTCTCTCGCTGTCTCCCTCGCTGCCTCCCTCGCTGTCTCCCAAGCAGTCGCTCTCGCAGTCTCTCTCGCTGTCTCCCTCGCTGTCTCCCTCACTGCCTCCCTCGCTGTCTCCCTAGCAGTCGCTCTCGCAGTCTCTCTCGCTGTCTTCCTCGCTGTGTCCCTCGCAGTCTCTCTCGCAGTCTTACTCGCAGTTTCTCTCGCTGTCTCCCTCGCTGCCTCCCACGCTGTCTCCCTCGCTGTCTCACGCGATCTCTCTCGCATTCTCTCTCGTTGTCTCCCTTGCAGTCTCTCTCGCTGTGTCCCTCGCAGTCTCTCTCGCAGTCTCTATTGCTGTCTCTGTCGCTGTCTCCCTCGCTGTCTCCCTCGCTGTCTCCCTCGCTGTCTCCCTCGCTGCCTCCCTCGCAGTCTCTCTCGAAGTCTCTCTCGCTGTCTACCTCGCTGTCTCCCTCGCTCTCTCTCTCGCTCTCTCTCTCGCCGTCTCCCTCGCCGTCTTAATCGCTGTCTCCCTCGCATTCTCTCTCGCAGTGTCTCTCGCTGTCTCCCTCGCAGTCTCCCACACAGTCTCTCACGCTTTCTCCCTCGCTTTCTCCCTCGCAGTCTCTCTCGCAGTCTCTCTCGCAGTCTCTCTCGCAGTCTTTCTCGCAGTCTCTCTCGCAGTCTCTCTCGCAGTCTCTCTCGCTGTCTCCCTCGCAGTCTCTCTCGCAGTCTCTCTCGCAGTCTCCTTTGCAGTCTCTCTCGCTGTCTCTCTCGCTGTCTCTCTCGCTGTCTCTCTCGCTGTCTCTCTCGCAGTCTCCCTCGCAGTCTGCCTCGCAGTCTCCCTCGCAATCTCTCTCGTAGTCTCCTTTGCAGTCTCTCTCGCTGTCTCTCTCGCTGTCTCTCTCGCTGTCTCTCTCGCTGTCTCTCTCGCATTCTCTCTCGCATTCTCTCTCGCAGTCTCCCTCGCAGTCTCCCTCGCAGTCTCTTTCGCTGTCTCCCTCGCTGTTTCCCTCACAGTCTCTTTCGCTGTCTCCCTCGCAGTCTCCCTCGCAGTCGCTCTCACTTTCTCCCTCGCAGTCTCTCTCGCAGTCCTTCTCGCAGTCTCTCTCGCAGTCTCTCTCGCTGTCTCTCTCGCTGTCTCTCTCGCTGTCTCCCTCGTTGTCTCCCTCGCTGTCTCCCTCGCTGTCTCCCTCGCTGTCTCCCTCGCTGTCTCCCTCGCTGTCTCCCACGCTGTCTCCCTCGCAGTCTCCCTCGCAGTCTCCCTCGCAGTCTCCCTCGCAGTCTCCCTCGCTGTCTCCCTCGCTGTCTCCCTCGCTGTCTCTCTCGCTGTCTCCCTCGCAGTCTCTCTCGCTGTCTCCCTCGCTGTCTCCCTCGCTCTCTCCCTCGCTGTCTCCCTCGCTCTCTCCCTCGCTCTCTCCCTCGCAGTCTCCCTCACCATCTCCCTCGCCGTCTCTCTCGCAGTCTCTCTCGCTGTCTTCCTCGCAGTTTCTCTCGCTGTCTCCCTCGCTGCCTCCCTCGCTGTATCCCAAGCAGTCGCTCTCGCAGTCTCCCTCGCTGTCTCCCTCACTGCCTCCCTCGCTGTCTCCCTAGCAGTCGCTCTCGCTGTCTCTCTCGCTGTCTTCCTCGCTGTGTCCCTCGCAGTCTCTCTCGCAGTCTCTCTCGCAGTCTTACTCGCAGTTTCTCTCGCTGTCTCCCTCGCTGCCTCCCACGCTGTCTCCCTCGCTGTCTCACGCGATCTCTCTCACATTCTCTCTCGTTGTCTCCCTTGCAGTCTCTCTCGCTGTGTCCCTCGCAGTCTCTCTCGCAGTCTCTATTGCTGTCTCTGTCGCTGTCTCCCTCGCTGCCTCCCTCGCAGTCTCTCTCGAAGTCTCTCTCGCTGTCTACCTCGCTGTCTCCCTCGCTCTCTCTCTCGCTCTCTCTCTCGCCGTCTCCCTCGCCGTCTTAATCGCTGTCTCCCTCGCATTCTCTCTCGCAGTGTCCCTCGCTGTCTCCCTCGCAGTCTCTCTCGCTGTCTCCCTCGCAGTCTCTCTCGCTGTCTCCCTCGCAGTCTCTCTCGAAGTCGCTCTCGCTTTCTCCCTCGCTGTCTCTCTCGCAGTCCTTCTCGCAGTCCTTCTCGCAGTCTCTCTCGCTGTCTCCAGCGCTGTCTCCCTCGCTGTCTCCCTCGCTGTCTCCCTCGCTGTCTCCCTCGCTGTCTCCCTCGCTGTCTCCCTCGCTGTCTCCCTCGCTGTCTCCCACGCAGTCTCTCTCGCTGTCTCTCTCGCTGTCTCCATGGCTTTCTCCCTCGCTGTCTCTCTCGCTGTCTCTCTCGCTGTCTCTCTCGCTGTCTCTCTCGCTGTCTCTCTCGCTGTCTCCCTTGCAGTCTCTCTTGCAGTCTCTCTCGCTGTCTCCCTCACTGTGTCTCTCGCTCTCTCCCTCGCTGTCTCCCTCGCTGTCTCATGCGCTCTCTCTCGCAGTCTCTCTCGCTGTCTCCCTCGCTGTCTCCCTCGCTGTGTCCCTCGCTGTCTCCCTCGCTGTCTCCCTCGCTGTGTCCCTCGCTGTGTCCCTCGCTGTCTCTCTCGCAGTCTCCCTCGCTGTCTCCCTCGCTGTCTCCCTCGCAGTCTCCCTCGCTGTCTCCCTCGCTGTCTCCCTCGTCGTCTCCCTCGCCGTCTCCCTTGCAGTCACTCTCTCTGTATCCCCGGCTGTCTCTCTCGCTATCTCCATAGCAGTCTCTCTCACTGTCTCTGTCTCTGTCGCTGTCTCTGTCGCTGTCTCTGTCGCTGTCTCTGTCGCTGTCTCCCTCGCTGTCTCCCTCGCTGTCTCCCTCGCTGTCTCCCTGGCCGTCTCCCTGGCCGTCTCCCTGGCCGTCTCCCTGGCCGTCTCCCTGGCCGTCTCCCTGGCCGTCTCCCTGGCCGTCTCCCTGGCCGTCTCCCTGGCCGTCTCCCTCGCAGTCTCTCTCGCAGTCTCTCTCGCAGTCTCTCTCGCAGTCTCTCTCGCTGTCTCTCTCAATGTACTCTCGCTGTCTCCCTCGCTGTCTCACTCGCTCTATCCCACGCTGTATCTCTCGCAGTCTCTCTCACAGTCTCTCTCACAGTCTCTCTCACTGTCTCTCTCGCTGTCTCCCTCGCAGTCTCTCTCGCTCTCTCCCTCACTGTCTCTCTCGCCGTCTCTCTGTCCATCTCTCTCTCCATCTCTCTCGCAGTCTCCCTCGCTGTCTCCCTCGCTGTCTCCCTCGCAGTCTCTCTCGCAGTCTCTCTCGCAATCTCTCTCGCTGTCTCTCTCGCTGTCCCTCTCGCTGTCTCTCTCGCTGTCTCCCTCACTGTGTCCCTCGCAGTCTCCCTCGCTGTCTCCCTCGCTGTCTCCCTCATCGTCTCCCTCACCGTCTCCCTTGCAGTCACTCTCTCTGTATCCCCGGCTGTCTCTCTCGCTATCTCCATAGCAGTCTCTCTCACTGTCTCCCTCGCTGTCTCTGTCGCTGTCTCTGTCACTGTCTCTGTCGCTGTCTCTGTCGCTGTCTCTGTCGCTGTCTCTGTCGCTGTCTCTGTCGCTGTCTCCCTCGCCGTCTCCCTCGCAGTCTCTCTCGCTGTCTCTCTCGCTGTCTCTCTCAATGTACTCTCGCTGTCTCCCTCACTGTCTCACTCGCTCTATCCCTCGCTGTATCTCTCGCAGTCTCTCTCGCAGTCTCTCTCAGTCTCTCTCGCAGTCTCTCTCACAGTCTCTCTCGCTGTCTCTCTCGCTGTCTCCCTCGCAGTCTCTCTCGCTCTCTCCCTCACTGTCTCTCTCGCAGTCTATCTCGCCGTCTCTCTCTCCATCTCTCTCGCCATCTCTCTAGCCATCTCTCTCGCAGTCTCCCTCGCTGTCTCCCTCGCAGTCTCCCTCGCAGTCTCCCTCGCAGTCTCTCTCGCAGTCTCTCTCGCAGTCTCTCTCGCAGTCTCTCTCGCAGTCTCCCTCGCTGTCTCCCTCACAGTCTCTCTCGCTGTCTCCCTTGCAGTCTCCCACACAGTCTCTCACGCTTTCTCCCTCGCTTTCTCCCTCGCAGTCTCTCTCGCAGTCTCTCTCGCAGTCTCTCTCGCAGTCTCTCTCGCAGTCTCTCTCGCAGTCTCTCTCGCAGTCTCTCTCGCAGTCTCTCTCGCTGTCTCTCTCGCAGTCTCCCTCGCAGTCTCCCTCGCAGTCTCTCTCGTAGTCTCCTTTGCAGTCTCTCTCGCTGTCTCTCTCGCTTTCTCTCTCGCTGTCTCTCTCGCTGTCTCTCTCGCTGTCTCTCTCGCAGTCTCTCTCGCAGTCTCTCTCGCAGTCTCTCTCGCAGTCTCTCTCGCAGTCTCCCTCGCAGTCTCCCTCGCAGTCTCTTTCGCTGTCTCCCTCGCTGTTTCCCTCACAGTCTCTTTCGCTGTCTCCCTCGCAGTCTCCCTCGCAGTCTCTCTCGCAGTCGCTTTCACTTTCTCCCTCGCTGTCTCTCTCGCAGTCCTTCTCGCAGTCCTTCTCGCAGTCTCTCTCGCTGTCTCTCTCGCTGTCTCCCTCGCTGTCTCCCTCGCTGTCTCCCTCGCTGTCTCCCTCGCTGTCTCCCACGCTGTCTCCCTCGCAGTCTCCCTCGCAGTCTCCCTCGCAGTCTCCCTCGCTGTCTCCCTCGCTTTCTCCCTCGCTGTCTCTCTCGCTGTCTCTCTCGCTGTCTCCCTCGCTTTCTCCCTCACAGTCTCCCTCGCTGTCTCCCTCGCTGTCTCCCTCGCTGTCTCCCTCGCTGTCTCCCTCGCTGTCTCCCTCACTGTGTCCCTCGCTCTCTCCCTCGCAGTCTCCCTCACCGTCTACCTCGCCCTCTCTCTCGCAGTCTCTCTCGCTGTCTTCCTCGCAGTCTCTCTCGCTGTCTCCCTCGCTGTCTCCCTCGCTGCCTCCCTCGCTGCCTCCCTCGCTGCCTCCCTCGCTGTCTCCCAAGCAGTCGCTCTCGCAGTCGCT